>NW_028227257.1:26581358-27235788 GCF_978045245.1 Mus caroli | reverse complement strand
ATCTTGTGGAAGAGGGAGGCCCTCTATTCATATGTAACAGAAGGGCAGCTTGGTCTTCACGTGGGACTCCTAACAGGAGCAGGGGCTGTCTCTGTCTGTTGCCTGCCTTTAGACCCCTTTCCTATTACTGGGCTGCCTTGTCTGGCCTCAATAGGAGAAGATGCACCAAGGCATATCAATATCCATGGGAGGCTTCCCCTTCTCTGAGGAGAAAAGGAAAGGGGCCTGGGGGGGGGAGGGGAGGGGAGGGGAGAGGGGAGAGAAGAGGGGAGGGGAGAGGGGAGAGGGGGAAAGGGGAGAGGGAAAGGGGGGAAGGGGGAGGGGGAGAGGGGAGAGGAAGGGGAGGGGGGGAGAGGGGAGAGGGGAGAAGAGAGAGGAAGGAGAGAGGAGAGAGAGAGGAGAGAGGAGAGGGGAGAGGGGAGGGGAGGGGAGGAGGAGGAGGGGAAGGAGGGGGAGGAGGAGGGGGAGGAGGAGGGGGAGAGGAGGGGGGAGAGGAGGAGGGGGAGAGGAGGAGGGGAGAGGAGGAGGGGGAGAGGAGGAGGGGAAGAGGGGAAGGGGAGAGGGGAGGGGAGAAGAGAGGAAGCTGCAATCAGAATGCAAAGTAAATACATTAATTAATGAAAAAGCTTACATATGCTATAATCAGGAAAATATATATGAAAAGATTCTGGTCTTCCAGAGGACCCAAGTTCAATTCCCAGCATCCATATGGCAACTCACAACTGCCAAGAAGTCCGGCTCCAGAGGATACAACCCCCTCTCTGACTTCTGTGGGCACCAAGCACACATGTGGTATGGACATATACACGAGGCAAGACACCATACGCATAAAATAAATATTAAAAAACAATCACGTGATTATTTTTCTTCTATTATTTATAATACTCAGAAAAAGGAAGGTAGCTAGAAAGCCTTCGTGCAAGGGTCTCCATGCTACAGACGAGGGGGTAGAAATAAAGAATATGCTTAGCTCTTCCTGGGGACCGATGATTGTAGGAGCACACCCCAGCTCACCCTCACTCTGGGCCACTCCTGTGCCCAGTGTCCTTGATTGATTTTCACTCTCTGGAGTGAGTTAAACATTTCCTCCTTTTTTTCAGTTATCATGGTGATGCTCCTGACTCAACCATGCCTCTAACGGATCCTTAGTTGTCCCTGTGAGCATTGCTCTGGGGCTGAAGACAGCATGACATCATGAACTGAGTATTCCCTGCAAGGTGGGCATGGTGGTGCACGTTGAAATCCCAGAACTTGGTGGGCCAAGGCAATAGGGTTGTGAATTTGAGGGCATCTGAGCTGTGTAGAAAGATTCTTTCTAAACAGAAAAGAACAGATAAAAAGGAAGACAAGCTCTCTCCACCAGCCGAGCAAGATGCCCAAAGGAAAGAAGGACAAAGGGAAGAAGGTGGCCCCAGACCCTGCCGAGGTCAAGGAACAGGAGGCCAAAAAGGTGGTCAATCTTTTGTTTGAGAGAAGGCCCAAGAACTTTGGCATTGGGCAGGACATCCAGCCCAAAAGAGATCTGACACGTGTTGTTAAATGGTCCCACTACATCAGGCTGCAGAGGCAAAGAACCATCCTCTATAAGCAGCTCAAAGTACCTCCTGCCATTAACCAGTTCACCCAGGCCCTGGACAGACAAACAGCTACTCAGCTGCTTAAGCTTGCCTGCAAGTACAGGCCAGAGACAAAGCGAGTGAAGAAGCAAAGGCTACTGGCCTGTGCTGAGAAGAAAGCTGCTGGCAAAGGCGATGTCCCAACTAAGAGACCACCTGTCCTCCAAGCAGGAGTCAATATTGTCACCACCTTGGTGGAGAACAAGAAGGCTCAGTTGGTGGTGATTGCTCATGACATAGACCCCAATGAGCTGGTGGTTTTCCTGCCTGCCCTGTGTCGGAAGATGTGGGTACCCTACTGCATCATCAAGGGAAAGGCCAGGCTGGGTGTCTGGTCCACAGGAAGACATGAACCACTGTTGCCTTCACACAGGTTAACTTGGAAGACAAGGATGCTCTGGCTAAACTGGTGGAAGCTATTAGGACCAATTATAATGACAGATATGACAAGATCTGTCACCACTGGGGAGGCAGCGTCCTGGGTCCTAAGTCTGTGGCTCGCATTGCCAAGCTGGAAAAGGCAAAAGCTAAAGAACTCGCCACTAAATTGGGTTAAATGTACACTAAGTTTTCTGTACATAAATATAACTACAAAATTTAAAAAAAGAAAAAAAAGAAAAAAAAAAAAAAGAAAAAAGAAGGACAAATATCCAGTCAAAGTGCAGCTCAGGCTGAGTGAGGGTGCCCATCCTGAAACAGGCTCAACTGCAATTCCACGAAACAGGGAGCAGGTTGTAGAAAGGAGCAGAGAACAGACACAGTGATGTAGGGCTTGCAGATCTTGGGGTGATAGCTCCATTAAGGTGGCAAGCAGGTTAGGATATTAGAACAGTTGTTGGCTCTCAACCAGGCTTTGTTGGGCTATCCATAATGTATACTCAGCCTCTTGGAATCCTCTTGGCACAGCCTCAAGACTGGCGATCTTAGTCTTCCCATGATGCACTGGCGATTTTAGCTTTCCCATGATGCACTGGAGGTCTTAGCCTTCCCATGATGCACTGGAGGTCTTAGCCTTCCCATGATGCATTTGAGATTTTAGCTTTCTGTTGGGCTGGTCCAAGTCTCATAGGCTTCTTAACGCAAAAGCAGCAATGGATGCAAAGAAGAAACTCGTCCTCCCTCCCTCCCTTCCCTCTCTCCCTTCCTTCAGAATTTCTTTCTCCCTCCCTCCCTTCCTGTGTCCCTTTCTTCCTTCTCTTCAGTTTGTGTGTGTGACTCTTCCTTTGTGTGCAGGTGCATGTGCGTTTGTGTGGAGGTCATAGGCACTCTGTTGGGGTTTCCCATTGGCCAGGAACTCAATAAGTGGCTGGCTGTCCCGAGAGCTCCAGGCGCCCATTATCTCTGCCTCCCCCAAACTATAACTGCACTCCACCATGCTTGGCCTTTACAAACAAACAAACAAACAAACAAACAAACAAACAAACAAACAAACAAACGTGGGTTCTGTGTAGGGTAAAAAGTCTGAGCTCAATCCTCCCGAAAATTGTGTCCCCAAGAAACCAGCTCCCCACTCCGTTCTTTGCTGTTCCTCACCTCAGCAGAGGCAGCTGGCCTCCTGTGTGTCTTGTGTGAGGTTTAGTTGTGCAATGTGGTGTTGTGGTATTCCTTGGATCCCAACTGCCAGGATGACTTTCCCCTCAGAGCTGAAACACATTCTGGGGATCAAATTCAGGTCCTCATGCTCACAGGTAAACATTTCACCAACTGAGCTCTCTCTCCAATCCCCAGGATGGCTCCTTCTTGTCCCCATGGATGTTTAAGTGGCGTGGTCAGTGGGTTACTCATGGGATGAGCTGAAACCAGCACTGTGGCTTCAGTGTGCTTCATCATCCCTCGTGGGCCCCGAACCCCCAAGAACCAGCATCACTGATGCATTCTGCTTAGGAAAGAAATGATCGGGGCACATGTCCACCGCTGAAAAACGCACCGCTAGAAGCTGCCAGAATGTCTACACTGGACCTTTCCACGTAGTCTAAGAGTCCCCCTAACGTGGAGGGCAGAGCGAGAGTCCTTCATAAGTTGCCCGGGTTCTCTTCTACCTTGTTGGTTACTGTGGGTACAAAGATCAACCAATATTCAAGCAAGGGACACTGGTATCACTTTTTCACAATCTCATTTGTTATTTTTAAAATAATGTTTTTATTCTTTGAAAGTTTCATATATTTATCCAGTGCACACTAATCACATCCACCCACTACCACCCCCTCTAGTTCCCCCTGGACCCTGCCCCTACTCCCTCTCAACATCACATCCTCTTTTTAAAAAAATTCTATCGACATAATTTCTTTTAAATTTTTTATTTTATGTACATGAGTGTTCTGTCTGCACATATTTGTGTACCACATATACGCCTGATACCTACAGAGGCCAGAAGAGAGCATCAGATCTCCCAGAACTGGAGTTACAGATGGCCGTGAGAGGCAATGTACTTTTCTCACTGACTGCCATGTGCAAACGAAGCAAGAGGTTATTTTCTAAACCATTGGCAACAGTTAGCACGACTTTAGGTACAATAATAGTAACTTTAGTAAGCAGTACATTAGATATTCCTTTCTTTATCATTATATAACTATAATTTCCACTGTCAGAGCTTTATAAAGGGTACTTAATTATGCTAAAATTTGTATTATAGCATTTGGATTGATCAGTTAGATGAGTTTAACCAAAATGTCCTCCATTCATGTGGCTACATATTTGTCTACTGTCTTTTGTTTGGACAAGTGATCCTAAAGAATAAAAACAATTCTTGGTATGGGGAGACAACATCCTACTGTTGTCTACTACAGAAAAGTCTTTTATTCCCCCCCCCCCAACAAAAGCATTTGGATTCTGCATGAAAAACCGAGGATTAATATGTAATATAGTTAGTGAACATAACAGCATCATTTTGGGGCTAGTAGTTGTGGTGGTTTGAATAAAAAAAAATGGCCTCTGTAGGCTCATACATTTGAATGCTTAGTTACTAGGGAGTGTATTTGAAAGGATTAGAAGGGGTAAGAGGCATGGTCTTATTGCAGGAAATGGGTCATTGCGAGTGGGCTTTAAGGTTTCAAAAGCTTGCTTCTCTCCTCTCACTTCTCTCTTTCTCTCTCTCTCTCTCTCTCTCTCTCTCTCTCTCTCTCTCTCCCTCTCCCTCTCCACTCTCCCCCCCACCCCCCATGGATCAGGGTGTAGCTCCCAGCTCTGATGCCACGCCTAGCTGCTGCCATTCTCCCCATTATGATAGTGGACTATATCTCTGAAACTATAAGTAAGCCCCCAGTTAAATGCATTCCTTGTAATAATTACCACGGTCATGCTGTCTCTCCACAGCCACAGAACAGTGACTGGGACAGAAATATTGTGTCCTTGTTGCCTCCCCAAGATCTCAGCTTGATGAGTTAAAGCTTTGGTGTCTCCCCAAGTCACTGGCTTCTTCTCCCTCCTGGGATGTCTCTTCTTGGTGGGTCTGTTGTCTGTCTACAGATGTTTTACCTGTCTGGCAGACTAGCAGATGCTGTCCTGGTTGAACGCATTGGAACAAGAGTCATCTGGGACTTTATTTTCTGGAAAGATACAAGCATGACTTCTCCCTGGTGTTAGAACATCTGACCTTCTCCGTTGATTAGTATCTAGATATCTATTTAAGATACATCTTAGGCCATATCTCCCTTAGGAACAAATGTTCTGGGCCATTAGAAGAAACATTATCTTTCAAAGTGAAAAAAAAAAAATAAAGAAAACATGGCTGAATGTAGTGTGTGGGGATTTAAATGGGTGTATTTACCCAACTTTCACTTTTAAAAATTTTCTGTTTGATTACTTGATGGTGTCATTCTACAATAGCTTGACCCTGTGATTTGTAAGAGATTCCAGTAAGGTGGTCACTACTCCATAAAATCGGAAAACTCCTGGAAGTGTTTGCTAGGAGAAGCAGGAGCATTATCAGGTTTGTGGTTGTAATGGAAGTCCTAGAAAGATGCATCATAAGTGATTTGTGGCATCTGAGGTGCTTTTGCGCCTGTGAACAGAAGGAAAGATCATATTAGAAGAAGTATCAATTGCTACACAAACGTATTTTAAGCTTTTGCTACATGGTGTTCATTTTAACCGGCACAGATTAATTCGGCCAGCAGAGGGCAGCAAGAGACCCAGATAATCTATTTGTCCTGCTTGTTCACAGGTAAAGAGACTTGATTTTGCATTTTGATAAAAAGGTCCATGAGACTTTTAAACAGTCTGAGAAAAAGGAAAAGCATTAGGGATGAGGAGGAGGCCAGCACATTGGCTTGGGCATTAGCAGATGTTAACAGACCCGGAATTAAAATGGTCATGAATATGAGTTATGTCATATAGATATCTGGAGGGAGAGAATGATTATGAAATAATATTAATAATGAGGTGGGCTTAAGTCTTAGAGTTTTTAAAAGAGAAACTGTTCTTAAACACTAGCCCCATTTTTAAATTTTAACATTTTCATTTTTTAATTTTTTGTTTTGTTTGGTTTGGTTTGGTTTTGGTTTTTCAAGACAGGGTTTCTCTGTATAGCTCTGATTGTCCTGGAACTCACTTTATTCACTGTATTCTCTCTCTCTCTCTCTCTCTCTCTCTCTCTCTCTCTCTCTCTCTCTCTCTCTCTCTCTCTCACACACACACACACACACACACACACACAGAGATTTTTTTTTTCGAGACACGGTTTCTCTATATAGCCCTGGCTGTCCTGGAACTCACTTTGTAGACCAGGCTGGCCTTGAACTCAGAAATCCGCCCATCTCTGCCTCCCAAGTGCTGGGATTAAAGGCGTGTGCCACCACTCCCGGCTCAGCAATGGGGTCTTTCTGTCAAATTCTTTTTTTTTTTGATTTTTAATATTTTTATTACATATTTTCCTCAATTACATTTCCAATGCTATCCCAAAAGTCCCCCATAGCGCCCCCCACTTCCCTACCCACCCATTCCCATTCTTTTGGCCCTGGCATTCCCCTATATTGGGGCATATAAAGTTTGCAAGTCCAATGGGCCTCTCTTTCCATTGATGGCTGACTAGGCCATCTTTCGATACATATGCAGCTAGAGACAAGAGCTCCGGGGTCCTGGTTAGTACATCATGTTGTTCCAACTATAGGGTTGCAGATCCCTTTAGCTCCTTGGGTACTTTCTCTAGCTTCTCCATTGGGAGCCCTGTGATACATCCAATAGCTGACTGTGAACATCCACTCCTGTGTTTGCTAGGCCCCGGCATCGTCTCACAAGAGACAGCTATATTTGGGTCCTTTCAGCAAAATCTTGCTAGTGTATGCAATGGTGTCAGCGTTTAGAAGCTGATTATGGGATGGATCCCTGGATACGGCAGTCTCTAAATGGTCCATCCTTTCATCACAGCTACGAACTTTGTCTCTGTAACTCCTTCCCTGGGTGTTTTGTTCCCAATTCTAAGAAGGTGCACAGTGTCCACACTTTGGTCTTCATTCTTCTTGAGTTTCATGCGTTTAGCAAATTGTATCTTATATCTTGGATATCCTAAGTTTTGGGCTAATATCCACTTATCAGTGAATACATATTGTGTGAGTTCTTTTGTGATTGTGTTACTTCACTCAAGATGATGCCCTCCAGGTCCATCCATTTGGTTAGAAATTTCATAAATTCATTCTTTTTAATAGCTGAGTAGTACTCCATTGTGTAAATGTACCATAATTTCTGTATCCATTCCTCTGTTGAGGGACATCTGGGTTCTTTCCAGCTTCTGGCTATTATAAATAGGGCTGCTATGAACATAGTGGAGCATGTGTCCTTTTTACCGGTTGGGACATCTTCTGGATATATGCCCAGGAGAGGTATTGCTGGATCCTCCGGTAGTACTATGTCCAATTTTCTGAGGAACCGCCAGACTGATTTCCAGAGTGGTTGTACAAGCTTGCAATCCCACCAACAATGGAGGAGTGTTCCTCTTTCTCCACATCCTCGCCAGCATCTGCTGTCACCTGAATTTTTGATCTTAGCCATTCTGACTGGTGTGAGGTGGAATCTCAGGGTTGTTTTGATTTGCATTTCCCTGATGATTAAGGATGTTGAACATTTTTTCAGGTGTTTCTCTGCCATTCGGTATTCCTCAGGTGAGAATTCTTTGTTCAGTTCTGAGCCCCATTTTCTAATGGGGTTATTTGACTTTCTGGAGTCCACCTTCTTGAGTTCTTTATATATATTGGATATTAGTCCCTTATCTGATTTAGGATAGGTGAAGATCCTTTCCCAATCTGTTGGTGTTTTTTTTGTCTTATTGATGGTGTCTTTAGCCTTGCAGAAGCTTTGTAGTTTCATGAGGTCCCACTTGTCAATTCTCGATCTTACAGCACAAGCCATTACTGTTCTATTCAGGAATTTTTCCCCTGTGCCCATATCTTCAAGGCTTTTCCCCACTTTCTCCTCTATAAGTTTCAGTGTCTCTGGTTTTATGTGAAGTTCCTTGATCCACTTAGACTTGACCTTAGTACAAGGAGATAGGAATGGATCGATTCGCATTCTTCTACATGTTAACAACCAGTTGTGCCAGCACCATTTGTTGAAAATGCTGTCTTTCTTCCACTGGATGTTTTTAGCTCCCTTGTCAAAGATCAAGTGACCGTAGGTGTGTGGGTTCATTTCTGGGTCTTCAATTCTATTCCATTGGTCTATTTGTCTGTCACTATACCAGTACCATGCAGTTTTTATCACAATTGCTCTGTAGTAGAGCTTTAGGTCCGGCATGGTGATTCCACCAGAGGTTCTTTTATCCTTGAGAAGAGTTTTTGCTATCCTAGGTTTTTTGTTATTCCAGATGAATTTGCAGATTGCACTTTCTAATTCGTTGAAGAATTGATTTGGAATTTTGATGGGGATTGCCTTGAATCTGTAGATTGCTTTTGGCAAGATAGCCATTTTTACAATGTTGATCCTGCCAATCCATGAGCATGGGAGATCTTTCCATCTTCTGAGATCTTCTATAATTTCTTTCTTCAGAGACTTGAAGTTTTTATTATACAGATCTTTCACTTCCTTAGTTAGAGTCACGCCAAGATAGTTTATATTATTTGTGACTATTGAGAAGGGTGTTGTTTCCCTAATTTCTTTCTCAGCCTGTTTATTCTTTGTGTAGAGAAAGGCCATTGATTTGTTTGAGTTAATTTTATATCCAGCTACCTCACCGAAGCTGTTTATCAGGCTTAGGAGTTCTCTGGTGGAATTTTTAGGGTCACTTATATATACTATCATATCATCTGCAAAAAGTGATATTTTGACTTCATCTTTTCCAATTTGTATCCCTTTGATCTCCTTTTGTTGTCGAATTGCTCTGGCTAGGACTTCAAGTACAATGTTGAATAGGTATGGAGAAAGTGGACAGCCTTGTCTAGTCCCTGATTTTAGAGGGATTGCTTCAAGCTTCTGACCATTTACTTTGATGTTGGCTACTGGTTTGCTGTAGATTGCTTTTATCATGTTTAGGTATGGGCCTTGAATTCCTGATCTTTCCAAGACTTTTATCATGAATGGGTGTTGGATCTTGTCAAATGCTTTTTCCGCATCTAACGAGATGACCATGTGGTTTTTGTCTTTGAGTTTGTTTATATACTGGATTACGTTGATGGATTTCCGTATATTGAACCATCCCTGCATCCCTGGGATGAAACCTACTTGGTCAGGATGGATGATTGTTTTGATGTGTTCTTGGATTCGGTTAGCAAGAACTTTATTGAGGATTTTTGCATCAATATTCATAAGGGATATTGGTCTGAAGTTTTCTATCTTTGTTGGGTCTTTTTGTGGTTTAGGTATCAGAGTAATTGTGGCTTCATAGAATGAGTTGGGTAGAGTACCTTCTGTTTCTATTTTGTGGAATAGTTTGTGAAGAACTGGGATTAGATCTTCTTTGAAGGTCTGATAGAACTCTGCACTAAACCCATCTGGTCCTGGGCTTTTTTTAGTTGGGAGACTATTAATGACTGCTTCTATTTCTTTGGGGGATATAGGGCTGTTTAGATCATTAACCTGATCTTGATTCAACTTTGGTACCTGGTATCTGTCTAGGAACTTCTCCATTTCATCCAGGTTCTCCAGTTTTGTTGAGTATAGCCTTTGGTAGAAGGATCTGATGGTGTTTTGGATGTCTTCAGGATCTGTTGTTATGTCTCCTTTTTCATTTCTGATTTTGTTAATTAGGATGCTTTCCCTGTGCCCTCTAGTGAGTCTGGCTAAGGGTTTATCTATCTTGTTGATTTTCTCAAAGAACCAGCTCCTTGATTGGTTGATTCTTTGAATAGTTTTTCTTGTTTCCACTTGGTTGATTTCACCCCTGAGTTTGATTATTTCCTGCCGTCTACTCCTCTTGGGTGAATTTGCTTCCTTTTGTTCTAGTGCTTTTAGGTATGTTGTCAAGCTGCTAATGTGTGCTCTCTCTAGTTCCCTTTTGGAGGCACTCAGAGCTATGAGTTTTCCTCTTAGAAATGCTTTCATTGCGTCCCATAAGTTTGGGTATGTTGTGGCTTCATTTTCATTAAACTCTAAAAATTCCATAATTTCTTTCTTTATTCCTTCCTTGACCAAGGTATCATTGAGAAGAGTGTTGTTCAGTTTCCACGTGAAGGTTGGCTTTCTATTATTTATTTTGTTATTGAAGATCAGCTTTAGTCCATGGTGATCTGATAGGATGCATGGGACAATTTCAATATTTTTGTATCTGTTGAGGCCTGTTTTGTGACCAATTATGTGGTCAATTTTGGAGAAGGTACCATGAGGTGCTGAGAAGAAGGTATATCCTTTTGTTTTAGGATAGAATGTTCTGTAGATATCTGCCAGATCCATTTGATTCATAATTTCTCTTAGTTTCTCTGTGTCCCTGTTTAGTTTCTGTTTCCATGATCTGTCCATTGGTGAAAGTGGTGTGTTGAAGTCTCCCACTATTATTGTATGAGGTGCAATGTGTGCTTTGAGATTTACTAAAGTTTCTTTAATGAATGTGGCTGCCTTTATATTTGGAGCATAGATATTCAGGATTGATAGTTCCTCTTGGAGGATTTTACCTTTGATGAGTATGAAGTGTCCCTCCCTGTCTTTTTTAATGACTTTGGGTTGGAAGTCAATCTTATCAGATATTAGAATGGCTACTCCAGCTTGTTTCTTCATACCATTTGCTTGGAAAATTGTTTTCCAGCCTTTCATTCTGAGGTAGTGTCTATCTTTTTCTCTGAGATGAGTTTCCTGTAAGCAGCAAAATGTTGGGTCTTGTTTGTGTAGCCAGTTTGTTAGTCTATGTCTTTTTATCGGGGAGTTGAGTCCATTGATATTAAGAGATATTAAGGAAAAGTAATTATTATTTCCTGTTATTTTTGTTGTTAAAGTTGGCATTCTCTTCTTGTGGCTGTCTTCTTTTAGGTTTGTTGAGGGATTACCTTCTTGTTGTTTCTAGGGCGTGGTTCCTGTCCTTGTATTGGTTTTTTTCTGTTATTATCCTTTGAAGGGCTGGATTCGTGGAGAGATAATGTGTGAATTTGGTTTTGTCGTGGAACACTTTGGGTTCTCCATCTATGTTAATTGAGAGTTTGGCTGGGTATAGTAGCCTGGGCTGGAATTTGTGTTCTTTTAGTGTCTGTATAACATCCGTCCAGGATCTTCTGGCTTTCATAGTCTCTGGTGAAAAATCTGGTGTAATTCTGATAGGCTTGCCTTTATATGTTACTTGGCCTTTTTCTCTTACTGCTTTTAGTATTCTATCTTTATTTAGAGCATTTGTTGTTCTGATTATTATGTGTCGGGAGGTATTTCTTTTCTGGTCCAGTCTATTTGGAGTTCTGTAGGCTTCTTGTATGTTCATGGGCATCTCTTTCTTTAGATTTTGGAAGTTTTCTTCTATAATTTTGTTGAAGATGTTTGCTGGTCCTTTGAGTTGAAAATCTTCATTCTCATCCACTCCTATTATCCGTAGGTTTGGTCTTCTCATTGTGTCCTGTATTTCTTGGATGTTTTGAGTTAGGATCTTTTTGCATTTTACATTTTCCTTGATTGTTGTGCCGATGTTCTCTATGGAATCTTCTGCACCTGAGATTCTCTCTTCCATCTCTTGTATTCTGTTGCTGATGCTGGTATCTATGGTTCCAGATTTCTTTCCTAGGGTTTCTATCTCCAGTGTTGCCTCATTTTGGGTTTTCTTTATTGTGTCTACTTCCCTTTTTAGGTCTAGTATGGTTTTGTTCATTTCCATCATCTGTTTGGATGTGTTTTCCTGTTTTTCATTAAGGACTTCTACCTGTTTGATTATGTTATCCTGTTTTTCTTTAAGGATTTGTAACTCTTTAGCAGTGTTCTCCTGCAATTCTTTAAGGGATTTTTGTGCTTCCTCTTTAATGTCTTCTACCTGTTTACCAGTGTTCCTTTGTATTTCTTTAAGTGTGTTATTAAAGTCCTTCTTGAAGTCCTCTACCATCATCATGAGATATGCTTTTAGATCCGTGTCTAGCTTTTCCGGTGTGTTGGGGTGCCCTGGACTGGGCAAAGTGGGAGTGCTGGGTTCTGATGATGGTGAGTGGTCTTGGTTTCTGTTAGTAAGATTATTACGTTTACCTTTTGCCATCTGGTAATCTCTGGGGTTAGTTGTTGTCGTTGTCACTGTTTAAAGATTGGAGCAGAAGCTGTGTTCCACTCACTAGCAGTCTCAAAATCCTGTGGCGGGGGTCGTGGGTAGCTGGCGGTACCCCGGTGCTGGTCCAGCCGGAAGAGGCCTGTGGTCCTACTCAGGCCGGTTTTCTGCTTCCCTAACTAATGCAGTCTCTGGTCCCCTGCGCAATTGGATTGGAGCAGAAGCTGTGTTCCACTCACCAGAAGTCTTAAGATCCTGTGGCGGGTGTTGTGGGTAGCTGGCGAGTGTCAGCCGACCCTGCGCCCTAGCTGCCCCGGTGCTTTTCTGACCGGAAGAGGCTTGTGGCCCTATCCTTTCTGTCAAATTCTTTTTTTTTTTTTTTTTTTTTGGTTTTTTCGAGACAGGGTTTCTCTGTATAGTCCTGGCTGTCCTGGAACTCACTTTGTAGACCAGGCTGGCCTCGAACTCAGAAATCCGCCTGCCTCTGCCTCCCAAGTGCTGGGATTAAAGGCGTGCGCCACCACGCCCGGCTTTTCTGTCAAATTCTAACCATGATGATCATCTGTAGTATTTGGGGTTCTCTGGGACCTCATTAGCCAACAACTTCAAAAGAGGTCCCTCATTCCTAGAACTGAGCTGTTTATTTCCTAGCCTGTGGCATGTAGGAGGGGACTGTCCTGTCCACTGCTGAACAGGGTAACATACATTTCTTAATGGCATTCCTATGTTGGTTCACTTTCAAATATCCACAATTGTTTCAAAGAGTGTTTTACAACTTGATTTATTCAAACAGATGCATTTCAGGACCAGCAAATGTGGAACTTTCTCCCAGCACCTCACATGCTTGGCGAGTGTTAGGCTCAGGTTGTAGTTGGTATTTTGTATGGTATCATTGTGTATGTAAACAACTTGAGGGTTTTTCATAACAGATAAAACCAGTTATAGTCTCTTCGTTCATTTCATTTTATTTTAGAGACTGAGTCCACATGGAGCTCTAGCTGGCCTGGAGCTTGCTGGCTTTGAACTCACAGAGGTCCACTTGCCTCTGCCTCCTGAGTGTTGGCATTAAAGGATCTGACTGCCACATCCAACATCTCCCTGAATATGGAACTCACTGATCAGCCAGACTTTCTGGCCATTGGGCCCCTGGGTTCTCTTGTCTCTGCCTCCTCCTATGGAGGCTAGAATAGTGTCAGATTCCTTGAAACTGGAGTTACAGGTGGTTGCAAGCTGTAAGTGCAAGGAACCAGACCTGGATTCTCTGCAAAGAACAGTAAGTGTTCTTAGCTGCTGAGCCATCTCCAGCCCCTGTTAGTACAGTCTTTGAGGTTGAGGTCTTTAAGTGTCTGTGGGCCATGCAGAATAATTGATTAAATTTATTTCTGTGGAGTTATCATACAATTTTGAAACGCTGGATGTCTGGGCCACTAGGAAAAGGAACTGGCCACTAGGTGGTACCTGAAATCCAAAGTAGGGCATTTCAGTGGAAGGAAGATAATGAAAGTCGGGCGGGCTAGCCGTACAAAGGCTTCCTGTTAGAGAAAGGTGCTTTATGGGGACTCTAGGGTTGTTGGATGGAGAGTTTCAACTGGAAAAGTATCTTTTGCTACCTCTTGTTCTGATAATAAAAAGGGACTAGATTAGGAATATAATTTTGGCTAGTTTTTAAATCCTTGGTTTCTGAACTTTGAACATTCCTGTAGGACAGTAGTTTTCAGCTGTTCTGACGCTGTGACCCTTCACACAGTTCCCCAGGTTGTGGTCACCCCTAACAATAATATTTTTTCATTGCTGCTTCATAACTACTACTTTGCTACTTATGAATTGTAACGTAAATATCTGTTTTCTGATGTTTTCAGGCAGCCCCTGAGAAAGGGTTGTTCGACTCACAAAGAGGCCACAGCCCACAGGCTGAGAAACACTGCTCTGAGACATTAAATGAGCAGTTATTTGCAACTGATATTTTATGTCTAAAACAATGAGAAGTGCTTCTCAGTTGGGATTTTTGTTTGTTTGCTCTTTTTTTCTTTTTAGACAGGATCTCACTATGTAGCCCTGGCTGACCTGGAACTCTAGAACTGAGTTTGTAGACCAGGCTGGCCTAAAACTCATATCTTTGTCTGAGTCTTGAGTGCTGGTATTGAAGGTGTGTCCACCATACCTAGCAAGGACAGGTGTTTTGCTGAGTTTTTACTTAACCTTAGAAACGTCTTCTCAAAATAACCTATCAACTTAAACCGAGGATATTTAGGTAGAAAAAATATATTTATTTTTCTGAACATTTGAAAGGGCACTCAGAGTCCTCTGTCAAGAACCAAGATTTCATCATTTGGAAACTGGCTATAAATTAATTTAGACACACCTCTGATCTCTCTGCAACAGCCTACCCTAGGGATAGATATATTGGGCTCAGATTTAAATTTTGGAATGTCTTAGAGGAAATTCTCTGCAGCTTGGAGCTGGGGAGTTGGTTCAGTTAGTAAAGTGCCTGCTACACAGGCGTGAGGACCTGCGCGTGACTCTCGAGCGTCCATGTAAGAAGCTGGGCTTGCCAGTGCATGCCTGGGACCCTAGCTCAGGGGAGGTGGAGGCAGGGGTTTCCCTGGCTAGCTCTCTGACCAGCCAGCCTAGCCAACCAGCGAGCTCCAGGTTCAGAAAAAGGCCCTGTCTCAAAAAATATTCTTTCTCTCTCTCTGTCTCTGTCTGTCTCTGTCTCACTGTCTCTGTCTGTCTCTCTGTCTATCTCTGTCTGTCTCTGTCTCTCACTGTCTCTCTCTCTCTCTCTCTCTCTCTCTCTCTCTCTCTCTCGTGTGTGTGTGTGTGTGTGTGTGTGTGTGTGTGTGTGTGTGTGTACAACTAAACTATCACAGAGTTTGAGTTTCTAGACTTGAAGTTATCAAGTGTGTAGAGTCTCAGGGCAGAACTTGAAGCTTGATTCAGATCCCATGTTCTGGTCATGCGTTATACTGGATCAGTTTTTGTGTGTGACCAAATACTGATCTGGTTTTTCATTGCTGTCACATGTTTGACAACATAGAGTAACACAAATTTATCATGTTAGGTTCTATAGATAATTTAGAATCATGGCTCTGAAGTCCAAAATGAATCTTACTGGACTAAAAACAAAGTGTCGGGGAGGCTGTGTTCCTCCTGTAGGGTCCAATGGAGAGCCACTGGGTTTAGGGCTTTATGGGATTGAATTCTTTGGCTGACGATCCCTTCATCCATCTTGGTCCCCTCATCCATTTTGAAAGTCAGCAGTGTAGCACCATCAGGTCTTTCTCTCTCTGATGCTGACTCTCCCATCTTCCCTGACATGGTTAGAGGATCCTAGTACCACACTGGATCTCCAGGATGAGTTAGGACAATCTCCTTTGTGATCTTCCAATGAACATCTTTGGTTCTATTCACAGCATTGAAGCTCTCATTTAATGCAACATTCTCAATTTCTGAGGATTCACTGTGGACATTGTGGGGACTGTTATTTTGTCCATGGCAAATTTTATTGGAAGATAAACACTGTATAAGTGAGAGTTCTCTAGAGTAACAGAACTTATAGAATGACTCTTTCTATATACTGAAAGGGGATTTATTAGAAAGACTTACAGGCTATGTGTGGTCCAGCTAATCCAACAATGGCTGCCTATGAGTGGAAGGTCCAACAATCCAGTAACTGTGCAGTCTACAAGACTAGCTGTCTCAGCTGAGCTTGAATCCCAAAGAAGTGGGCTCTAATGCCAGCGAAGGAATGGTCATGCTAGGAAAGTGAGGGCGAAAAGGCAAAGAGCAAGGCTTCCTTCTTCCATGTCCTTTATACAGGCTCCCAGCAGAAAGTGTGGCCCAGACTAGAGGTGGGATTTCCAACCGCAAAAGATCTGGGTTAAAGGTGCACCTTTCCACCTCAAAGATCAGAATTTCAAAGTGGATCTTCCCACTTCAAATTAAGCAGAAAATTTCTTGCAGGTGTTCCCCCTGACATTTTGGGGGCTTTAGTTAATTCCAGATACAGTCAAGTTGATGACCAGAATAGCTATCACATATGTTCTTTCAACCAGTTAAATTTTGTACATATAAAATATTCATTGTTTGTTGCATGTCTGCACGTGTGTGTGTGTGTGTGTGTGTGTGTGTATTTGGCATGTACATGCACTTGTGTGTGGAGTTCAGGGGTCGGGTGTCTGACTTAGTTACCCTCTACCTTATTGTTTGAGACAGGGACTCTCACTAAACCTCAGGCTCACTGAGTAGGTTAGCCTGGATGGCCAGCAAGCCCCAGGGACCTCCTGTCTCTGCCTTCCTGGTGCTGGGATTACAGTCATGAGCCCTCATGTCAGCAGGATCATCTCCTCTCTTCCATTTGCTACTGTTTAACATTTTTTTAATCCGAGGAGGAATGTTGAGTTGGAGTCACCTTGGGCTTAGATACCTGGAAGAATCAGGCACTTGACTTGTTGATTACTGGAATCACAACTGTATGCCACTATGCCAGGCATTTGCCAGTGGGTTCTGCACATCCAGCTCAAGATTTATTTATTTAATTTAAATGGAGGAGTGTTTTGCTCGCATGTATGTCTGTATCCCACATGTATGCCTGGTGCCCCTGGAGGTAAGACAAGGACATCAGATACCCTAGAACTGGAGTTATGGATGACTGAAAACTCTCATCATGTGGGTGATGAGAATTGAACCTGAGTCCTCTGCAAGATAAAGTGCTTTTAAGCACTGAGCCATCTCTCTAGTCCCCATAATACACAGTTTTCAGTGTACAAGTCTTAGGATCGTAGTATACTAAGAAGGAACTGAAGTATATACAGCCTTAAGTGGGCCTTGGTATTTGAGCTAGCATGACAATTTCTGGAGTAAAAGTATACGAGGAATTTCCCTTTAGAGTATGTGCGTTAAAGGCAATGCTCTTTCAGAGAACCCAGGTTTGATTCCCAGGACCTACATAGCAGCTTTCAGCTAACTATAACTTCAGCTCCGAGGGATCTAATGCCTTTTCTTGGTCTCCATGGGTACCAGATGTGCATGTGGTACACAGACACAAAATAAAAAAAATAAATCTTTTAAAACAGGAATATTGTGGGTTGGAGAGAAGGCTCAGGGGTTAAGAGTGCTTGCTGCTCTTGCAAAGGATCCAGGGTTGGTTCTCTTCCAGAGGTCCTGAGTTCAATTCCCAGCAACTGCATGGTGGTTCACAACCATCTGTAGTGGGATTTTATACCTTCTTCTGGTGTGTCTGCAGACAGCTACAGTGTACTCATATAAATAAAATAAATATTTTTTTAAAAGGGAATATTGTATTTTTTCTGTTATCATCTTTTCTTTTTGATACGTGTGATTTTTGAAGCACGAGTTGCCAATCCTCTGTTCTCTGCTTCTAAACAAACCAACAGAAGAGTCTTATCTCAGCTCTCTCTCTTAGTCTCTGGGAGCAAGGATTAGTACTCTCGTTTCTTCCGGATTCAACATGTCCAACCATTTGGAAAGATAACATCTTAAGTGGAATTCAGAGAACCTTTGCCAGAAGTGAAACACATTTAAAATCTATTCATAAGTAAGGTATTAAAAACAATTTTTAAGGCTGTGAATGCTGGTGGGAGAAAAAAATGTTGACAGGTGATTAAAAAAACAAAACAAAACAAAAAACCAACCAACTGGCCACATCTATAAAGCAAGATCTCGTTATCTTCTCCAGCCTACTCAAGAGAAGCCTGCAACTTAGCCATAAACAACTTTGAAAATGAGGAGGCTGTGTGCTTTTGTACCTAATTCAGATGGCAATTTGACAGTAGCTTGGGGACATGAAAGGACCAGTCAGATGGATGGATAGACTTAGGGATGGACAGACTTAGGAATGGCTGGCTGGCTGATGTAGGGGTTCAGTGTTACTTTCAGGGTGTAATAATGTCATTAGATTTAAAAAAAATAAAAACTCTAGAAATACAAATGACCCCAGCACAGTATGCTTCCTCCCTAACTGATGTATGGGTGCTGAGCTGAGAACGTGGCCAACTCAGTTCGTTAATAAACATTATTTTGTTGGATGTCTCATCTTTAGTCTTCTGTGTATTCTAATCTAATGCTGTGTGTCATTTTGGGCTGTTTTTGTGAGTGAGAGGCATAGGGATGGCTCATCCAAACCAGGGAGTTTAGTTGACCAAACCTGACCCAAGTGGGCTGACAGCCAGGTGGAGAGAGCACAGCAGGGGTTCACATCCTGAAAAAAACGGAGTAGGTGGGAAACGTTGGAACATTATGTGACTGTGGATTTCAAATTTGGGACTGTAGGTGGGGTTGGACTTGGGCTCCCTGTTTGTCCAAGTGAGTTAAAACCCAGACTTGGAATGCTGGTGGTGTTCTGGGCAGTGAGTGGCACACCACAGGATCCCCTGCTGTCTCCGGAGGATCTGAAGGCATGAAGCTGCTTCAGGTTCTCCTTGTTTTGCTGTTTGTGGCACTTGCAGGTAACGTGTCCAAATGTACCGTGAAGTAGGGGACACAAGTGCTGGTAATCACAGGTGGAATGTTTAAGATTGCTGACAGCTGGCTGATACTATCAGTGGTGCCCGTTCTCTTGGGTGCCTTGGAAGAGAGCTATGAGGTCAGAGGCATCCTTGGTGAAGGTACCGGTTGGCCCATCGTCTTGACTCATCTTTATGATGCTGAGCAGTTTGTCTCTGAGAACTGTGGCCATCCCCATTTCTAATCAATCATTTTCAGCTTGGGCTATCTCAGCGATGTGAACAGCATACAGCCAATGTCGTTCTTCCTCATTAAGTAGTTAATTAACTCAGGGAGTTATTCCTTTTGAACCTTAGTTTTTTTTGTTTTTTTTTTTTCTCCTCTGGCATGTGAGTGTCACATAAATTTAGCTTATGTGCAAAGATGCAAAGCCTCACGTTTGTGAATGGAGACCTGAAATCAAGGGTTCCCTTCTGCCTTGCTTGCAAGAAGCCATATTGTGTTTTCACGTCCCTCAAAGAGCACCTCTCTCACCTTCAAGGGTGCTGCCTCATCATGAAGTTTGTAACAGGGAGAAAACATCTTTGCCACTCACATTTATTCAGGAGGCTTGTCTGGTTTTGTGTAGACAGAGAGTTTTCGGACCGGAGTGCATGCCACTGAACAGGAGGTGGTAGAGATCTCCGGAGGGGAAGGGAGCCAACAAATTGTGTTTGCTCACTAGGCAAGTCATTGATCTGAGCTGAAGAAGAGAGTGAGAGAGAGGACAGCCAGGTACTGGAGAAGTTGTCTGAGGTGGGGAAATAAGTTTTCAGGAGCAACTGTGGCTCACAAGGTTTTGGCAAGGGTGATACCTGATGTCTACAGTGTGAAACACAAGAGGGGTGTGTGTGTGTGTGTGTGTGTGTGTATGTGTGTGTTAGAGAAAAAGAGAGTCTACAATGCTGTGTGTGTCTGTGGTATTGTATGTATGTGAGAGAGTTTGCGATGCTGTGTGTGTCTGTGATGTTGTATGTGTGAAATACACCACACACACTCACACACACCCACACCCCCCCCCCCACACACACGTCTATGATGGTGTGTGTGTGTGTTGTGACTATCCACCCACCTGCTCTGAGTCCACAGGAGGATTTTGGGTGTCTGCTCTAGCATTCTCTGCCTCACTCCCTTGAGACTGGGTCTCTTACTGAACCTGGAGTTAGGCTGGTAGTTAAGGTCTCACAGCCCTCTTGTTTTTACCTTGCCTGCCCCCCCCCCATCAGGCTGGGGTTACGGGCTTAGCCACACCTATCTTTTATGTGAGTGCAAGGGATTTGAACCTCCTGAGACATCTCTCCTGACCTAGGTGATTTTCTTTTAAATTAAAAAACAAACAAATAAACAAACAAACACCTAAGAAGATGACTCAGCAAGTAAGAGGATTTGCTGTGCAAGAATCAGAATCTGAGTTTGGCCCTCTGAACCCATGTAAAAAAATTAAGCTTTGTTTGATTATTATTGTATATGTGTGAAGTATATTTGCGGTTGCACGTGTGTCCTGGTGTGCAAGTGGAGGTCGGAGGACAACCCTGTGACCTTGCTTTCTCCTTCCACCTTCTGTAGGTTCTAGAGATTGAACACAGGCTTCTAGGCTTTCTGGGCAGCCGTCTATCTGCAGGGCCATCCTGCTGACCCAGCCCGGGATGTCCTTTGAAAAGCTGATTTGACTCTGAAGTGTACTGATGGTGATGCATTAGTGCTCTCTGGGGACACAAGGCTGAGAGTGTGCTAACTTCAGAGCTTGAAGGAGGGTAGGCTTTGCCTGATATAGGGTGGTACCCATCTCAAACTGTAATGAGGAGTTAGATCTTCCTTCTCTCTCTTGTCACGGGTATTTGTAAGGCTATTTGGATATTGGCCAGGATCAAATGTCCCTTTTTTAAAGGTAAAGATTAACTTTATGTGCACAAGTGTTCTACCAGCATATATGTATGTGCAATACATGTGTATTTAGTGCTCAGAGAGGTCAGAAGAGGATGCTAGACTTCTTGCAACATTACAGATAGCTATGAACCACCATGTGGGTGCTGGGAACCAAACCTGGGTCCTTTGCAAGAGCAGCAAGCACTCTTAGCTGCTGAGCCATCAATCGAGATCCTTATATGTCCTTAATTCGGGTGTTCTGAGTTTCCTTTGTATCGGCATAGGGTTTCCTTTTGAGATGGAGTTGATGCTGACAGGGGGCAGTGTCTGCTGTCTCTCCCTGTGAGTGTGAACTCAGCTGCATCTGCTGCTTTCCCTCAGAGACTAATCCTACTCAATGTTGTCTCCTATGTTCAGATGGTGCACAGCCCAAGAGATGTTTTAGCAACATAGAAGGCTACTGCAGGAAGAAATGTAGATTAGTGGAGATCTCTGAGATGGGATGCCTGCATGGGAAATACTGTTGTGTTAACGAGCTGGAGAACAAAAAGCACAAGAAGCACTCAGTCGTTGAAGAGACAGTCAAACCCCAAGACAAGTCAAAAGTACAAGACTATATGGTCCTGCCCACCGTCACATACTACACCATCAGTATCTGAATGAACCACTTGTTCACGAAGGCCATTGTCCCCTGCAGCCCCATGGAATCCAGTGGGCTGCTTCTGTCCTGTCTCTTTCCTTCTGTGAACTTGAATCCGCACACAATAAAGTTCGACCCTTTTGCCTGTATCCACGCCTTGTCTGGATATTATAAATGTGAACGATTAGCTGCTGCATTGCTTGCGTTTCACCTGTGAAATGGGGACACAGAGATTAAGTGAACGCTGGGGGAGGTGTCAGCAAGTCTCTCCACTTTGCAGCCAAGATGGTATTTCACAGATCTCAAGTAGTTCCCTTCATTCAAAAAAAAACATTAAAAATAATTTTAGACAGTTAAGCATGTGTGCTTGTACACGCACACTTGTGTGCATGCATCAGGGCATGCATGTGTCATGGTGGTGGTGTGTGCATGTGTGTGTGTGTGGGTCAGGGGACAGCTTTAGGGAGTCAGTTCTCTCTTTCCACTTTTTGGGTTCCAGGGAGGGAACTCGGATTATAAGTAAACACCTCATCTGTGTCATCCCATGCTTGCCTCACACTCTGCAGGGAAATTTCTTATGTCTCTAAGAAACTATGAGAATATACAAACACATACACATACGTACACACACAGAGACACACACACAGACACACACATATAGTAACACACAGACACACATACAAAGACACACACACTGACACACACAGAGACACAGACACACACAGAACCGCAGACACATACATACACACACACACATACACACACAGAGCCACAGACACACACAGAACCACAGACACACACACACACACACACACACACACACACACACACACACACACAGAGCTTTGATGAGAAGGGACGACAGCTTTTGAGACGCTTAGGATGCAATGCAATCTGGACTCCTTCTGGTGTGCACCCCATCTGCTCTTTCACTAGCAATTAGAATATCTAGTTGACACAGCTTTTAGACATACACAGGCCTGTGGTGCTGAGGTAGAAGGCTCTCCTGTTTGGACACAGCACCTGGTGTTTTCTGTCACTGCAAATCCTCCTGCAGTGTCCATGCGCAGGGAGATCCCAGCATCTCTCATGTTGTACAGTTATTGTGCAGAAAGAACCCAGACAAACTTGGGTCTGAGGTGGTGCACTAGGTGTGGGAAGGCTGAGGAGGTCTGGGGGGATTAGGGGGAACTAAAACGCCCTGAAGAATCCTGTCTAATCAGGTGAGCTCAGGCTTTACATTGAATGGAACCACTCATAGAGTCCTGGCCAGGTTCTGAGCCTCCCTCCAGCACTCAAGAGACTAAAAACAGCAGGCAGTGTTTGGGAAAGTCAGAGGCCTGCACTGTTGAATGGATGTTTTGGTACCCTGCTCCATCGGCACCTCAGTAATTCTGCCTGCTCCTGAATGCTTCCCGGACACTACATCCCTTCTACTGCCCCAGCTCTGAAACATGGAATGAGAAATCCTAACTGTACATCCTTTGGCTCAGAAATGATGTTATTGAGTTTCACCACAGGTATGAATCATTTTCCTGTCACCAGTCAGGAAGATCTCACCCCGCCTACCCTCAGCATCATATACTTCCTCTGGTGTGTTGCTTCTTTTGGCTTCTCTATCATGATAGCTGGGCTGCCCCTCTTGTTCTTGGACCTATTCTAACCCTCTTCCATTCTGTTGGAATAGGGTTTTTTTTTTTTCCATTGTAAAAGGGTACAATGTAAAATAGAGTACAAATATAGATAACTTGTCTTCTTCCTTTCCTATTTGTGTTCTTTTAAAAAAATTTATCGTGCGTGTGCCTGTATGTATGTATGTATGTATGTATGTATGTATGACTGTGAACATGGGTGTGGTTGGTGCTGGCTGTGGTCGGACTCCCCTGGAACGTGGAACGGCAATTCCAGATGGTTGTGAACCACTATGCGGGTACTGGGACTTAAATCTAAGTCCTCTGCTAGCTTCCATGACATCTCCTCCAGCACCCCACACCCCCACCCTGCCACGTGTATTTATTACTTATTTTTCTTGTCTTATTGCTTTGGTGAAGATTCCAAACCCTGTATTGAGTAGGAGTGGAGATAGTAGGCACCTGTAACTGCCTTTAGGTTTTAGGAGTCATGTTCTCCCCCCTCCACCCCACAATGTTGGTTATAGAATTATTATATATAGCCTTTATTGTGTTGAGGGTTGTCCTTTCTAGTGCTAGTTTCTTCAGGGTTTTTACCACAGCAGCAAAGGCAGTTTGCTGCTTAAGTTCAAGCATGGTATGAGGAAGGGTGGGACTCGGGGCAAGAGGAAGGGTGAGACTCGGGGCAAGAGGAAGGGTGGGACTCGGGGCAAGAGGAAGAGTGAGACTTGGGGCAAGAGGAAGGGTGGGACTCGGGGCAAGAGGAAGGGTGAGACTCGGGGCAAGAGGAAGGGTGGGACTCGGGGCAAGAGGAAGGGTGGGACTCGGGGCAAGAGGAAGGGTGGGACTCGGGGCAAGAGGAAGGGTGGGACTCGGGGCAAGAGGAAGGGTGGGACTCGGGGCAAGAGGAAGGGTGAGACTCGGGGCAAGAGGAAGGGTGGGACTCGGGGCAAGAGGAAGGGTGAGACTCGGGGCAAGAGGAAGGGTGGGACTCGGGGCAAGAGGAAGGGTGGGACTCGGGGCAAGAGGAAGGGTGAGACTCGGGGCAAGAGGAAGGGTGGGACTCGGGGCAAGAGGAAGGGTGAGACTCGGGGCAAGAGGAAGGGTGGGACTCGGGGCAAGAAGACAAGAGGCTGTTATTAGTCCTTAGCTTAGAGTCGCTACCCACAGTCAAAGTGATCGCAGGCCTAAGGTATTTTTTGAGGCAGTAAAATCCACTTGGAGCAAGCACATCAAGTGCCCCCAAGAGCCTTATAAGAGCATCTGGCTGTTCAAAGAGAGCCTGCGATCTTCACCTCTCACGCTCTTCTGCATGGTAATGCATTGCCCGTAGGTGAAACATGGCTTATTATCACACATACCCACGCAGAGCAGCCATGGTCCAACAGGCAGGGCTCTCGGGAAAGTTCTTGTTAACCCTCATCCAGGGATGAGCAATTAGCCGTAACTGAGTCCCTGCAGTATACACCACTTCTGTAATTCTCAAAGTGCCTTCAGTGGGAGCAAATAGTCTTCATGTTCAAAAAGACATGTCCAGAGATGGGACATCACTGGCCCCTAGTCTAAAAGCAAACATCTGATTCGACAGAGAACTGACCCTAGATATGTTTGATCTTCAAAACCCACATGCTTTCTTTCCCTACTGCCCTTCTCTCTGAAGTGGCCTGTTTTCATTGCCCATCCTGTTGTGTGAGTTTATGAGTTCTGTCCACAAAGACAGCCACGGGTAGAGGAGGAAATATTGTCCTACCAGTTGTTACACATGTACTGACATCGAGCATAGCTATATCTTTAGAAGGACACAGACACTTCTTTTCAAGGGGAAGATCTACATTAAGTGAAAGTAAGCTTTCAGTGACACCCAAGATCTTTGGGGCAATGAAGAACGGCAAGTTACTTCATCAGTGAGACTGAATGCAGAATCCGTGGGTCTGACGACATGGCACAGAGGCTGAAAGGACATACTGTACATGATGAACCATCTTGGTTACCAACCCAACCACACCTGGCATCAGTGAAAACCCAGGCAGCCGGATATGCCTGTGTGGGATCTTTCTTGATTGGATTATTTAAGGTGGGGAGACCCGTACTCAATTTCCATCATTTGAGGTTGGAAGAGTCACAGGAGATCTGGGTCACACCTTCTGGTGGCAGCCCACATAAAAGGCTTCTTGCCTGCTTGCCCTCCCTCTCGCTGGCAAGTTCCTCTCTCTTTCCGTTGAGGCAACCCTTCCTTGGGATTCCAACACAGACTGAAGAGTAACTGAGACATGCAGCCTCATGGACTGAACAACGATCAGATTCTTGAATTTCCCACCGGGAGATAGCCACTGCTGGCCTGTAATCTACTCCAATAAATACCCCTTTGATAGCTAGATTCATTCTATCAGTTCCATTGCTCTAGAGAATCCTGAACAATACACAGCTCATCCAGAAGGCTTGAGTTTGTTCCCAGCACCTGGGTTGGATGGTTCACAACTGCTTGTGACTCCAGTTCCAGGGATCTGACTCCCTCTTCTGTCTTCTGTGAGCTCACACACTCACTCTCTCTCTCTCACACAGAGGCACACGATTAAAAACAAAAATAAGTTATAAAAATATAATCTTTAAGGGCAGGAGAGATGGCTGAATCACTAGTGTGCACATTTCTCTTGCAGAAGGGCCTGAGTTCAGTTCCCAGCACCCACATCAGGCAGCTCCAAGGTATCTGGCACCATTTGCTGGATTCTTCTGATACCCACACATTACCTGTGCACATACAAAATTTTAAAAATTAGAAAAAAATTAGTACAAATTTTAGTTAGGGCATGACGAGAAAAAAATGGTTCCCGTTATTAGACAAATGTCATGAGCAGATATAGAGTGTAATAGGCTGATGTAAACTTGCAGAGTAGTTACAGTAATGGAACCTCAGAAGTGGCAGCATTCATTCTACAGTGTGGTTATCTATGTTGCTAACAAGAATGACAAGAACCTCCGAGCCCACCCCCCCCGAGCCCACCCCCCGCCCCCCACCCCCCAGGCAGGCGTAAGTGGAAAGAGATGAAGCCAATAGCAAATCAATCCCAAGGTGAGGTGTGCATTAAAACTCACGCTGCTTTGTGGAGAGGACTAGGAAGAAGAACTGCAGGAGCCATGACGGTTTTGAGCACAGTGGGTGAGGGGGTGGGACTGGGAAGTTGGTCCGGATGTTTGAGGCAGAGATGCCAGTGAGGGATTAGTGGTTAGATTTGTGTTTCAAAAGAGCAACTCTGGCTTACCCTGTAGGAGAAGAATCCTTAATTGTGAAAGGAGTACAGAGCAAAACGTGGGAGGCTTTGGTAATAACCCCCAGAGACAGGCCTTAGAGAGGACAGGATGCATCTAGATCTATTAGTAACTGAACCAGGCTCAAGTGACTATACACTAATAGAACTCACAGACTCATCCATATTGGAGATGACCCCTGTGCCCATCGTTTTTCTTCCACTGTTAGGCGACTACAGTAAATCTTTGTTTTCTTAGGAAGTCAGAGGATAAACTAATCATGTGTGTGTGTGTTTTGTCACAGTGCCTATATGCCCACGTGGAAGCTAGAGGACACTGAGTCTATCATTTACATCTTATTCCTTGGAGTTAGGGTCTCTCACTGACCCCAAAGCCCAAGCAATCCTCCTGCCTCTGCTCCTCCCCACAACGCTGGGTTATAAGTGCTCCTGTGCCCATGCCAGGTCTTTTTATGGAGCCTGGGGAACAGAACTCGTGTTTCCACACCAAATGCTTTTACCGAGACTCTTCCTAGCTCCCTCACCCCTTTTAAAGTTAGAAGTGCGTTACTATGGCAAGGATGGAACACGCCTAGTCCCATCCTGTCATCCTCAAGTAATCAGAAAGATTAACAGGCAGACATGACAACCCGACCGCAGGTGCCCCGAAAGTGCAGCGGACTGCACTTCTTGCTCTTTATCCAGCGGTTGCTGAGGAAGGAGGAACAGGAGGATCGCCCTGGGATTCTCCCGGGTCTGCACTTAGGAAACCCTGTTACTCAAGGTGAGTATCTTGCTCAGTCTTCAGGTCACGCCAAAGTCCTTGGTATCTCTTCCTACCTAAGCTAAAAGCTAAAATTCAGAATTCCCAAGGGATAGAAAATGATTAGATAACGCCACAGTGTCTCAGGTCCCTAATATTTAGAATTCCTTTGTTCTTCTGGTATGTGAGCTACTGTCTCAGAACCTGGATCGGTGTAGGAAGTCAAACATATGAAAGGACTCTTCAAAGAATTCTTTAGGTAATTCTTCAAAAAAAATTTTTTTTTTTATATGTATGCCTGTTTGGCTTGCTTTCATGTATGTGCGCCACATTAGTGCCTTGTTCACACAGAGGCCAGAAGACAGAGTCAGAGCCACTGGAAGGAGAGTTGCAGAAGGTTGGGAGCTGCCGTGTGGGTGCTGGGAACTGAACACTGGCTCTCAGCCAGAGCGATGCCAAACCACCTCTCCAGGCCCTGCAGGCACTTTTTGGTAGTTCCAATCACTTCATAAATATATAGGTGGTTCAGTCTGGAGGCGCAGGCCTGTCATCTCAGTGTATGGAGGGCTGACACTGAGAAACCCCATGTTTCAGGCTGGTTCTGTCTACATAGTGAGATCCTATCTCAAACAAAGAAAATATGGCCTTTAATTCATAGAAAATCGCTTTCTCAGGAGATCTCCAATTTGCCAGTCCCTAGTGCCTTTGTATGCTGGATCATATACCCTAGGTTGCTCCTGTTGCTCCCTGGGACAGGAAGGAGTGTAAGGCCCAGCGTCTGCATCGCCCTTCCCTAAACTTCCTGTACAATAAAGCTTACCTCTCCTGGCCAGGGACATACTGAAGGTCTGTACTTGCTCTGTACTTGTTCTATGTCAGGCTTCTACTTCTCAGCCCTCAGTGGGGCTTGGAGACTAACCCCTCTTATGGCCCACCTCTCTCTAATTTGTATCCCCAACCTGGAACTGCCACAAGTGTGGAGGCAGGGTGACTTGGCAAACGTGGCTGAAAGGCAGCATTGTGGGAAAGGGCTTTAGAGAGGAAATCAACACTGGCTTAGGCCTCTTGGCTTTAATCAACCGGGGATATTAGGTCAGGAGACAAGAGGCAGTGGTGTTCAGGTAGAGCTGGCCTTTGTGGGAGTGCTGGCCTGTGCGGGAGTGCTGGCCTGTGCAGGAGGGCTGGCCTTTGCGGGATTGCTGGCCATTGCGGCAGTGCTGGCCTTTGTGGGATTGCTGGCCTTTGCGGGAGCGCTGGTCTTTGCGGGAGCACCGGTCTTTGCGGGAGCGCTGGTCTTTGCGGGAGCGCCGGCCATTGCAGCAGTGCCAACCATTGCAGCAGTGCTGGCCTTTGCCTGGCTCCCTTGATCCCCCACTTCTGTGTTAAGATTATCTGAATTCTGTCCACCGCCCCCACAATGACCACTAATTTTGAAGTCCAGAACACAGCACAGTTTTCCTATGGGACATTTGCTCGTTGCAGGTTCCGTCTGCTTCTCCCCATCTCTGCACATTTTCCTGCAGTTGCCCAATGTGTTTGCACACTTTTTCACATACCAGCCACCTGTAGGGAGGAAAGAAAGCCATCAAGCCCAGGTACTGAACAGACGGCTGAAACCATGCCAAGTCATGGCTTGGTGGCCTTGAGGCAAAGGCAGAGACAGACAGATCTCTGTGAGTTCCAGGCTAGTCTGGACTACAGAAGTTCCAGGACAGCACAGGCTATATATAGAGAGACTCTGTCTCAAAAATCCAGGAACAACAGCATCTGCCTTCTGAGCACTGTTTCCCCTAGGCTCTAGCCAACTGCTGTTCTAGTTTTCTTAATCAAGTAAACTTTCTCTGAAGAGAAAATTAGATTTCCTATGTGCACATATACAGAAGGACCTGTCATATCTAGAGCTAGAATTCTGCACACCCTCATGGTGCCCATTTTCCAGTATTTTAAATGGGAAAAATATATGAAAATTTTTATTTAAAAATTTTTTTTTGAAATCTGTTTCCTGAAATGTAACAAAAGCAAATAAATACCCAAAGAGAAGAAATGGCACATCTTAAAAGGGAATGCAAGCTGGGCAGTGGTGGCACACATCTTTAATCCCAGCACTTGGGAGGCAGAGGCAGGCAGATTTCTGAGTTTGAGGCCAGCCTGGTCTACAGAGTGAGTTCCAGGACATCCAGGGCTATACAGAGAAACCCTGCTCGAAAAACAAACAGTGGGGGGCAGGGAGAGAGAGAGAGAGAGAGAGAGAGAGAGAGAGAGAGAGAGAGATTACACAAATCACTGTGGGACTGTGGGCATCTCTCTCACCGTTGCCAAAACACACATCTTGCTGATGATGGGTGCTATTTTCAAAGTCTTTCCACATTTCCGAGGTCCTACAAATGATAGACTCTGACTCTAGACTTGTCTTACACATTGCCTTGTTAGAAGCAGACACTTCGGGTCTGGAGAGAGGGCTCAGTGCTGCTCTGGCAGAGAATCAGGGTTCAGTTTCCAATAACCACATGGCAGGTCACAGGTGTCTAACTCCAGTTCCAGGGGATCTGACACCCTCTTCTGGCCTCTATGGGTACTGCACCCTGGTAGTCCACATGCACACAAGCAAACAAGCACACAAACATAAAATAGAAAATAAATATTCTAAAGTGCAGATGATTTTGGAAAGATAAGCATACAAATTCCTTGCATATTTATATAATGAACTCTATAACTATCTCTTTCTGTATATACCTCTATGTGTACTGAGCTGTAAGTGCATTCTATAATTTTTGTTATTGTGGTTTTGAGACATTTCACTATGTAGCTCAGGCTAGCTTGCCTCAGTTTCCTGAGTACTGAGACTATAGGAGTGACCCTTGCAACTGATGGTGAGGAATATGTTTATTAGAGAGACTCCTCTTCGGGGTACCTATGTGTATGCCCACATCGTATGTAACTGTGGACTACCACAATATGTGTTGGAATGTATAAGGATCAGAAAGAGATTCTGAGACTAGTCCCTACCTCACCTTTTGTGCCTTAACTCATTCCTGAGGTCAATCAAGAACTTGGCAAGATTTTTGGAATAAGATAATGAACAAGAAGGTAAAGTCTAGAAACCTTAAGATCAGAGAGTGGGGGCGGCAAAGCAGCCAGCAAATGAAGAAAAATAGCCAGAGCCAGAGCCAGAGCCAGAGCCAGAGCCAGAGCCAGAGCCAGAGCCAGAGCCAGAGCCAGAGCCAGAGCCAGAGCCAGAGCCAGAGACAAGAGGTCCCGTGGATGGATGTGTGTGGTTGACAGTCAGTGGAGCAGCATCCTGCTCCATTGAACAAATCACTGGTCATAGATCTTATTAGCTGCTCACCCTCCTCCGAGGACTAGAGGAGTGTCCTGCAAAAAAGAAAACTTTGTCTCTTAAATAAAAGTCTTAGAGGCAACAAACATTTTATAAGCTATTTAAATAATAGAAATAGAAAATGTCTTTTAACACTTGTAGGGAATCTGAAGCAGAAAAGTAAAACATGCAACTCTTGTAATCTATTTCCATTAGCAGCAGACAGGCCAGGTGATAGAAGAGAAATGACCCCCTTGGACAGAGCAATAGAACTCCCAGTCTTTGCCTATAGGGTCAGGGAAGTTCCCAGCGATGCACACAGTCAAATTGTGTGGTGTTATTTACAATGATCTACACTACAAACCACCATAGTAGCACAAGAAGGGGCTCTCCAAGTGGCTGTCTATAACAGATAGCAGAATAATGTTGTAAGAAAATGACATAGAAGAATTAAAACTACAAACTTGCCAATTGATGTAGACAAAATAAAAGTCTTGGATTGATGGAACTGATGAAACTTATAGAGACAGAGGAAGCTCTCTGTCCAGCCCTCTCCCTGTTCTGTGACTGTTTACCGCGTACTGGTCTCTTCTGCACATGCAATCTAGACAGCTGGGGCTACATATGTGCATAAGTGGATTCTTTGCATTTTTTTTCAGAGAAAACTCTATGCTATTGTTTACTGGTTGAGCAGTTTGCCATTCTGTTGATAATCTGGGAATTCAGAAAGCCAAGTTATTCTGTACAATTAATACACGCTAATCAAGAGCAAAGGATAGGAAGCAGGTTACAGATGTATATCTGCTGGTCATAATGTTTAGAAGTGTTAGTAGAGATAAAGGGTTGCCAAGTTTCTTTATTGCTAAAACACTTCTTGGTTTTTGTTCAGGTTTTGTGGCTATAAACTATAGAGTCACAGAGAGGCAGATTGTATACGGTTGTTCAGTAGGAGAACTGGTCTTCATAACAATGTGCTGTGTGCATCAATACAGTGGGGAGAGGGTTCTGAGTGTTCCCACTACAAAGGATATGAATGTTTATGGTGAGTGTTTATGTGATGCTTACAGTAATAGATACTATATTCTAGCTACTCTTTATTTGATCTATTTCATTATGAATTGTATAAAAACATCATGTTACACTCCACAAATATGTATAATTGCATGCCAATTAAGAGTGAAGAAATGCAGCCAGGCAGTGGTGGTGCACGGCTTTAATCCCAGCACTTGGGAGGCAGAGGCAGGCAGATTTCTGAGTTTGAGGCCAGGCTGGTCGACAAAGTGAGTTCCAGGACAGCTGGAGATATACAGAGAAACCCTGTCTCTGAGTGAAGAGATGCTGCAGGTGTAGCCCAAGGTCAGAAGCTTAACAAGAGCAAGCTCTGAGTGTGAGCCTTAACTCTGCAAAAATGAAATAAAATAAAAGCCATGGCAGTGCCACATGCCGCAAAGCTCAGCACCCAGGAGGCAGAGGTGGGCAGATGGTGAGCTTGAGGCTAGATTAGGTCATAGAGTGGGCCATGTCTCAAAAATATGTAAGTTAATTAACGAAGCAAAACACAACTAGCAGAGTGTGGTGGTGTGCACCTGTAACCCCAGAACTTCAGAAGCAGGGGCAAGAAGATCACAAGCTCAAGGCTTGCCTGGTCTGCACAGCAGGAGCCTGACTCAAAACCAACCCACCAACCTGAAGAAAGGAGAATGCCCATGTAGACAGAGCTGTCCTGTACAGTCTCCTATGGCTCCCCATACCCACACATCAGCTATGTCTCCCCTTATCTATCATTCCAGTTCTATAATCAGGAACCAGGACTACAAAACCAAAGAGGAGCAGGGAAGTAATACCATGGAGACGTCCTCATGGCCCTCAAAGTGACATCAACAAGACTGGCCCCAAGTGACAGGTCAGGGGACTCTAGATGCCACAGCTCCTCTGCCTCTGTTGGGAATAGTCCTAGGTTCCCGTTCCTTTTCCCCAAGCTTCAATCACAGAGCAGGCTGTCCTTGGAGAACCTTGAGCAACCTTAGCTCCCTCCCAGCGAAGACCCCGCTCCACAGTTCACTGGACGTTAGGGACTCATGTGGAAGGTCCTGTTCTAGGCTGACTAGTGTTTCCTTCTCCCCAAGAGTTTGCATTTACCTGTGACCAAATGGGCCAGGAACATAATGATCATAAGAGTAGACAGTAGGGACTTCATGGCTCCCGTCAGTAGGCAGTAGGTTCTATGGAGTCCAAGACTCTCAGGCAGTATGTCTCTGAATGCAGATCTTTACTGTCACCTTAGGAGGAGCCTGGGCTCAGCCAGTAGAGCAGAAGAATAAAGGCTACTGTGTCAACCATGACCTCAGTCTATTGGCCAGCAGCTTTGATTGAGAAAGCACCACCCAGAGGCCTGCACTAGCCATGCCTTCGGGGAAGCAGGAAGGCTCCGAGGTGTGAGCTCTATTAAAGCACTGGGTGACTTACAGGCAAGAACTGTAGGAGGCATTTCTATGACACTCTCATGGCTGGTGAGTTACACCCGAGGGTTTCACAGTCGCCTGTGTTAGCAGAGGGCTCAGCTCACTGCAGGGTATACACTGTCTGTTCATGTGTCCGTCTGCTCTTCTGAAGCACTGAGTCTTTATATGTATTGTGCTTTTCTGCATATAAATTCGGCATCGCTATCTGTATCTATATATGCGCGTGGTTCTTTTCTTTACCCCATTTTTCACAGAGAAGAATCGAAGCTACAGTCTATTAATTGAGCAAGTGACCCCTCTGTGGATGATCTGGGAACTGAGATAGTCTTTTCAAAATTAAAGTTTATTTTAAAATATCTATGTTTATTTAATGCTCAGTGTGTGTGTGTGTGTGTGTAGCTTGAGTATATTTATGTGTACCACGTGGTCACAGGAGCTTGTTGCAGAAGTCAGAAGAAGGGTCAAAGGAGCCAACATGCGTGTGTTCTGGGACCCAAACCCAGATCTTCTGCAATAGCTGCAAGGCCCTTTAACTGCAGAACCATCTATCCGACCCAATTATTATTATCATCATTGCATGTATATGATGCATGTATGTATAATATGATGTGGGAGCCTTGGCTCATGGGAGGAGGTCAGAGTACAAGTTTGGGGGAGTTGATCATGGGCTCTGAGGGTTGGGTTCAGGTCATCTTGTCTGTGTGGCAAGTGTTCTTACAAGCTGGGCCTTTTTTTTTTTTCTGGCCCCAGAAAATCTCCAGCCACATTAAGAATCCACATTTAACTAGGCAACGTGTAAGACAAGTCTAGAGTCAGAGTCTATCATTTGTAGGACCTTGGAAATATGGAAAGACTTTGAAAATCTCACCCATCATCAGTAGGAAGGAGTTGTGAAGATGAGTTTTGGCAGCGGTGAGAGAGACGCCCACAGTGATTTGTGTATCCCTTTAAAACATGCCATCGATTCTCTTTGGGTATTTATTTATGTTTTTGTTACATTTCTGGAAACAGGTTTCAGATTTTTTTTTTTTTGTATAAAAAATTTCATATATTTTCCCATTTAAAATACTGGAAAATGGGCTCTGTGTGTGCGTGCAGAATTGTACCCCTAGAAATGACAGGTTCTTCTGTATATGTGCACATAGAAAATCTAAGGTACTCTTCAAGCAAAGTCTTTATGATTGTTTCTGCTAGGGCTTCATTGCTGTGAGAGACACCACAACCACCACACGTTAATAAAAGAAACATTTATTGAAACTGGCTTACAGTTTTAGAGATTTAGTTCATTATCATCATGGTAGGAAGCATGGCAGCCTGCAGGCAGACATGGTGCTGGAGAAGGAGCTGAGAGTTCTACATCTTCATCTGCAGGCAGAAGAACGAGACTGTGTGCCACCGTGGGCATAGCCTGAGCAGAGACGCTCTCAAAGCCTGCCCCCAAATGACACACTTTCTCCAACAAGGCTGTGGCACAGGATATACATTACTGTTCCAAGATGTAAGGAAGGGAGCATAGTAAAGAAATATTAGACCCAAGTAAGACCCAAAACCATCTAGACAAACTCCAAACTCTATGGCTCCGTGTCTGATGTCAAAATGCTTGACTGCAACAAACTGCTTTCTCCTGGGCTGGTTCCACTCCCTGCTAGCAGCTTTCCTCTGCAGGTATCCCATGGCTGTGCCATCTCCAACATCTTGGGGTCTTAAAGGCAATCCAGGCTTCCCACAATGGCCTCTCTGGCCTCCACACAGGGACATCCCTGACATATGCCTGGCCTCAGTAGCTTTCCTTAGTCACTGAGGGAGATTCCATAATGCCTTTCTCCTATCCTTGACTCTAAAGCCAGAACCACGTGGCTGAAGCTGCCAAGCTCTCCTGTTTGCTGGGGCTGGAACATGAGCCACTTGTTCAGTTATACATATCTTCACCAGCTTTCTGGTTTTGATTGTTTCCTTCACTGCCGAAACCTCACTTTAGAGCAGACTGACCTTGAATTGATCTGCGTGCTTCTGTCTCCTGAGTGCTGGGATTAAAGGCCTGAACCATCATACCTGGATCTAAACTGTACTTCAGTTCCTTTTTAACAAGATGGAAAGCTGGGCGGGGTCTTGCCTGAGGTCATCACTCCCTTAATTCCATTCAATATCTTTAACCTTTATCTCCAGGATTTGGTTCTGGTTCACTTCCTGGTGCCCCACTTTGTCCTTGAACCATAGGTTTGTATTTTTCCTTGCTCAGCTTGCTCTTTTTATGACACAACAGACTCTATTCTAGGCTGTTTAAAGATTTCCTTTGCCAATGCTATTAATCTAAATCTCAAAACTTTAGCCTCAGGCAGGCTCTTTAGACAAAGGCAAAAAGCCGCCACATTCTTCATTTAAAATATCACAAGAACTATCTTTAGGCAACATACTAAAATTCTTCTCCCCTGAAGCCTCTTGAGCCACAGTTCAAATCACCCTTAGAACCACCGTCTTCCATGGTTCTACTAGGATGACCCATTAAGCAGTGCTTAGAGCATTCCACTGTTTTCCTAACAAAGTCCCAATATCCACATTCTTCCAAACCTGGCCCAGGGTGCAACAGGAGCCTGGACGCCTCTCCAACACACAAAGGTGCTAGCATTAACAGGGTTGGCTAATTAAAGGCCTCCTGCAGAAGTGATTTTTTTTTTTAAATAAACAAATAAATTGAAGATGCTATTTTCTGGGTTTGAGATAGGATCTCACTATGTAGATTGGGCCTGCCTCAAACTCGGCATTTTTCTGCCTCAGCCATCCAAATTCTGGGATTACAGGCATGTGTCAGCAGACCCAACCACCTGTATATTTATGAAGTCACTGGAGAGGTGGATTAGCCATTAAGAGCATGTGTAATTCTTGCAGACGACCTCTGTTTAATTCCTATCACTACATGGAGGCTCTCAACCTTCTACAGCTCCGACTTCCAGTGGCTCTGACACCTCCTGCTGGCAGACTCAGGAACCAGGCACAAATGTGGTACATGTTCACGAGTGCAAGCAAGTTATCCATATATATATATATATATATTAAAAAAAAATCACCCTTAAGAACTTTTCAAAGACTACTTTTTAAAACTGATTCTCAGCCATTCAAATCCTTAATGAAGGTGCTGAACCTAGGTTTCATCAAAGAACCCAAACCTCTAAACTTCTTACTATAAGTTTTCTTCTGAAAATATCAATCTCTGTGACCTTCGGTTTAGCAAGACGTTTAAAACTATGATCCAAAGGTGTGTATTCAAAAGGACCAATGATCTGATATCATCATTCTTAAAAATAAATCCTACGAGACATGAAAATGGAGAGACAAGCCACAGACTAGGAGACATTGTTGGCAAATTATATATTTATTCTACAGATTTAGAACATATAATGGAAAATTTAAATTTATTTTTTAGAATACCTTTTGTTTACCTTAGACAGTTTTATATGTGTACATACTATGTCTTGATCAGATTCACCTCCAACTGCCCCTGGTGCACATACATACAGGCAAAATACTCCCACACATAGAATAAAAATACATACATCTTAAAAAATACAGCACAGTCTGGGTACAGTGGCACACTCTTGTGATCTTGAGAGCTCTTGGAGGCTGTGGTAGACAGAATGGAAGTCCAGGGCCAACTTGGGTTATATAGCAATTTCCGAGTCAGCTTGTCTATATGAGACCCTGTTTAGAGTAAGACAGCAAACCCTTAATGTGTTTGTTGTTGTTGCTGTTTTCATTTTTGTTTTTTTGTTTTGTTTTTCGAGACAGGGTTTCTCTGTGTAGCCCTGGCTGCCCTGGAACTCACTCTGTAGACCAGGCTGGCCTTGAACTCAGAAATCTGCAGGCCTCTGCCTTCCAAGTGCTGGGATTAAAGTCATGCGCTACCACTGCCCGGCTCCTTAACGTGCTTTAGTTAGCACTTGGTAAGTGTACATATTAACGTAGTTCACTGTGATCTATTTCTGTATACACATCTGCACGCCTTATCAAACCCAACCTATTATCACTCCCTCCTCAGCAAGCTTTATCTTATTTGTAGGTTGACTTCTAAAAGCTTCCATACAGCACAGGAAGTATTCCTTTTCGCTATGTGGATTATTTAACATAGTATCTCCCTGGGATACCTGGACCACTAGGAGAGCTCAGTTTGTCTGTTTTTGAGAAACAACCACACTAATCTTTACAGTGACTGACGAATTCAGCTTCACATTCCCACTGACAAGGTCTGCCCCTCCCCCACCCCCTCTTGTAAGCAGCACAAAGTTGGCTTCTTGTTTTCCAGTCTGTTTTTCCTCCTCCTCCTCCTCCTTTTTAAAGTTTAATTTAGTTTAATTTTTAATTTTTATTATTTTTTTCTTCTCTTCCTTCTTGTAGACAGGATCTCTCTGTGTAGCTCTAGCTGTCTTGAAACTTGCCTGAACTTAACAGAGATCTATCTGCCTCTGCCTCCTGAATTCTAGGATTAAAGGCATGTGCCACCACTGCTTGACCAGTCAGTCTGTTGCTCTCCCTCCCTCCCTCCCTCCCTCCCTCCCTCCCTCCCTCCCTCCCTCTCTCTCTCTCTCCCTCCCTCCCTCCCTCCCTTCCCCCCTTCCTCCCTCCCTTCCTTCCTTTCTTCCTTTCTCTTTTTCTCTTTCTTTCAAACTTTTTCTTGGTTCTTTCTGAATTTCCCATCATGCACCCCAATTGCACCCATCTCCCCATCCCTCCATAGCTGTCCTCTGTCCTTGCAACCTCCCTTCAAAAGAAAATAAAATATAAAAAATTAAAAAACACAATTTTACCTGCGAATTTCATAAATTCATTGATTTTAATAGCTGAGTAGTACTCCATTGTGTAAATGTACCACATTTTCTGCATCCATTCCTCTGTTGAGGGACATCTGGGTTGTTTCCAGCTTCTGGCTATTATAAATAAGGCTGCTATGAACATAGTGGAGCATGTGTCCTTCTTACATGTTGGAGCATTCCTGATGGAGGAGTTGGAGAAGGGACTGAAGGAGTTGAGGGGGTTTGCAGCCCCATGGAGGGAGCTACAGTGTCAACAGGCCAGGCAGCCTGGAGCTCCCGGGGACTGAACCACCAATCAAAGAATTGGACATGGACAGACTCATGGAGCCGGCCACATATGTGACAGAAGATGGACTTGTTGGACATGAGTGGGAGGAGAGGCCCTTGGGCCTGAGGGTGTTCAATGCCTCAGTGCAGAGGAATGCCAGGGCGGGAGGATGGGAGTGCGTGGGTGGGTGGGGGCGCACCCTCATAGAGGCAGGGGGAGGTGGGATGGGATAGGGGCTTTCTGAAGAGGATACCTGGAAAGGGGAAAACATTTGAAATGTAAATAAAGAAAATATCCAATCAAAGCAACTAATTTTTAAAAACCTCTGCTTTGGAAGCTGTGGTGCGTGTCAGTGTGTCACACAGTACACCCTTTTGTCCACACAACCTTACTTGTAAATATTCATTGCAATGGTCAGGTTCAAGGCCTCTGGCTTCTTCTGCGCTATAAATACTAGATGTTCATCTGGACTTCCCTCAGATATCCTGCTGTTGTCCTGTGTCATGATGATCCTGCAGCTTTGGTTTTGCAAAACTGGCCCCTTAAAGTGCTCCCAGAGTTCACTGATGGGGTAGTTGTTGGGCTGGGCCAACTCAAAGCCCTGGATCTGGGCCTGGATGGTGACTGAGTTGGTCAGCTCACCAGCTTTCTCAAGCTCATGACCTCAGGGCCAGCTCTCCAGCATCCTAGCCCTGGTGAGGGATGGGGCTAGTTCACCGGAGTACTATGCCAGCAAGGGGCAAGGCCATATCTCCAGGGCCAGCTCTGTAGTGCTCCCTGGATGAGGGTTGTGCCCCCTCCAAAGTGCTGTGGCCTGTGAGGACTGGGCTACTCTATGCAGTCCTTGGGCATTAACAAGGCCACAGGCAGCAGCTTGGACCAGGGACATCTGCATGGCTTTTGGTGGTAATGTGAGCCATGGGCCGCAGGGTCACAGACTCAGACATGGTTCTCGGCTTGGTGACAGCATGGGCCAGGACCTCACCATGGCTTCAGATGGCCGTGTAGGCTACTCACATCAGGTTCTTCCTCACTACCCTTGAATCTCCAGTTCCTCCTCTCTTCATCCTGCACACACCGTTCTGCTTCTCTTTCTCTCCCATCTTTCCACTTGCTTATCTTAATGATGCCTGGGCCTCTGGGTGTGTTCTGCCCTGCCCACACCGAGTGGCGGTGGACAGTTTCTGTTTCTTTTTTTAAAAAAATATTTACTTATTTTATTAATGTGAGTACAGTGTAGTTGTCTTCACACACACCAGAACAGTTCATCGGATCCCATTACAGATGGTTGTGAGCCACCATATGATTGCTGGGAATTGAACTCAGGACCTCTGGAAGAGCAGTCAGTGCTCTTAACCACTGAGCCATTTCTCTAGTCCTGCCCCCAAATCTGTTTCTTTTGACTAATTAATTTAGTTTGTTTACATCCAAGGATATATGCCCTGAATTGCATGAATGGAGAAATTGATGTGACCTCTAGCAAGCAATCATGTGAGCACATGTGGACTCATTTCTCTGTGCTCCTGACTGTGGGTGTGATGTGATTAGCTCTTTTAAGTTCTTGCCTTGCATTTCTCACAATGATTGAATGTAACCTGGAACCGTGAAGCTGAAAAAAGTTCCCCTTCTCCCTTAGTTGCTGTTTTCCAGGATATTTTGTCACATCGACAGACACGAGCTAAGATGGCTAATCTTAGCTGTCAACTTGACAGAGGGAATCTCAACCGAGGAACTACTTCCTGTGGTGTCTTAGTCAGGGATTTACTGCTGTGAGCAGACACCATGACCAAGGCAACTCTTATAAGGATGACATTTAACTGGGGCTGGCTTACAGGCTCAGAGATTCAGTCCATTATCATCAAGGCAGGAGCATGGTAGCATCTGGGCAGGCATGGTGTGGGAGGAGCTGAGAATTCAACATCTTATCTGAAAGCAAACAGGAGAAAACTGGTTTCCAGGAAGCTAGGATGAGGGTCTTAAAGTCTTCATCCACAGTGACACACTTCCTCTACCAAGGCCACACCTACTCCAACAAGGCCATACCTTCTAATAGTGCCACCGGGCAAAGTGTATTTAAACCACCACATGTGGGTATGTCTGTGAGGTGTCTTATTTATTGATAATTGATGTGGGAAGGCCCAGCATTCTTTGGACAGTGCCATCCCTAGCAGGTCGGCCTGGGCTATGTAAGAAAGGCAGCTGAAAGTGAACCTGCAAGCAATCCAACAAATAGCAAGCACACTTCCACGGTTTCTACTTCAGGCTCCTGCCTTGAATTCTTGTCCTGGCTTCCTTTCATAATGAACGGTAACCTGCAAGGTAAAATAACATTCTCCAGTGGGGTGGTGGTGCACGCCTTTAATCCCAGCACAGGCAGATTTCTGAGTTCGAGGCCAGCCTGGTCTACAAAGTGAGTTCCAGGACAGCCAGGGCTATACAGAGAAACCCTGTCTTGAAAAACCAAAAACCAAACCAAAACAAAAAAACCAAAAAAACAACTAAACAACCAAACAAAAAACATTTTCCACCTCAAGCTGCTTTGGTCATGGTGTTTGTCACAACAACAGAAAGCAAACTAGAACTGACGTCATCAATACCCATACCTTTTTTTTTTTTTTTAAACCAAGATCAGGGAAGTTTTGAGTTTTCTATACACTCTTCATCTTTTTCTCTTTATCTTCAGGTATTCAGGTTCTATATTTACATAAATTTCTGCATATTTGTATTCCAAAAGCAGCCATGTGAGCATGCCTCCTGACGGCCACTTCAGTTTGGTCAAATGATCGCTATTGGCATCGACCTCAAGAAACAGCTCTGTTTGGCTGAGTCAGCTTCCCCCCTTGCTCCCAGGATTTCTTCTGAAGAAACTATTCCTTAGCAAATCCATTTATTCCATTAGAATCATTTCACACCAGGGCCAGTGAAAGCTCACTTCCCACATGGTTGGGGGAAGGCAGTTTGACATCTGCTTCTTGTAGCAACTGAAGATTCCGACTAGTGATGTTACTGGAGAGAGTATGGCTTTCCTTCCCGATGGTCCTTTCTGCTGTAATTAATTGGTCACTGGATTGCAGAAGGTCTCTTCCTGGATCACCTGACAACTCACTCTCATGTCTTCCAGACTTCTGTCTTACTCTTCTATATCCCATTTATTATATTTTTAAAATAAATATTTATTACTTCAGCTTGTCACTATTATTTGGAGGGGCCTGAAGGTAGTGACCTGCACCTGAGAGACAGATTGGGATCTGCTTGGGTTCTCTCTAACCCTACAGTGCTTGCATGCTCAGTGGCCCAGAGAGACGGCGCGTCTTTTTCACCCCCACTATAACACTCTATCTATGTTGAATTTGTATTCATATCCCATATTATCTTCCCACAACCCCTTGGATCTCACTGAGCCTTTTCAAAAATAAGTAGGCTTTAAAGTTTTGTCAGTTATTCTATCTATATCCGTTGCTCTTAGGAGCTGTTATGTTCTTTTGAAAACATCCCTTTTCATCTCCACCCCTTATATTTACCAGGATTCTTCTTAGAGTTCTTGAGCTATTTTCCTCCTGTGACATAATAAGCATTTCCAGTTAGAAAGGTCTTCTTGTAGCCACAGGTACACACCTGTGATCCTGTCACTTGAGAGGCTGAGGCAGGATTGTGAATTCAAACGAGGCTAACCAATGAGTTCCACATCAATTTGGACACACTAAAAAGCTATCTTAAAATAAATAAAGAAAGAAAGAAGAGAAGCAGGCTGGAGAGATGGCTCAGAGGTTAAGATCACCGACTGCTCTTCCAGAGGTCTTGAGTTCAACTCCCAGCAACTACATGGTGGCTCACAACTATCTGTAATGGGATCCAATGCCCTCTTCTGGTGTGTCTGAAAACAGCAACAGTGTACTCATATATAAGTAAATTAATTAATTAATTAACAAATCTTTTTTTACAAAAGGAAAAAAAACTCCCTCTTTTGAATTTAAGAAAAGACAAGTTCTGTCAACACACCCTACTTAATTTCCATGGTTCAGCAGTTGGGAGGCACTGCTGTATATGTCGTAAAACACTAAAAGATAAAAATTATGTCCTCTACAAACCCAGGTTCTATTTGTCTCATAAGGCACAAGTACAGCGATTTAAATATCTTTATCATGCTGGAAGCCTTCTCTTCTCCTCTTATGTGCTTACGCATCCTCGCCATCACTGTAGACAGCTTTGCCTCCATCATCGGACCACGCAGAGACGAGACAGACAGCAGGGAGTTGCCACTTGAACCTGTGTCTCCCTGGTTTCCTTTGTAGCCCAGGCTAGACCCCAGCTTCTCATCCTCTATTCTCAGCTTCCTGCGTGCTGGGATTACAGTCACGTGCCGAGCTCCCTACCCTTCCTTTAAGGATCCTTCTAGAAACCCTGGTGAAACTACACTACTTGACTAAAACTGCTAATAATTGCATCCCATTCTACAACTGTGTGTGTAGGAGTTTGGAGAAATGGGCTATATGTACAAGCCACTGCTCCCAATCTGTCATTTCCACAGCACAACCTGACCCAAGGTAATAAGGGAAAACAACCAAAATGAAACAAAAGCCAGAGATTCCAAGAATATGTTTATGCTTCAGGTCTTCTCATACAGCATGCTGTGTTCTTCAACAAATCCGGCACGTTCGGTAGGGCCAGCCAACCATCCCTTTCTTAGAACACCACGATCTCATTGTGCTGATGGCCTTTGGGCACATCTCAGGGGCTGAGTAACATCCCTGCACTTCAAGGGCAGAGCTGCGTGTTTGTGCCTCCATCCATGAGAAGATGCCGGAGATAGAAGAGCTTTGATGACAGGTGGTAAGTGTGCTCTTCGCTTTTTTAGTATAAAGTCCTGAAGTCTTCCACATTCCTCAAAAAAACAACAGCCCTCTGGTACCAGTTTCTGTACTAGTTACTTAAAAAAAAAATCTAATAGCACATCATGATCAAAAGCAGCTTGTGAAAGAAAGTTTATTTGGCTACAGTCCCAGAGGAGATGTGATAATGGAGAGGACAGCACAGCAGCAGACTGCCAGAGCAGGAAGCTGGCTCGTCTCCATTTGTTAGCACAGCAGAAGTCAGAGCTACCTGAAAGTCGCAAGGCTACAAACTCTCAAAGGCCCATGCTCCACTTCCTAAAGGATCCATAACCGCCCCCAAACAGAACTATCAAAAAGGAGCCAAGTGTTAAAATCTATGAGCCTATGAAGGGGTAGGGGAGGGAGGCTCGAGGGTGCATCCACTTTCAAAGCACACAGCTGAGGACTGCCAGTCACAGGTCCTGGGTGTGCTGATGAGATAAACGAGAGACGGAGACTGACAGGCAATGATAGAAATGTAAGTCAGAGAAGGGAGCCCCAGAACCAAGGCATGCAGGCAGTGGTCAAAGCAGAAAGAAAAAGATGTTTTTATTTTCTAGTAGCAACCGATTTTAGCTCAAAAGGCCCATTTAGCACTTCTGACTCCCAGAACTTAAACTATAAATTGCACATGAGGCTGGAGAGATGGCCCGGTGGTTAAGAGCTTAAGATCGATGGCGCCCCTTCTAGAAGATCCAGGTTCTAGCACCGCATGGCCTCTCTCTCAACTGTTTGTTTACACCACGTTCCTGGAGATCTGATGCCCTCTTATGGCTTCCATGGGTACTGCATGCATGTGGTGCATAGACATCCTTCAGGCAAAAACACCCACATACATAAAAGAAAATACCTTAAAAATTGTACATGAGCCGGGCATGGTGGCGCACACCTTTAATCCCAGCACTCGGGAGGCAGAGGCAGGTGGATTTCTGAGTTCGAGGCCAGCCTGGTCTACAAAGTGAGTTCCAGGACAGCCAGGGCTACCCAGAGAAACCCTGCCTCGAAAAGAAAAAAAAAAAAAAATTGTACGTGATTAATTTGTGGGGTTTGTTCGTTTGTTTGTTTTTTTGTTTTGTTTTGTTTTTTGTTTTTGTTTTTGTTTTTTCCGAGACAGGGTTTCTCTGTATAGTCCTGGCTGTCCTGGAACTCACTTTGTAGACCAGGCTGGCCTCGAACTCAGAAATCCGCCTGCCTCTGCCTCCGACGGAGTGCCATATATTTCAGAATGGTGCCAAGGTCCTGTGCATCTGAAGCTGACAAGGATTCTGAGTTTCTGATCCTCCATCGCCACCTCCATAGTACAAGGTTACAGTAGAGGTTTGAGCATCCACACTGGGTTTATGCAGCGCTGGAGGATCACACCCTGCATCCCCTACAGGTCACCCGACAACGTACCAACCGCACAACGTTTCCAGCCCAAATTACTATTCTAATCTGACAAAAGTTTATAGAAAAACAATAGGAAATGAATTCCAATTTTGGTAGCTAAAAGTGCTACAGTACCCAGAACAGTGCAGGGCGTTCACATGGGGTTAGGCACTTAGAGGCAAATAATATAAGGCGTCAGACTGCCTTGAACATGTCATTGGAGAAGCCGAGTGTGAATAAGTATGCAGAAGAAACTGGGGAGTGTGGTAAAGAAAGCCTGGGTCGAAATGGAGTCATTGGGTACTAAAGTCTGCGTATACTGCTGCCTACGCCCATGTCCACTCCCTTCACTGGTATGAATATAACATATGTATATTATGAAGTTGGAGGGGGTAAGGGTGGGAGGACTTAAAGGGGGGAACTGGGGTGGATATGATCACAGTACATTTTATAAAGCTCTCAAAGAATCAGTTAAAATATTTAAAAACAACATTTAACAGAAATAAGAAAGAAAACCAAAACTCAATCCGCACCTGCCGCACACCCTCTGCTCTGGTCTCTAGCACCAGCCTGGGTTTGGCTGGCTTCTCGTTGGTAGATGCTGTGCCTGCTGCCTCCTCCAAAGGGAGATTTAGCCAAGACCAAAACACAAGTGACAGGCAGGATGGGGAAGCATTTACACCTAAGACACCATGAAGTCTTGGTTTAAAGACAGCATCTGCAACGCTACAAAATGGTAATGCTACAAAATGGCAACACTACAAAATGGCTCTCTACCGGGAAATCTCAGCTCACGTCTCAGACTGTGGCCAGAGAGCCACAGCAGTGTGCCCATTAGCCACCTGTGAAAATGGAGAAAGTGAGAAGTAAAACAAATTAGAACCAGAGAATGCAAGCCTGGCCATGTTGGGATTAGGAGCCCTGTCATTAGAATCTGTCTCTGCTTCTCCAGAATTCGTCACCTTGAAGACCCATCAGGGTGAGTGTACCGGTCTCATCTACACTCCTCGAGCTGGCAAGGCAGCTCAGGAGGACCTGCCTCTGGAGCTCTTCCCACCAATGTTCAAAGTCTTTGCCAGCAGACAAATTAACAACCTAAGGACAATAGTATGTGTAGAGACACTATCTTGTGTATTGTATGGACACATCACCTGTCAATTAAAAAAACCTATGGCCTACAGGGAAGGGGAGACTAGAAGGTGGGACATCCGGGAGGCAGAAAGGATTCTGAGAGAGAGCCAAGCCAGGGAGATTCTCCTGGGAAGATGTGACCAGTTGGATGCATGGTACCTGAACACAGGTAACCAGCCACGTGGAAGAATGTAGATTAAAATGAATGGGTTAATTTAAATTATGACCTAATCAGAGAAGAGCCTAGCTATATGGCCAAGGATTTGTAAATATATTTTGTGTCTGAGTCTTACTTATTTCTGGGGGCATGGGGCTGGGAGGATGAACAGAAACTAAATTTGTACAGGTATCATCTCAGCCTTTCTCCTTCTTCCCTGTGGGGTCCATGATGAAGACCCCTGTCTTAGTCACAGTTCTATTGCTGTGAAGAGATGCCATGACCAAGGCAACTCTGTTTGTTTGTTTGTTTGTTTTTTGTTTTTCAAGACAGGGTTTCTCGGTGTAGCCCTGGCTGTCCTGGAACTCACTCTGTAGACCAGGCTGGCCTCAAACTCAGAAATCCACCTGCCTCTGCCTCCCAAGTGCTGGGATTAAAGGCGTGCGCCACCAGTGCCTGGCCAAGGCAACTCTTATAAAAGAACACATTTAATTGGGTGCTTGCTTACAGTTTCAGAGGCTTACTCCAATATCCTCATTGGAGGTTGTGGGGAGCATGGCATTGTAGCTGTAGCTGAGAACTACATCCTGATATGAAGGCAGAGAGAGAGAGAGAGAGAGAGAGAGAGAGAGAGAGAGAGAGAGAGAGAGAGCGCCTGAGCTTTCTTTGAAACCTCAAAGCCTATCCCCAGTGACACACTTCCTCCAACAAGGCCACATCTCCTGACTAAGCATTCAAATATCCGAGCCTTTGAGGGTCGCTCTTATTCAAACCACCATCCATCACTCCTAACATAGAAACTTCTCAGGCTGTAATGTGTCGATTGCCTGGAAGGTTTGCCAAGGAGGCAGGAACTTTAAGTGCTCAATGTGTCTTGCTCCCCAGCTTCTAGGATGTGTGGGCTGGGAATGAAGATGGTGGCTGCTCACGAGAGATCATTTGTCGGAAGCAAACAGGAAAGCAGTCCGCAAAGGTATTGGCTGATTTTGCCTCCAACCTAGGGAAGGACATCTGTACATGAAAACCTCCACTAGACAGATGACAGTCCCTCTCTTGGTCTCAATATCTGAATGCACCTAAGAATTTTATCTTAACAGTCCACTTGTCATCTTTGTCTTTATCTTCTTAAGAGAGTGCCTAAAGCCATTAACCTCCCTTTATCTTTATAATCAGACGTCGATAAAGCAATTTTGAAGAGTAAACATAAATGTACTCTGTAAATTAGAATTAGAATTTGTCAGTTAAACATTAATAAATTGTTTTTAAAATATCTATCAGGGGCTGGTGTTTGTCCCCACTGTACCTGAGCACTCGGTACGCACACACACAGAAAGCTAGCTGCTCTGGATGGGTCAGCATCTTCACTGTTAAGGTTGTTTGAAACTTTTGAATGTAAAGATCTCATATTCAAGGAAAACCATGTCATGGACAGAAGCTCTTCTTTTGAATGGCTTGAGGAAACTTCGGGGTTGTTCTCAAAAGACCCACATATGCCCCACCTCTAACTTTACTGCTAATCTCTGTATGATTTTAGTTCTTACTGAGAAATTTTCATTCCTTGGGTCAAGGGTTTCTCTATGGACAACGTGGTGAGTGGAAAAACAAGGAAGAGAACCCAGTGGTCAGGAGAAGAGCTAACCTGTACTGTTTCTGTCTTATTTATGAAGCTGCATATGGTGCACAGTGCCACACCCTCAGTTAAATGTGAAGGAAATCGATGCTTGTAGACATAGAGGAATAACAAAGTTTGGGCCAAAGATTTTACCTGTAAGTATTGTTAGGATACGTTTCCTATAAAAAAAAAACCCAAATATAAGACTTTATTCATAAATACCCTAATAACTGTATCTTTGAGTGTGGAAGAAGCCTACTAAATCTAAAGATCAAAAAGAATTGGGGGGGAGGGTGCACTGGTGAGATGGCTCAGTGGTTAAGAGCACTGACTGTTCTTCCAGAGGTCCTGAGTTCAATTCCCAGCAACCACATGGTAGCTTACAACCATCTGTAATGAGATCTGATGCCCTCTTCTGGTGTGTCTGAAAAGAGTGACATTGTACTCATATATATATAAAATCTTAAGCCTTCTGCTCTGGGAAGGAGCAGGGCCAGAGAGAGAAGAAAAACAAGCAAACAAACAAATAAGTAACTAAGTAAATAATTCCAGCATACAAATGTATGTTGGAAATTAAAAAAAGAAGAAGAAAAAAATGGGGGACTGGAGCAGAGGCTTAGGGGTTAAGAGGCCCCTGGTGCTTTTGCAGAGGGCTTGAGTTCAGTTTTCAGCACCTATGTGGGCAGCTCATACCTCCTCTAATGCTGGTTCCAGGAGGTTTGATGCCATCCTCTAATGACTGAGGGTATTCCATAAAATATGGCATGTATGTATACCTTTTAAAAAATCCATGGAAATCCTGGAAAGCCACTAAATATGACATTTATGTTCAGATGGGGTGTAGGTGACTTGAAAGCAAGGCCAATACCCAGTCTTTGATGAGATAGTGAGAGCTATCCTTGTAAAACTACCCTAGTTAAAATGGATATTATTTTTTTTAAAAAACCCAAAAAACAAAATAAGAAGGTCTGGAGAGTTGGCTCAGTGGGTAAAGCACTTGGCACACAAAGGAACTGAGTTTGCATTTCCAGAAGTCACATAAATGCAGATATGGTGTATGTTCATGTAATTCCAGGGCTGTTAGAGTGAGACAGAGGGAGACAGGCACATCCCTTGTTGCTCACAGCCAGATGATCTGAGGTACCCGATGGCAAAACACAAGAGGTTTTGTCTGAGACAAGGTAGAAGGCAAGAATCAACCCCTGAGGTTGTCCTCTGACCTTCCACGAGCACGCTGTGGTACGAGTATATCCACACCCATATACGCACATTATACAGAGAAAAATTAAATAAAAAATTTAAAAAGCTGCTAGCGAGAATTTGGGGGTAACCAAGTCCTTTTACACCGTTTTTGGGGTGTAAAGTTGTACAGCTGTCATGCAGAACAGAATAAAGTTCCTCAGAAATGTAAAAATTGACTCCAGGTTTAGCAACCCAGTTTGGGGGATATACCCAACAGAACACGCAAGGAGATCCCTGCATGCTCGTGCTTACTGCTGCATTATTCACAGCAGAGGGTTAACAAGATATCCATCAACACATAAAGGAGAGTGTGCTGTATATCAACAATAAGGCATTCAAAGTAACTCTTTTTTTTTTTTTTTTTTTTGGTTTTTCGAGACAGGGTTTCTCGTATAGCCCTGGCTGTCCTGGAACTCACTCTGTAGTCCAGGCTGGCCTCAAACTCAGAAATCCACCTGCCTCTGCCTCCTGAGTGCTGGGATTAAAGGCGTGTGCCACCATGCCCGGCTCTCATTTATATTTACAAACTCTTGTCATTTGTAGAAAATGGGTGTTTCACTTAACATGTTAAGGGAAAGAAGTCAGATACAGAAAATCAAATGCCGCGTGTTCTTGGCCCTCTGTAGATGCTAAGAAGTCAGTCTAATGTGAAAGGATGCTGCTGGATGGGAGGCATTGCAGAGAATGAGGGAGGCTGGCTAATGGTTACCCAAACACAGTAACACAGAAGCAGTAAACCCCAGCATTCCACAGGCCAGCGTGTTGATTATAAGTATGACAACCTAGTCTGTATTTTACTAATAAATAAGAGAAGAGCTCAAATAATTCCAAACAGAAGAAAATACAAGTAGAAGGAACTCTGCTATACCATGATTGAAACTCCATATTATACATTATATGTACGTGAAATTATCATGTACGGAAAGGAAAAACAAAACACCAATGCCATTGTTGATCTGAAACTAGCCGTATATTTTAATAAGTCAAAAGGATCTAGGTAAGGAATGTAAGCCTGATAAAGAGAATTCTCATGTCTAAAAATCATTTGGCTTGTGTTCTGACTTTAGCACATAAATCCATACCCATGATTATACAATTTCTGAAAAAAGCCAAGATTGGTTACATTAGCTTCTTCTTATTACTCTGGGAGGTGTTCCTATCCCAGACACAAAAGGAGACAAATTATTTAAGTAGTATTAGACATCATAGTGAATGGTTTAGTGTTAGTGGCCCAGGAATAAATAGGTGCGGTGGTTGGGGGTGTCTTGCCAATACCAGCAGGATTGACGGTAGTTCCTGTGGGCGTCTTGCCAATGCCTGCAGGATTGACGGTAGTTACTGTGGGTGTTTTAGACTCATTTGCATCCAATTTTACATTAGTTCCTGTGGGTGTCTGGCCAATGCCTGCAGGATTGAAGGTAGTTCCTGTGGGTGTTTTAGACTCATTTGCATCCCAGTTTTTGTTATCAATAAATCGGATCACTGGTGCAGTGAAACTAGGGATGACTCTTGTTACAGTGTATATGGGAGGTTCTGAGGGTAGTTTGTCTTCTGATAGAGTTCGGTGAATGCAGCATGATACTTTGTTCTTACACAGATATATGTATCGTTCCTCTTCTTGACATCGGACTCTGCAGTGCCCTAAACTATTCTTCCAGCATTTTGGTATGGGTCTCCTCCAGGCAGCTGCAGAGAATAAAAAGTAAATAAAAAATTTAATTCTAGCATAGACATAGCTACTATTCAATCAAAACTGAACCTCTGCCCTCTAGGCTAACACCAATGCAAATCCTAAGACGCTGAGACAAGAAAATATAAACCATTAAAATTGTGAGATGTTTTTAATTTTCAGTGGTGAGGGTCCAACCCAGGAATTTGAACTCTCTCTCTCTCAGATTTATTTATTATTATAAATAAGTACACTGTTGCTGTCTTCAGACACACCAGAAGAGGGCATCAGATCTCATTATGGGTTGTGAGCCACTATGTGGTTGCTGGGATTTGAACTCAGCACATTTGGAAGAACAGTTAGTACTCTTACCCACTGAGCCATCTCGCCAGCCCAAAACTGTGATATGTTATGTGCCCTCAAAACAGTGCAGTGGAAGCACATGCCAGAGAGAGAGAGAGAGAGAGAGAGAGAGAGAGAGAGAGAGAGAGAGAGAGAGAGAGAGAGAGAGAGAGAGAGAGAGAGAGATCACATTTGGTGCTGTTATGTAAACCTAGCCTCTTTTTATTTGTTGTTTTGTTTTTTTGAGACAGGGTTCACCCTGTGTAGCCCTAACCATCCTAGAACTCGCTCTGTTGACCAGGTTGGCCTCGAATTCAGAGATTTGCCTGCCTCTGCCTCTTTGAGTGCTAGGATCAAAGGTGTGCACCACCTAGACTCTTAAGAAGTATGGAAGAGAGAAGGAAAGATCTACAGGGGGCCAGAACTGTTTCAGAAAAGAAGCAGTGCCTCTTGGTCTATGTAGAAGTTGCTGAGTGTATGTAAGAGGCTTCAGGCACGGTTGGTATCAGGGTCTCAAGTATGATGTGCAAAGCCCAGAGGACACAAGGTAGAAAAGGATGTGAGATAGTTGGGTCAAACCCCCAAGTACCTTTACAAATTCAGTGTTTTTAGTTTATTCAGAACATGATGAGAATTTAATGGCTTAACTGTGTTCCAGATTAGTCAGTCCCAGGAGCCTTGTTGAGGGGTGGGAAATAGTGGGATTTCACACTATTGGTCAACCAGTAATAGTGTATTGTTACATTGTTACAAACTAAAGCTCTTCCCGGGCAACCTATTAGGGCTGTAACTGAAATGTTGCTGCAGACAGGTGGTTTGGCTACAAGGTAAAGGAAACAACACATGGAGAAATCCAAGAGAACTGTTGGATTTCTGAACTGTGAAGATAGATGGAATTGAGATGAAAAAAATAACAGGGGCCAAGAATTTGCTTCGGGGCACATAACATGATAAACCCAGGGTATCAAGAAGGTAGTGACAGCTCAGAAGAAAGGTCACAAGTGAGATGTGAATGTCAGAATCAATGCTTGTAGACAATAGTTAAAGTTAAAGCTATGGAATAATAGGAGAGAAAAAGAGAGATGATCAGGGTCTGCTAAGTTTCAGTATTCAGAGACCAGATAGAGGCTAGGGCTGTAATCCAGTTCGTCAAATGCTTACCAAATCAACCAATCCTCACTATCATGTACAACTGAGCCCGTGACGAACATCTGAAATTCTAGCATTCTGGATGTGGGAAAGGACAATCAGAAATTCAAGGTCATTCTTGGCTATGTATCTATTTAGAGACATTTTATAAATCCAAGCCAATTCATTTATGGAAATGGAAAAAATATTTATAAGCAAACTGCCACACCTTCAAATTTAGTGAGTCTTTTCTTAGTACATGAAGGCTCTTAAAAAATCAATAGGCAGGGGCTAGAGAGATGGTTCAGCAGTTAAGAGCACTGATTGCTCTTCCAGAGGTCCTGAGTTCCATTCCCAGCAACCACATGGTAGCTCACAACCATCTGTAATGGGATCTGATTCCCTCTTCTGGTGTGTCTAAAGACAGTGACAGATATTAGTTAAACAAACAAACAAACAAATCTTTAAAAAAAACAATAGGCAGGTGTTTCAAAACTCTAGTGGGACGACATATATTAAGACTCATAACCACAGCACCTGAACTCAAACCCTAGGAGACATCATTTCACTTAGCAGATTGTAGTCTTGGAAGATTAAAATGGAAGCATGAGGTGAGTGAGGGACTGGGAAGATAACATAGAATTGGTGATGAAGAAAGCAGCCTCTGATAGCTCTCTCTCTCTCTCTCTCTCTCTCTCTCTCTCTCTCTCTCTCTCAAAAGCATACATTTGTTTATTCGTTCTCCTTGAAGAATTGTTGGTGACAAAGAGTCATTTTCCAGCCTCAGTGAAGCCTCAACGTCTACCTGCCAATTAAATATAATGAATACCATTAAATATAATGGGCATGGTGGCTCATGCCTGCCATCTCAAGATGTGGGAGGCAGACAAAGGAAGACTGCAAGTTTGAAGCCAGCCTAGTTAACGTGTGAGGTCTTATCTTAAAAACGAAGTCCCTAAGGCATGCTCCTACATTTGCAGAATGATCCACACGGTTCATTTACAGCTTAATTCATAGACTTTGTCTATAAGGAACAAGCATGTAAATAGATTCATATATACTAGTACATCATGGAAACTAGCAGCGCCTATTTGGCCCTGAGGGGGAAGACTGAACCAGGGCTTTTAGGTTGGAATTCCTCTTCCTTAGACTAGTTGTGTTGATTTTTTTTTTATACACAAACCAATGACAACCATTCCTCAATAAAAACAGAAAACCAAAAGTACCAGTGTTTTAAACAGGGGGACAAGTGCTTCGCATTGACCTGAAACCAGAGGCTCGTCATCAGCCACGTGTCTTCCCACCACATCTTTATCCTTATATTGACCACAAACTTAGTGTCTCTTGCACAAGACAGCTCTGCAGAACTTGCAGCCTGGACCTCTTTACTGCATCTAAGACCAGGGGAGGCTCCCTCTCAGGACTAAGTAGAGCTTAGGGTGAAGAGAAGACTTAGGTCAGTAGTCAGTAGGACACAGCCATAAAGTAGCTACGGGAGAAGAGTAGGGAGGTCAAACTGACACCGAGTGGTTGTCCAGAAAGATCTCCAGCGCAGCTCAGAGTGTGGGGGAGAGTCTTGCCTTCTGGAGACTCATCTCAGCGGACTCCCCAGATATTTGGATGCTTGTGACAGAAGAATATCAGAGAGCAGGGGCAGGGGCTGCCAGACGAAGATCCCGTTCTCCTTCCAACTGATCCAAGTTGAAATGATGCTTCTCACCACCACCAAGGATGGCATGGTGGGGGTGAGGGGGTAGGCTCTGTTCAACAACTCACCCAAACTCCACCATTCCCATTTTAGAAGGTCCCATTACCTTTGTTCCCCTGAGTTAGCAACGAATAGACAATGAAGGCCAGTGTTGGGAAAATCATGGCTTCAGAGAGAGAATGATCTATGTCCGGAGGAAGTCAGAATGCTTTATCCAGCAGGTGATCCAGGTCTTTAGCTTTATTGGTGTCATGATGAATGGGAGAAGTGAGCCTGCTGTGCCCTCTGGCCTGTCAGGCCAACCATTTGCATGACTCAGTCATGCCCATCACAAGAGATCATTAAAGGAGAAGAAAGCTTTAGGAAACACCGTGTAACCCTGGATGGGTTGATGGGAAGAGCTCCCACGAGGAAGTTTCCCCGAAACCCAGTGGGGTCACTTTCTTCTCTGTCCATGTGCAGTGCCCTGTACACATCTAACAAGAGTCAATGGTATGGGAGGTTGCCTCTATGGCAGACCAGTGGATCATAGTATGTAGCAAAGTGTTTGTCCTTTCTCTGGCTGTCAGCCCCAGTATGATTCCCTGTGAAAGAAGGGAGATGCAAAAAAGCAAACAAACAAACAAACAAACAAGCAAACGCACAAACCTTTTATGCCCCGACTCAATGCATAATTAAATAGAAGGGATCAGGAGTCGAAAGTCAAAATAGAAAAGCAGATTTACTATGATTGTCTTTTTCCCATTCCACGTTCCCATTAACTCTACTTGTTCAAAGAACTAAGTAAGAAACAGTATATTGGGAAAGGTGAAATATTTTTTCATTATTTTATATTTTTTGATTTATTTTATTTTATTTTTGCTTTCTTGAGCCAGGGTCCCTCTACATATCCCTGGCTGTCTTGGAACTCACTATGTAGTCCAGGCTGGCCTTGAACTCACAGAGATCTGTCTGCCTGTGGAACAAAAGGCTTGCACCACCCTGTCTGGCTCTTTTTGCTTGCTTGTTTGTTTTATTTACAAACCAAGATCCAAAATTTTATCTTAGGAAATTAAGAAGGAGGAGGAGGAGGAGGAGGAAGGGGAGAGGGAGGAGGAGGAAGAGGAGAAGGAGGAAGAAGAGGAGGAGGAGAAGACGAAGACGAAGGAGGAGGAGGAGGAGGAAGAGGAGGAGAAGAAGAAGAAGAAGAAGAAGAAGAAGAAGAAGAAGAAGAAGAAGAAGAAGAAGAAGAAGAAGAAGAAGAAGAAGAAGAAAAGAGAAAAATATGTCTAGGATAAGTAAAAGAAATGAAATCCCAAGAATTAAATATCACAGCACTGACAATGGGGGATTCATAGCGATGAGCCGATGGAGGCAAGTTCATGCAGTACACGAAACTGTAGCTGTGCCCACAGTGCAGATGATCACAATATGGACTGGAAGGGAGGTCGTAACTACCAACCCCATTGGCAATAAGAGGACAGTAACTGAATGTAATATTATACCCACAATGTTTATTGATAGATGAGATGAACCAAGACCTTGAAAGACATGCAAACAACCTGACAGTGAAAGTTTACCCAAACAATCCTGTACCTGACTCAAAAAACTAAATTAACAGTTTTCAATCTTCTCTTGAAGAAAGAGTCAAGCCTAAATGGTTTCCTTTGAGCAGATACGCCTCAGATCTGAATAGGCAGTTTTCCGAAGAAGACATATGAATGTCTGATAAATATAAAGGGGCGTTCAGCTCATTAACATTGGACTGAATGTAAAATAAAACCACAAGGTGCTACCCCAGGAGAATGCAACTTACTAAGAAGTTCACTGCAGGGACTGGAGAGATAGCTCAACAGTTAAGAGCACTGGCTGCTTGCTCTTCTAGAGGACCCAGGTTCGATTCCCAGAGCCCACAAAATGGTTGAAAACCATCTGTAACTCCAGACTCAGGGACCTGATGCTATCTTCTGGCCTCTGCAGGCACTGAATACAGATGGTACACAGACATGCATGAAAGCAAAACACTGTACCCATAAAAATAAATAAATCAGAAGAAAAGTACTAGAGATAGCAAATCCATCAGATATGAATATCTAAATGTAGGGTCCAAAATGGGAAAGGTAACATGAAGTTTCTAGAATATCACTCTCCACAGCGGTTACAAAGGAAATAAACAGTCCAGAGGTTACAGTGCACTTCATTCTACTATAAAAGCCTTAAGTCAGTGGTTCTCAACTTTCCTAATGCAGCAACCCTTTAAAACAATCGTTTTAATACAGTTTCCTCGTGTTGCTGCTACTTCATAACTGTAATTTTGCTACTGTTAGAAATCATAATGCTTTAAAATTTTACAGTGTCCATCTTTCTCAAATATGGACACGAGCTGTGTCCATATGTGTGCAGCTGTGTCTTCCATGACTGTATTATAACACATCTATTTGACAATCTGATGCCTACGTAAAATGCTACATCCTCTGTAGAGCAAACAGGTAGAATATGAAATGCAGACTTAATGGATGGACTGAATGTCAGAGTTTTAGTGTTAAAAAACATAAAACTGCAACATCAGAGCATTGAACGTTCTGTATGACACAGAGAACCAAATGCTTTGGGAAGTTATTTTAGGGAAACATATTCAAAACCATAAAGTAGGAAAACCAGTATTTGTGAGCATTAAAATTCCTGAACATTTTATGTAAGTTGTCATGAGCAATACACATTTTAATTTTATAAATTTTATAGTAATTTATTAAGTATATATTTATATATAATTTATAGTTATAAATTATATAATATATTGTATAATAATTATATATTATATAATTATAAATATATAATTATATAAATTTATCAATTATAATAATTTATATTAATTTTATAAATTTAAAAGCATATTAAAATTCCTGAACATTTTATGTAAGTTGTCACGAGCAATGCACATTTAAAATTTTAAAGCATATTTTTTCTCATCATAATTGATGATTTATGATTCTTTTTTATATCAGTCCATATTTCATAAATATTCATTATTGCATCTTGACATCAAATGTACATCTTATATTATATAAGTGTTTACTGTTTTTGAGATGGTTATATCATGCATTCTCAGAGAAATAGAAATCTAAACAAATCTGAGTATTTTAGAGTGTATCTGTTAATAAAGTTAAACTTTATTTTTCTTCAGTAAAAATAAATAAATAAATAAATAAATAAATAAATAAATAAATAAAGTAAGTATCTATGTTTCCTAATGGTCTTAAGTGACCCCTATGAAAGAGTCATTCAACCCCAAAAAGGTCTTGACCCAAAGATTGAGAGCTACAGCCCTCCATGGTGACAGAAGAGTTCAAAGGGACTCAAGAGAGACGTATAACATTTAACCAAACGAAGAAGACACATGGACAAGGGACGCCACAGAGTCGGTGACTTCTGTAAAAGAGTCAAACAGGAGCCTTGGCAATGAAGGCCTGATAAGGAGACCAGAGAACACGGCTGCAGGCATCGCCAACTGATCAGCTCAAAGAGAAGAAAAATTATCCATATGTGAGGACAGGTTTTTAAAAAAAGTTCCAATCACACAAAAGAAAAAAATTAAAGATAAAGAAAGATAAGTCACTACAGCTGGAATCTCCATAGCTCTACGTTGGAATGCTTAGTCTCTAGCTGAAAGTCCTAAGCTGAGAGTTTGTGGGACCTTAGAAGGTTCCAGAGGGCGCAGTTCACGACTAGAGGGAAGCGTCTGGTTAGCTTGGCCTCTAATTCCAGGCTCACACTTAGAGCTCTGCTTCCTCTCCTGTTATGGACTGAAATGTTCTAGAACCATGAGTTAAAATCAGTCTTCTCTCCTTTAACTTGTTTTTGTCAGGAACTTTGGTCACAAAGATTTGATTATTACAAGTCTCTGTGTGCCTAAGGCAGAGCAATCAGCTCTATAAAACAGACCCAAAGGAAAGAAAGATAAGCTACAATCAAAAAGCAGCGAGCGACTCCCATACTCCACTCTCACCAGTGGACACATTAACTAACAGACCAACGCAGAGGCATGAGGAGTGAGGGGCGCTGGGGACCAGACATACAGACGGACGAATGAAAAAGCACAGAACTACCCAGTACATACAGAGTAGATCCTTTTAACTCCCGTGGAACTTCCTCTAGACCATGCCATACATTAAGTTACAAAACAGACACTGTTAAGTGTATTAAAATGATATTCTCTATATTTTCTTATCACAGCTAGACAAAACCACAAGTCAATAATAAAAAATTAGGAGTTATGCCATAAAGGGAGTTGTTTTGTTTTGTTTGGTTTTTTGTTTGTTTGTTTGTTTGTTTTTGAGACAAGGTTTCTCTGTGTAGCCCTGGCTGACCTGGAACTTACTTTGTAGACAAGGCTGGCCTCGAACTCAGAAATCCACCTGCCTCTGCCTCCCAAGTGCTGTGATTAAAGGTGTGCGCCATCACCGCCCAGCGAAGGGAGTTTTTTAAAAGATTTTTTTCACTCTGTAACCCTGGTTGATCTGGAACCTACTATGTAGACCAGGCTGATCTCAAACTCACGTAGGTCAGCCCACCTCTGCCTCCGCAGAACTGAGATTAAAGATGGAGCATACACCTTTGAGTGAACTTAAAGGAAAACTAACGGCGGAGAGAAATGTCTTCAAACTATGTATACACTAAAGAACTTATGTCCAAGAGAAAAGGGCTTGGAAATTAAGCAACTAAAAAGAGCCCCTGTAGAAAACGGGCATAAAACAATTACAGACATTTAGCAGAGGAAGCTATGGATGGCTAGAAATACTTGGAAGCTATGTAACAGCATTGGCCTTTAAAGAAGTACAGCTTAAGACCAGGAAGCAACCTGGCATTGTAGGATTAAACAGTGAGAAACGACAGCTGGGTGTGGGAGCACACATCCATAAACACTGCATTGGGGAGAAAGACCGAGGGGAAGTGAGGTTACATGGTTAGTTGTGGGCCCCCCAAGCTACTACAGTGACATGCTGCCTAAAAAATCAAGGGGTGGGAGACAATACTTACATCCTGGAAAATACTACGTAAGTGTTTTGTACTGTGTCACTCAGCCATAAAAGGAAGAAACCACGAATTGGAATAGCAACCTCAGGAGGCTGCCCGCCAGGATTCCACGCATCCAGCATCCTCAAAACCACTGACTGGTGGAGATGAAAACCCAGTTGGTTTCTAGACATGGTGAGGACTGACTGGAAAGGATCATAGTGACTGTGTGTCCCCAGGAAAGTTGGTTGCCCTCTCTGAGCTTCAGTTTTCAATTCCATAGGATGGTCATTATCACCCCAGCCCTACGTTCTGGCTGATTGTATTTCACCTTACAAACTTCCGTGCCATGTCATTGATGGCCTGATGTTTCACTTCTTTTCCCAGAGACAACACACTATTTTATTGGCCTGATCAACATTATCTAAAACAGTACCAGGTCTAGCCTCTGGTGAAAGGACTAGGCATGCCCTGCTGTGCCTGCTGCAAGTCACACTGCCAGTGACACCAGCACACACCAGGTGCATGCCATTCAGCCCAGAGAAGTTTCAGATGGAGAGAATGAAGTCAGGTTTGAAATATCACTTAAGAGTAACCCCAGCCCCATATCCCAGTCAGAACAAACCCCATATGGCTGTGTGTGGTCTGATGCAAGTGGTGGCTCTGCCATTTCTGGGATTTCAGCCAAATTTATTTCTCCTCACTTACTCTATTGTAGGACACTCTCCTCCTTGCACTTCTTAAACTCTCCTGCCGTGGGGCTCAGCCTTCGATGTTCTTTCTGCCTGGAAGACTCTGGATTCTCAGAAGGATCAAGTTAAGTTCTCAGGACATTCAGGTCACATTTAATGTCCTGTCACTTCCTCATAGATTCCTTTCTCAACTCCTCTGCCTAAAGTGTTCATACATGCCACACACACACACACATGCACACACACCCCAACAGCATAACCACACACATACACAACACCATGATGACACACATACCATACTTACACCACATTCACACATACACCACATACATACAGCATGACCACACACACACACACACACGCACACTAACACACACAGGTCACATACACTCGACATATACACTATGACTACACACAAACACATCCTCCCAAAGTGCACACTCAAACACACACAAGCACACATGCATACAGACCATGATTAATTATACACGCATACACCATGACCACATATACACAGCACCATGATGACACACACACCACACATATGCCACATACATACAACATGGTTACACACATACACCAGACACACTAACACCATGATTACATGCAAATACTCCCTCACACCTGCCCCCACATACCATGATCACACACCACATTCTTACCATGACCACACATATCACAATATAGCACATATACACATATAATACATATAGCAATATACACATACACCACACACATACCATGACTACACACACATCAGACACCTATACACCACACACTAACACCAGGACAACACAAAAATACCCACCCCATATCTGCTCACACGCACTCACGCATGCAATCACCTTGCTTGTTTCTTTCCTTCTTGCCCTTTGACCCTGCAGAATTCTCTTCCACACTCTGGGCCCACATTTTCCTAGCTAAGGAACGTCAGCTCCTCCGTGGTCTGAGGGGTAGGCTCGAAGGTCATACACTGTTTAATCCTCATCTTCCTCCTCTTATGTTCTAGTTATTTGCATACAGACAGGCTCTTACATAGTAGGCCAAACCTCCCCTGAACTCACTTCACAATTGAAGATGACCTTGAACTTCTGATCCTCCTGCTTTCACCAACCTCCCCAGTGATGGAATGGAGTGGAAGGTTTGGTTCCTGCCAAGCCAACTCTGCCAGCTGTGCTCCATCTGCTGAGCCAACCTGCCTGTTCAGCCAATGTTTTCAAAAGGAGTACTCTTATTTATTGTTTGACAAGTTCACATACATGTCAACGGTGTATCTTGATCCTATCCACTCCAACTCCCCTTTCCACCCACCCCCTGTACCTCAACATTATTTTCCCCTTCTGTTTTCTCTCCTTTATCATTGCTAACCCTGTGAGTCCAGTCAGTGCTGGCGTTAGAATGCTGCCCAAGCTTATCCAGTGTTTGCGGGGCCTGTGCTACATGCTCTGGGCACACAGGCACAGCAGCCTGTTTGCACCTGCAGGGCTCTCAGGCTCACAGTCGTCCTTGAGGCCATCAGTGTGTGAGAAAATGAGCTAGAAAAACTGCATCCTGACCGTGGTGAGCATGGAGCAGAACCAGGCTGGAAGGAGGGACAGGAAGACTCCTTGGGGGCTAGATCTGCACTGTCCACAAAGCAGCAGGCTTACTGTCCTCTTGCCAAAGGACTTCTAGAGCTGACCCAAACCCTGGGACGAGCTGCTCTTAGCACTGACCAGCAGAGGGCCCTTGGCCTTCCTCGGATTTATTGCCCATGACTAGGCTCTACCTTAGTCATTAAAACCAAAATCAGTAGGAGTTTCCCCAGCACATTCAGTATGCTGCAGACTCGCTCCTGCACCCTCTCGGGACACAATAAGCTCTGGTTCCTGACCTTAGCTATCCTTGTGGTCCTGGTTCAGACATCCCCAGGTAACCAAAATGGTGGTGAGATGGGGAGAGGGAGAGCGGTAGACTACCCACTGAATCTTCAGGATGGGGCCCATGGTGTCGGGAGGAATAGCCCGCAGGAACAGCCGAGAGAAAACCTTACTATGCTTGTGTCTTTGAGACCAGGGATGTTGCTTGGTGGTAGAGTTGTTTGGGGAACGTGTGTGAGGCTCTGGGTATGATCTCCAGTACTGGGATGGAAGGAAAAGAGAGTGGAAGGAGGGAGGGAAGAAAAAGAAAAGGGAGAGAGAAGCCGAGGAGGGGGAGAACGAAGGGAGTGAGAAAGAGAGGGAGGAAAGCAAGAAGGAATAGAGGGGGAGAGGAGGAAGGAAGAGAGGAGGGGAGGAAAGGAAGAGAGAACTGAAGAGGGTATAAGGGTGGAGAGAATAGACGGGGAGGTAGGCAGCAATAGGAGGAAGGAGAAGAGAAGAGAAGAGAAGAGAAGAGAAGAGAAGAGAAGAGAAGAGAAGAGAAGAGAAGAGAAGAGAAGAGAAGAGAAGAGAAGAGAGGGAGGCAGAGACAGGGATGTGCTGTCCTGTAGGCACACTGATGCTTCTCACTGGGGTGCGGGGGAGGGAGGAATGGAGAATGCAAGCAGAGCAAGCAAATTTTTGTCCCCTGGCAACAATGCCTCTGCTCCCAATATATCCAGTCTGATTCCCAAGCTCCCACTTCAGTCCCCTCCACTAGTCCCATCCCTTACGGTAACCAATGCATTTGCTTCACCTCCCCCTTGAAGCAAGCAGAGGAGGCATCTTGCTTTTTGGATGTGTGTTGGAAAATGCCTGGGCAGAAATTGGAGATCTACAGGTTCATCCTAGGCTGCAGACATGGACCTGTTGTTAGGGCAGAAGATTGTGTGTGGCAGCCAGAGATCGACATCAGATGGCTTCTGCTCACTTTCCACACAATAATAGCTATTACTTTTATTAATAACTATTATAGGATAATGTTTGTGGCTGTTCTGGAATTTACTATGTAGACCAGGCTGCCTTTGTATTCAGAGATCCACCTGCCTTCCAAGTTCTGGGATTAAAGATGTGTGCTACCATGCCTGGAACCACCTTATTTTCGAGACAGCGCTAATTCTATGCCTGGAACACACAGAATGGCTCTGCTGGTTGGCCAGTGAGCTCCAGGGACCTACCTGTTTGTACTCCCCCAGTAATGGGCTACAGATGTGTGGTGCTGTGCCCAACTTTTATGTGGGTGCTAGCTGCCCAAACCTCCATCCTCATGCTTACAAAGTGAGTGTGTCCCCTGCTGAGGGGACTCCCCAGCCCAAGTTCCTGGCTTTGTTATTGGATCTCTGATTGTTCTAGAGAGTAGGGGGAGGGGAGGAAGAAAAGGTCTACTCTTGGTTACCATGGATTGTAAACCGCCTTAAACTCTGGAGAAGACAGGGCAGAGGAGACTGTTGCAGTTAGGACATTTCAGAGAATGCCAGCACACCATCTGCAGAATCCTAACATGGGGAAAGGAAGTCAGCCTGAGATTGATTTTTTCCAGTTTTAGTGTCTTGGGAGAGAGAACTCAGATTTCCTTCCTAGGAGAGGATTTGGGGAGAGACAAGAAGAGGGAATTTATAATTTACATTGGGGTCTCAATGTCTCCCTGAACCCACCTTTCTCCCGGGTCTGCGGACATTCTCAGGATGTGCAAGTGTGTCTTCTTCACACAGTTCCTCTCTGTTCACTGTGATAGAGGGATGGTTCAGAACCTGCTTTTATGGCTTGGGGAAATGCAGGCGCATATGCAGGGCCAATGAGAAGAAGAAAGAGAGATGCGGAGAGAGAACTTTTTGCTGTCTCAGAGAAACAAACTCAAGACTCTCCCACATCCCAGTGACGAAAGACCGGGAGAAGGATGGTATGTATCTGTTTCAGACTTCTGGTTTCTGAGCTTTGGTTGTCATCATGACAAGTCGGGGACACATACAGTACCCTATGCTAGAGTTTCTGAGGGTTCATTAATCAATGTCCATTGCAAAGGGGTCTTGACATGAGTCATCAAGTGTCCTACTTTTCATAAGGATCATGCACTTAGGTTAACAGTCTTCAAACTCACGTAGAAGTGAGAAAGGTACAGAGGAAATCTGGACGAATCCATAGGGTGTGGCTAGCTTCTTTACCAACCACAGCCTCCACTTGTCCCTGAAATGGGAATTTCAGGCTGGACCACTGTAATTCAAGATATCTTTAAAGCTTCATTCTTCAGATCACCATGAACAGATACTGCTTTCTCAGGCAAAGCAGGGAGGGAGGTGGTGGAAATCAGCCTACTGATCAGCCACAATCCTAAAGTGTACAGGACACACTTCTTGGTCCTCACTGCCTACCCTATGCATGCATAACCTCCAACAACCTTCAACCCAATGACTTCAACCCAAGTTGGCTTCCAGGGCACCTACTCACCACCACCACCCCAACCCCCCTCCGCTGTCTTAGCTACGTCTCCCAATGCTGTGAAGAAATGCCCCTAACAAACGCTACATAATAAGGGATGTAACTTCCAGTCGGAGGGATTCCTTCTGCCCACAGCAGGCACCTGCAGCATCAGGAGCCCGAGGCAGCTGTATCCACAGCCAGGAAGCAGAGAAGGCTGACTGGCTGCATGTTCAGCTCTCCGTTTAGAAATGCAGTCTGGGACCCGCTTCCCAGCCCCCAGGCAGGGTTGGTCTTGGCAGTTCCGTTGACTTTCCCTCACTGGCATGCCTCAAGTCCAGTGTCTTCAGTGATTCTAGATCTTGTCAGGATTTCATCCATATTAACGGTCACAGCTCCCCCTACTCTTCTGGTTGGGTAACCATCCTTCCGCCCATCCTTCCGCCCATCCTTCCGCCCATCCTTCCGCCCATGGCACAAAAGCTCCTAAAGGTGATTCCAAACCCCAGTCCTCCAGAATGTGAGGTTTGGGGAGAGGTTCTTTAAGAAGGTAACAGAAGTTAAATGAGACTGTTAGGGTGGGGTCCTAGTGTTGTATGACTAGTGTTCTTATGAGAGGAGACTTGGAAGTAATCATTTGCCATCAATTATAACACACAGAGTCATGTTGAGATCCGAGAAGCCTCGAGGCATTGGCAAGCCAAGGAGAGAGGCCTGCGGAGAACCAATCTTCCTTTGGACTTCGTCCCCAGAATTCTGAGAAATTAAACTTCTGTTGTTCAACTCACCCAGTCTGTGGTACTTTCTAATGGACATGAATGCAAACATACTGTGACACCTGTACCCTAAATGTTGTCCTGAACTCCAACTCTGAAAGTTTTCGTTATCACTTTAAAGCTTTCAAAAGTGGGGTTGCGGCGATGGCTCCGTTGGTACCGTGCTTGCCGTGCAAGCTTGAGGAGCCGAATTCGAACCTTGGGACTCACTTGGAAAAGCCGGGTGATTTCAATCCCAGGGTTGGAGAGCAGAGGTGGGAGGCCCCCAGTCAGCCTAGCCTGCTTGTTGAGTTCCAGGCTACTGAGTGACTTAGACGCCAGAAAGAATTAGAAGGTGGTTGGCACCTAACCAACAGCAACTCTTCTTGTTTGCCTCCTGTTGCTACAAGAAACACCACGACTAAAAGCAACTTGTAACGAAAGAGTATTTGATTTGAGGTTTATAGCACACCACTAGGGGAAGCAGGAACTCGAGGCAGGGACCTGGAAGCGGGAAGTGGAAAAGAAACCGTGAAGGAAACACTTGCTTCCACTCTCTTTCAGTCACTCAGGTCTTGAGTTTAACTGTGCCACTCCTTGCTACTGTCTAAATCTGAATACAACTCCTCACAAAACCACCTTACTGTCCCATTCCCAAACAGACGGAAAGAAAGGCGAGCTAATCAGGGCCGAGGAGAGGGTGCAGTGGATGAAGTCCTTGCTGTTTAAGCATGAAGTCCTGACTTCAGATCCCCAACATTATGTAAAGTCTGAGTGTGGTGGTACATGTCTGTCACCCAACACTGGCAAGGTGGGGGTAGGTGGCTTCCCAGGGATGGCTGGTCAGCCAGTCTCACTGAAACAACAAGCTGCAGATTCAAGGAGAGCCCTGGTCTCAGAAAATCAGGTGGGTGATGGTAGAAGGTGAGGGGCTACTTACAGGAACACAGGCCATGCAAAGGCAGCTGCATCACCAACATGGGTAAAAGTTCACAAAAGCTGCAACTCCGGAGCTCTCTGTGTTACCAGAGAGGGCTCTCGGGCCAGGTTCATTTTCTCCACTGACTGAAGAATAAAAAGGCAGAAAATGAATAATGGTCATAGAAAGCTAACAAGTCTTAATAAAAGCAAAAGGACACATGTACATGAATGTATATACACACACGCACACACACATGCATAAGTACAGACACTTCCCAAGTGAAGAGCAGATTCATCAGCTGAGCTCTGTGTCTCCCTGGAGAGCTGTGGATCCTGGTGTTTCTGGTGGCCTGAGATGGGTCCTCTTCACCCTATTTTCCATCAGTCAGCTTGGACGAAGGAGAGTAGGAGGGTTAGTTGATTGACAGGCAGGTCCAAGGCCTGCCTGGGATGTGTCTGGGCAAGTCAGCTGGAAGGGGGCCCACGTGTGAAGAGATGTCAAGGAACTCTGCCAAATATTTATCCTGGGTGAAGAAGAAACTGGAAGTGTGTCATGTTGTATATTTTTGGTGATTTTCTTACCTGTCTGCCCATCAGGATACTATTCCTCCTTCTTCCTGACTCACAAAAAGATTGACAAGTCAGAGTGTGTCTTCAGCCTCCTTACTGTTTATATAACCCGTGTGGGGTGGGGGTAGAGGTGTGTGTTGTGAATCTGATACATTTCAGGGACTTCTTGAGACTTGTGAGTTGTTTGCTACCTGAGTCTTAAGCCTTCCTTTGAAAGTTCTCAAGGAGCTTCTTCCAAGGATGCTTCAATTTGGCAGAAAATTGCTAGGCAGTCATGAAACAAAGCATGTACCCTGACACTTCATTGGGTAATTCCAGGGCATAGGTGGAAATGTTACCAGATGTACACAGTTTAGTGAGAAGAGACTTAGTTGCTTGGTCAACGAGAATGCTGCAGGAAGTCGAAGCTACTTGCTGACTCACTCTTGCTTCATCTCCTTTTTGATTGGTTTGCTCTATCAGCACCCACCCTTCCACCAGCACCCCTTCAGCAGCTATTGCAGTCAGCAAATCCGATTCCCCAAGCTGTAAGACTTCCCTAAAAAATGGAGAAAATATCTAGAAGCCCTGCAGATCTGCTGCAGCTCCCATTCCAGTGAACGAACATGTCCTTCCAGACCCCAGACTCCTAGAAAGAATGCCAGAGCTGGAAGCTGGAGAAGTGGAGGTGACAGCTGTGGTGGACAGGGATATCCGTGAGTGAATGACGAAAGCTTTAGGAAGCAATAGTGCTGAGGAATCTGGAGACACAAAAATCCAGTCAACTTGTTCAACCAAGTGAGCAAAACAATGCAAAACAGCTTAAGAGAGCAAGGAGTAGAATTGACAGGTGAGCTATTCCTCAGTGACACAAAAGCTCTGGACAACATGAAAGTTCTGTCTTCCGAACATACCTAAAATATCTCCAAAAACATGCATTTTTATCATCTAAAAAACAGATGGGAAGCTGTGTGGTTGGAATAAGGATAGCCTCTAAGGTTCATCCGTTCTATAGTTGGTCACTAGTTGGTGGAACTGTTTGGGAAGGATTATAAGGTGTGGCCTTGGTAAAGGAGCGATGTTACTTGAGTTTCAAAAGCCCTTGCCATTCCCAATGTGCTCTTTGCCTCCTACTTGTGGACCAAAATGTAAGGTCTCAACTACTGTGCCAGCATCATGCCTGCCTGCCTGAGTCCATGCTCTCCACCACGATAGTCTGAAACCGCAAGTCCCCGATAAAGTCTTTATACTATAAATTGCCTTGGGCATGGTGTCTTTAAAGCAATAGAACAGTGATTGAGAGAAATGTCATTAAATATTAAGGCTTAAACCTCTGGTCTTGACAATTATGCATGGAACCATCTTTTCAAACTATCATTTAGATCCTCTATAGTGTAACAATTTGGTTTGGTTTGGTTTGGTTTTCTTACCATGTAGCTCTGGCTAGTCTGGAGCTCACGGTGTAAACCAGTCCTTGAACTCATAGAGATCCACTTGCTTCAGCCTCCCAAGAGCTTGGATTAAACTCATTTGCCATCCACCCATCTCTTTAACAGCTTTAAGAGTGTGAGAACTGAAATTTGGTGAGGTTGGGAAAGCCACACCTATGTTAAAGATTCTACAAGGCTAACTGACTAATTAGAATGGCAATTGTGGAGAGTTGGAATGTTGCAAGGCCAGAGGAAAATTCTCTTGAGCCACTTTTAGCCTCCTTGATAGCTGTTCACTGCCTATCATCCTCTGGCTGGCAGATACGACTTTAGGCTACACTTACAGACCAGTAGTTTACACCACCCAATGCTGAGTTAGCATCTGAGACCAACAGAAGGGTTTTCTCTTAGCTGTGTCTGCCTCACTCCCAGCCTCCCACTGACATACTTGAAAAGTCCCTTGATTTATGAATTTCTCTTGTTCCAGGCCAAAAAAAAAAACAAAAAACAACAAAAAAAAATCTTCATGAGAAACAGAAGAGATGGTTCCATGGGTAAAAGCACTCTGCAAGTGAGAGGACTTCAGTTCCAATCTGCACACCTATGTAAAAAGTAAGGGGTGGCCTCATACACACCTGTACACAGCTCTGGGGAGAACAGAGACAGGAAGGTGGCTGCCAACTTAGCTCCAGTGAGAAAACCTCTCTCAAGGGAATAAATTGGAGGGTGAAAAAGCAGGTAGCCTGACACCCCTCTTTGGCCTCTGTGTGCACACACATGAGGATGAGAACATGCATACAACACACACACACACACACACACACACACACACACACACACACACACGGCTTCATGAAAGGATTACCATTCTGGAACATGGTAACTTGACTCTGGGCCATAATCCCTCATATTAGGTTCCTGAAGTGTTAATGACCTAAACCTTCATGTTTCTTACATGAGATGAGCTGAGGAACTCCTGACTCAGCATAAGGATAAGAACCCACAACTGACAAGAAAGTGAACATACGAAAGAAAACATCCACTGTCTTCACTTGGCCTTGGAACCATAAAGAATGCATCAACTGATAAAACTTTCCCCCCTAAAACTTGTGCCCCATAAAGCCCCAAGCCTCCTGCACCCAGGCACACAGTCTCTACTCCATCAGAGAGACTGGTGTGGTGTCCTTCCTTGTTCAGACTAAAGGACAGTTCTGCTCCTGTAGAGGTTTAAACATGTAATCTCAAATACAGGATCTAACAAGGTTTTTGTAACATTGATGGCACACATATTGAATTTTTGGGAGTATGAAAATGTGTGAGGAAAATTGCTTGGCTGAAAATAAAAGGAAATGAAATTCTAGTCAAGTTTCTCTTGAGGATCACAACTGATAGAATGGGTTCATATCAAAAGGAAATTTATTGTTTAGCTTTCCTGGTAGGGGCTAGATAGTCTAACCATGGCTGTCTCACAGTGAAGGGGTCCCTAGAATCTGGTAGCTGCTCAGCCCACAAGGATGGATAGCACAGAAGTCCCAACATGGACCCAAAGGCCTGCAGGATTCCTGGAGAGTCTATGTTGGAAGCCTGAAGAAGCTGATTTAATATCAGCAAAGGAATGCAGCAGCGGCAGCCACAGAGTTGATGAGCTTGCCAGTGAGAGAAAAGGGAAGTAGGCAAAAGCCGCATTTCCTTCTTCTGTCTCCCTTTTATCTGGGTTGTCACCGGAAGGCGCTGCCCATATTTATGGTGGGTCATCCCACTTCAAATAAAATGATCAAGAAAGTTCCTCACAGGAGTGCCCAAAACCTTACCTTTTACTTGATTTCAGATCCAACTCTAGGATGAGCCTTCACAGGCACACATCAAAGCTGGTGTCTTAAAAATGAATTTATTGCGCATTGGTCAATTTACAAATTCTTATCATTCATATTATGATCAATTACTATGATTTATCGAACCAGAGGGTCTTTCCTCTTTCCAAAGTGGGCATTGACAGCTTGCTGGTAGAGAGAGGGAAGTCTTAGAAGCCCCTGAAAACTTGGTGTAGAACACATGAAAAAAAAAAAAAGAAATTTTTAGCAAGAGAGGACATGGGCTTCGCAGGACAGGGATTCTCAGCAGGATGTACCCATGCATCGTCCCATTGGACAGGTCACTTCTCCCAAACCCTGCAAAAGAAGGCAGTCTGACATGTCCTGAGCACATGCCTCGAAACAGAAGCAGAAGACTAAGACCCCGGCCTAGACCGTAGGCTGAGGATGCATTTCTCGGCTCTACCCTGACACAGCCCCAGTCACCTCCATGGCTCAGGTAAACTGAATGACTTAGCATGCCTAGATCATACACTGCAACAAAGCTGAAGATCTCATCTGCCCAAGTTTTAAAAGCTGTTGTCTTGGTCACATTGCACATCATTGCTAGTCCCCCAGTTCCCCTGGGACACTCAGGATGGTGACTCTAAGTGGTGATTCAGGCAGCTTGTTCTGAGACTTATCAGAAAGACCTAAATTCCCTCTAAGACCCAATGGCATGGGTTAGTCGGAGTTACATTTTTTTTAAGGCTTATTTGTTTTATGTGAGTACACTGTCACTATCTCAAGACACACTAGATAAGGCCATTAGATCCCATTACAGATGGTTGTGAGCCACCATATGGGTGCTGGGAATTGAACTCAGAACCTCTGGAAGAGCAGTCAGTGCTCTTACCTGCTGAGCCATCTCTCCAGCCCCCAGGTTTTTAAAAGTGACTTTTCACAGAGGGCCCTGATTTGATTCCAAGCATCCACATGGAATCTATAACTCCAGTTTCAGGAAACTATCGGCCTTATCTTGCCTTCCCAGGTGCACACACATGAGGTGCACAGACATACACACAGGCAAAGCACCCGTACACATAGAAGGTAAAAATAACATTAAAATTGAAAAAGATTGGTAGTCACCACCATTCTGAGACCACTTCCTCATAATCACCTCTTAGTTCAAAGAGCTACAGACCAAAGCAATTGCTTCTTAGTTCAGTGAGCTACAGACGAAAGCAAAGCTCTCTTACCCTCACCCCATACAGACATTCAGTGTAAAATGATAGCATAAAAACAAAACAGCAAGGGCTCTAATTTACAAGGGGAGGAAGCCAAGACACAGAGCCTCAGCAATTCCAGCAGGCAGATGGGGTAAGGCTTCCATGAGCATGGGCAAGACCATGCAGAAAGTATGGGTTCTCCATGGAAAATCATGTGCCCTTCCTATTCTCTATGGTCCAGGGCTCCACTCAATATGAAGTTTCACTTTATATCCTGTAGGCATAACGGGCTTTTCATCTTTATTTTTTATTTTTTTAAAATGCTGTGTGAAGTTTACCCTTGGGTTATTCAAATACTGATTTCTCTGCCCTAATGTCTTGTTTCAATCTGGACCCGGCGTCGAAATGCTTATCATAATGCTTATACCAAGAATCTCCTGTCTCAGGTTTGTGTAAACAGTCCTTACTATGTATTCTCTCCCTTGTCAATAAATGTTGATGACCCAATGGCTGGGCAGAAAAGAGAATAGGGTGGGACATCTTTCAGAGAAAGGAAAGGGAGAGTCAGATGTGTGGGGAGGACAGAGGAACTAGAGTAATGACGAAGGGGTCCAAAGAGCCAGTTTAATAATAATACACAAATATCATGGGATGGGTCTGAGAGGAAGCCAAATTAACATAGAAGTTTAAGCTACATCATTTAAATGCTCAGCAATTGTGGTGTCGCCTTAAATAAATCTTGGTTTCTTTGTGAAGTTATTGGGGATTAGCATAAAGTAAATAAATCCAGCTGCCAGATTAAGTCACTGTTTACATGTATAGTAAGAATAATTTGTGCCTGGAGAGATGGCTCCATGGTTAGGAGCACTGACTGCTCTTCCGGAGGTCCTGAGTTCAAATCCCAGCAACTACATGGTGGCTCACAACCATCTGTAATGGGATCTAATGCCCTTTTCTGGTGTGTCTGAAGATAGTTGCAGCAGATTCATAAACATAAAATAAATAAGTAATTATTTAAAAGAAAGAATAATTCATTTTCAGTGTCCCTCTTGCCCACATTTGAGATTGGAGAACAAATCTCCCACTGATGGAGCACAGCCATGAAAGCCCTCTGATTGACAGTATAAAAGGCAGTAATATTTGAAGCTGCCCATTCTACCAGGTGAGAATCAAGTGAGTTCAATCAGAAACCCTCCTCCTGTCTCTTTGCTCTGCTATTTACAGTAGTATCTTGCCTAAGTCTTAAGGAAGAATTTCTGTGATAACACCGGGTTCCTGAGAATCTAGTCCCACTTCCACTAAGCTTCAGCGTATCTTAGTGAAAGGGAAATGTCAAAGGTGCACACCTCTATTAGTGTCCCTGTGAGATCTACCAGATATGCCCACAACACTGCTGGGTAAATGGAGAACCCAAAACCATATTCTTGTCTCTAAATAGGAGTCATAGGAACACACACCTCAACTCTCATGCTGAATCCAGAATCATATTCCAAATGTTAGATTTTATTTCTCTTTTTTAATTCTCTATTGTGTTCCCAATTTATTTGTTTTGCCCTGAAACCTGGCTTCTGCCAAGCCTGTCTTCTGTGTGACCCACGGTCTCACACCAGTGAATTTCAAAGACATAAATATCCTCATACTTCTCCACCATGCCCTTAGCCACATTCGAGATAAAAGTCAATCTTAGAACCAGGTAGAGTGGTACCCGCCTGTAATCCCAGCACTCAGTTGGCTGAGGCAGGAACATTTAGAACTTGAGGCCAGTCTGGGCTAAACTCTATCTCAGAAAGAAAAATGAAAGTGAAAGAACACACCGAGGATCAGAGGTGAGGAGGTCACAACATCTGTCCCAACACTGTGAGTAACTGGGACCAGCGTGACCTAGGCACGCAGGAATTCTGCCAGATCAGGCTGTCTGGGCTAGTGCCCTGAGCAGACCTTGGGCACAAACTCTGCAGCCAGCCCCACAACACTCAGAAGCAGCTCCACTCCCAGGTGCTCTAACATGCCCAGGATCATAGGATCCCAGGAGCTTAGTCACGCCAGAATCTCAGGGTCCAGAAGCAGTTTGACTCCCAGGAGCTCTGACACACCCAGGATCTCAGGATCACAGGATCTCAGGATCACAGGATCCCAGAGACAGCTGTACTCTGAGGAGTTCTGACACAACCAGGATCACAGGAAGGACAGGCCCCAGTCAGATATAGCCAAGGCAGGTAGCACTACAGATAACCAGATGGTGGGAGGCAAGCATAAGAACATAAGCAACAGAACCAAGGTTACTCGGCATCATTAGAACCCAAGTCTCCCACCATAGCAAGTCCTGGATACCCCAACACACCAGAAAAGCAAGATTCAGATCTAAAATCACTTCTCATGATGATGATAGAGGACTTTAAGAAGGACATAAATAACTCCCTTAATGAAATACAGGAGAACACAGGTAAACAGCTAGAAGCCCTTAAAGAGGAAACACAAAAATCCCTTAAAGAATTTCAGGAAAACACAAACAGGTGAAGGGAAAGAACAAAACCATCTAGGATCTAAAAATCTAACTAGAAACATTAAAGAAATCACAAAGGGAGATAACCCTGGAGTTAGAAAACTTAGGAAAGAGATCGGGAGTCATAGATGCAAGCATCACCAACAGAATACAAGAAATAGAAGAGAGAATCTCAGGTGCAGAAGATACCATAGAAAACATTGATACAACAGTGAAAGAAAACACAAAAACCAAAAAGCTCCTAACCCCAAACATCCAGGAAATGCAGGACACAATGAGAAGACCAAACTTAAGGATAATAGGTATAGAAGAGAGCAATGATTCCCAACTTAAAGGGCCAGTAAATATCTTCAACAAAATTATAAAAGAAAACCTTCCTATCCTAAAGAAAGAGAAGCCCATGAACATACAAGAAGACCACAGAACTCCAAATATACTGGACCAGAAAAGAAATTCCTCCCATCACATAATAATCAAACCACCAAATGCACTAAACAAAGAAAGAATTTTAAAAGCAGTAAAGGAAAAAGGTCAAGTAACATATAAGGCAGGCCTATCAGAATTACACCAGACTTCTCACCAGAGACTATGAAAGCCAGAAGATCCTGGGCAGATGTCATACAGACACTAAGAGAACACAAATGGCAGCCCAGGCTACTATACCCAGTAAAACTCTCAATTACCATAGATGGAGAAAACAAGATATTCCATGACAAAACCAAATTTACACAATATCTTTCCACAAATCCAGCCCTACTAAGGAAGAAGCAAGAAAGTAATCTTTCAACAAACCCACACAAACATAATTCCATCTCTAACATCAAAAATAGCACTATCACTTTTCCTTAATATCTCTTAATAAGAAAATTAATATTACCAACATATCCTAATCGATTGAAATTCAAAAATATGAGGAATTAGAAATATGTTGGCTGTCATCCCGTGCTCTCTCTAGTTTGGTAATTGGAGAAATAGGTCCAATATTGTACAATCCATATACACTTTCTGCTTGTTTGTACGTGATGGTATCTTGCTGTGTGCCACATAATGATCTTGAAATCATGCTTCTCCTATCTCAGCCTCTCCATTAGTAGGATTGTTTATTTGATGTTTTTACACTATACTATAGTTTCCAGAACAATTAACTTATTTAAAAATTATTTACATAGTCAAAAGAAACGTAGACAATTAATTTGGGAGGTGGCTTGTAAGAGATATATTCTTGTTTGAGGAACTGTGTCAATGGGGGTAGGCTTTGAGGTATCAGAAGCTCAAGCCAGGCCCAGTGTCTCTGTCTTCCCAATGCCTGCAGATCCAGATCCAGATGTAGAACTCTCGGCTACTCTCCAAAGCCATGTCTGTCTCCATGCCACCATGCTCCCTGTCATGCTGACAATAGACTAAACCTCTGAACTCTGAACTCTAAGCCAGCCTCAATTAAATGGTTTCCGTTATAGGAGTTACTATGGTCATGGTGTCTCTTCACAGCAATAGAAACTCAAACTAAGACAGAATAAAGATAGACTAACAAACACACGCACATTGGTCATTTAGTACACAGGTAGAATATGAAGAAGGAGATGGATGAGGGCTGGAGAGATAGCAGTGGTTAAGAGCACCAACTGCTCTTCCGAAGGTCCCAAGTTCAAATCCCAGCAACCAGATGGTGGTTCACAACCATCCGTAATGAGATCTGATGCCCTCTTCTGATGTGTCTGAAGACAGCTACAGTGTACTTAGATATAATAATAAATCTTTAAGAAAAGAGAGAGAAGGAGATGGATAGGAAGAAGGAGAGGGATGGGAGATGGGGAAGAAGGAGAGAGAGAAAAAGAAGGAGAAGGAGGAGGAGGAGAAGGAGGAGGAGGAGAGTGGAGTCAAGGAGGGTGCAGAGGTAAAGGGTCTGTGGCATCTCCCTCCTCAGGTAAGGAGGGCAACAGAGGCCAGGCGTGTGGCAAGGAGTCCATGAGAGAAAGCCTGGAGAGGCCCTGGCATGAAGGTTGATAGTGTGTTGTTTTTAATAAAATCTCAATCATTTGATTTTACCAGTGAAGACTCAGGATCCAGATGCTGGGGTGAAACCTTGCTATCTTACAGAGGCGATGAAGCACCTAACTGAACATCCTCCTCAGCCACCATCCCAGCATGATGCTCTTCCCCTCCACACTGTCTCTAAAAACCCTCAAACGGAATGTCCCCCCTTTCTACTTCCTATTTGTCTCTCTATCCATCCTCCTGAGTTTCTCTTGCTCTCTATGGTTTTTTCCTATGCTCACTCCCTGACAACTGGTTGCTTGCTCCACCTCTTGACCTATGGTTAATTTTCTTTAATCCTATTTACAATAAATCGAAAGCTCTTGGATTAAAGTTGTGTTCTAGGGCTGAGCCACACCACAACTGAAAACAGGCTTTCCTGCAAATAATACAATCTCAGGGGTCACAGTGTGATCAAATATCCTGTAACATTTCCCACCTTTTGTCTAAATAAAAAGGAAAGATCTTGTCTCTAACATAGTAAAACTATTTACAACAATGAAGCTATTTCTGTCATGCTTTCCACAGTATTTAGCTTGGTTGTATTTGGAAGTCTTAGGATTAAGTACTTTTGAGTTCAAAATTCTGTAAGATGTTCATGTCAGTCTGTGACAGGATTTTCCCTGTCCAATCACACTAAAATATTAGGGCAGCAGGAGGCCTGTGATTGGACAGGGAAAAGGGAGGTGGAGCTGAGAGTTGCAGAGACCGAGAGCATCTCAGGAAGAGGTGAGAGATCAAGATGGAAGCGAACGAACTGGAAGAAGAACCTGAACCAGCGTGGCTTTAATTGGCCACGGGTAGTTATGATATTAAAGGATAGAATAATTGGGATATTTGTCTAATCTAGGTGGGCAGCTTTTATTGTTATCAATTGGTTCTGAAATTATTGTATTGGCATCTTGTGAATTGAGAATTTATTGATACATAAATCTGTTTGGTTAATTATAAGCTTCTAGAGTTTTGTGTCTACCAGGTTGATGGGTGTTGTGCAGCTAACCATAGGGTGGACGATGGCTGCAGGGTCTAGCTAGAATGTTGCTGGCAGCAGGAACATGGGAAGTCTGCCGGTCTGGCCCTGCCAAAGGGTTGGCAAGAAGAGAGCAGCTGGAGTGTGGAGAATGGAGGATTCATTTTTAATATTTCCTGCAACATTAGCCTTCTATGAACTCAGCAATTTGAATGTCCTAAGCAGCTTGTGCTCTGAAGCTGATTATCAGTGTTTATCAGTTTAATGACAATCTAGGCTAGGTAGACAAAACAGTCAATCTAAAGATGTCAACTCTTTGTGCAGAACCTGGTAGCAGAAGAGGCATGGGGCAGTTTCTCCCAATGGTTAGGATTACCACACTACAGGTGGGTTTGCCATTGCAGGGCCCCATCTTCTCAGAGACCTCAAAGGTTACTTTAGTAATGGTGGAAAAGGTAGACATTTTGAATGCCACGTTCAGCAGATATCAGAAAGGTTTGAGCACCAGTCTGTTAAGTACCTGTGAGGTTCACAAGCTTTGTTGCTAGTGACCTGCTTCAGACTCAAACCTAAAAACACTTACAGGAAGCCAGATGAGGCTTATTTCTGGAATTTGGTAGTTTTCTTTACGGCTACTGGTATCATGACAGGAAGTGTATGTGGAGAGCGTTTGGGGCCACTTCTAGGAATTTGGCAGGAATTTGATACTGGGTTGGGACTGCCACTTGTGTCTGTAAAGGGCAGCAGAGACGAGCTGGAGCTGGTCTTGGGACATGTTGCTTTGATGACCAACTCTCTACCTTCAGATGTTTCCCGTGTCCAGTGTTCTCTGGCTTCTTTAGTAACATTTTATTCTCCTGGAAAAATAAAACAAACGCTGCCCCAACCCTAACTCTGGGGGTTTCCTTTTTTGATAGGTTCTGTCTTTTCTAGAGCAAAATGTTTTCTTTTTTTTTTTTTTGACAAAAGAAAAAGTATTATCTTTCAACTGAAATAAAAAAATTCTTTTGAAATTTTGAAACTAAATATACCTTAATATGTGTGGATAAATATACTGATATTTCCCTTTCTTTATGTATATAAAGTCAAGGTTTAAATGTGTTTATTTTTGGATCACAAAGGGAATTCACTTTGAATTTCAGCATAACTTCTGCAAGCAGCTTTTAAATTTAAATCACTGTAGTCCCTATGTGCCTAGCTTTGCCTCCCAAATGCCATGATTAAAGATGTGAACCACAGCCTGACTCTGGATTTCTTATAATAGTTATTCTCATAGTGTTGTCCTGGTTTAATTTAGTTCTCTATTTCTCCTTATTTTTTAGTGTTAGGGGGTAAACTTTCAAGTTTTTCGAATGTGTAATCCATCATTCTTGCTGGTTTATTCTGAATTTGTTCCCTGACAAATTTTAATATTCTAGTCTTAATTAAACACGATGACAGTTTGCCCACCATTTCATCGTTTTCCGACATTTTGTCTGTCTTGTCTGTATGAGCAACATAACATTTGATGTCCTTGCTAAGTCTTGCTAGGCTTCGCCATTTCCAGTCATGCCTCCCAGGATCAGGTATCCTTGCATTTATCTGCCAGTTAGTGGTTTCCCATTCTGATGACCATATAGCTGCTATACCATTGCATGCACACCATGAATTGGAGAAGATAAAGATTTTCTACTTGGTTTCCTAGTTGTATGACTTATACCCAATAGGGCTGGGCTGATTTTGTGGTTCCTTCCTCAGTAATGGCCATTCTGTCTACCCCCCCCCCCTTCTACAGTCTATAGACTGCCGCTTCCCATCAGCCTTGGTTGATGAACCATCTCTAAACCATGCATTAGCCAAATGCTGTGACCATTCTGTTGGTCCCCATAATTCAACAGGTGCTTCTTCTGGGGGAGGGGAGAGGGTTTTAGAGATGACCAACTGTGCTATTTCCTCGGTGTGGGAAGGCACAGACCCCTTTGCTACCACATCCTGGTCATGAAGGAATTCATATAAGTACCAGTTTTCCACTGTAATATCTTTCCTTCAATGGCTAAGCTGTGAAGGACGGCCTTCAAATGGATCCAGTCCATCCTTGTGCACTTAGGACCACAATGTGGTTGGCAATGACTGAGTATAAGATTCTCCAGGCCTTGTAAAATGTCCAGATTTGTCTCTCAAAGACAGAATATTTATTCTCCATATATGGAAAGCACTTGCAATAAATGCCAACAGGCAAATCTTAGTGACCCTGTTTTGCTTTATAAAGAGTCCCCAGTTGCCAATTCACCAATAAAGATGCTGTTCATGATTAGGGCATCATTTGGTTCAATATTGGTCAGGTTTGCATGCGTGGAAATGAGCTTACAGCAGCTGAAACAGCTGCCCCTTGTTGTTTGATTGGATAGGGATTTGCAATTAAGAGAGTCCCCGGAGTCTCTGAAGATACTTTGGACTTCAGAACAGTGTGGAGACTGGAAGACTGGGGATTTTTGAAGTTGGACTGGATGAATTTTGCATTATGACATGGCTACAAGCCTATGGGAGCCAAGGAGTGGAATGTGGTGGTGTGAGTGAGAATGGCCCCCACAGGCTCATGTGTTTGAACATTTAGTACCTAGCTGACAGAATATTTTGGAAGAACTAGGGGATGGGGCCTTGTTAGAGGACGTGTGTCACTGGGGGGGGGGTTGGGGTTTCAAAAGCCCATACCATGCCCAGTCTCTTCTCCCTGCCGCCCCCTTTCTCTGCCTGCCACTTATGAGTCAGATCTGAGCTCTCAGCTATCGGTCCAAAGCCAAGCCTGCCTGCCACCATGCTCCCTGTCACGATGGCCCTGGAGCAGTCCTCTGAAACTGTAAACAAGCTCCCACTTAAATGCTATCTTTTAAAAGTGGCCTTGGTCATGATGTCTTTTCACAGCAATAGAACAGTAACTAAGACAGGAGAGAGAGCATGCCCCTAACGACATCCCTCAGTCCTCTGGGATGAAAAGATGCTATTCCATGCCTCACTTCAGGGCATCATCCCCTTCATCCCCCTCTGTGGTGCGTTAAATATGCTTGGCCCAGGGAGTAGCACTATTAGGAGGTGTGGCCTTGTTGATGTGGGTGTGACCTTGTTAGAGGAGATGTCCCTGAATGTCACTATTGGGGTGGGCCTTGAGACCCTCATCCTAACTGCCTGGGGACAGTCTCCTTCTGCTGCTTTTGGATGAAGATGTAGAACTCTCAGCTCCTTCTTCAGCACCATGCCTGTCTGTGCACTGCCGTGCTTCCTGCTATGACAATAATGGACTCTGAACCTGTAAGCCAACCCCAATTAAATGTTTGCCTTTATAAGAGTTGCCTTGGTCACGGTGTCTCCTTACAGCCATGGAAACCTAAGCTAAAACACCCTGTAACATTCACCACCACCTCTAAGTCTCTGTTACCAGACAGTGCATTTGCCTAGGCCAGTGACTGCAAAGTCAAGGATCAGAGGCAGAACTTGAGTCTTCAAGGTAGAACTCGCTCAGAGAGGCAGCCATCTGAGACAGTGGTCACTTAACAGCCTAGAGGCCTGCTCTCCACCTCAGCTCCAGCCAGTGAACGTTACAGAAGATAGGAAACGGGCAGTCCATCATTCCAAAGGTGGTCAGCCTTATCTCTGAGTCTCAACGCCTCTCTCCTTACCATTTCCTCCCAATGGTACCTCCCAATGGAATATCTCCACCAAAGCTGAATATCTCTTTCTGTCTCACCAAAATTACTTCTAAAAGGTTGGTGAGAAGCAAGCGCCATTAACCAGTGATTTAAAACTGGATTCTATGAATGAAATGCAGATCCTTGCACTGAGAAGCAAACACTTACTTGGCAGGGCTCTCGAAGCCTGGTCTCCTCTCTTCTTGGCATGCTGTTTCAGGTTGTCTCCAGATGTATAATAAAATAAATAATTACCCTAATGATAGTCATAATATTTATATATTTTTGAAATTATAATTATATAATTTCCCCCTTCCCGTTCCTTCCTCAAGTCCTCCCAAGAAACCCTCCCTGGTCTTTCAAAAGCACAGCCTTTAAACCTTTAATTAATATTGCATATGTGTAATATGCTTCTCCTTAGCAACTCTCAGTGCAGCTGGGTTTGTATACCCTCGAGGCTTGTATTCCTCCCTAGGTGCCTGGGGGAGAGGTTAACCCAGAACAAAGGGACCATTCCAGTGTGTCCTGAGCTGTTTACAATGTATCTGAACTGACCCCTTTCTATAACAAATACAAATGTTTCTATAACTTTGTTTCTATAACAAAGTACAAGTGTGGTCTAATACTATGGACCATAAGCATGCTCATTTCTGCCTCTTATCACTACACCCAGAGACTGACTCTCAGCTTCAAAACTGGAAGACTGCACAGAGATGAGTCACATCCAACAGTCCACTGGGTAGAAAGATCTAATTAATTTTTTTAAAACAAATTCCTTTCCTCAATTTTTGCCTGCCCACCTGGTTCTAGCTCCTCTTAAGGACAGTGCATCAGACAAAGCAGGTGGTATTAGTCCTGGGGAAACCAAGGCAGGTTTGTTTCTATGGCTTGGCTCTTGGGGATTTACGGAGAGGATATCACGAGTCTGCCCATGTGTCCTGGATTATCTGAGTTCAATCCAATTCTTAGAGCTCTTCTGCAGCCTTCAGAATGAGGCCAAACAGGACAGATAACCAAGCCACTTCTTCCTCTCCATCCTTTATACCCCACAAAGTACCTGGTATCTCACCTGTGTTTCCACTCTCCTTCCCTCCCTCCCTCCCTCCCTCCCTCCCTCCCTCCCTCTCCCCCTCCCTCTATCCCTCCCTTCATCCCTCTCACTGTTCCCTTCCATACTACAAGGCCACCCAGTTACCAGACTAAACTGTCCCGGCCAGTGATGACTGCTCACAGAGAGAGAGACACACACGAGAAGGAATGGATTTTTATGAAAAGAATATTCCAGAACATAGGAAAAATTACTACAAGAAGGGATGATGCTGGTGACACTTAAACCTGAGAGTAGCTTGAAGCATTTGTGGTGGGCAAGCCAGGCTCCCTCACAGAGTTAGAAGCTGGTAATCTTCCTAGGATATTTGAGGCAGCACTTCCTGTTCTTTGGGCAGCTTAAGTACTGGATCTCATATTTCTGGCAGGCATTTCTGCATAGCCCCTGGTAAAGCTCACACGGAATCCATGGCTCCCGCCTCTTGCTACTGTGGAATCCAAACAGGCCACCTGAGAAAGACATAGCCATGCTTAGTTTCTGTGCAGAGGTGATGCTAGAGGTGAGAAATCATGACTGAAATGAAACAGTCCCTTTCAACACAGGACCCAGAGTCAAAACATCTGTAGTCAAACCAGGGCTCTGCCCTTTGCCGGCTCCATGCTTCTTCTGGCCCTGCATCATCTTTCCAATGAAATAAACAACCAGGCCAAGTCCCTAATGGTTTTGTGATGATAAAATTATTACACATGGGATGTTCATAAAATCATTAAGCATTTAATAAATAAGTGAAATATTATTAAACAATTGTTTAAATTATATAAATTAATAATGTAATTAATTAGTTACTTAAGCAATTATATGGCACTTATAAAACCTAACAGAAACAAGCACAATAGAAGTCACCCCACCCTAATCCATAGCATCAATTCAACGGAGCCCATCTACAGATCTGTCTCTACCCCAATTCCTAGTTTCACTAAAACCCTCCCAGCTCCATCCAGCAGCAAACACCACTCACTGTCCACGTTATACCAGAACGTCAGCCAAGACAAGGGAGCTGCTTGTCTCCCGCTCAAACATACTCACCTTTGCAACCATCCTCTTCCTCTGTGGTCTTAAAATCCATGCCCCTCCCCCAGCTCACCATCCCACATCTAGTCATTCCTCTTCCCAACCTCCCACGTCGACACCACGAACCGGGCTCCCATCCCAGTTAGAGCACTTCCTGATACCCTTCAGGCTTTGAGTCTCCACTGTGCCAGGAGCACCGGCTAAGAACCCTAGGTTTGCCAAGAGAGAGAATTAAGGGGGGTGCTGACATAGCTAATACTGCGTCATCTGCGACCTACCGAAGAGATCTGCCTAGTCTACATATCCCCGAGATACTCATAGTACACGTGAGACCCCAGAATCTTAGAGAGACCCGAGTTACCTGTGGTCTCTTCAACCAGGATCAGCACGACCACCACAGTCATGAAGTATGACTTTGTGACTGGCATGCTGAAGCTCACAGAGGGCTGTGTTGCAGGTTGACTGGGTAGGAATCACTGCAGGGCCCTGTCTCTGTCAGTTTTGGAAATGGGCCAGGGTTAGAGGCAGTGAACTGAAAGGGATTTTAAAACCTGAGGTTAACCAAGCAGAAGGATGCAATGCCTCAGAGGTCCCAGCTGGGGGTGCTGTGCCAGGGCGGGAGACATCCCAGCAACACTCAGAGCAAAGGAGGCTGATCTTCCAGGAAGACAGAGTTTTAGCCAGTTGGCACCTCATGTGTGACACATGAGAATGAATGAGTCACTCACTCAGTGAGAAAATGTAAACTTGGAATAAGTAACCTCTGGGCCTGAATCTTTTCTAGACATTTCTCTGCTAGAAAGGAATGAACTAAATAGCATCATAAAAATGCAAGAAGGTTTAAGGTTCCTTACACAGATGTTTGATCATTGTCCATTTTTCCTCAGTAAAACTGGGCAGAGGGACTGGGGAAATGGGTCAGTGGTTAAGAGAACTGGCTGCTCTTCCAGGGCACCAGAGTTCAATTCCCAGCCTCTGCATGGTGATTTACAACTGTTGGCAACTCCAGGGGATCCTCTGGCCCCACAGGCATCAGGCACACAGGTGGTGCACAGATAGGCTTGCAGGCAATACACCCATGTGACGCCAAATAAATCGTACCAAAGCAATATTTGAGCAAACAAACAAGAACCCCAGATGATGATAACAAAAAGCTGGGTGGAGAAAAGGACAGAGGAGGTGAGCAATGTCCAATGAGCACAGAGAAAGATGCCCCTGGGACTTAGGGATGCCCATGGGTAAAGTGCTTGCTGTGAAAACATGAGGACCTGAGTTGAGATACACACACACACACACACACACATGCACACATATGCACACATAGGCACACAGGCACACACACAGACACATGCAGGCACACATATGTACACATATACACTCACCTACAGACATATACACAGGCACACACACACATATAAACACAGAGTCCAGCATGACAGCATATGTTTGAATCCACAGTGCTAGAGAGGCAGAGACAGGCAGAGCCTTGGGACTAAGTGGCTGGCTGACTAGACAAATCCCCAAGCTCCAGGTCAGTGAGATGCCTTGACCCCAAAAGTAAAGTGAAGAGCAAGGAAGAAAGACCATGATGTTGACTCTTGATCTCAACAGGTGCATACACAGATGAGTGTACACACACACACAGATGCACAGGCACACACACAGAGACACAGATAGACAGACACAAACAGGCACATATATAAACACACACACACATATATACACACACAGACACAAATATACAGACACACACAAAGACGCACAGATGCACAGACACACAGAGAAAGACACAGACACACAAATACACTCACACACAGACAGACATACACAGGCATGCATGTGCACACACACACACTTACCATCACTAACCATAAGAGAAATTCAATTTTAAACTACAGAGAGGCACCATCTCGTCCTGAGAATGTATTATATTTCAAAACAAGAGAATGAACACAGTCGGGCTGGTGAGATGGCTCAGCGGGTAAGAGCACTGACTGCTCTTCCAAAGGTCCTGAATTCAAATCCTAGCAACCACATGGTGGCTTACAACCATCCATAATGAGATCTGATGCCCTCTTCTGTTGCATCTGAAAACAGCTACAGTGTACTTACATATAATAAATAAAATAAATCTTAAACAAACAAAAGAATGAGCACAGTCATGGCCTTTTATATCCCTGGTAGCAATAGGAAATGATTTCCAGGACCATGGAAGACAATACACAGAAAGAGTGGTAATTACACAAACAGTTACACCCCAACTTCCTTTCCCAGGTGTATTTCCCAAAGAACAGAGGCTTAATTTAAAGCCCATGCTCACAGTGACATCAGCCCAGTGACATCATCACAGTGACATGTCCATAGTGATATCGTCTGTAACAGTCAGACCTGTCACTCAGTCTTGGCTAGAGGGATCTACAAAGTGCGGTGCGGGTGTGTAGTGGAGTATTGCTTTGCCTGTAAAGGAAAGGTCTCTGATTCTGACACAAGCTCTGACATCGCCAAGCCTCAACGACACAGCACCAAGAGAAAGAATCCAGATGCAGAAAGATGCAGAGTCCCACTCATACGAGGTACCCAGAGTCACCAAAGTTCTAGAAACAGAAATCAGAATTGTGGTTTCCAAGGCCTGGGGAGCAGAAAGCAGGAAGCTGGTGCCCAACGGGTCAGAGCACTTTCGCAAGCAAGCTGTGGTTACCAGCCCCGAGCAGGCAGGGACGGCGATTGCTTTGCAGTGATGGAAGCCATTGGTCCTGGGTCTAGTTTATTGGCCAACTCACTTCACCTCCTTTTATTGAGCCCATACATAAAAGCTGTATGCATTTGTGAGTTGCTATTTTTCAACACAGGATATTTCTATACGTGGGATTATGCCCAAATCAGGGTAAGTTTTTGTCTTTAAGTTTCTTCTTTAGAGTATAAATAGTCAAAATCCTTTGCCTGTCGCACCTAATGGGCCATCAGCTTTTTATTGTCGGGCAGTGCTTCCATACAGTACACAAGAGATTCTCTTTACAATCTGATATGCAAGATATATGATATGCAATTCCTGTGAGAGGGTTGTTTGACCCCCCCCCCCACAAAGGGATCGTGACCCCAAGTTGAGAACCACTCTTTTAGAGGCTAATGCCTTCACAGATATTGTTGCGGCCTGCCCGCAGTCCACAACACGAACGGTTCAACTGAGAAAGGCAGTTCAGGCTGAAAAGAGAGGAATCTAGACGGGGAGGAAGAAAAGAATGAAGCCAGGACAACAAGTTCTGATCAAGGCTCAATTTTACTAATTTCAGACATTCAGTTATAAAGGAAGGGGGAGGGAACCCAACTTCCCGCCAAGTAACTCAGGGTCCAGTAGCAGGACGAACACGTGTGTGCCTCCAGGCAGCAAAGGCAGGTTCCAGCAGTAGGTAGGCGTGGCAGGACGAATGAGCCAGTAGCTCCACCCTTGAGCAGGCAGGTTCCAGGCTGGGGGGAAGGGAGGCCACATTTCCCCCCATTAGATAACAAAACAAAAATAAAAAAAGGGGGTGGCCTGTGGCAGAAAAATTATCTATGTTCAATAGTTTTGCCTGAGTTTTTTAGGGCTAAAGAAAAAACTTGTTTCCGTGGGATTCCCTAACTTTTCTAATGGTAAACTGTATCTGGCTAAGACTGTCTTTAAAGCACTGACTGAATAGCAGCGCTGGGCTGTAGGCTCTGACTTTATAATGTTAATTAGTGCTGAATAGGTAGCTACCTGTTTACATTTTAAGTAGGGCGTTGGAACCCTGGCTGAGTTTAACTAAACGATTTTAGAATAACACTGAGCTGATAATCCTCTGCAATTTTGGGTGACAGGCAGGGGAACAGGGAGAAGGGGTGAAGACTGGCTGGCTCCTAGTACAAGGCCAGTTGGCTTTTTTATTTTTTTTGGGGTGGGAGGCAGTGAAGGGCTTGCCCTTACGACAGCAAGGTCTCCAACCTCTCTCCCCCCTATTAATTAAGTTTAAATAGGCAATGCTTAACAGAGGTGATCAAATGATTCTTTTCATCCATAGATGAGTGGGCCTTTAACCTTGACTTGGGTGGACATTGACCTGATTCCTCCCGTGAGCATTGTAACAACTCACATCTGTGGCTCTTGGTATCTTTTGGGGAGGGGAGGCAGAGCCTTAAGTATTTTTGGTTTTTAGCTGGAGTCAGATACCAACCTCTTTTAAATCAGGTGTGTTGCACAGGGAACTCAGAAACGGTTAAACTGGACCTTCCCTCCGCAGTAATCTCCTGCGCCAAGCGGTACCCATACTGTATTTATATGATTATGAATCAGTAGCGCAATTTTGAGTTATTGCGCGGTCTCTATGTGAGACTTGTCAACCTCAGATTTAGCAAGGCCAAGATAAGAATTATGTCAGTATTAACACCATTAATTTTGGTTAAAATAGGAGTTGAAAGTCTTTTCTCTTCATCCCTGTTATTCCCAGTAGCCTGAGGAACTAAGGACACCTTGCAGTAACAGCAAGGGTGAAAAGCCAGAGGCCAGTTAAGGGACTAAGCCCATCTTTATCAAAATAAGAACTAATCTTTGTAAATATATATGAAATTTTTACTTCTCTAGCTTTCCTGGTAAATCTAGATCTTATCTTAGACTGAAAAGCCACATGCTGGGATGTCTTTGGAAGGGAGATTAGCAGTACCACCTGTTTGCTCGTAGGGGCGGAGAACCGGAGAATGTAGATTTACCTGCTTGAGAGAAGGAAGAATTCTAAACAATGAGAGTGTAGCAATGTAAATTTTCTGTTCGGAGAAGTCAAGGTACTTTATTTAGATGCAAATTGTAAAGCTAAAGTTAATCTCCGGCCTCTTGTAGGGGAATTGGCTCAGAGGAAAACAGTTTTTCTGAGAGCTTCCACTCCCAGCACAAGAGGAATTTTAGTCTTTAGAATGGTACTTACGAGAAGAGACAGAATCTGTGTTTACCTGACGAATTAATCTCTCTGGTAGCCACCGTGCTTCATCTTCATCTCGTGAAAAAACACAAACCGAGCCTCTTCCCCAGATTAGAACTGGATCTGGACCCTTCCATTTATTAGTCAGGGCGTCCTTCCATTTTACCAATGTATAAGAATTAGAAGTAACTGGGTGCCAGTGGCGTTCCGCTGCAGACTGACCTTTAATGTCAGTTTGCAAAAAGTTTAGGACAAATAAGGTAAAGGCAAGATGAGCCTTTGGTGACCTTGGGGGAAATGCTCTGAATTAACTTTGCTAGGTAATTTAGAATATAGGAATCTCTAATAATTGAACTGAATATTAGACCAGTCTAAGATTGAGTTAGAATGGCTGGTCACACTGAAGAAGAGTGAAAAATCATTATGACTCTATTAAATGACTAATTTTACTAAGTCTGAATATACAGTCTCTGATGTACTATTGCCATAAAGTTAAAAGGCTAGAAGCTAGTCTAAACTGGAAAAATGACAAGCAAGGATTTAAGGTAAACTTCCCTTGAGAAGCATTAGTTAATAAAATACTTTCCACTTAGGAAGCAATATATACTGAAAGATTAAAACTTTTGGCTTCTTGTAAAGAAGCAGAAACAATAAACTTTTTTTTACATAATGTAAAGCTATATTAGCCATACGTAGAGGCAAAATTTTCTAGTGATTACCAGTTTACTAGAAGCAAAAATCTTTGAATTTAAGCATTATTTTAAACATCTGAATAGATCTGTAACACTGTTAAAAAGAAATTTTTTTTGAACACAGGGAAAAACTTTTTTAGGCATTGTTTGCAAAACAAAAGAAAAGGCCACAAGCCGCTCTGGGACTGCCCAGAGCCCTGTATTGACTCAAAGGTAAAATACTTTTTAATCTGAGCATTAATCTTAAATTTGCAATCAAACTGCAAGCTGCAGTCAATGGAACAATGGCAGTTTTAACCATAATTTTTAAGTTTTTGTGCAAGGTTAGGATAATATCTACAACTTTGGGAAAGCAAAACCTATGTTTAAAACAATTTATCACTGTTAAAATCAATATTAGAAGCATTACTATCATATTACGAAGTTTGGATATCAATTAATACCTATGAATACCTATTAAAGCAAGCTTTAACGCTTTAATAAAGAGGCATTGCTTTATATCTTATCTTAAATTTTACTATTTAGGATAGGAACCACATTAATCATTATCTAAACTAGAAATATCTTAAGAGACTCAGCCTCTGAAGCTTAATCTCAAACTCTAACTCGCTTCAGGGCCTCACCAACTTTCTCCCAGGTTCTACAATTTATTGTTTCTTCTTCTTTGAACCATGGACAACAGCTATCTATCTTATCTAAAAGATTTTTGACTTTGAACCCTTCCTTCTTCCACCTAAGCAGCTTTCTAAAAAGCTGCGGCACACCACCTGTCTCCGTATCTAGTTCTGATTAACGAACTGCTGACCCCAAGCAGAAACAGTGTTGGGTCAGCACTGGTTCAAACTTGATTCGTATCCTACCGCATTCTCAGCAACACTTTACAAAACTGAAATTTTTTAGGCTAGCGCTAGCATGTGTACCTGTCCGTTGCTCCGATGCTCCTCCGATACGAAGATCCTTTCCTTTCTTGTGGAGCTCCACACAGCAGTCGTTTCTCTTAGCATCCCTCTGCCATTCTTCAGGTCCCTGTTCGGGCACCAACTGTTGCGGCCTGCCCGCAGTCCACAACACGAACGGTTCAACTGAGAAAGGCAGTTCAGGCTGAAAAGAGAGGAATCTAGACGGGGCGGAAGAAAAGAATGGAGCCAGGACAACAAGTTCTGATCAAGGCTCAATTTTACTAATTTCAGACATCCAGTTATAAAGGAAGGGGGAGGGAACCCAACTTCCCGCCAAGTAACTCAGGGTCCAGTAGCAGGACGAACACGTGTGTGCCTCCAGGCAGCAAAGGCAGGTTCCAGCAGTAGGTAGGCGTGGCAGGACGAATGAGCCGGTAGCTCCACCCTTGAGCAGGCAGGTTCCAGGCTGGGGGAAAGGGAGGCCACAAGATATGAAACATGCAAGAGACCACAATCATGAGATGGGTTTGGAGACCAGTTTGCTACATCCCAAGTCTGGAAGAACAGAGACATTCTAACATCAACAGGAAACAAAACACCCAAGGGAAACAAACTGGTGGTTTCCTGATATAATTGCTAATTTCCCCAGCAGGCATATTACCAGCTATGGCAGAACTAATGTCAAATGAGTTTGAATATCTAAATGAATGGCACACAAAGGACTGCTAGGCTTGCCACTAGGGAGATGAGGACCCATTACATCAACCCAGGGACTCTGATTCATAGCTTCAGTAATATGAAACTCTCAGGGCTGGAGGGGTGGCTCATTGCCTAAGAAAGCATACTCTACTTGCAGAGGACTTGAGCTTGGTTCCCAGCACCCATGTCGAGAGGCTTACAACTGCCTTAAACTCCAGTGTCAGGGGCTCTGTTGCCCCCTTCTGGCCTCTTCAGGCATTGCACTCACATGTACACAAATCCACACAGACACATAATTTAAAATAAATCTTTAAAAGAAGAAACATGAAGCTCTCCCTAAATTAGAAAAGTGGCCACGTCGTAGGGATAATCCACTAGGACTATCTTTGTATTTCAGCATGAGTCCAAGGTTGTGTGTGTGTGTGTGTGTGTGTGTGTGTAGAGTACATGTATGTGTGCAGTGCACATGAAGACATTGATGTCAGGTATCTTTCTTACTTACTCTCTGCTTGATATATTGAGGCAAGGTTCTCACTTGAACTTGGCCCATTAAGTTGGCTAGTCTAGCCAGTTAGCTTAATCCAGTTATTGTGTATGTGTCAAGTGCTTTACCCACTGAACCAGCTCCCCAGCCCTGCCGAACAACGGGTTTCCTCCCGCTGTCTAACCAACAGTATCACTTAAAAAGAGTGAAAACCTTGGACTCTCAACACATCTACAATAAGAATCAGATCATTGAGGGCATCATGCAAACACGTGCTATTTTTAGATAGCAAGCTAATTATTGGCAGGCTTGAAGGCCATTAGGGTCAGGCACTCCCCTCATAACCATTGACTTGTAAAACCCAGCAGCAAGTCTCTAGCTGGTCGGTGGATGGGACCCAGCTGTAGGAAGAGACTTGATGTGCTGAACTGCCTGTAGGCCATTAACTGATAACTATCTAAGCCCAGTTCCAGGAATCTAAACATAAAATTCTTCCCTTGCCTCAGGTTTCAAGTGCCCTTGCTCACTCTCAAGAGTGCCAGCCCTTAATCCCAGCACTCGGGAGGCAGAGGCAGGCGGATTTCTGAGTTCGAGGCCAGCCTGGTCTACAAAGTGAGTTCCAGGACAGCCAGAGCTATACAGAGAAACCCTGTCTCGAAAAACCAAAAAAAAAAAAGAGTGCCAGCCCAAATGTGCCTGTCAACCACCTGGACAGGAAAATGTCTCTCAAGACATCTGTCTGTCCTACAGAGTTTAGAAGTAGTATAAACCGACCTAAACATGGAGGTTGACTCAGTGGTCTCTCTGGACACTACGGTCACCTCTCTCACTCTGTGCAAGCCATCTGCTTGTCACCACTCCCTTTAGCCATTGCTCTCTGACATCCCTGACATGATGCTATTCTGTAATAAACTGTATCCATCTTCCACTCTGCATGTGTCTTATCTGAGTTCATCCAGCAAGGAACACAAGGGCCCAGGAGCAAAGGGGATATCACTGTGAGACACCAGCAAGAGTCTGGGCCTCTTCGGAGCTAAACCAAGGAACCCCGGGGCCAAGGCCTCCTGAGACCTGAGAACAAATGAGCATTTTTTTTCTTCTAAAGGTTTACTGTGAGAAGGTAAGGGACACTCTGGGCACCTGCATGTCAGAGGCTTGCTTTGTGTTAGGTCACACGCTCAAATAAATGGTGATTGCAGCCTTAGAGAATTGCATCCTGTCCATCTTTAGAACTCTCACACACCAGGAATTGTAAATGGGACTCTGTTTCTACAGCAGTCAAAGAGTCCTACGAGACCCCATGCTCATCACTGACATTCTGTCGCTTACTGTCTTTTGAGTTATTTTGAGAATTTTGGGTTAGGGGGATGGACAGCTCTTCTCTAAAGAATTGCTTGGCTAAGCTAAATCAAGCTTTAGCCTTATTGCTAATTCTACCACAAACTAAGATCGACTCCTTTTGGCAAGCATGATGTTTGTCTCGTTGAATGTCTGGTCTAGTGAGAGAGCACAGCCTTCTCTCTGGGTGCCAGACGGAGGGGAGCCTTTGTTGTTTTGTGGGCTCATCGCACCCTCCTGTGGCCGCCTGGTGGAATAAGATTCCTGAGTAGGTCTCCAGTGGATACAGACTTGGAGACAGATGTACTTAAATCATATTTTTCCAGCAGGAGGCTGTAGGATTGGCAGTTTGATGGTAGCCTGGACTACACAGCAAGGCTCTAACTCAAAATCACAAACGAAATAAGAAGCTAATTATCTCGATCCTACAGACCTTTGTTCTGATTATAAACTCCTTGCACCTGTCTGGAATGTCAGGCCCCACTGAGTCCGTGGTTAATATTTAAAGACAACAGAACATTTCAAATCTTTCCCACAGGCAGAAATAAGTATTACTTGAATATTAAATTATAGATGAAATATCACCTAACATTGGGTTTGAAAATGTACCAACTGGAAGGAATTGTTAATTAACCAAACTGAGCATAATTATACTCCAATTAGATTCTGTGAGTCTCCAACTGTTAATCTTTAATAGCACTTGACGCCTCTTAGTTTGACATAAAGATGAGAAAAAAATCTAAGCCCAGACAGTAGGACTTGTTTCCACAAAAGTCCAAACTATATTATAATATTTTTAATGGGCTTGGGGATGGCGAGATGGCGTAGCCAGCAAAGTGCTTGCTCCTCAAGCATGAGGCTAGTTCAGTTCCCAGAAACCACATAAAAGCCAAGTGTGCCTGTAGTCCCAGCACTGGGAAGCCAGAGCCAGGAGGATCCCCAGGGCTGGCTGGCCAGCCAGTCTAGCTTAATTGATGAACGCCTGGTTCTGTGAGAAACTCTGCCTCAAAAAATAAGATGAAGAGTGATTGCAGAAGACACTGAACACACATACATCCCACACATACATACACACACATATACATACACACATATAACACATATACACACATACCACACCCCCCACACATATGCACACATACACACATATACATACACATAACACATATACACACATACATAACACATATACACAAATACATCCCACACATACATATACACACTTATACATACACACATATAACAAATATACACACATACCACACCCCCCACACATATGCACACATGCACACATATACACACACAAAACACATATACACACATACATAACACATATACACAAATACACACACATACACACATATACACACATACACACATATACACACATACACACACACACACTCACACACACACACACATACACACACACCCTGTTTAAAATCTAGTAATTTGTTTTTAAACTCCTAGAAGAATTAAATGAGCTAAATCTCTTACTACTACAACTACTAATGTCAGTCTGTTTTATTTGCACACAGTAGGCTTCTCTATTGCAGAAATTACAGAAGGCTCAAATTAGGTCCATGGCTTCAGGGGGTGACAGGAAAGATTATATATTGTATTGGAAAAAGTCAGAACTGGGGCCACCATTGCAGATCCTTATACAAATACTGGAGAGGTGGTGCAGAGCTTAGCAGAGCTTGCTGTTTTTCTGGAAGACGAGAGTTCAACCCCCAGCACCTGAAACTCCAGCTCCAGACGCCCAAATGGCTTCTTCTGGCCTCCAAGGAACTTACATTGTGTGCACACACTCATACACATACATTTTTAAAACATGATAAGTCTTTTAGAATAACTTAAATCAACTACTCTTGTAGTATGTGACAAATGTAGTGGTGTGCACCATTAATCTCTGTATTCAGAAGGCAAGGGCCGGCGGGTGTTTGTGAATATGGGGCCAGCCTGGTCTCCACAGAAAGTTCCAGGCCAGTCAGGGCTACACAGAAACAAACAAAACAAAATCATATCTGCTTCCTCTCTCTCCTTCCCTCCCCCCTCTTTCCCCCACGCCGTGTGTGTGTGTGTGTGTGTGTGTGTGTGTGTGTGTGTGTGTGTGTGTGTGTGAACCACGTGACTTTGTTGTTGCCCTCCCCCTTTTCCGCAATGCTGGGAATTAGACCAAGACCCCATGCACACGAGGCAGGTGCTATACAACTGAGTTTTATTACTGTCTTATAAACCTGATCGTCATAAATCAAAACAGCTCGTTAGCATAGCGCCTGTGCTAACAACTTCTTAAAATCAATTATCTCATCAAAATATGCAAGCCATACTTAAGGCAGCCAAAAGTATGCAGCCTAGGGATTGCCCACTGTGAACAGCCCTGTGCGGTTCCCACCTGGGCCAGAAAGAGAAATACCTGTGACAGAGAACACGTGAAAGTTGGAAGCAGCAGGGAGATGAGTGGACCTGAGATCTGAGAGAAGACGGAAGTGAATATGATCCAAATACACTGCATACAATTCTCAAAGGATTAATAAAATATTTTAAATAAAAACACTTTAAAAATTCATGATGTATTCAAAACACAAGATCTTTATTATCTTCCGCATTACTAGAACTTTCTGGGAATCTTAATATCCAGGAATTTAAGTTCTATGGCTCTGTTGAAAATAGATTAGCTGTTCTCTGCCCATTTATGCCTGTAAATCTTAGAATGAGCTTGTCCAACTCCAGGGAGGCAGGCAGCCACACTGTATTTAGTACTGTGGCGCTAAGTACTTCATTGTACTTAGTACTGTGGTGCTATGTACTACATGGTACTTAGTACTGTGATGTTAAGTACTATACTGTACTTAGTACTGTAGTGCTATGTATTACACTGTACTTAGTACTGTGGTATTAAATATTATACTGTACTTAGTACTGTGGTGCTATGTATTACACTGTACTTAGTACTGTGGTATTAAATATTATACTGTACTTAGTACTGTGGTGCTAAGTACTCAGAATATTGATAGAAGTATTAGTGCCTATTTTGATTTAAAGGAAAAGTGCTAAAATTTCTTTAAAGATTTATTTTTAATATTTTTCTATGAAGTTTTGATTGCATGTACCTCTCTGTGCACCACATGCATGGAGGGTGTTGGATCCCCTGGAACTGGACTTACAGCCAGGTGTACCTTGCTATGTGGGCCTGGGAACAGAATTCTGGTCCTCTGCAAGAGCAGCCATTGCCTCTAGCCTCACAGCCAGTTCTCGGCCCCACCAGATCTCATCTGCTGTACGGTTTTTAACATTTAATCTTTACCATGCTTGGCAGGTTCCTCTTCTCAAACAGTTAAAATAGTCCAACATGATCAGTTTCTGAAACATAAATTCATTCCCATATGATCTGAGGCCGTCTGAGGGAAGGGGTGTTTGTCACCCTTTGTCTCCTGAGGTGCAGATGCATTGTTGAATTTTTCTGGCGTGGTACCATCCTCACGGATTTCCTCTGTGTCCTGATTGGTCATGGGGTGTTAACCTCTAATGAGGTTTCGTTACCCACAGCTTTAGCTAGGACTTAGAAATGAGTCGGCCTACTGTTTCCTATTTTTTATTATTTTTAATATTTTTATTAGTTCTTCGGAAATGTCATATGCATCATGTTTGCCATCTACTCCTCTCAGGTCTCTCCCCACCTTCCTACTGCCCCCCCCAACCAATTCTGTGTCTTAAAAAAACCCATCAAGTGTAATTATGTGGTATACATAATATATATACTCCTGAGTGTGGGACCATCCATTGGAGCGTAGTCAACCTTCTGGTGATCACATCCTTAAAGAAAACTGACTCCCTCTCTCTCCCGGCAGAATCTCAAAGCCCCTCCCCATCCTGTACGAAAATGTTGACTGGCTTGATCTTCACACTTGAGTGTGGCTGTCCTGCGGTGTCCAGAGGATGCTGTTGATTCTCTGTCCTCCTCAACCTCTCCTGCCCCTGTTCCTGAGGGTCCCCAGGACTGGGAGTGGTGCTGATATCCAAGTCCCATTTGTGTCTGTCTGGGCTCTTCACCATCTTATTCTCTTCCTGCAGACCAGCTGTGGGCAGAGGCACAGATTTTAACAGTGGTTTAATATTATGTTTGTTGATGAAGGTTTGATACTATGTATGTTTAGCAGGTTCATGCCCCAGCCCCTCTTCTTTTATCTGTCTCTGAAATCACAGTAACACTAACCTCCTGCACCCATTTGGATAGCTTGTACACTTCTCCCATGTTCTGAAACAGCTTGTACCGCTCAGGAATGAGCCAGTCCTTCCAAGTTTGCTAGATCTGAGGTGACCACACGATTCATCTACAGTTTATGTAACCAGGACACAATATGAGAATAAACGAGTGGTATTAATAATTGTGCTAGGGAAAAACAAAAACCAAGAACATAAGCAAGTGAGACTCTTTCTACCTGAAGCAGCCATGAGGGGAGGGGAGACCTCGGCACCCAGGTCACTTGTGTCTCTTTCAGAGTGAAGATCGGTGGATCAATTTTCTTCGCAGTGTTTTTGGGTTTTTTTTCTCACAGGTTTACACATCACAGAAATATTTGTCCTTCACTTTGCTTTCTGTCTAGCTGGCTCTGCTTTCTGCCGTTTTAACTTCATCTTCATTTTCTCTTGGGAAAATCTCATGGATCTGTTTGCTTTGTTTACATTTACAAAGACTCACAATTCTGCCTTTATTTGTTACTCCTATTCTTAGAAAGTTTTTCAGATGACTCCACTTCCACTGGCCTGACTGCATTCAAGTCAAGTATCTAGGCTTAATTACATCTCGCAAAGTTATTTTTGCCAGATTGTCTAGACCTCACTACCAACACCCATGGCATAGAACACAGCATCTCTTTCTATGCATATGTTTTACCGGAATGAAATCTTACTATATAGGCTCTTTTAAAATCTGCTTCATCTTCTTCAGTTTTACAAAGTTCTGATGCACACATACATTGTGAAAAGTTTCCCGAAATCCAGGTAACAGAGCACCCAGTAGGTCATGAGGGTACCATTTGCTTATTCTCTTCCGTTTTGAGGATGTGAGAATTCTCCAGTCATTGCAGATCCACAGTATGGCCTCTCATAGTCCCCATGCTTTGTCCCCAGACAATGAGAACTTTTTCATCTTGCAATGCTGAAACTTTGTGCCCCTGCCCAGTGTCTCCCCACTCTCTTTCCCCCTCCTTGGTGACCGTGCAGTCTGCTTGACGATGAAGCCTACAGATAAGTGACCCCAGGAGGTTTTCATCTCTGCTTGGCTTACTTCGCTTAGCACACTGTCTCCTGAGTTTGTCTGTGCCAGGTTTTTCTTCTTTGTAATGACTGGATAATATCTCAATGTAATCATATTCATTATTATATGCCACATGCTCAGCAGGGTCTTTGCTATCCGATCATCTGCAATGAGCACGTAGAATGTTTGTCTTGCCTTGGGCACTGTGATGTGAGTGAACGAATGTCCTTGGAAGATACTGGCTTTGTTTTCTCTGGGTAAATTCTCAGAACTTGGGCTGCTGTGGACATAGCTGTGCTGACCTTTGCCAGCCATCCAAGTAAACACTCTTCCCTGTTAGGGCTGCACCAGTTTGCATTTGTCAAAGTGAAAAAATAAATAGTGTACAATCCTTGTAAAACCCACTTGTGCTTTCCAGTTAGACGTGAGTAACCATGGTGAGTTAGTGTACTTTTAACCGACACATAAAAGCACGTGGATTGTATATCTCACGGGGTCCACACATTTCACGGGGCCCACGAGATATTCTGGTACAGCTATGTTGTGTGTGGTGTTTAAATGGGGGAAATCCTATCTATCCATTTTCAAGCATACACCATTTCTTTCGGCTGACAACAGTCACGATCCTTTCTTCGAGCTTTTTGAAAAGGAACATACATTGTAGTTAAAGGAGAACATGGAAAATGACCAGAGGGCTCAGGGACACACCACAAGAACATGGTCCGCAGAATCAACTGACTGGGACTCACAGGAACACACAGAGATTGGGGAGCCTTCAGGGGTGTGACCTAGGTCCTCTGCACATATGTTATGGCCTGATGCTCTTGTGGGACTCCTAACAGTGGGAGTGGGGTTGTCCCTGATTCTTTTGCCTGCTTGTGTGACCTTTTGCTTCCCACTGGGCTTGCCTTGTCTGACCTTGATGTCGTGATGATATATGTCTAATTGTTATGCCAGGTTTGGCCTTCTCTTCTCTAGGGGGAGCTAGGAGGGTGGATCTGAGGGAAAGGGGAGATGTGGGGAGACTCTGGGGAGGAGGGAGGAGAAATTGTTCTTGGGGTGTAATATATGAAAGAAAAATGTGAAAAAGGAAATGAGAGTCTCCTGCTGCGAGAGGGTTTCTGGAGCATTTCTCAGGCATCCAGCCATGTGCAGGCACTGGGGAAAGCAAAGACGTGGCGGTGAAAACTGAGGGGAGATAGAAAGATAGAAAGCCCGAGTGCCCGGGGTTACAGATGCTGGGGATGGGGCTCCTGAGGACTGTGTTGGCTTCCCTAAGGCCCCGCAGCTCCATAGACCAAGCATGGGAGCACAGATTCATCTTGAACATTTCCCCCAGGGAGACAGGAAATAAACGATACACTTGTATCCATATTCTTTTTATAGTTATTAAGAGTCTAAATGTGCCTGGCATTGGACTAGATTAGAAACCCTGGGGCAGATTTTCTTGCTTATTCTATGTTTTAGGGAGGAGTGGAAGGGCCAGTGAATCTTTCTGGTTTTTCATTTTCCAGAAAAGATAAAATGTCACAAATACTATCAAATGTGACGGCATCTTTTGATTGTCTCAATGGAGGGAGGTGTGGGTTTAAAACTTGAAATATAGAAACAAACACAAGAGAAGAGAGGTTGTTTTTTAATAGTGAAACCTCTGGTGGGTCGCCCTGACCATGCTCCTCTCTGTGGCCCCTCAGAGGCGCTGTACCTCTTGCTTCAATTTGCGGAAGCCTCGTTTCCGATCCCTCTGTCCATCATGCCTCGGCTTCTCTGGAGCTTGCAGACGCAGAGTGTTGTTAAGTCAAAACTGCAGAGCATAAGGACACCCCTTAGTGTCGCTGCTGGAGCAACCTCACAATACCGTGCATGTGAAAGCTAAGAAAGCACAAACTGCACGCTGAGCAGAACTCATCAACAGGGGTGCATCGCTCGCCTGGAGAATAAGTCTGGTCCTCGAAACCCACATAAAAGTGGGAAAGAACCCAGTCAACAAAGCTGTCCCTCCCTCCCTGCCTCCCTGCCTCCCTGCCTCCCTGCCTCCCTGCCTCCCTGCCTCCCTGCCTCCCTGCCTCCCTGCCTCCCTGCCTCCCTGCCTCCCTGCCTCCCTGCCTCCCTCTTTCTTCTCTTCCAGGGTAGAGACTGACTTTGAACTTCTGACCCTCCTGCCTCCAGCTGTGCAGGTGGGTGTGTGCTACCACACCTGATTTATTTGGCCCTTGGGCTTCATTAGTGATAAGCAAGCAGTCTATCAAGGCAGCTCCATGCTCAGCCCAGTTGACTTTTTTTTCCCTGTTCTTTATTTAAAATGTCTTCAGTTACTCGGAATCTTTCCTTTTACCCAGCTTGCCCCACCAGAGCCCAGCACACTTCATCCCTAAAACACTCTTTTGACTTAATCAAAAAATCACAGTCACTGTTCCTATCACATTTGTATATAAGTCTGTCTGAAAGACTAGTTAGTTCTTCCTCACAAGGCTCTCTTAACTGTGGGCTAAAAGCTACGAATCCACTGCTAAGTCAAAACCTGTCAGGTCCAGCCACGAGTTAACAGCCCATTGTGTGGATTCAAGAGGGATGAGCCCTGGCTGTCCTCGCAGAGGGCCTGGGTTCCAATGCCAGTGCCCTCATGGTGGCTCACAACCTTCTGTAACTCCAAACTCAGGAGACCCAATGCCTTCTTTTGGCCCCTGTGGGCACCAGGCACCCATATGGTGCAGAGACCATATGCAGGCAAAACACCTGTGTACATAAAATAAAAATAAATCTTATAAAAAATATCAAAGACTGGATCAGGAGGCCTTGCTTTTCCAGCCGATCAGTGAGTGTTTTGGTCACAGTATCTGCTCTGTTTCTTTAGATTATCTACCAGATCTAAGAAGTCAGTATTGAGGTTTCCAGAATGGTAGCAAACTCTCCATCTCAGACTATAGGCTATGCCATGCCTGCTAGAGCCCCCCCCCCCCCCCAAAGGACTGAAATGTCCATTCCCTTGCCTGCCAAGGCACTCACAACCAAGTTTCTAGGGAGAGCACCCTGTGCTAAAAATGGCTGCCTCCCCCTGCCTCAACCTCACTCCACAAGGAACCCTGTGGCAGTGCTTGCTCAAAAAGGGGGACAAAGTTGCCTCTGCGTTTCAACCGAGGAGAAACTAAGAAAGCCAATTCAGTGAGGGTCTCTGTGACACCTGCCCTACAGTTAGCTATAAATTACAAAGTTCTTGACATGCATGGTGAATGCCATCGGTGTTGTCCTTTGATGAATGGGAAAGCACACACGTGAAGGGAAGAGGTCTGCTGGTCTGTACAAAAGCCCAGAGCACCATGGGACACTTACCTGCCCGTGATAAGGACTTCATAGGCTCAACTTTTTCTTTTTTTTCTTTTAGGATTTTTTTAAAAATGTGTGCAGGTGTGTGGGTATTTTGTCTGCACAAGTGTCAATGAACCACATCTGTGTCTGGTGTCCAGCAGACCAGAAGAGTCAAATCCCCTGAGAATGGAGTTACAGATGCTGTGAGCCACCATGTGGGTGCTGGGGATTGAGCCTGGAGGAGCAGCTACTGCTCTGAACTACTGAGCCATCTCCCCAGCCCCAGATGCAACTTTATCTTTGGTTATCTATCAGTTATTTTCTTCTAGTAATTCAAATTTTATCAAAAGTTTTACTATATCTTTAATGTATACATATACTATATATAGAATTAATAGAATTAACCAACCATGAATGAACATCATTTAAGCTTAAAAATTGTTTGAAACCAACTTTTTGTCAAACATCTTTAAATATAATTTCACAATCTGATTGTTGATGCTTTTATAACTTGGCAATAAGATAAAATTAATAAATTTCAGTGAGAATATGTGTTTTTAAAAGGCTATGTAGTAACTACAGATATTACTTTATCTGTTTCTCTACATTTAAGTTTCTTTAAAATTACGAAGGCATAGGTGGGCAGTGGTGAGCATGCCTTTGATCCCAGCACTCAGGAGGCAGAGGCAAAGAGTTACAGGCTAGTCTGGTCTACAGAGCAAATTCCAGGACAGCCAGGACTACCCAGAGAAACCTTGTCTCAATAAACAAGAAAAGAAAAGAAAAGAAAAGAAAAGAAAAGAAAAGAGAAGGGAAGGGGAGGGGAGGGGAGGGGAGGGGAGGGGAGGGGAGAGGAGAGGAGAGGAGAGGAGAGGAGAGGAGAGGAGAGGAGAGGAGAGGAGAGGAGAGGAGAGGAGAGGAGAGGAGAGGAGAGGAGAGGAGAGGAGAGGAGAGGAGAGGAGAGGAGAGGAGAGGAGAGGAGAGGAGAGGAGAGGAGAGGAGAGGAGAGGAGAGGAGAGGAGAGGAGAGGAGAGGAGGAGAGGAGAGGAGAGGAGAGGAGAGGAGAGGAGAGGAGAGGAGAGGAGGAGGGGAGGGGAGGGGAGGGGAGAGGAGAGGAGAGGAGGAGGGGAGGGGAGGGGAGGGGAGGAGGAGGGGAGGGGAGGGGAGGGGAGGGGAGGGGAGGGGAGGGGAGGGGAGGGGAGGGGAGGGGAGGGGAGGGGAGAGGAGAGGAGAGAAGAGAAAAGAAAAGAAAAGAAAAGAAAAGAAAAGAAAAGAAAAGAAGAGAAAAAAGTATCAAGACAAATTTTTACCCGAAACACTCCATTTTTCTGCAGATCTTAAATCAATGATAGGTTTTAGGAGATATCTTAGATTAACTCCAAAGACAATGAAATCAAAGCTCATTATAACAATTTAGCAGAGAAAGGGACACCATAAAACTGTGCCCAGAGCATGTAAGGTGGCTCACACATGTAACCAGCACGCAGCGGGCACAAGGACAACAACAGCTTCTTAGGTCAAGGACAGCTGGGGCTGCGCACCGAGAAAAAAGTGAAGTGCAGAAGCCCCCACCTTACCCAAGGGTATAAATTCCCTAATCAATACTGTGTGTCTCGACAATGCTGCCTAAGGCTCATGATAACCAAGTTCACAGACCCATAGTCTAAAATCATGATTCGGTTTACTTAAAGTTACCTGTTTGCAATTATATTTATACTCACATATTCTGATAACTTGTTATAACTAACAAAACCTGTTCAGTGTACAAACCAACTAGGAGGAATCCGGGTATTCACTTCAACCAGTTTGTAAAATGACAAACAATTTAAATCTCTGGCAAACTAAAAAAGTCTCTTATTTGCATTTCTCTTATCCACTGAGACAAATCCAAAAAGAGTAGATATATACTTCTCTTAACCCACACTTCATTAAACAATAAAAATCAAAACATTTCCCCTGCTTGGGAGTATTAATGGGAACTGGCTATCACCATAAAATCTCTCAACCGCGTATCCTGAAGCCCATCACAAGGGAGACAGTGATGGCATTTACAATTACTCATAAACCCAGCAATGGCCTGTTCGTGCTCCTCAGGTCCCCTCCAGAGGAACACCAAGGCTATTAACTAATATTAGAGCCTCCCTGCTCTCATCAGAAATCTCTTTCAAGTCGACACCATTAAAATGATTTTGAAGATCTTTGAGATTTTGACCGGGTCACACATGTTTATTGTTTATATACTTGCTATTTCACTATAAAGTTCCTTTATTACTGGCTGAAGTAGACTCTTCATTAGAAAAATGAAACAAAATCATTTTTCTAGCCTTTTGTGGTATCTATTTAGCCTACCATGTCATCTTAAAAATGAAGAAACAAACAAACAAAAATACAAAACAAAATGGAAAAAAAAACCTTTAAGTTAGGGGCTAGAGAGATGGATCCGCGGTTATAAGCACTTGCTGCTCTTGTAGAGGACTTGGGCTCAACTCCCAGCACCCACATAGAGATTCATAACCATTTGTAACTCCGGTTCCAAGGAATCAGACACACACTTCTGGCCTCCACAAGCACCAGGAATACACAGTGGTGTACAGACAAAACATTCACACACACAGAATAAAAATAGATCAATGTTTTTAAAATATATATCTAGTGCTATGATGTTTCAATATAGTAAAGGATTATATGATTTTTAAACAATTGGATCATTTCTTTACTTGCAAAGTACTTTTCAAGTAGAAACCAGAGTCAGACCTTTGAAGACGTGGCTCTTTAGTTAACTTATCTTATTTGCACGGTTAGAAAGTTTACCTGGTAGCTCAGTTCTTCAATCGCTTACCACCTTTCTGGGCAAGAGAGTTTTTCCTTGAATTTAAAACATTAGGAATGAGTTGGTATGTTTTCTGAGTCCGTGAAGCCTTTACATCCTTTCTAGTAACCCAAAGACAGTCTGGGAGGAAAGCCCTGTGTACGGACTTAGCATAACTGCTCTGCTGTCAAAGAGCAAAGGTTTCTTTAATGGTCAGTGCTTAGGCAGCCTCAGGGAGGTGAAGACCTGGGTTACACACTCCTAGTGCGACCTAAACTCTGTCTTTAAATCCTCAGGAGTTAACACACAGAGAAAGCCTCACAGTCAAACAGCAGAAGGAAACAAGTACAAAATTGTGTAGAAACTCCTTCTTCCCAAGAATTCAGATAGGCTTCGAGAGTCCTGTGATTCCGATGCTAACCTCCAGGGGGCTGCAGCTCCGCGCACTGGACCAGGCAGCACAGCCAGGGGCTTAAAATCCTTCTGTAGCCATCACCTAGAGGGATAACTGCAGAAGGACCAAAAACAGGGCTCCCTCCCCCGGCCCCCTCACCCTCCTCCCCCGCCCACAACACCTTGATGGAAGCTCGTCAAATAAAAACACCCGGGAGCATACATCAGACAAGAGCCATCAAACAACAGCTACAGCGTTTAAAAACCCCCCCAAAGTTCACAGATTTCTGGAGAAATTGTTCTGTTAGTGTTTTCAGATCCCGGAGGGATTAATCTTGCTATTTTTGATAACTCCCAGCTCTGTAATGCTTGCTTGGTTTAGCCACTCTAGTCAATGGTGTCATTTATTAGGGGGTTAAAAGCTCTCAAAAACTGTGCTGAAATTAAAAAAACAAAAAATAAAACAAAACAAAACAACCAAAACCAAAACGTTTTCTTCTCTGAATTCGTGGGGAGAGTAAGAAAATGCCAACCTTCGTATATAATGAAGACAGATCACACTATTCCTGGATTGATGAAGCAGACTTGCTATTTTTAGATGGAATCTTCTAGAATATATGTGGGTCAGGGTAAAAGAATACTGAAACCAGCTTGAGAGGAATTGATGTCCAAAGCAATTTAAGCATCAACTTGAGCTCAAATCAAAACGTGTTGAGCATCAAAAAGAGCATTGTTACTTCAGCTGTCAATCACTGTGGCCTGTCTTTTCCAGTGGTTAAAATATTTAGCCCTAACAAGAAGAAGCTATACGAGGAAGGTGAAGAGGTAAGGCAACAGTGGAGACTGGGGCATGACTCCACTGGTAAAATATTTCCACTGCAAGCCTGAAGAACCAAGTTCAGATCCGTGACCCACATAAGAAGCCTGGTGAGGTGGTGCACACTTCCAATTCCAGTGCGAGGGAGACTGAAGCAGAAAGATTCCCTGAGGCTCATTGGTCAGCCACTCTAGCCAAATCCGTGAGCTCCAGGCTCAGCGGGAGACACTGTCTCAAATAAGGTGGAGAGCAACAGATGATATGTGCCTGTTGAGCTCTGGCCTCCTTAAGCGTGTGCACACATGTACAATACGCCATGTGTACTGCTCAAATACACATGTGCATTTTCCAAACTCCCCATAATCCTATCTGCCAGCACATGAGGGGCTGGGAGTCCAACCCTTTGGAAGAGCAGCCAGTGCTCTTAACCACTAAGCCATCTCTGTAGCCCTCATTTATTAATATTTAAAGTCGCCTGACAGCACAACTGGTTCTGCTATGTGTTTATCTGCTTTGTTCTAATCTGGCTATCTCTCCCACCACCCTCCCTGTGTTGTCTGCTCCTCTAGCTGGCTAACTTTCTCCCCCAACAGCGCCTCTTCTGCTTTTGTGTCTCATTCATTCCGTTACCCTCTCTTTCCCAACCCCACCTTAACACTTCTTTTCCCCACTGCCATGATTTCTTTCTAGCTTCATCTCTCTCTCCCTCTCTCTCTCTCTCTCTTTGAGGAATTTGTCTTTGAGGAATTTGTATGATACTTACCTTCATTGTCAAGTTGAATTTAAAGTCAAACCACTGAGCATGTCTCTGCAGATGTTTCCAGGAAGATATAACTGAGGAAAGTCTTGTCCTACCTATAGGCAGCACCGTCCCATGGGGTCCCACACTGAATAAAAAAAAGAAGAAAGAGAGCTGAGGGGACTGGAGTCCTTGCGGCTTTTGCAGAGGACCACGGTTCTGTTTTCATCATCAACTCGATGGCTCACACCCACCTGCAATCCCCGTTACAAGGATCCAACAGCTTTTCCTCATCTCCTCGGGTAGCAGCTATGCAAGCAGTAACACACACTCGCAGGCAAAGCACTCCTGCACACAGAATAAAAGAAATAAACCTAAATTTTAAAAAAGCAAGAAAGAGCAGGCCAGACACTCATATACACTGAATAAAATAAATAAACCTAAATAAAAAAGAATAAGAAAGTGGGCGGAGGCCCGGCTCTTGTCTCTCTTCTTCCTGACTAGAGCTGCTTCTTGCCCCTCCCACCACATTTTCCTCTTCATGATGGGATTTTCTCCCTCAAACCATGAGCCCAAAGTCCCTCCTTTCTTAAGTGGCTTCTGTCAGGTGTTTCCTCAACAGTGAGAGAAGGAACCAAAATAGCTCTGCCCCAATCTCACCATGGCTACAGTGTCTATGCTCTTTCTCTCTGACGGTGGGACACAGGTCCTTTTGTAGATCTTCATTTTATCTCTTTGCTTTGTTTGGTTGGTTGTTTGGGACAGGATCCCTGAACCATAGGAGCTGAGAGAGATGTGTCTGTTGTCCCTTTAAGTTACAAAGATATTGATATTGGTTGTAAGCTAACAGCAGAGAGGATGGGAAGATAGCTCAGTTAGTAAGATGCTTGTCTTTGTAAGCATGGGGACCTGAGTTCAAGTCCCAGGACACACATTAGAAAAGAACCAGATGTCATGGTGTGCCATTCTTATGCCAGGGCTGAAGGGGCAGCAATGGGCAGCTATCTCAGGGCCTCACTGACAGCTAAGTTAGCCAAACTGGTATACTCCAGGTCAATGAGAGTCACTGCCTCAAAAAACAAAGTGGATAGCACTCCTGAGAAATGATAGCTGATGCTGGCCTCTGCAACACACACACACACACACACACATGCACACATGGGTACACACACGATAAAGAAATGAGCCAAATGATATATTAAATCTAACAAAACAGTAGCAGATACTTAATATGCTTGTTACAACGCAGATATCAGAAGTCTCAGCTTGATAAGATAGCGTGCAGGTAAAGGCTGGACCTGGTAGTTCACCCTCATAACTCTGAGAAAAGAATTCAGTAAAGAGGAGAAACCTCCAGTGTGTCCACACAAGATGCAGGTGCGGGTAGCACCGATGCACTTCTGGGTTTTGTAAATAGCTTCTCTTGTGAACTTACCCCCTCGGTCTAGTAGACAAATCTTGAGCCACATAAGATCACAATAAGATTACTATTGATGATTGGAAGAGGAAGCGGAAGTTTATCGAGGAAATTATTGACACAGGTCCCAAAGTGCTTAAAGACAAAGAACTTAGGGGCTCTCCAGATGTCAGATGAAGATGCAGAGAGGAGAAGAAGCCCTCTCTGAGAAAGGAAGAGAAACAGTAGAGAGAATTTGAAACTGAAAAGGGGGGGAAGGGAGGCTTCATGAAACAAAGGCCCAGGGGAAGCCAGTGCTGCAGAGAGAGGCTGTAGGGAAGCACTGCCTTGGGAGGAGCCCCACTTACTCTTTTTAAAAGAGTGTGTCACAGGAAGTATATCTATGCCCTAAACCTCTGATGACAGATGGCCATGGGCCTGAATCCTAGCCCTACCCTGAGAGAGTAGTATCAGTCATGTTTTAGATGCTCCCACTCCACCCTAATTTATATGTAGGTGCTTATCCTATGAGATAACGCATGAGACCAAAGATAAGGAGACTCCATCTCCCTGGCCCAGTAGGATGAAGGCATGTGACCATCAGCCCTTGGTTTTCCTGCTTGGGATGAAAATTCCAGGATCAATTAAGTCATCCATCATAGCACTTGTGCTCCCTGGAATTTTAAGGAGCCATTGTCCCATGGTTAGTGGCTCCCCACAGGGCCAAGGAGTGCAGACAGAGCTCATTTGTTCACTCCTACTGTATCCTTGATGAAGCAAAACTAATAGAAGAACCAAATGAAAGTTTAGGTGCTGGCAAAGACTCTCAAGGAAGTACAAAAGGAGCATAAGAAAAATCTTCTAGAACTCAAAACAGTGCGATGGTTTAAAAACACATTAAAGGGAAAGAAAACGGATGACAAAGATGGTGTATAAGGTAAATGGAACAGAGGGCTCATAATGACCAATGAATAACAAGGCATGGAAACTGTTGTCTTTGGGAAAGGCTCTTATACTCCCTTGTGCTTTTATGTCTACAACTGAAGAAAGATGTGAATATTTAGATTGAAAGGGTTCACCAAATCCCAGGTACACTAATTTATTTTTTTTTAAAAAAGGCACAAATATGACACAATTTTTTAAAGTGTCCATCCAGTAAGATACAACCCCAGGTTCTTCCACCTATTCAAACCGAAGAGGCAATGGATCTCAGTCACTTTCCTATTGCTGTAATAAAATACCATAGCCAAGGCAGTTTGTGGAAGGGAGGGTTTGTTTGGGGCTTATGTCTCCAGAGGGTTAGAGTCCATCACAGCATGGCAGGCAAGCTTCAGCATGGTGGCTGGAGCTGGAAGCTGAGAGCTCACACCTTGATCTACACACAGGGCAGAGAGTGAACTGGGCATGGCTCTTGTGTGGCTCTGAAAACCTCAACACCCTTCTCCAGCGATGTACTTTCTCCAGCGAGACCAGACCCCCTAAGCCTCCCCAAACAGTTCCACCAACTACAACCCGAGTTGTAAGACACCTTATTCAAACCATCCCAAATGTATACAATGAAAACTGTAACAAACATTGATGGAAGAGAGTGAAGGAGATGCAAACCGTGGAAAGACACTATGTGCTCATGGTGAGGGTGAATTAATATTGTTAAAAGATCCATACTAGTGTTATGAATGAGAATATCTGTCTGCACTGGGTTCCCAGTTGGCGGCACTGTTTGGAGGTGTGCCTTGCTGGAGGAAGTGTATCACCGAGGGCCGACTTTGAGAGCCTATGACCCATCCTACCTGCAGTTGGCTCTCTTGGCTTTGTGCTTGAGGTAATGATGAAGGATGTTTGTGAATGAAAGCTCTCAGCTTCCTGCCCCAGCTGCTATGTCTGCTTGCTGCTGGACCTCCCAGCCATGATGGGGATGGAGTCATCAGCCCACATAAGCCATTCCTTCTCTAAGCTGCATTCAGCATGTTTGTTTTTATTACAGCAACAGAAAAGTAATTAATATACTACCCAAAGTGGCCTGCAGATTCAATGAATCCCCATCAAAATTCCAATGCTCACAACAAAAAGAAAAACCCAAAAATTTATGCGCGCGCACACACACACATACACACACACACACACACACACACACACACACACACACACATGCAATTTTGAAGAAAAAGATCAAAGTAAGAAGCTTCAAAACAAGCTCCTATCTGACTACAAAACATGCGACAAAGGTGTAGCCATCAAAACAGCGCAGTACTGGTATGGAAACAGCCCATGGAACCAAGGGTCAGAATACAGAGCAGAGCAATAAGGCTCATCTCCAACATGACCATAGATGTCTTCAACAAAGACCCTGAGAACACACCCAGGGGAGAGAATGGTCTCTTCAACCAACTGTGATGGGAAATCACATGCAGAGCTGACCTCACGGAACAGAGAGTAGAGTCGTCACTAGAAGTCATGGAGGGGGGGCGGGGGCAGGAGGAACTGGAGGAAGGTTGGCCACAAGGAATTCAGCTACAATTACTGAAGAGCACACGACGGGGTTCTATCATCCAACATTATATAAAAGTATGTTCATCCATGTCGTTAAAAGATTCTTTCACAAGCCGGGCGGTGGTGGCGCACGCCTTTAATCCCAGCACTTGGGAGGCAGAGGCAGGCGGATTTCTGAGTTCGAGGCCAGCCTGGTCTACAAAGTGAGTTCCAGGACAGCCAGGGCTATACAGAGAAACCCTGTCTCGAAAAACCAAAAAAAAAAAAAAAAAAAAAGATTCTTTCACAAGCACCTGCAATTGACATATCTAGTTCTAGAAGCATAGGAAAGGGGAAGTCTCTGCCCACAAAGGGTCTTAAGCTGACCTTCCATGCAGTGCCACACATGTTGATGTACAATGAGAGGCTATGAGCAAAGTCTTTCGACACTCCTAGCATGAAAGGAAGACTTCCTAGTGCACATGCCCGCTCTGTGTGTACTTCGTTGATGTTTCTAACTCTCGTCCATTCTTCCGCCCTTTGTCCAAATACCTAGAATACTGTTTTGAGTAGTGAACAATCACTTACTGCTGTTGGCCAAGAACTAACGCTCTTTACACTGGTCTCTGAGTCATTCACTCTTCATGGATCACTCTCTGGACTCCACCCCATGGAAGCAAATAAAACCTGAGTCTGGAGTCCAATCGCAGAACGTTCTGGACTCTTGGAGGTGCTAAGACCTTCTCAAAGATCATGAAATACTTGCTCCTGAATCTTTTGGTATTTTTTATCCTGTTCCAGCTGTTTCCAGGTAAACAGAACCAAGGAAAAATGATGAGGGAGTTAAGTTGGGAAATTTCTACCTTCACAATGGATGGATAGTCTTCCATCCATTGTGGGCAGGGTTCTCTGAGGCAGCTGAAATCTACTGGACTACTCGTTCTGAGTGGAAAGCTTGGGAGTGTATCTCTTCAGCATCCCTGGGGCTGTGGGATGGGATGGGTGTCTCAGAAGCTCAGCTCTTTTTCCTGCTATTTGCTTCAATGAATGTCCCGGTGATCCCTCTGGGGGCTGTCTTACTTCAGCAGTTTTTCCAGTCTCCACCGATGGTGAGTACTGAAGCCTTTCTTAGATGTTAAGTCCTGTTATTACTTCCTGAGAAGTCCCTGTTCTCTTGTTCTAAGATGAAAGTGTCCACAGAGCGATCATGTGGAAGAAAATGTAGACCTGGCTGCTTTTTCTCAGTCATGCAAGTCTGTTGCTTGGTTAGTGATTTACAATCTAATTCTATAAATAAATGGTCAAAGTTTTGAAATTACTGTTTATACAGCTTGGATGACTTTTTTTTTAAGAAAAGAGATGATGGTTCTCTTCTGGTGTGTGAAAACCTTTTCCTTATGCATATATAAATCTACATAAATATGTATGTGAATGTTGTTTCACATACATATTTAGTAAAAATGTAACTGCATTGTTTTAAAGTACTTATCTCTGCAGTATATACACAACATTTTGGTTGGCATCTGTCTTGATGCTTCTAGAAGACATATACTGTTCCTTCATACGGATAACTGAAAATGTGTAAATCTATTTCCTATGGGGAGTAAAATTAAGTATTTCCAGAGCTTTCACAAAACAAACAACAAATACAACTGAGTTTTTTTTTCACACTTGGATGAAGTTTTCAAAATAATTTTCCAGAAGTCAGCTTGGTAGGTCAAGACTAATTTTATGATTTAAGTTTCTATGAGCACTTTTTCAAAGTCTCTTTTGAGTCATACCTATCTGGAGGAAATAAATTCCTTTCTAGTGCAAGGAGGCTTTAGAAGACCTGAAAAGGCGTTTGTCAAACAGACTTATAGAAAGCTGGCTGGAGAAACTTTCCATCGTAGCTGGTGTGAAAGGAAAAGAAAGACTCTAAAGTGGCCAGGCAAGGTCGTTGTGCCACAGTGAGAGATAAATCTACACTGGCCGCCAACTTTTGAGATTGCAAAGGTTTGTCACACAAAGATCTGCCTTGAAAATAAAGAAGAATTCAAATAAACAAGGAAGCCATCCAGAAAGACATTGGGATTTATGGCATGTAAGATTGATCACTTGTTTATTGATCTATAGTTAACTTTGAAAGCTAGAATAGAGGGAGGTGGATGTAGTTCAAGGCCCTGAGTGCAGCCCATGATGACAAAAAGAGAGAGGAGGAGAACACCAGGGATCTCAAGAGCGAGAGCATGCATGTCTGAGTTGCCTATAAATTTTAGGTAGTCAGCGTGGGCAGGGAGAAGACAGACAAGTCTAAGGGAAGAGAAAGGCAATGGGTATGCGCACTCCTACACTACCTGCTAAATAGTGAGTGACAGTAATGTATAAACTCCGACTGTCAGTGAGGGTAGATGCTTCAAACCAGCGGAGAGAGTCCTTGTCTATTTAATTGAAAATGGTAAATAGAAAAAAAAACCTACAAAAATGAAAAATTCAAAAGTCTAAATATAATTATAATAGTTGACTCATTAAATAGATGCATATGTTCTCATATGAGATGAAGATAACTCAGATAACAGGTTGAATAAAAAAACCACAGACTTGGAAGCTGGAGAGATGGCTCAGGGGTTAAGAGCACTTGCTCTTACTCCAGAGGACCTGAGTTCTAGTCTCAGCACCTATGTGAAATGGCTCACAACTTCAGTTCTGGGGATCTGATGCCTCTACTTCCTCAGGCATCTGTGCTTGCATTCACATACCCACAGACAGACAGACAAACACACACACACACACACAAATAAAAATAAAAATATATCTGCCAGGTATAATGGTACATGCCTTTAATTCCGGCACTTGGGAGGCAGAGTCAGGCAGATCTGTGTGAGATCGAGGCCAGCCTGGTCTACACAGTTCCAGCCCAGCCAGGGCTATTTAAAAAGACCCTGTATCAAAAAAAATTAATGACAAATACAACTGATATAAAGATATAAAAATATCAAAATAGTAAAGTATAATTTCAGGCAAATACAACCTAGCAGAAACTTAGAATAGCAGTCACATAGAATAAAATAGTTCCAGAGGAAATACATACATAGCTAGCAGATGAGTTACACATAGGAGGGAGTAATCGGGCTTCAGGGCTCACTGGCTCGAAACTTCAGCTTCCCCGTCTTCAAACTAACAAGTGGCAGTCCTCTTAGAGAAACAGCTAACAGCATTCACAGTTCTTCATCCCATCCACAAGAAAATATTTTCTAGTGCACGAGATGGATCGCAGAAGCCTGGGCACGCTCTAGTATTGAGCAACACTGCCAGTCCTTAACCTGGGTCTTCACACTCGGGTAAGAAAACCATACTGAGGATTTGGCCAGTGCATTTTAAAGTGTCATTTATCAAACATGACCTATAACTAACAAGTATTCTTTATTAGTTCAAAAAGAGAACACATTTTGGAGAACTAAGAAAGCCTTCATTAACTAATCATATTCATCACTGCAGTGAATAAAATCAATAGTGACAGAGGCACAAAAACAAAAAAACATAAAAACACATGTACTTAGAAAAGAGGAAAATGTTGCTAAATAAACCTTGTGCTAAAAACAAATCATATTCACTAACAAGCAAGTCTCAAGGAGGGGGCAGCTGGGAAGGCGACTCCCTGACCATAAGGAGAGTGTATTGCCATAAAGCTACTCAGCCAGGGGCTTAAGCACAGAAGACAGGAGGCTTTTGTTTAATTTTTATTTTATTATTTATTTATTTACTTTGCGATCTATCTGGAGGTATGGAGAATGCCTTGATAGGAGAGGAATATTAATTAGAAGAGGTCCCAAGGACCCTCTTAAGTGCTAGCTGCATGTACAGTCTCTTTGTGGTGGTCCAGCTAGCTGTGCACCAAGAAGTATACACAATTTTGGAAGTTAGTTATGCTTCTATTAAAAGTCAGTTTTTGGCTTTTGGTGGTATTACAGTGACAGTCCAGCCTGCTACACCTCTAAGAGCACTCAGTAAACTATTATTGATTTTTAAAAACCAACTTTCAGAGCTTAATACACTTATTTTTTTTTCTTTTTGCTTTGTGCTTTGGTTTTTTTGATTTTTGTTTTTGTTTTGAGACAAGATTTTTCTATGTAGCCTGGCTGGCTAGCCTGGAACTCACTACGTAGACCAGGCTGGCCTTACAAAGGTCTGTCTGCTTCTGCCTCCTAAATGCTGAGATTAAAGGCACAGTATCTACTAGATATGTACTTAGCATAATTACATAGATTTTTCTAAAGCAGAAAAAAAATCTCTCTTTTTATCTGTTTCATCCTGATACTTAAATGACATTTTTAATAAAAATTGTATGAGTTTCCTCTTACACTAGATAAGGCAATAAATTTGGAGGGAGGTAATTTTAAAATCAGTTCCTTGAGAATTTTGCATGGTATATTTTGATCATATTTCATCCCCTAACTCCTCCCAGATCCCCCTTCCCTACCCATCCAGCTTTGTGTCCCCCATTAGTTTATTTATCTAATTGCACCCACCTTCCTTCCTCTCATCCCAGTCCCACCCTTAACACTCCCTCCCCTAGTTGCCCCCTCCCCTTCTCCTCAGAGACATGGAAGCTTCCCTTGGGTACCATCCCACCCTGGGACATTTAGTCCCAGCAGGACTAAGAACACCCTCTCCCACTGAGGTCCAACCAGGAAGTCCAGTTAGGGGATCCAATGTCAGGCAGCAGGGTCAGAGACAGCCCCCACTCCAATTGTTAGGGACCCACGTGAAGACCAAGCTGCACATCTGCAACTAGGAGCTCCTACGGGCTCTTAGATTGGTTCATTCTCTGTGAGCCCCCATTGGCCCAGGATCCTCAAAAAACTAAAAATAGGTGCTGGAGCCACTGTCGCCTAGCCCAGGCCACGCTGCTTCTGCTCGCCCGTCGCCCCCCATCGTGCACTAGCGGTCTCAAAAGATTCAAAGTCCAAGATGGCAACCCTCAAGGACCAGCTGATTGTGAATCTTCTTAAGGAAGAACAGGCTCCCCAGAACAAGATTACAGTTGTTGGGGTTGGTGCTGTTGGCATGGCTTGTGCCATCAGTATCTTAATGAAGGACTTGGCGGATGAGCTTGCCCTTGTTGACGTCATGGAAGACAAACTCAAGGGCGAGATGATGGATCTCCAGCATGGCAGCCTCTTCCTTAAAACACCAAAAATTGTCTCCAGCAAAGACTATTGTGTAACTGCGAACTCCAAGCTGGTCATCATCACCGCGGGGGCCCGTCAGCAAGAGGGGGAGAGCCGACTCAACCTGGTCCAGCGAAACGTGAACATCTTCAAGTTTATCATTCCCAACATTGTCAAGTACAGTCCACACTGCAAGCTGCTGATCGTCTCCAATCCAGTGGATATCTTGACCTACGTGGCTTGGAAAATCAGTGGCTTTCCCAAAAACCGAGTTATTGGAAGTGGTTGCAATCTGGATTCAGCTCGGTTTCGTTACCTGATGGGAGAAAGGCTGGGGGTTCACGCCATGAGCTGTCACGGCTGGGTCCTGGGAGAGCATGGTGACTCCAGTGTGCCTGTGTGGAGTGGTGTGAATGTTGCCGGCGTCTCCCTGAAGTCTCTGAACCCAGAACTGGGCACTGACGCAGACAAGGAGCAGTGGAAGGAGGTTCACAAGCAGGTGGTGGACAGTGCCTACGAGGTGATCAAGCTGAAAGGTTACACATCCTGGGCCATTGGCCTCTCTGTGGCAGACTTGGCTGAGAGCATAATGAAGAACCTTAAGCGGGTGCATCCCATTTCCACCATGATTAAGGGTCTCTATGGAATCAATGATGATGTCTTCCTCAGTGTCCCATGTATCCTGGGACAAAATGGAATCTCGGATGTTGTGAAGGTGACACTGACTCCTGAGGAAGAGGCCCGCCTGAAGAAGAGTGCAGACACCCTCTGGGGAATCCAGAAGGAGCTGCAGTTCTAAAGTCTTCCCAGTGTCCTAGCACTTCACTGTCCAGGCTGCAGCAGGGATTCTAGGCAGACCACACCCCTCTCGTCTGAGCTGTGGTTAGTTCAGCGGTGTTGAGGTGGTGTGGGGAAACATCTCACTCCCCACAGCTCTGCCCTGCTGCCAAGTGGTACTTGTGTAGTGGTGACCTGGTTAGTATGACAGTCCCACTGTCTCTGAGACACACTGCCAACTGTGCAGGCTTCGATTACCCTGTGAGCCTGCTGCATTGCTGCCCTGCGCACCCTCACCAAACATGCCTAGGCCAACGAGTTCCCAGTTAGTCCTAACCTGGCTCCAGTGTGTACGTCCATGATGCATATCTTGTGCATAAATGTTGTACAGGATATTTTATATATTATATGTGTCTGAAGTGTGCGTTGCAATATTATGTGAGATGTAAGATCTGCATATGGATGATGGAACCAACCACCCAAGTGTCATGCCAATGAAAACACCAAATAAACCTTGAACAGTGAAAAAAAAAAAAAAAAAAACTAAAAATAGAGCCGGGCGTGGTGGCGCACGCCTTTAATCCCAGCACTTGGGAGGCAGAGGCAGGCGGATTTCTGAGTTCGAGGCCAGCCTGGTCTACAAAGTGAGTGCCAGGACAGCTAGGGCTACACAGAGAAACCTGTCTCGAAAAACAAAACAAACAAACAAATAAAAAACCTAAAAATAGATTTATCATATGATGAAGCTAAACCACTTCTGGGTATATACCTGAAGGACTCTAAAGTGACATCCCAGAGATGCATTGGGTGTTTAAGGCAGAGTTGTTCAAAGCAGTCAGGGTTAGAATCAGCTTGGATCTCTGTGAGAAGGAAAGAAAAGTGTGCTGTATATATTATACACAGTGGGATTTCATCCAACCACTGAAAGGAATCAAGTTATATCATTTTCCAGAAGATGGCGAGGATCATATTAAGCAAACAAAATAAGTCATATGAAAGGCCAGCATCACATGTTTTCTCTCACTTGTGAGTTTTAAATTCTTCATAGACCCATAAACTGTTTCTATTGGTCCGTAGATGATATGAAAGCTGAGGGGAGACCAAGGCAAGGGAGGAGACTAGGGAGAGGGAAAAGAGAAAGGGGCGTTAAGGAGAGGGAATGGGGTGGTTAAATACAGTCAAAGAACATGATCACCATCAAAGGCATTGCCTGTGTGAAATAAGCACTTTGTATGATAGATATGCATCTATGAAAAACCTCTATGACTCTGGGAGAACCTTTGTGGTTCAACATCCTGACACAGCAGGCTGTGTTTTCTGATTTATTTATTTCATTTTTCTTAATTAAAATGTGCTTCATTAGAAAATCCATTTAGGCACACTTAACAATCAACGGGCAGACTTTTAAAAGAAATTTTAGATGTATTCATTTTATTTTATGCATTTGGTTGTTTTGCATGCATATATGGATGCGCACCATTCGAGTGCCCGGGGCCTGCAGAGGCCAGAAGAGAGCATCAGATCCCTGGAGCTAGAGTCACTGTGCTGAGAACTAGTGCTTTTAAGTTAAAAGTCATCTCCCCAGCCCATCAACAGACACATTTTGACAAATAGGCTACCTCAGTAACAACTTCCATGACTCGTAGAGCACTAGAACTGCCCAGATGTTTTCTGTAAGATTACCAACATGCCTTTCACAGACCTATTTTTACTCGTGGCAACCCCAGGCTCTTTAAGATGAGTGCCATCTATTGAGAAATGACTGCTGTGTGGATAGTCTTCCAAAGATGCCAAAGGCTCCATTACAGCACATTGATTCTCTCAGTCCACACCATCAGCACCGGCTACGGAATCATCAGAAGTTCTAACTTACAAGTCCATTTCTGGTTGACTGAATCCAAAGCTCTTTAGGAGTGAGTCCCAGAGATCTATGATTTAGTGAGCTGAATCCACAGACCAGGTGGTGATGTGTGTTAAAGTGGGGATCAATGCCTGATTCTCTACAGTTGTATTTCCAGGGTTCCCCATGCTGATTTCATTATATTGCCAGCTCATTTCTGAAGCCACTTTATCAAGCTATAATTGATAGACAGGAGCCATATGTACTTAATGTGTGCTAGTGGATGGGTTTGGAAGTGAATATATGATCATTACCACAGTCTATACCTATTTTAGTTACTTATCTATTGCTGAGAAGAGATACCATGACCAAGGCAACTTATAGAAAAAAAAAGTTTATTGGGGACTTACAGTTTCAGAGGGTGAGTTCATGACCACCCTGGGGTGAACATGAGAGTAGGCAGGCTTGCATAATGCTGGAACTAGAGCTGAGAGTTCTCATACTGAGACAACAACCATGAAGGGAAAGAGGCTGACTAAGAAAGGCATGGTTATTTAAACCCTCAAAGCCTACCCGCAATGACACACCTCCTCCAACAAGGCCACACCTCCTAATTCTTCCCAAATAGTCCCACCAACTGGGAACCAAGCATTCAAATACAGGAGAACCATTTTCATTCATTATGATACTGCAGAACCACCATAAGCCCACACATCGCCTCCACGAGCTTCTTCTTCCTGAAGCAAAGGTTGTTAATACATTTCTGATGACAATCTTAAGGCCTGTTGGAGTTAGAATTTTGTGTCTTTGGGGATGATAACCCAGTTGGCACGGAGTTAAGTTAGGCTGTTGTGCACCTAATTTATTTACAAAATCACACCACTTCTTAACAAGTCATCCCAGTTCCTGTCAGCTAGTGATTTCCTTTGGCATTGGTAGTAAGATCTTTGAGAACATGGCATAGCCGACCCTTTCTTTGCTTTGCTTGAATAATCTCCTTTCAATGAGTCCGAGCCCGGGTGGAGACAGCTGAGGGATCTCCTTCGGATGAGCCCCCGAATCTTGAATTTACAGCCTTTCTTTCCTCTTGTCAGTCTGCAGGTGCAGCAAAGCTTGCTGGGTCATAAGAGGACACTGCAGGAAACACTGCAGATCCGGAGAGCGAGTGAGAAAGCCATGCAGCAATGGGGACTACTGCTGTATGGCAAGCAAGATGGACCATCTGCCCCAGGCACCCAAAAATGTGCTTAGCCGTACCGGAAGTGTGCCAGTAGTGATCTTAAAGAGTGACAACGAATAAGTTAGAATTAAACGGATCTGCAGAGCAGGCAGTGCCAGCTCAAGTATCTCCCAAGTGTCCATTAAATCCGTGACTTCACCTCTGCCGTCTCTCATCTCTGTTCTCACAGGGCTGCCAAGGCAGATATTGAGTTTGCCAAAACCCAGAACCAACTCATGCTAAACATTCCAACAGTTAGATGGAAACTAGAAACTTTCAGCACTCCATGGAAGTTTCCTCAAATATAAATATCAAATGGTTTCCCTCAAGACAGTTTTCCATTTCTTTTGGGCCAACCTGCTGGTGTCCTTTGTCTTGTTCTCCATCCAAGTGCCTGCCTTCAAAAGGGCAACAGGGAAGCCACTGTGGATGCTTGTGTTTATTTGCCTTCTAGTTTAATGTAAGTAACTCCTTGGCATGTTTTTGTTTGTCGTGGTACCCACAGCTACCAGGACCTAAGAGCTCTCTTCAAACCTTGGAAAATGCCTTTAATTTGTCCATCCTAGGTATCACTAGCTTGCCTTTCATCCTAAACTGAGGAGCCCTTCTGCCTACTTTGCTTAAGAAAAACGGCTGGGGAATATCACAGGGGCAGAACTCTTAGTGTGCGTGAGCCTCTCCGTTCAGTCCTCCCTCCCTCTCCCTCTCCCTCTCCCTCTCCCTCCCCCCCCTCTGTGTGTGTGTGTGTGTGTGTGTGTGTGTGTGTGTGAGAGAGAGAGAGAGAGAGAGAGAGAGAGAGAGGAAGCGACGAGATGAGACAAAGAGAAATAAAGACTGGAATGTGCTAGAAGATCACTAAAATGCCCTTCATTCTCTTGAATAAATGATTCAGGAAAACTAGAGGTAGATTCAATGAAGATGTGATGTAAGACACAGATTGTATAGACATTCACGCAGATTCCTGAGTGTGGAATTTGACCATTGCCTCCCATCACGACGATTAACTCCGCACAGATTAACCATCAACTTGGAACCACAAAATGACTGCAAGAAAGCATGGTGGGAAGCCACGGGCACTCGTCTAAGACATACTACTTTAAAGTTTATTCAAAATGTCAGGAATCTGAAACAAAAATAGACAGAGGGGATCCCACTAAACTTGAGTGCTTCTGAACAGCCAAAAGGCTGAGGTGACAAGCTATAGACGGAGAGGAGGTATTTGCATGGTGTACAGAGTAAGGGGATCAGTTCTCAGCACATAAACGTCTGAACTCTATAGAAAGAAAACAATGGATGTGGCTTCTAGACTGGACAGGAGTCTCAAGAGACATTTCTCTAAAGAACACACACAAGTGGCCATCAGAGAAATGCAATTACTGCCAAGTCCGTCAAGAAATGCAGGTTTAACTACATAGAGTTATTGCTGGCACCTGTTGAGGTGGCTAACGTCAAAAAGAGAGCAGACACGAACGTGAGAGGATGGAAGGTAGGCTAATCCCTCACGCTGCAGCTGAGGGTGGCCATTACAGGTAACAGCCATATAGAAGTTGAGGGAGGGGCTGATTAAAAAACAAAACAACAACAACAACAACAACAACAACAACAAAAAAAAAAACCTAAGACTAAAATTCAAGCTGCGGAATGATCCAGTGATCCAACCTCTAAGCCTTAACCCAGTGATGTAGGATCTGTTCACTGAGAGGATGGCTTTTAGAAAACTGCTAAAAGCAACTTTGGTATCCCCCGCACCTCCCTCCCCCCAAAAAAACCTGGCCCTGCAATGACACGAGGTGAGTGCAGGAGAAAAGAGAGTATAGCTGAACATCAAGTGTCATCTCCCCAGAAGATGCCTGAAAAAGAGCATCCCCAAACCAGCAGTCAGGAGAGGGCAGCTATAGAGTCGAGAGAGACTGGCAGGGTTTAACAATTGTCAAGTTCAGCTCCACCTAATGCTTAGATTATCTCCATTGAAGCATCCTTATACCTGCTGATGAGTCCCCTAAGCATCCACTGAGGAGAAGCAGAACAGAAGCCAACGATGTCAAGATGTGCATGCCACCCTCCGACTCTCCCTCCCTCCTCCCTTCCTCCCTCCCTCCTTCTAATCTCTCTCTCTCTCTCTCTCTCTCTCTCTCTCTCTCTCTCTCTCTCTCTCTCTCACACACACACACACACACATGAATAATAATAATAAAGTAAATTAATAAATATTTTAAATTATTACAAAAAAAACCCTCCAACAGACTCTAGAAAATCTGGCTCCATATATGTTCTGCAGGTCATACTTAAAGAAATTAACAGTCCCATCATTCTTCTAACACAGAGGTTTGTCTGCCAAGGCTAGACTTTGGCACCTTCCCTCTTAAGCATGCTAAGTTCTGGCCCATATGGTCCAGCAGCCCTGTGTACTATTGGAATGTGTCTCAAGAGAATAGCTATCAATTTCCAAGGCTCATCTCAGGTCAGGTTGTCATGAGGAAGGCTCGCAGGCAAACTGGCTGGCTTCTGGACCAGAAAGATCCCAAAGTCTCCATTTCACTTGATTCCACATACCTGTTGAGTATCCAGGTCTCATCCCCATGTGATAAAACTGAGTTATGTTAAGCTTATGTTGAAGTTGTACAAACAGCAGAACTAAGAGTCTAATGCTTTATGGGCTGAACCAGCTGCAAATCTCACCAGTCTGCACGACTAAATCTGAAGTCTGGTGGCTGGAGAGATGGTGCAGTGGTTAGGAGCACTGCTGCTCTTTAAAGAGACCACGGTTCCCAGTACCTGCATCAGGCGGTGGTCACCATGCCCTGGAACTCCAGCTCCCCATCTCACGCCCTCTCCTGGCCTCCTCGGGTATTGCACTCTTGTGTCCAAATGCACATGCAGACACTCACATAGACAGGTAATAAGTAAAAATAAAAAACCTTTTCATTAAATCTGGAGTATGATTTTTAACAAGGGTGGTCCTCCAAGTTACAGGAAATAAAGACATTTCCTAATCCTCTAAGTGCTGCTCTGCTGAGAGATCCCAGCCCCGATCTCCAGCGTGTTCTGTGGACTCCACTGAATTCACACAGCATCTCTGCATAGTGTCTGTGATCATCTTTTTCTACTGTAACCACTGAGGTGGCTGGATTTGGTTTGGACTCCAAGCACTTGTTTCTGTAATTCAATCTCAAGCCACCAAGGTCACAATTGAATTAATTGTAATGCCACTGACTGCAAGGAAGTGCCAACTTACCACTCTTCCATTGGCAGTAAGTGCAGCACTGTCTTCAAAACCAAGAGCAACATGAACCCAGCCTCCACCTCCTCAGCTTCATAGGTAAACACAGAGCCATAGTGGAAGTGACTAAGGGATTGTGTGACTAGGCTACCTTGAACGGTAGACCAGTTTTCTGTGTCCTAAAGGCATATCTCGATGCTGGGGTCTCTGCAGACAATGCCCAGATCTCCCGTGTCCCCAGGATACCCCCATGAACAGTAACATCCAAGTTACTCCGAATGCCTTTGACAGAAGCATCCTTGGCAACAGTGGGTAACTTTGTATGGCTGTCTGTTGGACGCTCCACACTCTATTGCAAGTCAGCTCTGTTATCAAGCCACTTTCCCTGTTGGAACAGAGGTTAGCACTTCAGTTTCTATATGTGGACATGTGTTTATTTTGTTTCCATAAGCCTTCGCTGAGCTGATGCCTTGTGCCTTGGGGGGCTTTGTGCCAACCCATACCAACCTCACGGTCTAATGTAGAGAGATACTGATAAGGACAGATTGAGGGGTCGATGCTAAGAAAAGGTTTCTCTGTAGTCCAAGCTGTCATAGAACTCACTTTGGTAGAGCAGGCTGGCCTCAAACTCAAAGATCTGCCTGCCTCTGCCTCCAGAGTGCTAGGACTAAAGGTGTGCACTACCCCTGCCTGACTGGACTAAAGGTGTGCGCCACCCCTGCCTGACTGGACTAAAGGTGTGCACCACCCCTGCCTGACTGGAGGAGGGATCTTGCGAGCAGGCTTAGTCTAGAGTGAGGAGAGACTGTGGACAAGGGGTTTAGCCCTTGACAAAAGGCCTGGAAAAGTTAAGGATGAAATCCTAATGTGAGTTTCCCCTCTCTGAACTCCCAAACGTCCTCCAGGCCTGTGACTTAAAAGCTTCGCCTGTGCTCTCAGGAACTGTTTCAGATGCTCAGACCACACGGCAGCCAACAGGCTGATGTTTTGCTTGGATACGCTTTAACATCTCTCTCTGGCTCAATGCACATCCCTCTGCCCACACGACAGAAAGGCCAATAAAGCTCTTGGCCAGATTCACACTGTCCCTGTGTTCCGGATGCCTGGATGTTCTACCTCCCAAGAGCCATGAGGTTCCTGCTGCTGGTTCTTCCTGTCCTTGCTCTTCTACCCCAAGTGATCCCAGGTAACAGAACCGTGGGAAATGACCAAAATGAAGGTCTAGCAGGCCCTGGACTGTGTGGCTGGCTATTCTCCCTAACACAACCAGCACCATTTTTTCTCACTGAAACTGTGTCTCTCACAAGGGTAGTGCAGAGGTAGGTCATGTAATCCTAGAACAGTCCATACGGCCCAAGGTCTCGCTCGCTCCATGTTTCCAGCTAAGGAATAAGGTTGGACTTTCCTCCATGTTCTCCCCGGCTTGTGCAGCTCCTAAGATCATCTCCCAAAGTCCACAGCCCCATGGCATCTCGGCTTTTTAAAGTCTCGCGACTGCTCTCAAGGAAGTCCTTTGTCTCCTCATGTTCTGGGATTTGGTGAACAAAATGTCTTCAGGGCAGTTACGTGGATGACAGAGCTGGCTTTTTTCTCCCTTGGATGCTGTAAGTCTAGGGCTTGAAAACCATTGCTTTTTAAAGGCCACCCAAAGGCCTGGCTAAAACCCTGACTCTCTCACTCCAGAAAACCTGCCTCCTCAAATAACTCATAGTCATGAGGTGGATTTCTTTTCTATAGAGTTGCTTACACTTATTTGTTTGTTTATTTTAACTTGGGGAGGGGGAGCAATATGTGTGTGCCACAGTGCACACACAGAGATCGGAGAAAGAGACCGTGGGAGTCCGTCATCTCCCTCCATTGCTAGGGTCTTAGGGTCAACCCAGGTCTACCAGTTTAAACAGCAAGTGCCATGTAGCCATCTCATCAGCCCTAGATGAGTTTCTTGATAAGGGTAGCTTGACACAGGTCCGGGACAGCTTTGTTGTGACTGTCCCCAATGTAACAAGTTTACTTTCATTAGTGAGTGATCAATCACACTTCAAGAAAAGCAAAACCTGGGTAGGGAAAAAAAAAGTCAGGAGCAGCTATTTGGAGATGCGTGGTATTATCAAACTGCAGCTAGGAGGAGCCTAAGGGCTGTGTCCTGCCACAGTCCCAGCGGTGGGACCATATAGTGGAATGCCAGATTCATAGCCATCTAGCAACAGTAACTTAAAATCATTGGCCTCTCCTTTGATTATTTAGACTACGGTGCTGAGAAAAGATGCTTGAAAATTTTGGGGCACTGCAGGAGACACTGCAAAGATGGAGAAATGGCCCACGAATCGTGCAAATATTACCGAGTCTGCTGTGTTCCAGACTTCGACAGCTACAGGCAAAATGATGCTATCACTTGGACCACGGAGGAAACCTCTACAATAGAGTATGATCTGTCCTCAGATTTCATAGGTGTACTTAGGGCAATATAGTTGAAGGAGTGTTAAATAAATAAATAAATAAATAACCTGAGAGGTGGCTGGAGAGCCCTGTCCCTGAAGTTTCTGACAGCTCCTGACTTATCAGATGTCACTCGCTCATGTCCCAAGAAGGATGAACTAAGTCATACATAGAAAGCACCGAGACACCCATGAGGCATAGCCACCCACTGTGACTGTGCAACTCTAGGTAAAACCTACTGTGTAAAGCATCCCCATGCTTCCAGTGGCAAAGTCTTCCGTGCTCTTGAAGTGCTGTGGACACTGTCTGTGCTCCTTATTTGCTGGTGGTCTGTGTTGGGGTTGCAGCGCTTGAGGAAGAATTCACTTCCACACTGGCATTTCTCATACCTTTAATTCCAGCATTTGGGAGGCAAAGGCAAGCAGATATCTATGAGTTTGAGAACAGAGTGAGTTCCAGGACAGTCAGGGTTACACAGAAAAATTTTCTTCTTCTTCTCAAAGGAAGAAGAAGGAGGAGGAGAAAGAGGAGGAGGAAGAGGAGGAGGAAAGAGGAGGAAGAGAAAGAGGAGGAGAGGAAGAAGGAGGAGGAGGAGAAGAAAAGTTATATATTATATATAATTATATTATATATTGTATATTATTATTGTGTATTATTGTATATTGTATATATTATATATAGTTATATATAATATATTGTATGTAATATATTATAATATGTTATATAATATACATTACATATAATATATATAAGTTCTCTAAAATTTTAGGAATTAAAAGACCTAGCAATTATGGAGAATGGAATGTATTATTCAAATTTCCTCTGTAGTAACCATCAAGCCAATCTCAGCCTCACAGTTTGAAGCTGTGGGCAGACAGCTTCCTCTAAGTCTAACAGCTCTGCTTAGAAGCTCTTCCAGGCTTAACCAACTGTGTCTTCCAGACTACAGGACTGTCCCATCCCTCCTGCTCTGGTGCCTCCCTGGGTCCTACATTGCATAGGCAGTCACAGCTCATCCGAAATCCTTAACTCCCCTCCCTGGTCTCCACCACACTCTCCCACCTCCAGTGCCTGGTCAGGTTCCTCTCTGAAAGTGACTCAGGAGCCCAGACCCTTTTCCCACAGGGCTGCATCCAGAATGGGACAAACCTCTCACCATGCAAAGCCCAGTCTCCTGATGTATCTCCAGTGGAAGAAAAACGAACAAGCATTGTCAGATGCATACATTTTAATAAGGGGGCAGACAGCAGGGACGGCTTCCCCGGAAGTCTGTACACGGTGTGCAGGCTGTCACGGTATTCTTGGCCAGTGCTTCTCATAAGACCAGTTAGTGTTGTCATCTACTCCTGTAAGGCTGATCCTCACGTAGGACTGGAGGCAGCACATCTGGAAATTTCTGCAGTAGAAGTAGGCCTGTTCACTCTTTTTGCAGGAAGACCTACAGAATCCTCTGTTACCCATGCATTGAAGGATAGGATTTTTGCCTGGCCAAAAAATAAAAATAAATAAATAAATAAAATAAAAAACAAAGAATGATAATCAATTTCTGTTTACCAGTGACATACATTGGGGGAGTCGAGAGCACATGAAAAAACCTGAAGGGTGATAGCAAGTGCCACAGTCAAGAGGGACAGAGTCAGTGTCCTGCCCTCTCTTTGTCTTGCTGTGTGCAGGTCAAAGCTCTGGACATTAGGAAGACAAAGACAGCCGGGTACCAGCACAAAAGCCAACACAGGACAAAAGAGAGGGCCCAGAAGTAAACCCACAGCTAGAGATACAAGAGGTCCCAACCATACGTTCACTGTGAGGAGAAGACTTAATTCACTGCCTGCTGCCAGTAGCCCTGGGTGTGAAGGTGCAGGGACTCGGACTAGGTCTGCATCTGGTCCTTTCCAAACTCAAAGGATCATGCAGGGCCACCAGGCCCCACAGTGCCACTGAAGGACACACGAAAGAGAGAATGCCCTTCCCAACTAGGGTGGCATCAAAAGACACAAACTTTGGAGCTCCAAGCACAGTGTAGCAATGAGAAGCCACCCCCCACCCCTGCCTCCATGTCAGGGCCTAGGCCAGAATCTTACAATACACAAAATGCCCAGGTCGCAGTCAAAACTCACTCATTGAAACCAGGACAATCGCATGTCAAAATAAACAACGATAGCCAACCAAACTCTGGATCCCTCCCTGTTCAGAGCATCAGTGGTTCATCTCTTCTCATTCTGAACTGTTATCATGGATGCACATAGTGGGTTGTTTAATCATTCCTGTATTTAGGAACATTTTTGTTTGTGTGTGTGTGTGTGTGTGTTTATTTGTGTGAGCGCACATGTATGTGCATACATATGGAGGCCAGATCTCAACCTTGGGTGTTGTTCTCAGAAACAGTCTACCTTGCTTTTTGGAGACAGGGTCTCTCAATGGAAGCTGACCTGGGTCATTTGGGCTGACATGCTTGGCAAGAGGCCCGGGATTCTGTGGTCTCTGCTTCTCCAACACTGAGATGACAGGCTCACTCCAGCATGTTCTGCTTTCTGTGGGTCTTGGGAATCCAAACCCAAGCCCTTGAACCTGCACAGCAAGCACTTTTACCACTGAGCCACCTCTCCAGCCTGCAAACTGGCCTCACTAAAAGGTTCTGGTTAAAACCATGAGCTTGGGGCTGGAGAGATAGCTCAGTGGTTAAGAGCACTGACTGCTCTTCCAGAGGTCCTGAGTTCAATTCCCAGCAGCTACATGGTGACTCACAACCATGTGTAATGGGATCTGATGCCCTCTTCTGGTGTTTCTGAAGACAGCTACAGTGTACTCATATACATAAAATAAATAAATCTTTTTAAAATATTTATTTATTATTATATCTAAGTACACTGGTTGTTGGGATTTGAATTTAGGACCTTTGGAAGAGCAGCCAGTGCTCTTAACTGCTGAGCCATCTTTCCAGCCCCGAAATAAATAAATCTTAAGAAAACAAAACAGAAAAACCCCATGAGCTTGTAAAAAATAATAAAATAAAATAAAATTTTAAAAATAAAATAATTAAAAAACAAAAAAAACAGCTGGGCATGGTGGCGCACGCCTTTAATCCCAGCACTTGGGAGGCAGAAGCAGGCAGATTTCTGAGTTTGAGGCCAGCCTGGTCTACAAAGGGAGTTCCAGGACAGCCAGGGCTTTACAGAGAAACCCTGTCTCAAAAAACGAAAAAGAACAAAACAAAGCAAAACAAAACAAAAAACAAAACAAAACCAGGAATTTGGGGGCTGGAGACATGGCTCAGTGGTTAAGAGATTTGCTGTTCTTGCAGAGGACCTGAGTTCGGTTCCCAGACTCACTCATAGCCATTCCTAACTCCAATTCTAGAATCCCAGTTCTGTTTTCTGAACCCTCTGATCACCAGGTATATGCATGGTACACATACACACATGCAGGTCAAACACTCAGACACAAAAAAGAAAATTTATAATATGAGCTCCAGGTTCAGTGAAAGACCCTGTCTCAAACAAATAATGTGGAGGGTCTGGAGAGATGTTTCAGGGGTTCAGAGCAGAGGACCCCTCTGAGTTCAATCCCCAGCACCCACATGAAGGCTCACCACCATCTGTAATGTGATCTGTTGCCCTCTTCTGGCATGTGGGTGTACAAGCAGATAGAGCACTCATATAGGTGACAGCATCTTCAACACTGTGCTATTGACCCTATTGCCAAGATCCAGCCCTGACAGCTTCTCTCCACTGCCTCCGAACTCCATCCTTCCATCTCCCCACCCCAGTCCTTTATGACTGACAAACACAAACAAGATTCTGTGAGTTTTAATGCGGTGTGGAGACTAAAGGACAAGAGGCCATGTCCTTTCTATCCACAGTAGGGTCTTTTCTTCCTTTTTGGATTTTTATGGTCATCATAGGAGTGGTCCAGCTAAGGACTCCATTAGTGGTCATAGGAGGGAGTGTTAAGTAACATTCAGGGACAAAGCAGTGTTTGTGATTTTGGCAGCATGTGACACTGTCTTCACCATTCTTGTGTACCACCGGCAGTGTTGGTCCTCCCAACAAGCATCTTTGGGGCAAGGAACAATTGTTAGGCATGAGTTAGCATTGCTCAAAGAGCAGCAGAGGGCAGGAGGATAGGAGGGAAAACAGAGCCACACAGTTGGGTGAGCAGTGCTGACCCCAGTCCCAGGAAAGGTGAGTGGGCTCCAGAGTGAGGGCAGAGGTGACTGTCGCTCTTGGAAACTTTCAGGAAATATCCCCGCCCCCTCTTTGAGTCAGGATCTCAATTCTTAGCCTGAAACTTGGTATGCTGAGCAGGCTGGCCTCAGACTCAAAGAAATTCACCTCCAGTGCTGGAATTAAATGGGTGTGCCACCATATCCAGCCAAGGACTGTCCTTTTCAACGTTTCTCCCCACCAATCATTCTGCCCCCAACTAGTGTGTCCTCCAGAATAAATGTGTGTTGGTGAGGGTCCTACCTAGTGGAGCTGGGTCCAATGGGAAAGGGACAGTGCCCGTCTGTTTCAATTGTGGACAGAGGAGACCCCATCACATTACAGAGTCAGCTCCTTAGACGGCTGGGGACAGGGACCAGCAAGCCTTGCTCCAGTCACAGCCAACTCTCCATAATTTCTTACTCACCAAGTTAAACCTCAAGGCCCAGTCAGCCTCCTGCCTTGGCAAACTCAAGGATCCTGAGGCCTCACTCCAAGCCAGACCCAAATCTAATCAAGTCACCAGCCAGTTCCCAGCAGCTGCCTACCCACAAGCTGAATCGAAGCACCCCCCACTCCAGAACTCACCCCCACCCTCAGCCCAAGTCCAGCCTAATGCTAGCAGCGACACCACTCAAGCCAAGCATCCCCGTCTTGCACCCTGTTGTCAGGAAGACCAAGCCCCCACCTTCAGTTCATGCTCCACTTTCTCTGTGACCCCAGGTCCTGGGTGCCCCCTCATCAGGAATCACCCCCAGCCATGTCCCCAACCAGAACCCAATCCTTCACCCCTCAGAGCTCTCCTAAGTTCCCACCAGAATGTCACTCTTGCCCTCGAGGTACCAGACGCCCCACAAACATCCCTCATGCACCCACTTAGCAAAAAAAGATTTTGAGAGAAAGACAGAGGCAGGCAGGCAGGCAGGCACACACACACTCACACATACATACATACATACATACATACATACATACACACACACACACACAAAGAGAGAGAGAGAGAAGCAGCAGCATGCCTGACAGGATCTTGGGGTACCCTTCAAAGCTTCATGAAATAGGGATAGACTTGGGTGTCACCTCTATGGGAGTAAAGGAAAGAAACCCAGAGACAGGACCCCAGATCCCCAAAAAACCCACATTACCTGACACGACCAGTTCCTTTGCCACAAGTATGGCAAGAAGCAGGAGAGCTAGCCTCATGGTGGCACCACCCAGGGTGGAGGTGGTAAGTGGCCTGCAGGGGATGGCAGCAGAGCCTTCACTGAGGTAGGGATGAGCCTCCTTTTATCAGCAGGGCTGTGGGAGGTGACTTAGAGCAGAGGGGGATTTGTACAAGGTCAGCCAGTCCGAAGGACAGTGTGAGTAGCAGATATCTCGGCACAAAATGAGAGTGAAGGAAAGCGGCTGGCCAGACATGACCTCCGGCCTAGGAAGTTCAAGAGTGAACTGAAGCTGGTCAGGCTTTGAGACCCATGTTAATTACCATAGGATGCGTGTCAAGGAACATTTACGTTTTTAGCATTATTCATTCTTGGCTTTCTCCCCCCCCCCTTTTTTTATTCTCGCCACACACATGTGTATGTCTCATGAAATCTTGAATCTTCCAGTATGTTCCACACCAAGGCCTCAGAGCTGGGACCGCTGCTGCCTCTGACTGTCTTATCAGGTGTCTCTTGTGGGTGCTGGGTCTTCGCTCTGAACTATAATAAGTTCTCTTGCAGCCTTCACTGGTCACGTGAGACTTCCGTATTTATCATACATATTTGTCTTTGTTTCTCTCACTGAGACGTGGGGAACTTGGCATGACTGTGCCCTTCGGAGGATCGTGGGCTAGAGGCTTCTCAGTGTAGGGAGGTGGTAGAGCCTTTAACAGGTAGGGCTGCTGGGCAGATGGCTCAGCGGGTAAAATATTTGCTGTGTAAATGTGAAGACTTGAGTTTGGATTCCCAACGTTCACAAAAGAGCCAGGCTCAGTGGCACACATCTATAATCCAGGAACAGAGGAAGCCAAGTCACAGTGACCTTATGGCTCTCTGGCCAGCCAATCCAGGCAAGTCACTGTGGCCCAGGTTCAGAAAGAGACCTTATCTTAAAAATTAAGTGGCAAGTAATTGAGAAAGACACCTGACACAGGCCTCTTACACACACACACACGTACACACACACACCAAGGCAGGCCTAGTAGGAGATAAAAAGTCATGGGATTTCACAGTTAGAAGATGTGAGGGGCTCTGCTTATATCCCAAGCAAGTGACTTGCTGTAGCAAGAGTGAGCTTGACCTCTGGTCACCTCCAGCTTCCTGCTTTGCCATGTGATCCTCACCCCTGGGATGCCAAGCCACCAAGAGTCCCCAAGTGAGGTGGGACAGATGAGGATGGCTAATCAAACTGATTTTGATGGATCTCTGTTCTTTATGAAGTATACAGCCTTGGATATTTAGTAATATTTATTTATTAACTGTTTAATAAAACAGACTATTATAGTTTATCACACTAGTACAGAATTTCATCTGCCATATTAACGTATTAATGCAGCAATTTTAGCAGGTGTTGCTCCCAAACAGTGATTCCAAAGCACAGACCATTGTTTTTCACTTCTGTGCATGGGTAAGTGCAGCAGTTTCAAAGCCAGCAGAGAACTTGGGTCTGTCCACATCTCCATGGACAGTCTTACCTACTGATCTGGGAGAGAAGTTGGAGTGGAGTGTGTGTGTGTGTGTGTGTGTGTGTGTGTGTGTGTGTGTGAAGTATTATGCCATTTCTTTGAAGGATGCCTTCAGAAGTGGCACACACTGTTTTTAGTCCGCTGCCCAGAACCCATCCCCACCAAAGCCAGCTCCAGGATACACTGGGAACATTACCCTTTATTCTGGGCAATGACAGCTTGCTAAAAGTCAGGATCTAACTCACTAAAAGACAGGCACTGAGGAGGGTTAGTGATATTTGGGACCTGACTTTATATACAGAATAATATTTAACAAACATTCTCAGACTTAATAAATAATAGCTACTACTCCATTTAGTAAATGATTATCATAACCTTATTTTTTAACTTATTTTTAATGATTTTTTAAATACTTTAGCCTCTCTTTTAGCCCACCACCCACCAGAAGTGAGAAAGAAAGGATACAGGAAGTGGAGCTGTTTAGAAAGGTTCTTTGGAGCAAATCCCATCAGTGTTGTCTGGAAAGCGGCAGTTCAGTTCACAGGTTAGCAAGCAGCAGCTCGATCCACTTGCAAACACCTCATGGATACAGCAGCAGTCCAGTTCAGTAGAGTGGGTTTAGCAACAGAGGTAACATGTCCTAGCAGAGACAGCCAGACCTCAGTCTTGGCTCCAGTCAGCAGGAGGAACACCAGGAAAAGTTCTCAGCTGTGCCTCTCACAGGGAAGCAAAGATCAGCAAAGATGTGAGACCCCCCAAGTGTTGCACAGCTAGCTCTATAAGTAAGCCTAGCTTAGTCCTTGTTATATCCTCCAAAGATCACATGTCCACCATGGGTCTTGCCTTAGCACGTGTGTCTGTCTCAGTTGACATCACTGGGTCTATCAGCCCAAGTCCAAGGAAGGGGCAAGAACTGAAGGACACCACCATAAGTTTTTGTTTGTTTGTTTGTTTGTTTGATGTCTCTCTCTATGCAGTCTGGACAAATGTGACTCAACTACACAATGTAAGGTGGACCAATACATGCGTGCCATTAGCAAAGTATCCTTCATCATGTGTCCTCTCACGTGTTTGCTTTAGCAGAACATCCTTGGTGAAACGCTCCTTCAGGAGTCTGCCTCAGCCTTTCACACCTGTGTTCACATTAATGAGACATTCTTTCATGTGTTTGCCCCGGCAAAACACCATCCAATGGACTTTCCTAAGAACCCTCAAGTTTCCACTTCAGATTATAGATAATCAATAACTTGCATTGGCAATGGTGTGAGAGCAACCAGAGGGAGGAGTGCCAGAGTCCTTCCAGGGCCGAGTCCAGGGCCGAGCAGTTCGCTAGATGTGGAGACAGCAATGCCTGCCTCCCACTTGGTTGGGTTCTTTTAAATTTTTTGACTTACCTTTAGTGTGTGTGCCATGCATCTGAGTGGAGACCAGAAGACAACCTGTGAGCGTGAGCTCTCTCTTTCCTCCATGTAAGTCCTGGGATGGACCTCAGATTATAAGGCTTGGTAATTAACAGCTTTACCTACTGAGGTGTCCTGCTGGCACTATTGTGATCCTCAAGTGATAATGAGCACCCAGCAGGAGTGGAGGATTTAGCCTGGCAGGGGTGGAGGATTTGGTCCAAAGCTGAGCCCAATGCCATGTGCCCTTCAGTACACTGTTCCACATACACAGGTGTAACTGCAGAGTGCTTACAAGCACATACCTTAGCTGGGCTTCCTTGGGAAAGCTCTTTAACCTCTCTGAACCTATTTCATCAGCTATAAAATTGTAGTAACGATGCTTTATAAAGTTGACCTGAAGATTAAGCAAATGGACACACACCAAGCCCAGGATGACCCCTGAGCCCTCCTCCCTGGGATGTGCATATCTACGCTCACTTTACTGGACGCATGGTCCAGGTCTTTCCTCACTAGCTCTCTTTCCTGTACTTCATAAGCCCTCTTCTGTTGGAACAGGGCAGCGTGGTGGTGCTGTAGCCATTCAGGAAAATGGCCTCTACTCACCTCAGGAGATACTGAAAGGGATGACCAAGTGGCTGTGGAGATCTATGTCTGGGTGTCTAGGCTCAGATCTGTGCTGAACTCTGTGTGTGTGTGTGTGTGTGTGTGTGTGTGTGTGTGTGTGTGTGTGTGTGTGTGTGTGTAAGCAAAGGCATTAAGTGTGGATATTCAAGTTGTACACATTTAGGTTGTTCTTGGGTGTCACACATGCACTGTGGGTATGTACATTTATGCTGCCAGGTGGTTTATGTGGAGACACACAGCTTGTGGCTGAGGAGATGTTTACAGCACCCCCTCTGTTCTCAGACCTTTAAACGGTGTCTACCTCAGTCCCCTCTAGATCCTGTGACTCTGGAACCCAATTCTGGAACCCGAAATTTCCTACAGAGCTGGCACAAAGCTAGGAGGAGTGGCTAAAGGAGGCGTGAGGAACAGGGGCTGCCACTGTAGCCAGGACCTGGGGCTATGAGGGAGGAAGTGAGCTTTGGCCAGAGGGCCAGCTCGGTAGTGGTTGCTGCGTGGTGTCTGTGGGAGACAAGATGAGAACAAACTATAGCATCCAACTTTAAAAGCCTCCCACATAGGAACAGTTTGGCCTGATCAGCTCTGAAGGCCACCTCACTCTCAACCCTTCCAATCTGGGCAACTATTGTCCCGGAGCCCCACATAGAGGAGAGAAGAAAACACTGGTTATCAAGTTTCCAGGAAGGGACCTGCACAGAGCTTCAAGCTGATTCCAGGGGCTCCTCTCTCTAAAGCCATTAAGTAGATGACAAAGTCTTTGATGATGGTTCTTCCCCTCTGTTCATTCACACTCCATCTGACCAAGGTCCTGTGGGGCCTGTGGCCCTGGATGGGGGGAGCGGAGGTGGGGGCAACATGGATAACCAAGGTCTCAGATGAGGGTATCCTAGAGAGGCCAGGATCTGAGTCAATCCTCCACACCAGCACATCTGGTGGAGACACAGATTCCAGAGTGAAGAATTTCACCTATAAACTTTTGTGTGTGTGGCGCTGAAGGTTGAAGCTAGGGTCTGGTGTATACTACAGCCATGTACTACCAACCAACTACACCTTCAAAATAGTGAGAGAAACACTAAGAGTGACTCATCACCCTCAGATCTGAGGGAATGGTGTGTTGATTGTTATTTACTCTAGCCTAGTAAGGTGTCCACTGTCCATTATTATGGCTCATGCCTTTCCGTTCTCAGTTCGACCCTCCCAGGACCTCCTGTGTCTAAGAATGTGGGTCCCAGCCCTTAGCCATGACTTTGTGTGGGGAGTTGCGCACACTTTGAGTGAACATGTGAAGTCCTAAGCATCTGCTGTATGACATAGATACAGCCACGTTAAAGACCAAGACCTCAGAGCCGCAGAGAACTGGGAAAGCCTTTCCCCTGGGTCAGGTTTGGAAAAACAAAGCCTTTCTCTAGCCCAAGTACAAATGATTGCCCACTGTGTACAAGTGTTTACGAATGATTGCCCAGTGTGTGCAAGTGTTTACAAATGATTGCCCAGTGTGTACAAGTGTTTACAAATGATTGCCCACTGTGTGCAAAACCTAGCAACTGCAGCTTCCTCCTCCCCAGAGTTACTGTTCTGAGGCTGCTCACAGACAGTGGGGCATGAGGCTGCATGCCCCACTGGTACTGAAGGCCTAGTGGGTCCCTGGAGAGTCACTGGTTCTCTGTCTGCATTGAGGCCTGAAGAAGCTGGTTCCAACATCAGCAAAGGAAATCGGCAGCTGCAACGGGATAAGTTAACTTGGTAGAGAGAGGGAAGGCCAACAAAGCAAAGAGTAAATAATTTTCCTTCCTTCCTGTCTTTTCTTAACATCTGGATTGTTACCAGACTCTGCCGTCCCCTTTGGGATGGGTCTTTCTGCGTCAATCAAGAGTATCCCCCACAGATGCACCCACAGTCTAAGGCCAACCTGAAGTAGGCAACTCCTCTTTGAAGATCTCTGATTGGGTGGACACAGCTGAGAGGGCATCCACTTGAAACCGCTTCCTTGTGTCTAGGTCTTCCTAGCAAAGACTGGGGTAGGGGCTGGCAAGGAGCAGTCTTCTCGGTTACTCCTTAAACATGCACACACACACACACACACACACACACACACAGAGTTTCAGTTTCCCAATTTAAAAAAGAGGCCCACTCAGAGCACAAGGCCTGACTTCTCTTTCAAAGGCTGAGCAGAAAAGTATTATGTTTGCATGGATGCCCACTCAAAGTAGAGAAAAATTATCTGGTGAGCACTACCTTAAATTCTTGTAGTGATCTATTTATATTTATTTTATATGTATGAGTGGTTTTGCTTGCCTGTATATAAACATACCACGCACTTACCTAGCACCAGAAGAGGCCAGAAGGTGGTCTCCAATGCCCTGGAACTGGAGTTGCAGAAAGTTGTGAGCTGCCATGTAGGGGGTGGGACTGGAATCAACTAAGCCATCTCTCCAGGCTCTACATTAAATTTTTAGCATCACCTTCGCACACTGTTTTTTGCCATGCCACCCTATTGCCAAAAATATTAAAATCGACCTGCAGGCTTCCCAAGCTACCTCCAGCAACTCTCTCTAGCTAGACTTCTTCTCTTCCCCAAACCCTGAAGCATCCCATCGATCGCTGGGTTCCCAGCTCAGGCTCACTGGGAGCCACTTGTTCCTTTTCTCTGTTCCTTCTCTGCCATAAACCCCTGTAATCGGCAGTCCCACATTCCAGTAACCAAGTCAATCAAAACTCTTTTTGTTTTAAAGATTTATTTATTTTATGTATATGAGTACACTATAGTCATACTGATGGCTGTGAGCCATCATGTGGTTGTTGGGAATTGAAGTTTTAGGACCTCTGCTCACTCTGGTTGGCCCCGCTTGCTCCAGTCCAAAGATTTATTTATTATATCTCAGTACACTGTAGCTGTCTTCAGACACTCCAGAAGAGGGCATCAGATCTCATTACAGGATGGTTGTGAGCCACCATGTGGTTGCTGGGATTTGAACTCAGGACCTTCAGAAGAGCAGTCAGTGCTCTTAACCGCTGAGCCATCTCTCCAACCCAAATCAAAACTCTTGATGCTTAGAATTAACCAAACAGATTTATGTATCAATAAATTCTGAATTCACAAGATGCCAATACAATAATTTCAGAACCAATTGATAACAATAAAAGTTGCTCACCTAGATTAGACAAATATCCCAATTATTCTATCCTTTAATATCATAACTACCCGTGGTCAATTAAAGCCACGCTGGTTCAGGCTCTTCTTCCTGTTCATCTTCTTCCATCTTGACCTCTTCCCTCTTCCCTCTCCCCTGAGATTCTGTCTGTCTCTGCAACTCTTAGCTCCGCCCCCCTTTTCCCTGTCCAATCACAGGCCTTGTGCTGCACTGATATTTTAGTGTGATTGGACAGGGAAAATCCTGTCACACCACCCAGCATGTCAACAAGAAAAAAATCACCCTTGTCTAGGACTAGAGTATGATGAGACACATGGCTAGAGAGGTGACATTTTAGAAAGCATTAGCCTGGAAGTACCCCAAGAGTGGGCGCTCTTGGTGTGTTTAGTCCAAAGCATCTCCTCTCTGTGTGCTAGGTCTAGCTCTGGCAGAGGGACACACTCCACCTGGAGGGCAAAGCTGGTATCACTATTCACTCAAAGTGGCTATGGGCTCCTCTTCAAACTCAGCTTCTGACTATCTGGGAGTCTCTCTGTCCTTTGTGTATTTGTTGAAAGGAGAATTATCTCCCACTATAGAAGATGCTAGAGACTCCAGCCTGGCTGCTGCATGCCTATAATCCCAGTACTCAGGAGACTGAGACAGGTGGGTCTTGGTGAGTTCAAGACCAGCCCGGTCTACCTAGCAAGTTCCAGGACACCCAGTGTCCTGAAAGCTGACAAACCACCACTGTTGTTAGCTCTCCGTGCTTGCCTTTCTGACTTCCCAGCCTGTTGGTTCTTCTCCTTCCCTGATGTGCCCCTGGCTTGCCTTCCTCATCAACATAGTTAAGACCCAGTGCCAGAGACACAAACCTCTTTACCAATTGCACAGCCTCACATTAAATTTGGACATTTCAAAATGTTGAAAGTCTAAGTCTCAGATTGCTTACCCAGAACTGGGTCCAAGGCCAGCCCCTTCCTTTGTGTCTGGAATGGACACAGAGTAACTGTTGAGGCCCTGGTGGAAGATGGGAAGGAAAGATGCTGTTGTTTTATCTGAGCACATCCTGGAGTTTATCACTTCCTTAAACTCCTTGTGCCTCTGGCATCTCTCTTCCAGCTTCTTGTCGTCACTGCAGCCTCCGGCTTCTTATCCTCATTGTGGCTTCCGCCCTTCTGGAGGCTTCTCCATCCCTCGATCCTTAATTTGTCTTCTTCCCCCAGAGTCAGCTACGGCCCTCCTGGGGCAGCTCATGCTTTTGCTGTTCAAAGTGTGGAGTTTTCTAACCTCTCCCCACCAAAACTGCCCAGCCCACTGTAAAATAGGAATAATAGAGGGACTTAGCGAAACAGACAACCAACTCACATTTAGTTGCCTGTGGGCCAAGGACAAAATGTTACTCCCAAAGCCCAGAAGAGAAAGGCTACCGACCCAAATCATCATGGTCAAATTAAAGCAAGCTTTTATTTTATTCATATACATGGGCTGCCTCCCCCTAAGGCAGGGTTGAAGAGATCAATCAGCCTTGGACATGAGGAAGACAAAGCTTTTTATAGCTCAGGGGTAGAAGGTTTCCAAATGGAGGATTTGGTGGGTAAAAATAGGTGGGCGGGGTTATGAGAGCAGAACTTAGGCATAACATGTTATTCATTATCAGACCAAGTAACTGCCAGTCCAACTCTCTCCAGAGCTCTGCCCCTTCTATCTCAGTATCAACAACAAAGGAAGGACTGTTCACTCAGGATTTTATAGTGAGACAACGTGGAACAGTGAGCCCAGTCAAGCTGCAGTGTATATGGAACAGGGCGGGGCATAAACTCTGCTAAAAAGTTAATATGTATGTACTTGCTGTTTGTGTGCACGCCTGTGCTGCAGTTGGGCACAGAGCTAGAGGTCAGCTTTGAAAAGCTGCTTCTCACCTCCTGCCATAAGTATCCTGGGGGTGAAACTCAGTCCTCGGGCTTGGCAAGGGCACGTGGATTAAGATGTTAGTGATGCTTACAGATAAACTAAACACATTTTGCTTTATTACATGGCCATGAGCCTTTGATGACCCGAGATGGAACATGACAGTTAAAAGCTGTGGGTCTGGCCGTCAAGTTGATAAGAAGGAAACTTGAGATGGCTAATTATGACTGTCAATCTGATTGGATTAAGAAAACACAGGGCATTCGTGAGGAACAATGTTTTTGTTTATAAGGGAGTTTCCAGAGAGGCCCACTCTGGGTGTAGGTGGCGCTATTCTTCAGGCTGTGTCTCACTGAAGCGAGGTGATTGGGGTTGGGGGCAAAGTTCAGCGCTCACCTCACACTGCTTGTGCCCTTTAACCAGCCTGCCTCACACACCTGCTACTGTGACTACCTCTCCATGGCTAACTAGCTCTGTCCCCTCAGCTACATACACCTCTTCAAACACTTGGTCAACAGGAGAAGTAACTGCTGCTGTGATGGATGGACGTGCTCATGCACTCAGTTCACAGCACAGATGCCCACAGCTGATGAACACATGGTTTTACTCCCATTAGACCCCACTGACCCTGTAATGACATGTTAAGGGATGAGTGAGATTAAAAGCTTGCACTACCCCTAATATATAGTAGATCCAGCTTCCCTGTCTGTATTTCTGTCCTGTACACACTATTTATATGTGTTTCCATTCCATTGGGTATGGCAAATAACATAGGGATAACGTGGAGTACATGAGGGGTTGGGTCTGCACTCACCCAATGGCTAGAGATGTTAGTCAGTTTTCCATGTAATTAATTGGTCAGTTTTGCTCTTTCTGAATTCTTTACATACTCTGGGTACTAATCCTCTGTCAGATATTTCCCATTCTATCTTAAAGATGGGGGTGAGCAGGAAAACATGCCCACACATGGCACAGGTGAGCAGTAGATACACAGAGACCAGTCTGAGACCATGCCCCACAGCACAAGCAGAGAAAGTCACCCAGAACCCCACCGGCCAGCCAGCCATATGGCCAGCCTGCAGCAGGAGCCACTACAATGTGCAAGTTATGTGGTGGACAGATGTGTGAGAGAGAAGCAGAACCGTGTGAGCAGCATGAAGAGAGATGAAAATGGTGGCACGAGGATGGAGAGCGTGAGTGGCCAGCCCTGCCACATCAGGCCATAGTGAAGTCCCAACCCATGCTACCACAGAGGGCCTATGGCCATGCAGCAGCAGGGAGTGGTGTCGATGTCTATGGATCATATTACCACTAGAGACCATGTGGACATCCCTGGTCTGGGCAGCCCCCTAAGACCACATAGATGTCCAAGGGCTGGGCAGAACTGGCCCCACCCCTTACTGGATACAGCACTCTGGAGAGCTGGCCCTGCTCCTCACCTGGGCTGAATAGTGAGGCTAGCCCTGGTAGAGCCTTGGTGAGACTGCTCTTAGGTCGTGAGTTTGAAAGAGCTGGTCCTACCACTCATCAGCTGCGAGGTGGTGTGGGTGCTGGGGCAATGCCCTCCCACCCCTTCTTCCCTTACCTGCAGTAGTCGGGAGAGCCAGCCCCCAAAGCTGGCCCTGCCCCTCAAAAGCTGGAGAACTAGGGAGAGTGGGTGCTGCACCTCACCTGGGCAACACAACAGATGGCACTGATGATGAAGGCACAGGTGCGCCAGCCACTAGGATGTGAGAGCAGGGAATCTGCCTCAGCCCCTTATGGTTTCAGCACTTGAGTGGGTCCCATGCCTCAACTGGGCAGCACAGTGGAGCTGGCTCTGGTGGTGTGAGTGCAGATGAGCCAGCCCTGAAGGTATGAGATCAGAACAGCTGTTGCTGCTCCCTCCCTGGGTGGGCTAGCAGGGCCAGCGCCGCAGACCTCCCCCTGGTGGTGCAGATTCAGGCGGACCGACTAGTTCTGCTACCACCCAGACCAGGATCCAGGGCTTTGAGTTGGCACACCCCAAAATCTATACCATCTGTGAACTGTCAGAGCACATGAAAGGACTGGTGTGATCTAAATCAGGAGGATCTCCATGACACCGGGCAACAACAGGATAGCCAGGAGAAGTCCCGCTGAGGATCCAATTTTGATGGTGTGGTAGAAGACAGAGGCCTGGGACCAGACCAGTGACTCATTGCTGTGAACGTTTACAAGCAAAGATGTGTGGACTGAGGGGGTCTCTGTGACACACTACAGCTTTCGTGACGATAGTTTCTATGCTTTGTTTTGTTTTGTTTATTATTTTTGGTTCGTTTGTTTTCTTTTGGTGTGGGCTGGGCCACCAGACAGAAATAGGAACTGGTGAGGTTGAGTGGGCTCAAACCCCGGCAACCTCAGAGACTTGAGAATGGCTGGAATGGAGCCGCTCCCTGCCTGCCTTTGTACCATACCACATGGAGTTCTTCTCGATGCTAAGGAGGAATCTAAGATAGTCTTAGCCTTCAGCCAATGACCTTCCCTTCCTGGATATTCCCATGCCCTTCCTCCAAAAGTATATAATCCCTGTTTCACCCAGAGTAAAGTGTTTCAGTTCACACCCGCACCCTCCAAAAAGCAGTCTGAAGGATCGTCTCAGAGAGCTGCTTCACTAAAGATCTCCATGGGGAAGGCTTTCGCCTAAAAAAACCCTGGCCTAAGACTCCCAAAGAAGGCGTTCCCTCCCTCCGGTACTCTGCATCCGCCCCCAACCGGACCAGATCCCGCTCCTTGCGGCTCCACTTCCTTCTTCTTGCTTGCTTGCAGATGCTCCGAGGGGAAGCATAGACCTCAAACTCCGTTCCTGACTTCCTCTCCAAGTGATATACCAGCAGCACCAGGGTACATACCCAGAGAGGAGGCTGGGAACCATAGCATTCATCCAAGACCACCCCTGTTCCGTTCCCCTTCCGGTCCCGCACGTAGCGGAATCTGACACCCCAGAGGGAAACAAGGACTGAGGACTCTTCATTCCGGACTTTGCCCTGCCTTCTCTGCATGGCACCGGGGCACCCCCAGCAGAGACGGAGAACGTGGGGAAGGTCAAATATAAATGGATGGGGAGATGAGTGGGACTAGGGTGCATGGTGTGAAATTCACAAAGAATCAATAAAAGGTTAAAAAAATGAAAATGGCGATCATTGAGGAAAAATAAAATGAGAGAGAAAGGGAAACAAAATTCTCACACCCTCTTCTGAGAATGTAAATTAGTGCGGCCACCACGGAAACACATATGAAAGTTCTCCAAACAATTAAAAATACAACAGCCACACTCTAGCTATCAGCCCTGGGCACGCAGGGAATGGAAGCTAAGGTGTTATTGCTACCTGCATGTCAGTGATTATCACAGCACTACCCACAGCAGCCAAGTCACGGGGGCAGCCTGGGTGTCCACCAGCATATGAATAGATGAAGAAAATGTGGAACAGTAAGGTGAGGTAACTCATACTGGTAACTACAACACTCAGGAGGCTGAGGCAGGAGGGTTGCCACAAGTGCAAAGCAACTTGGATTACATAGTGAGTTCCAGAGTAGCCTGGGCCATGGGGTACAACTTTGTGTCAGAAACCAAAGCTAAGAAAGTGGGGAGGAGGAAAAATGTGAGATATATAGACAAGGAGGTGTCATTCAGTCATAAGGAATTATTTCACCGGAAGGGAAATGGACGGTAGAGATTATCTTGTTAAGAAAAATAAGCCAGATTCAAAAAAACAAACATCATGTTTTCTCTCATATGTGGAATCTAAGGAAGAAATTTAAAGTGACACAGACATTAATTAGCAGGGGACTGTTGGGGAAGAAGACAGGGGCTGGGAGAAACAATGTAAGAACGCTGTGGGAGTGAAGATGATCGAGTCACACTGAATTCCAGACAAAAGCGTCACAATAGAACCTACTATCTCGCACAATCAATATGTGTGACCTAATAACAAGAAATAAAGCCCCGGAGGACCTCACACAGGTTACACACAGACAGCATGATACTGTATGTGAGAGAATTGGGGGTACACACACTTTGGCATTTCTGGGGACTACAGAACCCTACCACAAGGAGTGACTACTTACATCATGTCTAGATTTACCTACAATTCCTAGGACAGTGTAAATGCCGTGTATATAGTTTAGAAACCACTAGAAAGATGATCTGCACCAGCAATGATCATTTTTCTCTAATACTTCGGCCATGCATTCAGTTAGCCCCATTCACAGTTTCAGAGCTCCTGGGTAAGAAGAACTGGATGTGTCCCTGTGCCACAGGCCTCCTGCCGACATTTGACTCCATACACAAAGAGGCAAACACAGGAGCCAGCCAAAGCCGCTTTAATGAAGCTCAGGGAAACTGCCAAGGTGGACTCTAGGTCCAACTTCATTTCTGTGGCCTTGGGATTTAGAATGCTAATCCAAATTCTGTGACCACAGGGGCACATTCTTGGGCTTCACACAGCACAGTTTGCCATTCCTGCAGAAGATATAGAAACTTTCTTTCTTGGCGCACTCTTCACGGCAGACACCAAAAGACTTCCAGCATCTTTCAGGGGCCCCTATGCCAGAACAAAGACAAAGACACCTGCATGAGTCATGAGGTCCCTGGTAAAGGCCAGAGCCCCAGGCAATAAAAAAAGAGGCAGTGGAAGGAGCGGTCACCTCTAGAGGTTGAGGAAGCTTGTATCACCTCACATCCCAGCCCTTCATAAACTCCACCTCTTAGAAGTACAGTAGTCGCAAGGCTCAACAAGCACAATGGGTTATGAGGGTTACATGAGCCATCGGAACCTACAGAATTGGGTTTGAAGTCTATCTGTGTCCCCAGGCAGCTGGTAAACCTTGGGCTGGTGACTCTCTTCTTAAGAATCTATTTCCTCTCTTCTACAAGGAGAGGTAGATGTCTCACGGAGCTGTGCTAAGGAATAGCACTGGCAGTTTAGCTCAGTTGGTGTTTGCCTCACAGGCTTGAAGCCCCTGGGTTCAAGTCCTAGCATAGCATAGACTGAGCCTGGTGACCCAGATCTGTAATCTCAACAGAGTTAGTGACAGGAGAATCAGGAGTTCAAGGGCATCTTTAGCAACACATGGTGACTTCAAGACCAGCTTCAGCTACATGAGACCATGTCTCAAAAGAAGTAAAAAGGAAAATGTAAATAAAACTAATTATTAATTAATTTGTGTAAAAAAAACACTAGTATTAAATAAATGCAGCTATGAAGTGACAGAACACCAGCAAAGTTGAGCAGTTTAAGTTATTTTACAAGGAAAGAAACTGAACTAGAAGCAAGATGAATACTAATGAAGCCTAGTGGCTTAAGAGAAATCCGAAGTGAAAAGGATTTTTAAATAAAGAAGAGAAAACCCACAACTGATCAAAATGCAAAGAATTAATGACCATAAGGAACCTGACCCAATTACTGTATCTACAGTACAACCCTTCCACTCAGGGAACAGCACGGAAGAGGTATGGGAAGACAGTAGGAGGCAGAGTACCAGGACAACAGGTGCTAAGCAGTGTCTTCTAGACATGCCTGGGATGCTGTGCCCATGAAACGCTAACACTATGCCCACATAGGTAAGACCTACGTAACCACAGCAGTGGGTACACCAGTGTGGATGGGGAAGTCTCACAAGGCCCCACCACATACATAAGGAGCTCCAGGCCATCAGTGGCTGCTGAGAGGAGAAGAGTCAGTCTTCTCCAGGGATAAGTTATCCCAAGTGGTTACCCCTAAATGCATATACATATGAGAGGTACTGTGTGATGAACTCAGTGGACACACACACACACTTACACCATGCACACACATATGCTCTCGAGCTCACCAGAGGTTGGGGTTAAACAAGAACTTATTGACAAAAATGCTTTATGGCAGAATAAAGACTGGTGTCATGTGTTTATGCTACCTGTGCCTTCCAAGGACAAAGGACAACAAGGCACTGTTAACATCTGAAACTGGACAAATACTGCCTCCACATGTCTTCCCTAAGGACTCTACCAGGGGGAGGAGCTTCATACTAGCAAATGAGATGCAGAATTAACTGTTACGTGTGCAGTGCCTTGTCGAACTCTCACTAAATGACAGCTTAAAGTCAGGCCACCAGAGCTCAGTGACAGAGTGTCTGTCCAGCATGGACCACAAATAGACAGAAACAAAAGGAGTACATGAAAGTCTCCATGGTTCCATGTCCTGATAAAAGAGCCAGGCAGCACAATACAAACACGGGCACACACTGAAAACTCGTGCAGACATTTGCAGTGGCTTAAGAACATGTGACTATTAAGGTATCTGTGGTGACAGACAGTGAGATGAGGAAGGAGGGTCTAGGCCACCATTCCTAACAGGCCAAGGGTGTGACTCAGAGGCAGAGTGCTTCCCTAACATCCATGAGCTGGGTTCCATCCCCACCCCTGCAAAAAGAAAAGAAATAAAGGAATATAGAGGTGGGTGGTGAATTTGAATCAGAAGTCCCAGTAGGAGTTCATGGGTGCTTATTCTTAAAAAGACTGTTTCCTCATTTCTGGTTATTGCGAAGCTTAGAAACATTGACCAGTCAGTAGGAACTAGAAATTAGAATTGTAGAAACCAGTTTTGGTCAAGAAATTCCAAAACGAGCCTGAAGCATCATCCTATCACACCAGAGACTGAGAACGACATCAGAGACAAGAAAAGCTCTATCAGAAAGATCAACTCCTCAGATCAAAGGCTTTCCCACTATCAAACACGAGGAGCTTGAACTGCACGAGGGATGGTGGCAGCAGTATATTTAACATGTGGCATAGAACTATTGGTCTGATCTCTATGAGTTCAAGGCCAGCTTAGGCTACAAAGCCAGGGCTGTTACACAGAGAAACCCTGTTTCTTAAAAAAAAAAAAAAAAAAAAAAAAAAAAAAAAAAAAATCAAGACAAAACAAAAACAACACTACCACCACCATAAAAAGAAATCAAAAACATTAGTCAAGATAAGTCATATTTAACTGAGTAATGATGTATCTACTGTCTCCTAAGTCCAGCCGTTATTGTTGGAAGAAGGGGAGGGGGGGTGGGAATGAAGGTAGAATGGCTGGAGGCCTAACCATTTCTCCAAGCCAGAATTGTATCACAAGTCCTAAGAGGCCAATGCAGATGTTCTCCAGAGCTCTCTGCAGCCCCTGAACCTCCAGCCCCCAGCTCTCCGCCAGCAGGATGGAAGTCCCTGGAACTCTCTGATGAATTACATAAAACAAAGAAGCTGCAGTACACCAATATTTCAGACTGCCCAGTCTTGACCTTTCAACCTAACTGGTTACATAAAACTTAGAAACTAGGAAATTGAAACGCAGAGATGTGAGTTGTCTTACAGATTCTAACCCGAGATCTGAGGCTCTACCCACTGCCCAGACAGTGTCTCCTACCCATCCGCCATCCACCCAGGCCATAAGTACCCTGACTAGACCCAGCTCTGTCCCTCCTCTGAAGGGGTCTAGGTTACCTGGAATGACCTGGGACAGCAGCAGCAGAGCCATAGTTAACACCGCAGTCTCCATGACTTCAGGAACTCCAGGGTGCTGGCTTGTGTCTATCAAAGCACAAGACAAAAGAGCAGAGCTATGGATCCCTGCTCCTTGTAATCAGCTGGGACACGTGTCCTCCGAGGCCCACGGGTACAGTCTGTCTCCCCATCCCTCGGTCCCCACACCCACAGCACTGACCACACACTCCTAGGCTGACACTCCTTTATTCACTCAAGGACCAGCAAGACTAAGTCCTACAAAGGCCAGGGTATATCACTGTAAGCATGTGTCAGTCTGTCATGATCCAGCCCAGAATCCTCTACTCTGGAGCTAAAGGAACCCGTAACTAAGACACTGTTCACAGTTGATGGCTGTAGAGGGAGAGTCAGTTTTCTTTAAGAGTGTGGCCCCTGGCAGAGTGTCTATGCTCCAATGAAGGCCCCACATCTGTGGCTCTACGGGCAGCACAAACAGGATTAGTAGAGATATTTTTAAAGGATTGAGCTGCAGAGGTGACTCACTGGTTAAAAGCACTGGGTGCTCTTCCAGAGGAAGCCACTTGGGATCCTAGCATGCATATGAAAGCTTACAACTGTGGGCAATTCCAGTTCCGGAGGATCCGACACATTTTGGCCTCTGTGGGCACTGTGTGCATGTGACACACAGACTACACACACACACACACACACACACACACACACTTACAAAATATTTTTTTTTAACAGAGAATGACATGAAGTTGGGAGGAAATGAGAGAGGTGGGAGACGGGATCTGCAAGAAGCTAGCAGAAGGGGGAGGGGTGGGTATGCGTAAAATACATTGTATGAGTGCACACAATTTTCGAAGAATTAATTAGAACACTATGTTTAATACGTTTTTAAAATCCTCAACACTCTGCAATCCTTACCATGCTCTACAAAGTGCTAGCTTGATAGCTCATCCAGCAAAGCACTTGTCACTCGAGTCCTTTTTGGAGGGCCTGAGTATGATCGCAAGAATCTCTACAAAAGAAGCAGAAGTAGTGTGCAGTGCTACACAGCCTCGGTCCCAGCACTCCAGAGGCAGAGCAGTGGGTCTCTCTGAGTCTGAGGACAGCCTGGTCCTCAGAGGGAGTTTCAGGATGGCCAAAACTACATAGTGACACGGCTGTCTGAAAAAATAAAATAAAGCAGGCAAACATGGTGATATACACATGGTGACCCCTGTGCTGGAAAAAGTGGGGATAGGCACTCAGAAGCCCTGGTGCCTACTGCCAGCCATCCTAACCCAATCAGCTTGCCCCAACCAATGACACACCCTGTCTCAAAACACAAGGTGATGGCTCTTGAGAAATGACAGAAATGACACCCAAGCTTGATCTCTGACCTTCAAACACACAATCACACATATCCAAACTCAGCTGTCATGATTCTAACACAGCTTAAATGAGCTACTTAAAAAAAAAAATTTTAGGGGAATGCCAGGGCCAAGAAGTAGGAGTGGGTGGGTAGGGGAGCAGGGCGGGGGATATAGGGGACTTTGGGGATAGCATTTGAAATGTAAATGAAGAAAATATCTAATAAAAATTTGAAAAAAATTTTTAAAGAAATGTTATCTGGGCATGGTGGCATAGGCCCCTAATCCCAAACCTGACAGGCAGAGGTAGGTGGATCTACACGCAAGTTCCAAGACCGCCAGCACTGCATAGACAGACCTTGCCTCAAACAAACAAACAAACAAACAAACAAACAAACATAAAAGTCTTATTTTTGTCTATATGCATGTGTGTCCCTGTGTGTAGATATGTGCACATAAACACAGTTGCCCTGAGAGATGTTAGATCCCCTGAAGTCGGAGTTACAGGCAATTGTGAGGCACCACGTAGATGCTGGGCACTGAACTTGGGTCCTCTGGAAGAGCAGTAGACACGCTCTTAACCACTGAGCCATCTCTCCAGCCCAGAGAAGCCCCTTTCTTCAGATGCACTTGTCCAGTTTGGGAGCTATGGAAGAGAGGGCACTACCCACACTTTCAGCAGTGTCTCTCAGGAGAGTCTCTATCAAGGAAAAGAGCTCCCACTGCCTAAAATGCTCAGTTTCAGGAAGAATTTTGATATTGAAGCCAAGAAAGGTAGAGTTGAAATGGTCCAACTCACTGTCCCAGTTGTGCCACTGAATTCTGTGACCTCAGAATGAACCCAAATCTCTCTCTAGGATTTAGTCTTGCCAGGGAGCTCTAAAACACTCAGGGACTCTAAAACTCAACTCTTGCGTGCGCCAGACTCGCCAGCAAGAACAATGCTACAACAGGATCCTTCTGCACACATTTATTGGGAAAGCTTGATTGCAGAGGCTAAGAGACCCCAAGCCCAGAACTGGTGCTGCTTATATAGGCCTAGGAGAGGCGTGTCTCACACCCGGATTGGTTGTGCTTGGGTTATGCTTACCACCTCATTTGCATGCCTACATCTGATTGGATAACTTGTCTCTCATCTGATTGGTTAATTTTGGTTAATTCTCAAAACCTCATCTTGGCAAAAGAACTTTACTGCCTATGTATACGTGGTGGCCAACGGAAGCTAGCGCCACCCTGCAACGGCACATGTGGCTTCCCACACTCAACCCAACCCCTCAGGCTCCCTGGTCACTCAAAATACACAGAAAATGAAAGACTACCGAAGTCTAAGGTTTTGCCACCAATGTGGACCAAACTAATTGGGCTTACCCCTGAGTCCTAGGGCTATGACTCCTTATTACATCAGCTGCCTCAGGGAGGTTACCATGGAGATCCAGGTTCAGGTTCTAAGAAAGGAACCCCAACCTGGGTATCTTTCTAGGCAAACTACAGACTGTCCCCCATCCCCACTCAGCCTTAGAACTTCCTGTTATGAGGTGTGTGTGTGTGTGGCTAATCTTGGTTTGCAAGGATACACTTGGGAAGAGGGAACCTGAGTTAAGGAATTGCCTCCATCAGACTGGCCTGTCTACAGGTCATTGTCATGATTGTTAATTGACTCAGGAGAGCCCACCCTACTATGCACAATATAGTCTTTAGATTATATAAGTAAGTTACCTAAGGAGAGAGACAGAGACAGAGAGACAGAGAAACAGAGGAGGAGGAGGGAGAGGGGGAGGGAGAAAGGGAGAGAGGGGGAGAGTCAGTAAATAATATTTTCCATGGTCTCACTTCAGTTCCTGCCTCCAGGTCCCTGTCCTGAATTCCTCCCTTGGCTTCCCTTAATGATGGACTGCAATCTGAAACCCTTCCCAAGTTGCTTTTAGTCGTGGTTTTTTTCTCATTGCAAGAGAATAGCTAACTAGGACAAGGTGATCTTGCGTTCTCGCTCTTTTAGACCCCAGAAGCAGTCTTAGCTCTTGTGCTCCCAAAGGAGAAGAATTCAGATGAGACGTGGCAGCAGAGAAAGCAGACAGGGGGTCCATTAACTCAGCCAAGGAAGCCACGATGCACTCTTTAGAACAGGGGCCAGCTGAGCCAAACAGCAATGGCGCTGATCCTGGCAGGCGCAGGGCTTATGCCTCGTTTCTCTCTGTCACCCTGTCCCCTGTGCGCCCTCCAGGGTGGGAACATCCAGGAAAGGGGTGTGTGCTTCTTGGCATCCCATTTTACCCAGAAGTCAGTCTACCTGTTATAAGTAAACATGAATGATTCAAGAATATAAACAAAGGTTTAAGTGACCCCTAAAATCACAAAGTTTATGAGGAGAAAGGGTAACTACAGTCTGGCATGCCCTGCTGGTGAGGCAGTCCCCGGCACTGGTTTGAACTGAACCAGACAGAGTCCACCAACAACAACTGTTCTTCACCAGAGAGACCACCTTTACCTGTGTTTACATTGTCTGACCACCACTGCCTGTCTTTTCAGTCCAACTGAAGTAACTGGGGTGAAAGTGGGGTCCTGTTAGTCTCCTCTGACACTGATTTCCTGTCTAGCCAGCATTCTCTCATCTAGGACCTGGGTTCCTGAAATAAGTGGGAATAAGTTGTAAGAGTCTGGTCTCGTCTAAGTCTTAGTCATTCCTGTTGGACAGACTTGATGGCTGCTCAGATATTTTTAAGTTCCTTTACAAGGATTTTCCTTGTCTTTCAAAAGCCTAAGAATTATAGAATGCTCTGTTCCCGCAAGCTCAACCGCTGCTGTGCGTGACCTTGGACAGTCACCTATCTCATGAGAAAGAGCAGGAGGACAGAGCAGAACTAAACATTAAAGATACATTAATCTTCAGATTGTGGCTTGGGAAACAAATGACATTGGTGTCCCTGAAGAACTGGGGGAGATAGCAAGTGAATCTGCTCCCCTGCTGGACTCCAGGGGTGCAGGCTGAACAAGAGATACACTGTTGAGTCCAGGGACAGCAGGCTGAGCTCCGAGGCCTTGGCCTGCTTATGCACTCACTGCACATGGGTTTGTCTAGAGCATCAGGAGTGGGGATGCATTAGAAACAGGAAGTCATCCTTTCTCTGGGGATCATCTCTTCAGTCGGAAACCAGGGACAATTACAGGAGAGAACACTTGGCTTTCAGGGGCCACCTTTTGATGTTTTCAAATTTTAAGTTGTCTGGTGGTCTTTACATCTCAATAAAACCACCTTATACTTAATATTACTTCCTGTAGAGTTTGAATTAGTTAAGCCCATGTTTTTTTTTTAATTTATTAAAACCCATTGTTTTTTATGTATATGGATGTTTTGCTAGAATATATGTCTGTGCACCACATGCATGCAGTGCCCAGGAGGGCTGAACGTCCAGGAAAGAGGCGTGCTCTTCCTGAAAGCCCACTTTACCCAGCACTCAGTATGCTATAGATAAATATATAAGATATATACAAGGAAAAGGGTAACTGTACCTTGGGCATGCCCCATTCATGGGGCAGTCCAGGAGCTGACTTGAGCTGACCCAGACAGAGCCCACTACCATCAACTGTACATACTGAGGGCTTGGGGTAGGGGTTGAGCTGGCCCACCAAAGAAACTACCACCTATGGTTTGGGGGGTGATGAGGCTGTTGATTCACTGTTTGCCCCATGCCCACCCTCCAGCACTAATCTGCTTAACACTGGGTTGTTCAGAGCTTGCAAGGGGCTAGCTTTACAATATCACACATTATTAGCACTTAATGGCTGGTATACCAATATTTATTCAAGATTTTTATGATGCACCAGAAATGCTCTTTTCTAGCCACTTGTTTGTCAAAAGTTGAAGGTGACAATCCCTGGACAGGGCAGCCTATCTTTTTCTCTTTGTTTTCTTCATAGGTGAGTTTGGTGTGCATATGCCTGCATGTGAACGCAGCAAGAGTTTGCTTCCTGGATGGCTTGTAGAATTGCTTAGCCAGGAAGGAAGAAGGAAAGGACAATACCATGGCTATCCCCATTGCTCAATCTCCATGAGTCACCAAAGACACCATGTTGTCTAGACATCACATCCCTGTGACAAAACACTGGAGAGAAACAGCTTGAAGAGAGAAGATGTGATTCAGAGGTCTCCATCAGTTGTTTCTGGGTCATGGTGAGACAACATCATGGCAAGGGACAATAGCAAAGCTGCTCACACCATGGTGACCAGGACACAGAACACCAAGCTAGATGACTTTTCCCTTCCGCTTCGGGCCTAGGCGATGATGCTACCCATATCCAGGGCAAGTCCACCTTCCTTAACCCTCTCTGGGCATGCCCTCAACAGACACTCTAAGAGGTGAACTCCAGCTCCAGGGAACCCACGCCCTCTTCTGGCCTCCTCAGGTACTGCACTCATGTGCATAAAACCACAGTCATACACACACATACACACATGCTTGGTTGGAAAAATAAAATCTTTTTTTTAAACTTCTGGCATTATTGATAAAATAACATCCCTATTAATTTCATAGTAGAATATGATAGCATCTCGTTATTTGAATGTGTTTTCTTTGATTCCCGATCAGATTGAAAGTGGCTTTTCTCCCTGTCCATGAACAGCCACGGTATTCTAGGTGTGCCTGAAGTATTCACTTAGCATTTTCCTCTGCCTCCTCACCAGATCCCTTGGCCCTGTGACTAACAGATCCCACGGTGCTTATCCCTAGTCCGGGATGTTTTTTTAAGACAGACTAGAACATGTGTGTACAAGGAGGCGCAGGAGGGAAGGTGACTTTCAATGTGCCACTATGTACTTGGGAGCTGAGGATTGAAAAGAGTCTCCCTGGTCTAAAGGTTTCAGAGACTCACTTGCTGAGTCTGTGGGTGAAAATACAACTACTCCACCCCGCACGGGTGCTGAAATCCTTGGGTTACAGTATCCACTTCTTTCTGTGTCTTCGCCCCACATACAGACCCATAGAAATTTCTGGGTAAATGGACCCCATGGCTCATCTGCTATGAGCCCTTGATGAAACAGATTCTTCTAAGGATGTGACCCTTGCTGATATGCATGAGGCCCTAGGTTTAGGATAAAAACAAAACAAAACAAATTTTCCAATATTGCATAAGAACTGGAGAGATGGCTCAGCAGTTACGAATGCATATTGCTGTTGTGAGAGAGCTGAGTTCAGTTCCTAGCACCCATGCGGAGGAGGCTGGAGGCATTAGAACTCCCGCTCCAAGGGATGCTCAGGTCTCCAAGTGCACTGCACTCACGTGCATACACATACACCCACACATAAGCTGGGGACCACAGCCATCAGAAGCGATGGCCATCGTGGTCTGTCACCGTCACAGAGGAGAGATGGGAAGACAAGCTACAGGTCTTGGCTGTTCCTCAGTTTCTTCTTTAGTAACAGTTCTCCTTCCCCACTTCCGGGCCTGCTGACCAAAGTAACCCCAGAAGCCAGGTTCCCCACTAACCACTTCTCTGTGAGTACCACAAACAGACCTCAGTAGCCGGGGAGCTAAGAACCTCTCTATTGTCCCACACCTTCCCATCACAGTCCTGGGGCAGCTTCGATTGTCTGTCCATCACCCATGGAAATGAGCTAACGTCCTCTGTTCCTAGGCAAGTCTTTGCCTTCCCAGCTTCTCCAACAATAAAACGAAGACTATGGCCGGGCGTGGTGGCGCACGCCTTTAATCCCAGCACTCGGGAGGCAGAGGCAGAGGCAGGCGGATTTCTGAGTTCGAGGCCAGCCTGGTCTACAGAGTGAGTTCCAGGACAGCCAAGGAAACAGAGAAACCCTGCCTCGAAAAACCAAAAAAAAAAAAACAAAACAAAACAAAACAAAACAAAAAAAAAACCGAAGACTATGTTTTACCCTAGATTCCTAATTCTATGGTATGATAGTGACTCTCCTCTGATTCAACCGTCAAAGGAAGAAAAGAGGAGGCAGGCCTCCATGGTAGATTTGTAGGGCTGTCTTGTGAACGACCGTCTCTCCTTCCGCACACGTTTATTAGGAGAGCTTGATTGCAGAGGCGAAAAGACCCTGAGCCCAGAACTGGTGCTGCTTATATAGGCCTAGGAGAGGCGTGTCTCACACCCGGATTGGTTATGCATTCTACCTCATTTGCATGTCTCACATCTGATTGGTTATACTCTCATTATCATACCTCAATTACATGTCTCTCATCCGATTGGTTATACTCTCAGTACCTCACAGAACCTCATTATCATACCCGGGCCAAGCAGTGACTTGGCAAAAAACTTTACTGCATATGTACACATTGGTTGTTTACCCAACCTTATGCGTGGTGGCCAGCGGTAGCCAGTGCCACCTTGTAATGGCATATGTGGCTTCCCACAGGGCTGGTCACCAGGTCCCTTCCCAGGTCATTTCTTATTCTCTTCATTGTAAAGGCTCTTGAAGGCAATACTGAACAGCTAGCACGTCCTGCATTTATTTACCTTTGTGTAAATCTTGGGCAGTCCACTCAATATCTTCTGTCCCCGCAGATAGTTCGGTCACTATCTTATCTTGTAAGCTCTACCATGCTTTGATTCTCTTAACCTCTATATCAGGACGGTCCAGTCAGGAAGTAGAATTCATGTAAATAACTGAGGTAGCAGATAGTTAATTCAGGGTATTGCGCACTTTTGCTGGGAGGTTCAAAACTGAGGACCCTGAAGAATGCACTACCACTACCGACTACAGAAGCAGCCACCTCGCCTTGACTAAGGGAACCAAAGAAGTGGGAATGAATGTCCAGACCAGGACTCAGGGAACTCTATCTTTGGATTCCCTGAGGAAGAGGCTCCGCCCAGAGCCCAGACCAACCCTGTGCTTGGTTAGTGCTGGGCTGTTGGTGCTCAGAGAACCCACACATGTCGTTTTTCTCACGGTTTTTGTTCCTCTAATGTCGAGTTTACTCGTGAACAGACCTTGTCCTGTCTGGACCCCCATTTCCTGTTCTCTGCCAACTTTTTGGGTGTTTATTCTGCAAGTTCCCGGATGTGTGTTCTATGGCATTTGTGTGCGTGGCGCCCCCTTGTGGTTCCTTGGATAATGAGACGCAGAGCTGTTGGCAAAGAGCTGTGCTGTGTGGCCTTGGACCTTGGATGATCTCACCCTCCTGATCCAAAAGACAAAGGGATGCTGTGGACTCGGTGGGTGTGGCTCCACATTTCAGACCCGGGGTACGGGGCTGTTCCCGTTGGTTGCTCCTGGAGATCTGAGAGGTTTCCGCCAGGAAGTCTCGGCCTCCCCAGTACTCCACGAACTTTGCTTTGGACTCAAGCTTCGAAGCTTCGCCTTGGGCCTTCTCCCACGATGAAGCTCCTGCTGCTGACTTTGGCTGCGCTCCTACTCGTGTCCCAGCTCACTCCAGGTAATGTAGATCTCCTCAGGGAAGGGGCCAGGTAGGGAGACCCTGGCCTTATCAGTGAATCCCCAGGGGCATGGAGCAACCATTCCCAGGCCATGGACGAGACGTCTTGCTGGGTGCTGTATCTTGGGTACCAACATTATCATTGGGAGTGTCTCGGTCATCACCCACTACATGTTCGGCTCTACCAAGCAGTGCAAAGAGCCAGTGGGGGAATAGGAGCAGCCAGAGAGGAGAAGGCAACAGCAGATCTCTTGCAAAATAGTCCCCAAACTGGTCTAGGCTTAGGAAAAGCCACAGCCGCCTTAATGAGAGAGAGAAGCTCATTTTTACAGCTCCTTTCTCTGTCCCATGCTCTAGGCTGGAGCTAGGACTATGAAGCAAATGGCATGTCCCTCGGACAAGGTTTAAAAACATTATAGCCAAAGCTGTGACCAAGGTAAGCCAGGGACCTGGATATGCATTAGCAGGGCTCAGCTAGCCTGAGGTCAGCAGAGTCCTAAAAAGTGACATGAAATTAGGCATGGAGCGGGGTTCGGGGGGTGAAGAGAATAGGTGGACAGGGAAGGGTGTCCCAGGCAAGATAACAAGATAAGCATCAGTAACCATCCCCATCTGAGAGGCGGGGGGGGGGGGCAGGGAGAGAGAAGAGAGAGAGAGAGGAGGGAGGGAGAGGAGGGAGAGAGAGAGAAGAGGGAGCGAGAGGAGGGAGAGAGAGCGGAGGGAGAGAGAGAGAGAGGAGGGAGAGAGAGAGGATGGGGAGAGAGAGAAGAGGGAGAGAGAGAGGAGGGAGGGAGACAGAGAGAGAGAGGAGGGAGAGAGAGGAGAGAGAGAGAGGAGAGAGAGAGAGAGAGGAGGGAGAGAGAGAGGAGAGAGAGAGGAGAGAGAGAGAGGAGGGAGAGAGACAGAGAGAGAGAGAGAGAAAGGAGGGAGGGAGACAGAGAGAGAGAGGAGGGAGAGAGAGGAGGGAGAGAGAGAGGAGGGAGAGAGAGAGGAGAGAGAGAGAGAATGTCACCTGCAGGGGGGCCCACTGGTGGGCATGGATGCCAGGTGAGAGCTGTGGGAGAGCCTAGGCAGCAGAGGTCAGCCTACCCTTCCCATCAGCTCCGTGCCAGCTACCTGTCCCCTCCCATGCACCTGGCGGAGCTTCTGTCCACCCCAAGACTGTCGAACTTTCCAGAGTCAGGATGTGCTATTTTGCTAAACAAGCTGGTCTCCGTCTCCTCCTGTTGCCCTGAAACACCCTTTATCTAAGGGAGAAAGAAAATCCAAGAGCCCAAGTTGGCAACTGGCTCACCACTGTCTGACCGACACCTCCTCCTCCTATCTCCCACACACTCCCCATGCCCCACCACCTAGAAGGCCTGTGTCCCTAGGGTGCTGATCACATCAGGCTGGCAGGGTTAGTGGGGTTTCTCGGGCAGCTGCCTGCCGATGATGATGATGATGATGATGATGATGATGATCGACGTGAATTTAAACTCCTCAGTTCCCAGGGAGTTATTGGAAGAGTCTCTCTTCCACTTCCTGTGGCACATCGTGGTAAGAGGAGTTGAGTGGAAACTGTCAACATATTGGTCATCCTCAGCCTTCATCTCCTAGAGCCTATGGTGAGGTGGCTCTGTCCAAACCCACCAGGCTTCACCCAGTCCTTGACTTTTCTTGGTAAAATTTGATTCTTGAAATTATGGTCTTGCTGTGACCTGAAACAACCCTTCTCTCATTTAAGGTAAATGACAACGGTCATCCTAAAGTTGCTCACAAGGGTCCCAAAGTCTGAAAATTCTACTCAGTTCTACTTTTTGACAGTCCAAGGGTTTCGTAATGAAAAGGGGCCCAGGGGTCCATCCCTTTAAAATGTTTAAAATGGCTCGGTGGGTAAAGACACTTGCCACCAAACATGACAGCCAGAGCTTGAGCACCAAGACCCTCACAGGAGGAGCAGACTGGCTCCTTCCAATTGTCCTTGGTGTGTGCAAGCAATAAATAAATAGATAAGTGTAATTGTGAAATGGTTAAGGGCTGAGGGATGCTTCCGTGGGCAGGAACACTTCCTGTGCAAGGGAGAGGAGCTGAGTTTGGATCCTTGGCCAATTACATGCAAAGCCAGACATGGCTGCACTTAACCCCAGTGTAGGGAGGTGGAGACAGACAGATCCAGGAACTCGCTAGCCAGCTAGGCCAGACGAAATGGTGAATTTCCAACTCAGTGAGAGACCCCGTCTCGATGCAGGAAGGTGGGAAGTGATAGAGAACACCCCATGTTCTCCTCTAGCCTGTTCGTCCATGCAAGAGAGAGAGAGAGAGGGAGAGAGAGAGAGAGAGAGAGGGAGAGGGAGAGAGAGAGAGAGAGAGAGAGAGAGAGAGAGAGAGAGAGAGAGAGAGGCAGCCAGGTAAAATCGGGGATATAAAAACCAAATCTGCTGCTTAGCAAAGTTACCAAGTAAAGAATGTTACCAAGTACAGGCTGGTGTAACAGCAGACGGCTCACGGCTCAGTCAGGTCCCCCCTCCAGGTTCCCTTTTCTCAGTTCCCCTCCTCCCTAAGTGTCCGGACTTACATAGCAACTGACGTTTCTTTTCATTTCTTCATGAAAATGCCTATTACCAAGGTTACATCCCTAGACAGCTTTTTGTTTATTATCTTTGAGACAGGATCTCACCGTGTAGCTCTGGCTGGCAGACATCCTGTTTTAAAATATGCCTTATAATGCTTCTCTCATCGTCATCCCTCTGTCTTTGCAAGTTCTCGTAAAATAACCTGTCACTGACCTGTATCCTCCCACAGTGAGGGTTCTGCCTCTTGCACACTCAGGGTAGAATTCACAGCATTCCTCTGAGGTGTGGCCCTGGATGACTGGAAACTCGCTATGTAGACCAGACTGCCCTCTTGGGAGCTACCATATCTGGTACTCTTATTGAACTCAAATTGGTGAGGGGAGTCTACTTGATTTCTAAGCTTTATCTTAAATATCCTAGTTTCTGTGGTAGTTTCCTTATGTAATGCCCATCCATCTTTATAAAGACTACCAGCACAGCCCTGATGTCTCACCACATTAAACATGGTGCCCTGCTGCAAAGGACACTGCACACCCAAGGGTCTGTGGGGTTGGCAACAGTTTGCCCAATGAAGAGGCAAACTGTTCTGGACAGAGACCCCTTTGGGGGTTACACATCAGATATTTGCACTACGATTCATAACACTAGTAAAATTACAGTTATGAAGTAGCAACAAAATAATTTTATGGCTGGGCATCACTGCACCCTGAGGAACTGTATTAAGAATTTGAAGCATTGAGAAGGTTGAAAGTCAGTGAATCTATAAGAGGAGGAGAAGGATGAGGTTTAAGTATAGCATGAGTGATTCCCAAGCAAGCCCGGGGCCACCAGGCAGCACAAGAAGAGCTGACATCAGGCCCAGGCGAGAGGGAATCCAAGGTGGAATTTCCGGGGAAAGCACAAAATAAAGAAGAAAGGCAAGCCCAGCATAAACCTCGGGATTCCCAACCTCGGGGGTAGCAGGAGTTCAAGGTCATCAGCTACAGAATGACTGTCCTCTCTGCTCCCCTCACCCCCAAAAGAGAAAGAAACAGAGAGTTGGAAAGGCAGAGGTGGGGAGTGAGAGTTTTGCATAAAACACCTCATCTGCTCCTGGGCACCTGATGGAAATCAAAGAGGCTTCTGTTTTGGGAATCCTGAATCCTTGCCTGAAGAACCGGATGTTTCATTCTTGGGGGTAGGATTTCAGATACAAAGTGTCTGTCACAGTTCTGATGTGAGAAAACCAGGTTTCTCAGCCCCTTTGTTCAGGAACAAAGCTGTCAGTGGAGTTCACACTGGTGTGACAGGAAGTTGTAGATCACTCTTGTCCAGTCCCTGCATCACTCTTGAGTTAGCTCCAAGGTTGACCAGAGACATCTGGACCTTCTCAGTTTGCCTTCGGATGCTAACCGGCCAGTTCACAGAATATAGGACACCTACATCTGCTGTCAACCCACAATGCATTGCTCATATGTTCCTTGGGCTATCTCATAGTTATTGCTACTACACTGGGGATTGTACCCAGGGCCGCATATATATTAGCAGTGCTGACCTTCTGAACAGCATCTCCAACCTTAACAATTATCTTTTTTTCTTTGGGATCATGCTCTTTTAATTTTTTTTTTTGAAAATTAGAGTACAAACTAACAGGTTCGTTCTGACATCTTCCCCTGTGTGAATCATTGTACTTTACTTGTGTCCACCCAATGTGTGAACAGTTCCTGAGATGTAGAAACAATGTCTACTCATTCCAAATGGAGCAACAGACCAAAGGATTCCACCCAAGTCTAGCAGTTTACTAGGCTTATGTGATAGGAGCTGGAGAGAGGGGTTATACACAGGGAGGGGCACAGGTGACCCAAACAGGTGCACTACCAATGTCTCATGTCAGCATGGATCATGGCACTCTTAAGCTGCATAGACTGAGTCCCTTCCTCAGTTAGTCCTCCTACTCAATACTCCAGGTGCTCCTGAGACAACAAGCAGCCAGAGCAGAATTACACACAGCCGGGAGAGTGTGCGAGAGAAAGTGGGAGTCTAATGATCTGCCCAATCCCTCCCTCTATGAGGGACCTTCAGTAGGCCCAGCCTGGAGGGTCTCTTGCAGGTAGTCAGGGCTGCTGTGATGAAGATGGTAATGGTGACGCTGGAGAGACGGCTCAGTGGTTCAGAGCACTTGCTGCTCTTCAGAAGGACCTGGGTTGGGTTCCCAATACCCACTCTAGTTCCAGGGGATCCTGTGCCCTCTTCTGGCTTCCTTGGGTACTGCATACTTGTGGTTCATATACATACATGCAGGCAAAACTCTCATCTGTATAGATGGAATAATATGATGGCAGGCCTGTCACATGCTGGTCCTTGCAGTGGGACATGGATCCGTGACCTGAAGAAGAGACCCAGAAACACTTTCTGGAAAGATAAAAAGCCAAGCACTTGATCATCCCCCACCCCCACCCCAACCCCTGGCCCAGAAGGGTGATGTGGCTAGACCAGCACCAGCCTCACTATGTCTGCCATTTTCAACTTTCAGAGTCTATTGACTGTAATCTTGCTGCTTATATGTACATGTGCTCATATCCAATCCCTGGCACCCAGCATCCTGGACAGAAATAAAACTGGACTATTGGGAATATTTTGGAAGTGTGTCCAAACTGGTGAACGCAAGAGTCCTGATGTCCATATGCTGTAGAGTGATGGCCTTTAGCATCCTCTCATACAGTAGCTTTGGAAACTACCAGCATGTGCTTGCCATCAGACTGTAAGCAAGGACTTGCCTCCAGGAAATAATGGGAAGAATGGTTAAGCCATTTGTCTCTGAACATGGAATGAGATAAATTTCGAGATGCTGTTCAAAAAAAAAAAGCTATGCAAGCACTCTCTATGCCAGAGGAGAGATGGGGCGGGATGGGGGTGGGGGGGGTGGGGGGTGGCTTTCTTGCTTTGATGCTACTGGATCAGTGCACCCAGAGTTTGTAATTTTCTCAGTAATTTCTCGGCCTGTAGCCCCAGGGCCACGGCTGCAGTTTGCCTCCTCGGAAGAGAGCCCACACAGTTCTGCCTGCTTATCTGGGAACACATGTGGATGCCTGGACTGTTGTTGTATCCTTTCTGCGGAACTGTAGCAACAATACAGGAAAGGAGGTGTCTTTGTTGCCCCAGTTCAGCCAAATTATAAATACGTCTATTTTCCTTAAGGAATGGCTGCATTCCACGGAACACACACACATACACACACACACACCACACAGCATACACACTCACATGCTCACTCACACATCTGCCCTTCTACCCTCTTTGGTCCCCACCCACTCATTGCTGATCTCCTTCCTAGTCTCCAAATATTCCCCCTCCCACTTCCTACATTCCTGTACCGTGGTGATGTGTGCATGGGTGGCCATCAGAAAACAACTAACGGCAATTGAATTAGGACACTGGAATTCCTGGCTACTCGAGATTGTGTCACACCTGAGGTGTCCCAGATGCTATGTCTCCACATACTCTCACTGTCTCTCTCCCCTCTGTCCTTTGGCACCTCAGCTGGTGACACGTTGATCTGCTATCTTCATTCCACAGTCACTGACGCCTTGTTCTTTCTCTGTATTTCATTTGGAACAGTATCTCTTTCGTGTCTCCAGGTTCATTTATCTTTACAAATAGACTTTTAAAATTTTTTTAATAATTTTTTTAAAGATTTATTTATTTATTATATGTAAGTACACTATAGCTGTCTTCAGACACTCCAGAAGAGGGAGTCAGATCTCGTTACGGATGGTTGTGAGCCACCATGTGGTTGCTGGGATTTGAACTCCGGACCTTCGGAAGAGCAGTTAGGTGCTCTTACCCACTGAGCCATCTCACCAGCCCCAACTTTTAAATTCTTATTTATTTATTTATTTAGTCTCATATAAACCAGGTTGACTTTTAACTCACTATATGGCTGAGGCTTACCTCCTAATCTTCCTGTCTCCACCTCCTGGGTGCCGGAATGATACCTCTGTACTGCACTGGCTGGTGGATTTTTTTAAAAGATGTATTTCTTCCTATTGTATGTGTCTATTACCTGTGTGTATGTATGTTTGTGCACTGTGTGCATAGCTGGTATCTGCAGAGACCAGAGGAGGCTGTTGGATCCCCTGAAATTGAAGTTACAGCTTGTAGTGAACTGCTCTATGGGTTCAGGGAACTGAACACAGGTCCTCTGACAGAACAGCAAGTGCTCTTAACCTCTGAGGCATCCCTTCAGCCCCGAAATGCTCCGTGTCTTATAAAAGCTTTCCCCTCTGACCAATGAGCATGCAGTCCTGAGGACAGTTCTGCCTCGCTCTCTTTGGTGATTCTTTCCCGGGCTTTGGTACGTCCCGCACATGCATGTTCAGATAAGTATTCAAAGTCGAAAGGACCCTCTGGAGACCTCCACAACACGGCATATGCTTTTGCCTCTCTTTTTTTCTCTCCTCTAGGGCATCTGAAGCTTTAAATGCTGATTAAAATAGCTGCCATTAGTCTTTTAAAATTGTTTTTTTATTAACTTTTAGCTAGCCTATAGAGAGTCTCACTGTGATATTCCCAAGCATTTATGTCATAGTTTGTGTCTCTCCCCGCCTCTCCCCTTTACACCCTGCCTTTTCCTCTGCCCTTTGGCTGGTGCCCGCGGCTTCTGCTTTCCTGTCTGTATGTTCTATTACCCTCTCTCGTTCCCCGTCCCCATCTCTGAATGTTGTCTGTTCTTCTTACAGCTGAATATAATGTGTACATGAACCTCGTCTGTGGATGGACATCTAGACTGATTCCATATCTAGGCTATTGTGAATGGTACATCAATAGACACAGAAATACAAGTATCTCTGATGGCACAGACTATAGTAAAGGTTCTAAGTATATTTAGGAAGGATGCATATGGGTCACGTGGCCATTCTCGTTTCAGCTGGGGAACCTCTGTACTGAGTTCCAGAATGCTTGTGCAGGTTTGTACTCTGCCAGCAGTGAACAAGGGTTCCTCTTTCCCCACATCCTTGAGGGCATTCGTTATCATTCCTTTCCTTGGTGACAGATGGGAACGTTGTTCCCCTTCTGTGCTCTAAGAGGGAACACCTAGAGAGGGCAAGGCTGATGGTGATGGTATAGAAGCTATGCCTTCTCTTCAAAGGTTTTCCTTGCCCTTTGCCATGCCTTGACCTGTGGTTCAAATAGAGCTTAAAGACTTCGTTCATCTGAGGGACACTGAGGCATCTGTAAGCCAAAGCAGGACTGGCACTTCACAGAAAAATGGGTCTGGGCTTAGCTTCGTCTCAGGCAGCAAGGACTGCCACCCCTGCAGCCCCGGTGGGATCCATTCCTGTCTGTGCCCCTTCTGTGCATCCAGCTGTTAGGTATAGCCTCATCCTGTTGTGACTATCATAACTGTTATTTCTTTCTTGGTTTGGGGGGTGGAGGTGAGGGGGTTAGACAGGATTTCCTGTAATGGCTACGCCAGTCCTTGAAAGGCAGATTTTTCAAAGTTCCATCATTTGTCATTTAGTCTAAATTCGTGGTTAAAGAAAGGTAGAAAAAAATGGGGTCAGGAAAAACAACAGTAGGTGTGAGGGGTCAGAGGTCAGGCAGGGAGTTGCTCACACCTGTGCCAGCCCTCCCAGCCCCGCCCCAGCCCCTACCCAGCTCCTCCCGTCCAGGACCACCCTCTTCTTACCACCATCTGCTCCCTCTTCTTTGTATCAGGTGATGCTCAGAAATGCTGGAATCTCCACGGCAAGTGCCGCCACCGATGCTCCAGGAAGGAGAGCGTCTATGTCTACTGCACAAACGGGAAGATGTGTTGCGTGAAACCCAAATACCAGCCGAAGCCAAAGCCATGGATGTTCTAACTGCCCAGAAGCCTGAAGCCCAGATAATACAGATGGCAAAGCTGTCCTAGGTTGACCCCATGGATTCTTGAGTTCAGTCAATAAACGTGCTTGCCTAACCTCAGTGAAGCCTACTCATCTACAGTAGCAATTTTGAGGTCTGGGGAGTCAGAGCTATAATCATCATCACGACAGCCCCGCCTCTCACAGGTGCATAGTGGGACTTTCTCGAGTCCATGAGGCCTATGCCCAACACACTGTTGGGCAGCTAACAGAGATGTGCTTATGTCCATTTGTGTTTCTAGAGTCGTTTAGGTAGAAGGCTTAAGGTAGAATCCTTTGCAGAGCTTGACTCGATTAACTCTCAGGAATCCCAAACCTTCCTTCTCTGAGACCTGAGTGCCCTCTCTCCATTGCTTTAATTTGCAGACGTGTATTAACAAGCACATTCCACTGCCTAATAGAAAAGACGGCGCTATCCCTGAAGGGAAGACGATGGTTGCTGGTCTTATCACACACTGGTCAATTGTAAACACTCCTACTTGGACCAGAGGAAGAAGGCTTTGCCAATATGGGGGAAAGCTTTGCCAACTTCTGTTGGGTCTGAGGCCTTGGTCCTTGTCCGGGTGGTTCCCATGGCAACAATACACATTCACTCAGGACTTCACTTACCCTGGGCTTCCTGGGATCTCTACAATCAAAGGCAAGCGAGGCCATGCTGTGCACGGGGCGAGGTGGGGTGGGGGGAGGGTGGAGTTTGAACAATGCACTTTTCAATGATCGGTGGTGATTGAAGAAATCAAGGATTAAAATGTTTTGATTCTAGAATCAAGTGAAAATGTAACATAGCAAAACCTCTGTAAGACGGCTAAGATGGTTCTAAGAGAGATGTCCATCATTTTGAGGGCCTACATTAAAAAAAAATCAGAATAGTTTCAGATAAATAACCTAACGATGTGCTCTTAGAAACACAAGAACAGGCCAAACTCAAAATTGGTAGATGGTGTCTTAGGGCTTTATTTCTAGGCTGAGACACCATGACCATGGCAGCTCTTATAAAGGAAAACATTTCATTAGGACTGGCTTACAGTTTCAGAGGTTTAGTCTACTGTCATCATGGAGGAAAGCATGGGAGCATGCAGGTAGACGTGGTGCTGGGAAGGTAGCTGAGAGCTCTGCATCTGGATCAGCAGGCAGAAAACAATCCTGAGCCTCCAAGACCTCAAAGTCCAGCCCCTAGTGACACACTTCCTCCAACGGAGCCACACCTACTCCCAAAAGGCCACCCCTCCTGATAGTTCCACTCCCCATGGATCAAGAATTCAAACACTTGAGTCTGTCTATGGAGGCCATTCCTATTCAAGCTGCCACAATGGTTAAAAAAAAATCATAAAGTTACTAAAAGAACAAGACAAAGAATTAATCAGACAGAGTTGGTTCTTTGAAAAGATAAACAGGAGGGCTGGGGGTGGGGGGGGGGATGACTCAATGGCTACACAGATTGAGAACTGGGTTCAGGTCCCCAGACCCATGTAAATGCTGGATGCACAGTAACAGCCTCTACAGAAAGACAGAGGCAGACATGACAGGAGAGCCCCAGAAGCACATGGGCCACCTAGCCCAGTGTACACAGTAGAAAAATAACAAAGATCCTGTCTCAGGCAAGGTAACTGTTGAGGGCCCACATATAAAGCTGTCCTCCTCTAACTCTATACACACACACACATGAGCACACATTAAAAAAAACAAGATAAACAATGCTGACAAATTGTTGACCAAATTAATCAGGAGAGAAAGCCAGAGGACTCTGATCAGAGGGTCATCCAGACGGCTCAGTGTGTGGAGGTGCTTGCCACAGAATCATGGTGACTTGAGTTCAATACCTGGAACCCACATGAAGTTCGAAAGAAAGAAACAACTCTACAACATTGTCCTGTGACCTTCACAAGTGCATCATGGGCATCTTGAACACGACGATGATGATGACGAAGACGAAGATGAAGAACAAGAAGAACAAGAAGAAGAAGAAGAAGGAAGAAGAAGGAGGAGGAGGAGGAAGAGGAAGAAGTAATAATAAAATAATAAGCAATTTTTTAGTTGTAAAAATACAACTGGTGATTCAAATGGAGATGATATAGCAGATAGTAATGAAATCTAGAGGGTCATTAAGAAATTGTTTGACGGGGCAAGGAGATGACTCAGCAGCTAATGGCGCTTGTTGCAAAGATTGATAATTTGAGTTGGATCATCAGGCACATAGTATCTGTAAAAAAAAAATCAATTCAAGAGTATATAAACAATCTAAACTGATCTATAAGCAGCAAGGAAGGGTAGGTATGTTAATAGTGAACACTTGCCCAACCTGTACACAGCCCTGGATCTGATCCCCCGGGCTGCAGGAAAGGAAAGGAGGAAGAGGAGACAGAGGAGGAAGAGGAAATAGAAGCAGCGATGAGAGCTAGAGAGAAGGCTCAGTGGTTACAAGCACTTGCTGTTCTTGGATTCAGGTCTCAGCACCCACAGGGTGGCTCATGTCTGTCTGTGACTCCAGCCCCAGCGGTCTGAAACCCTCTTCTAACTTCTGAAGGAGCCGGGTACAGATAGGGAAAACATTTATAGACATCAAATAAAAAGTAAATCTTTTTAAAGCCGTGAACAGTAGTAACAAAGAGTCTTCCAGTGGCTGCAGAGATGGCTCAGTGATCAAGAGCAAAGAACCTGAGCTGGGGTCCTAACACCCACCTGACAGCTTACAAATGGCCCGTAACTCCAGTTCAGGGAATCCAGTGACATTACCCTGGCCTCTTTGGATGCCTACACTCATGTGGTGCACAAGCATTCATGCAAGCAAACACCCAAACACATAAGTAATGAAGATTAATAAATATTTTTAAGGGAATCTCCCAAAACAACACATGATGAGCCTACGATTTGTGCGGTATTTTTGTTCCAGGAAAATTCAGTTGGTAAGAAATGCTTGCATCTGGATCTCTCATGTACAAGCCTGGGGAGTAAGCCAATATTTCATTCTCCTAGACAGCCCTACCTATTTCAAGCCACTAAGATCCCTAGCTCCAGTCACTTGCAGGCCAGTAGAGAATCAACCATCAAAAGTTTACCTAGTAGATTCCCAAAGAAACCACTAGAGGGCAGTATCTGCCTGTGAGACTCCTTGATCAGGACCCGACTGAAGTCTAAAGGAAAAGTTGCCGGAACGAACGGAGCTGCCCAAGCTGGCCTTCAACTCATGATCTTCCCAAGTGCTGGGATTACAGGTGCACGCTGCAACACCCTCAGAGGGTCTTCGCCATAATACTGGAATTATAAAAAATGAAAAATTGTATAGTTACCGTGGGAGGTCTTTTAGGTCTAAAACACTGAAGAAATTTTGTTGGGCATGGTCGAACACATCATGAATTCCAGCAGGCAGGGTACAGAGGCAGGTGGATCTCTGAGTTCAAGGTCATGCTGGATTTCATTTAGGCATGGCTACATAGAGAGACCCTATCTGAAATATAAAAAGAGGGGGGGGGATATATAGGCACTCCTAGAAATTTTCCAGAGTGACAAAGACATGAAGCACCCACTGCTTGACTTCATTTTGCTTTTAAACCACATTTTACACATTCTTATGTGTTCTGTGTAATAAACAGAGTGTGGCCTTCATTCTCTCACTCGTGGATCTCCATTTTAAGCTTTTCTCAGTGAACATGCTCTACTTTTTTTACAGTTGGGGGCGGGGGTGAAGGTTGTTTTCAAAGCACTAGAGTGAGCTGGAGAGATAGCACCGCGGTTGGGAGCACACGCTGCTCTTGCAGAGGACCCGGGTTCAGTTCCCAGCACCCACAATGGGGAGCTCACAACTGCTTGTAGTTCCAGTGCCAGAGAATCCAATGCCTCTGACCTCTCAGGACACTCACACACTCGTGTGCACATAAGCACATGTGCACACTCACACGCCAAACACAAATAGATATTGTAAAATAATTATAAAATTAAACATGGAAAAGGGTTTAGAAAAAAAAAACCATACAGTCTGTCTGCTGTGGCTTTCTTTGCTATGATCCAATAAGAGAGATTCAGCGTCATTCCTGGAACACTCTGGCCAAAAATAGATATGCTGTCTCATCTAGTCTAATCCCATAAGGAAACAGCAGCAGCTCAAACCGAGGGGCATTCCATAAAACAGCCGGCCGGATGAGTGACAGATGCCAGAGCCTGGAAAGCACGATGAACTCTGATTTCCTCTTTTCCTAGGCCGACTTTGAACTTCCTGTGTAGCTAATCTTATCCCCCTACCTCCACCTCCCACATGCCATGTTCAACTGATGTGGCACTGGGTATCAAAGCCAGGGCCTGGTGAGTGGGAGGCAAAACACTCTAGAGACATTGCTAGCCCAGATGTCTCCGATGTCTCCGGTCAAGGAGGTCAAACCAATGCTACAACTGAGAGATGGTGTTTATCTAGGTAAGTTCGGAAGAGCAAATAATGAGATTGTTTTTCGTTGTTAGCAGCTGGGTTTACTCACAGCCGGTGTGGTTACATAAAAAAGCACCTTTGTCTCAGGAAAACAAAGTGGTGAACGGAAAAACCCAACCCCTCACACCTGAACTTCACCTGCAAACAAACGCTCACTCGGATGCTAACGGTGGAAAGTGGACACATTGTCTTAACTGAGGTTTCCTTCTCTGAGAGGACTTCAGCTCCTTTCAAGTTGACACAAATTAATCAACCGGACTGATTCTTTGTCAACTTGACCCACAAATCACAATCAAGTCTCAATCTTTCTATTCTTGTTCATCCTCAAGGCTGCACGTTAATATTAACATCATGATATAAACTATCTTCAAACTCACAAGTCCCGTAGTCTTTACAAACTCAAACACTTTAAAAACTGTCTCTCTTCTTTTAAAAAAAAAAAATCAGCTTCTTTAAAAAAAAAAAAGTTTTATTTATGTATGTATTTAAGAATGAGTGCTCTAGCTGCATGAATACCTGCATGCCAGAAGAGGGCGCCAGATCACACTATAGATGGTTGTGAGCCACCATGTGGTTGCTGGGTACTGAACTCAGGACCTCAGGAAGAGCAGACAGTGCTCTTAACCATTGAGCCATCTCTCCAGCCCCAAGTCTTAAAAAAAAAAAAAAAAAAAAGCAAAGTATCTTTTAAAATCCAAAGTCTCTCAACTGTGGATTTCAATAGGACTTTTTTTTAAGTATTAAATACTTTCTCATTTCAAAAGGAGAGAAATTACTTTCTTGTTCTCCTCCCATAACACTATGACACACGCTCACACACAATCAGAAAATAAAGAAAAACTACGTCAAAATACTTCAAAATTGGCTAAAATAAATTTTTATTAAGTGTCAGAAGAGATTTATACACAATCCATTAATTCTTTATAAACCAGTTGCCAATGTAAGTCTAATCCTGTAAGTCAGCAACTTACAAAATGACAGTAAGAACCAGGCGCAGTCGCAATCTGAACAAAGGGAATCCAAACTCCAAGAGTGTAAATAACTCAAGATCCAACATCTAGAATCAGCTCACGACCTTCTGGGCTCCTCCAAAGCCACTTCTCTGGCTCCATCATCTGAAGCACACACAGCTTATTGTTCAGGTTCCCAGACCGCTCCCTGTCACCATGGCTGTTGTTATTGGTGGCTGGTTACCCTATAGTGCTGGCATCTCCAAAACACTAGGATCTCTTGCCACACTGGACTGCACCTTCACCAATAGCTTCCTGGACTCTCCTTGGGGAGTCCAGCCCTGTCACATAGTGCCAAGCCTCAGCCGCAACCCATGACCCCTTCATGCCTTCGAAGCCAGTACTTTGAAACCTAGGTGACTCCTATACTACCAAGTTCAGCTGCCACAGAGGCACAATGTGGGTGGCCTCTGGACCACAGCGTGTGCACTAACCCTCAGGAAACACTTCCCAGAAGATTTCACCTTAGGGATGTGTAACCACAGCTCACTGACTGCCGATTCTTCCGCCCCTGCTGACCAGCATCCATTGTCCTAGCAAAGTAAAAGTTTTGCTTTAGTGATTTTGTTTCTTGTTAGTCACAGCTGACTTTTCAGCCCCAGCAGAACAGAGCCATAAATTCTTCACACCAAGGACCCACTGCAGTGTTTGCTTCCCTCTGAAACTTCATGGCCAGGCTTGCTTCCTCTACACTTCCTGCATGATTCTTATCTTCCAAGCTCTTACAGAACATCCCACTGAGACCTCAACACTCAATTCTAACCCAAAGTTCCAAAATCCTTCCACAATCCTCCTCAAAACATGGTCAGAGCTATCACAGCAACACCCGACTCCTGGTAACAACTTGTCTTGGGATTTTTGGTTTGGTTTGATTGGCTATTTTCTTTATTTGCTTTATTTCAAATGTTTTCCCCTTTTTAGGTCTCCCCTTGGGAAACCCGTCCATCCCAACCCCCCTCCCTTGTCTTAGGATTTCTATTGCTGAAATGATACACAAGTAAGTTGTAGAGGAAAAGGCTTCCTTGGCTTAAACATCCACATTGTAGTCCATCACTGAAGGAAGTCAGGGCAGGAACCCGGAGGCTGGAGTTGATGCAGAAGCCGTGAAGGAGTGCTGCTTACTGCCTTGCTCTTTGTGGCTTTGTTCAGCCTGTTTTCTTATAGAATTCAGGACAACCAGCCCAGGTATGGCACTACCCACAACGGACTGGGCTCTCCCCCATCAAGCACCTGTTCAGAAAATGCCTGAAGGTTTGCCTTCATTCTGAATGTATAGAGGCATTTTTCTCAACTGAGGTTCCCTCCTCTCAGACAACTCTAGCTTGTGTCAAGCTGACATGAAACTATTCAACACAGTCAGCCTCTGAGGAAGGCATGGAAATGCTTTGTACTACTCCTAAGGCTTTCCAGGGATGCAACTGTCTTGAGAAGGTGGCCAGGGCACGCCTTTTGCTCAGTTGCAATGACACATCGCAGTGATTTGTATCACTGGGCCCTTTCAAAGATTTTGAGCCACCTTCTATGACCCTGCATCCTCAACCAGCCACCCCATTATAGGCTGTGATGATTTCCACTTGACAGCAGAGAAATCTGACAGTCAGGCTCAGGAAGGGACTGGCTCTGGGTCCCACAGTCAAGATAATCCTGCACAGACGTACCCCCAGGCCAGCCTGGTCTAGAGGATTTTGTCATCAAGAGTCTCTTCTGAGTTGAGTCTACATCATGACAAGCTGACATTTCAAATCACCACTGTGTCCCTTTGGGGTTTCCTAAATCAGGAAGTTGAGTCTGAATGAGGGCTCAGTCATGCAGGATCCTCCTCGCCTCCCACTGCTTCACCTATGTATGACAGATGATAGGAACGATTGGTGCTGGCTGGAATCGAACAAGGTGTGGATGGCTTGGTCTCCCTCTCCCTCTTCATGGCTGTCCCAAGCTAATGCTACCTCGAAGTCACTCCTGTGGCTCCGCTGGCCTCCTGGAATTCTTAGTGCTCCTGTGTCAAAGCTCTTCCACCCACCATGATGTGCTTTTAAACAGCTTGCTAACTCTCAGTTCCCCACATAGACCACACAGGAACGGAGCAGGGAGCGAGAGTGCCAACCTCCACCCAGTTCACTTTGTGATAGAAATTATTCAGCATGGGAGTGTTGTTCCTGAGCCCTGTGGGCGTGTCTGTCTTCCTCTCCAGCTGTCTTAGCCCCTCTGCAGGAACCAAAGAGCCAGAAACTAAAGGGGTCACACTCAGCATGACAAGTGGCCTCCAGGACTGCCTCTCTGTCACACCAGCTTTCTCCACTGACACAAACTTCACTTATTATTAGACCACTACGAGTCCGCTAGTGGAATTCACCACCCCTCATTGGGCCACCGCCACCCAGAACAGCTCCTGTCTCTGCAGTCCTTGACATTCCTTCCAGTCACTGCATCCCCTATCCCTCTGTGGACTCAACCCCAGAGAGAAGATGGCAGGCAGGGGAGCTCCCTGCCCCCCTTCCTCACAAGCTCAGGTCTTCTCCAGAGCTGAAAGGCAGAATTCTTCTTTCCCAAGAGTCTTAAACTGGAAGTGAGACAGTGAGGCGGTGCAGCAAACGCAAGCAGAAGTCAGCCAAGAAGGTTCCAGAGAAAGAGTTACATTGCCAATAGTATTGTTACTGTCACATCCTCGTGCTGTTATTGTTTAGAGCTGTGACTACTACTGTTTCGGATTACCGACCCACTCCCAACTCACCATCTCCCATGCCTTCTCTAGACAGGATGTGGGGCCTGAAATCTTGGTGGTCATATAGTTAGTCGCCCAAGAAAAGGAGGTCGTAGAAATGACACATGTGCGTGTGCGTGTGTGGTATGTGTTTCCTGGGGATTGTACATAGATCTGCATGTACACCAGACAAGCTCTCCACCACAAAGCCACATCCCCACACCTCCAGATTTCCTTTATAGTGAGGAGGGTTCCCCACAAGGTGAGCTTCCTGTTTTTCCATCCTAACACAACCCCCAAAGGCAGACAGGATTGAATCCTGTGCCTCTCTGTGTACCTGTCTGATTCTGCTGGGGTCGTTTCCCCTACCTTCCTGCATCATTGGGCCTCATCACAGAAGAGGCAGACTTTCCCCTAAGCAAGTTCTTAGAACCAACTTACCTTGGCAGACTCGTGAATACCAAATAGGAGATGAAGAAAGAGAATGCCTTCCCTTCCAGCCAGGTTGCCTTGCCTTTCAAGCCAAACTAACCATCCTGTTCTGGGTGGCAGATGTGTGTTGTTGACTGTGTTATCCTTAGCCTTTATTAATTCATCGTGAGCTCTACCTTGCTTCGGACATTCTTTCTGCAAAGTTCTAACCAGGCAATATCATTGTCCCCACTTTGTGGCTGAGGATCCCGAGGAGGATTTCGGGAGGATGGATCATCTTTCCGGAGTTAGTCAAGCCCGGAACATTTATGATGGTCATTAAGCCCACTCTCTCCAGCATCTGTTCCTTCACCCATCACCCCCACATCTTTGAGTTCACCCGCTTCCCTGTCAGGAAATGAACTCAGTCATCCAAGCAGAACACAGGGAGAGCTGATGACATGAATTTTATTGGGCAGTGATGGCATCAACTCTAGAGCAAGCTACACATTTCCAACCCTTGAGGGGCGTGAAGGCTTGAAAGAATAGGACAGGCAGCACAGAGAAGCATCCGGACACAGGTGCATGAAGGTCTCTTGCCTTGTGCAGAAAGTCCGGCAGGCTCCTTGGCCGTTCCAGCACCGTTTGAATTCAGTGCTTCCTGTGTGGAAGAAGACCACAAATCACAGAGCAGCCTGTGGGTCGCAGATTAGACCACTGGTCACAAGTTGAACTACAGATTATGTCACGCTGGTAATAGGTTAGCTCTCTGGTCATTTGTTAGACCACAAGTCATGAATGAGAGCATGGATGATAGTGGAGGTTACAAACCTCATTCTAAGTGAGCCCATATGTCACAGGTTAGACCACTAGTTAAGAGAATAATTTATTGTCCAAGTAAATCCACCCATCGGGCACACTCTCAACACTCCTCTTAACAATACAGTGTGATTGCACTTGGTTTTGCTGTGATCCCTATTGTACAAGTGGAGAAATGGAAGCTCCTGATCAGAAGTTAATAACCTTAAGGAAATCATAGTCACACACACACACACACACACACACGAGTGGTTACCTGGTGGTACATGACCCAGGACCAGGAGAGCCACAATGAGCAGAATCCACTTTGCCATGGCCACCAAGCTCCTGGGAAGATTGCCGGGAAGAAGTCAGGGGAGGAGCGAAGCATGCAGTCTTGCTTCATACCCAGCTTTTATGGACTGCAGAGCCATGGACAGCAAGCTCAGGTGGGAGGGTGAGGCCACGTGGTCCCAAGGCTGTTTAGCTCTCCCATGGCTACCTCTGCATGGACTAGTCAGCCAAATCCCCCAGAGGCTGTGCAAGGCGTGGGGGGTGGGGGGCATGACAGAAGGACGGAGACAGAGAGACAGAGAGACGAAGAGAATATGGATGGCTTCTCCCAGCCTGAGAGCATAAAGAAATACTTGAGAAAGGTCTGCTTCTATCCAGCATCTTCCCATGCGATGGTCAATACTGACTGTCAACTTAACAGCATCCAGTAAGCAGCTAGGAGGTTAACATTTAGGCATGTCTGTGAGCAAGTGTCTAGGCTGGGTTAATGGAGGAGGGAAGACACACCCTAAAAGTAGGCAAACACTCCAGGGCCAGGGTCATCCTGGACTGGATAAAAAAAAAGAGAAAGCGAGCTGAGCACCACTATCCCTCCTCCCTCCCTCCCTCCCTCCCTCCCTCCCTCCCTCCCTCCCTCCCTTCTTCCCTCTCTAGCTGCATCACACTCCAATGCCTATGCTGATAGGACTGCATACCCTTAAACTGTGAGCCAAGAAAAACCTTCCTCCCTTAAGTTGCTTTTGTCAAGTATTTTGTCTCAACAATGACAAAAGTGACCAACCCACCCCTTGATCACTGCAAGACCTTAAACAGGTCACATAACTGTGAAGAGACCTAGGCTGCCATCTACAAAATGATGAAAAGTGTCCTTTTCTCTCTTTTTTTAAAATTATTTTTAAATTTTCATTAGATTTACTCACTTTATTTTATGTTTTGTCTGCACGTGTGTATGCACCGGGTGTGTGCATGATGCTTGCAGAAGTCAGAAAGGCAAATGGATCTGGAACTGGAGTTAGGGATGGCTGTGGACCACCATGTGGGTTCTGGGAACCAGACCTGGGTCCACTGCGAGAGCAGCAAGTGCTCTTAACCACTGAGCCATCTTCCCACCCCCTAGACCCACTCTGAAAATGGAAGAACGCATTTCTTATAGAAAGTAAGAACTACCTTCAGAGCACTGAATGAAACAAAGTTCTCAGAGTGTGGTCCCTGGAGCAGCAAACCCTTACTCCTCCCTGAGAGAAGTGCAAACTCAACAGGCCTACCCCAAATGTCTCAGAGAGCCACGGAACTCTCTCAGGCATTTCTAAGACACCACTACAGTCCAGTCGAGCCACCAGGATAACACATGCACAGAGTTCCTTAGCTCGGCGTCTAGAGCATACGCGGATAGGTTACATCATGAAAGATGAGTAGGAATGTGTATCCCCAAATGAGGGAGCAGAGGGCCTGAAAGGGCAGGTCACAGCGGTGAGACCTACTTACAAGTCGCTGAAATGACCACAGACCATGAGGTCCTCACTGCCAAATTCACACTTGTATGTATAGAGAAAAGCATGGCCACTTGTTTGTATGTTTTAGCAAGGTTACCTCCGGTTCCTTGTCCCTTGAGAGTTAAAACAGGGCCATGCTATGCAGCCAGGCTGGCCTAGAACTTACTACGCAGCCCAGGCTGGCGTGCCTCAACTCTCAAGGGTTGGAATTCAGATATGTGCCACATCTGACAAATTGCAATTTTAAATCAAGAAACTGAAACCCAAAGGGGGGAGTTGATTGGCCCAAGGTCACACACAGTGACTGAGTCACAGAACTAGGGCTGGAAACCAGGTCACCACGCCATCAGGCAGCGGAAGATGCTTGTCCAGCACAGCTCATCCTACAGGCAGGACAGGGAGACTGGGACAGCCAAGCTACATGTTAGAAGCATGATCACACTTGTGTATCCTCAGTGCCAGAATTTATTGAAAAACAATAAGTTCACAAGTTGTGTCCATTTCATTGACTGCAATTTACCAGGCAGTCCTGATTTGGTAATTGGCCCTTGGCAATCTCAGATCCTTTTATTCTCATCTTAATTATTAATATTATACTTGGTACAGTTTAATGCATGTATCTGTCTATACATGTATATATCTATGTATGTATATGTGTGTGAGTGTTTGTGTGTGTGTGTGTGTGTGTGTGTTATAGAATAACTATAACAAAGAGTTACAGCAGAGTTCAAAGGGATACTCCTGGAGTCAGAAGACAGAACTACTGGACCAGAGACATCACTGTCAAAGGTTAGACAAGATATTAACAATAAAAGTAGAGAGCTGCTGGAGGCTCACAGAGCCCAGACACAGGGTTGAGCTGTGAGGCAGGCAGGCCAGTCTAGCCAGATGAGAAGATGGACAGTGGATGAATATTCAAGTGCCCCAGCCAAACCCTGGAGACTGCTGAGAACTATTGGTCCTTTGACACACACAGCAGCAGATGGTCACATGACAGGTCTGTGGGGATGTTGCCATAGCTACATCACTTGTCCTTTTTGTGGGGTCCAGGTGAGGGTGCTGTGCCTTTTATTGATCTGGTGTTCTGTAAATCCCCCTGTCTGTTTTTCTAATGCAGTTTTCATACACCAATGAGCTTATATGGTCCCAGTCTGATTTGATAAGCTAATAGAGGATGATTTTTCTCTTATAGGACTAAGTTATCTATCGGTCTCTGCCTCATGGGTGGTGCTGGATGGGTGGGAGCATCCACCTGCCACTCTGCATGCTCAGTCAAAATGAAGCCAACCACTGCTTTGTAAGATGGGGTCACCCAAGGCAAGGCACAACCTGGAAGCCACTGTTCTGCAGTCTGCTGAGACTTGGAGCTGAGCACAGCCTGATCTCCAGGCTGCGGAAGGCAGTCAGACCAGAGGGAGGGGGGGTGCTATTGTCCCAAGCCCTGCCCAGGCTGAGGCAACCTACCCTGCTGCTTGGATCTGTTCCGAATCGGGAGCCTCTCAGGCGTGACGGGGAGTCCCACCCACAGGTACTGCCTGGCCTCTGCGTCTCTACCACCACCCTACCTACACTTTAACCGTTTCTCAAGAGCTAACGGGGCTCCCTGCTCAAAGAGCTTGGATGCTGGCCTTGGAGCCGGCTTCTTTCTCCTTTACCAAGATCAGTATCTTTCCTGCTCCCACATGCCTACAAAGTTTAAATGATGGATAACTGGTAGATAGATAGGGCCAGTGAGTTGGCTCAGCAGATAAAGGCACTTGCTGCCAAGCCTGACAACCTGAGCTCAATGCCCCAAACCTACTTGGTAGAGGGACCAACTCTATATAAACCAACTTGTATAAGTTAATCCTCTGCCGTGTGCTAAGGCCCACTCTGCCCACTCCCTCTTCCCGCTCCTCCAACAAATAAATGTTCTCTGTGTATTGTTTTTTTTAAAGGGGACAGTAAACCAAAGGACAGATACCTTAATCCCTGCTAATCGTAAGCAAATGGATGACGAGCGACTTAAGGGTATCAAAATCAGACATCTTTACTGTGCAGACTATAAGGCTCTCGCTTCCTCCAAGCCCTTTTCCAAAATTAACCCTCCACCCAGAGCTTTCTCAAAGTGTGTTCTGCGGGTTATCTGCATCACTTGCGCGTTTGTTTAAGGCGCAGATTCCTTAGCCCAGAGGCCAGTCCTGTGGAATCACCTCCCTTGGAAGGTGGAACCTGTGACTCTGAACACTAAGTTCCCCTAGAAGCTTCCATCCAGGGCTGAAGTTGATGTGCCCCGTAAGTGGTGGGGGAACTGAGGCGGACACAGAAGGACATCCAGACCCAAGAATAAACTCCTTTTCCAGCACCCCATTCCTACACGGCCACCCCCACCTCACGGGAAAGACTGAAGGCGGAGGTCTACAGGGCGGAGACCCGGGCTGCCTTGACAGGGCGGGGCCGCACGGGGCGGGGTGGCGCTGGAACGGGCGGGACCGGCCGGAGGGGCTGCGTGCGGAGGCCGGGGGACAGCGGAGTACCCAGCAGCTGGGGCGGCGGGGACTCGGAGCCTCCGCGCGTCAAGGTAAACTTGCCTGTCCTGGCGGAGTTCTCCAGACCCTTGCATGCAGTGTGGTCAGAGGACCAGGAGCCTCGAACCCGCATCTCCGGAGGGGATAGGTGGGAATGAGGGACAAGGGTGGGAGAGCTTGGCACCACCACCACCACCCCTGCGCCCTCGCCCCAGAACTCGGGACTCACATCCAGGACAGCGAGTGGAGAAAGTTCCAACCTGAAAGGGCAATTGATTCCCGAACCGGGTGGGATCCCCCTCCGGGTTCCCCTCCTACGCCCTGTTCTGTCACCAAACCTGTTGCCGGGTACCTCGCGGCTCCCCCCACCCCACACAACAACAGCTGGAGGCCATGGCGCCAGCGGCTCCTGAATTTTTCACGCAGGGGCGGGCCGGGCACGCCGTTCCCATGGCACCAGAGCACTCGGGTTACAGCCAGGAGATCCCCGGAGCCCCTCGCCCTTGTGGGGAACCATTGCACCCAGTTCCTCTTCAAATTCGGCCCGGGGATTTCAGACAGCGGGAATGAAACTTCCCAGAGACCTCAGCCCTCCTCAGTGCCCCCCCCCCCGCCTCCCTCTCCTTGTCCCTAAACTTGTGAAGACCAGTGGGGAAGGGGAAAGGGCCGGTCCGATGCTTTCTGTGAGGAGGGTCTCAAATACTGAAGGGTAGGGACCGGTCTGGGTGGGCAGGATGAATACACTATAGATGCTTTAGATGGCTCAACTTGCTGTAGCCCTCTCTGCCTGTGGGTGTCATGGAGAAAGGGGTTATCCTCGGAACTTGGGAATCTGCTTCTGGGTGCTCATCTGTGAGTGTTCAGAGCCTATGCCCTCGACCCTTTTAGGCCTGAAACCAGCAGCCCCGGAACCCAAGGAGCCAAAGAGTTTCTTCCCAGTTGAACCTGAGAGGGCTCTGGAGGAAATTATTTCCACCGTTTATCAGGCCCTAAGAAGGGACTCCGGGCTACGGGCTACAGACTCACTGTCCAGCCCACTTCTTTTGGAAGGAAGGAAGAAGCCAGGGAAGCTAAAGATTTCCTCACAGAGGATGACTCTTAACACCCAGCAGGAAGCAAAGACCACGCTGCGACGTCGAGCCAGCACGCCACTACCCCTGTCGTCCAGGGGCCACCAGCCTGGCCGCCTGTGCACAACACCCTCTGCTCCATCCCAACATCCCCGACTGGGTCAGTCAGTCTCTCTCAACCCTCCCGTCCGGAAACCCTCTCCTGCCCAGGATGGGTGGTCCTCTGAATCCAGCGACTCCGAAGGCTCTTGGGAGGCACTCTACCGGGTGGTGCTTCTTGGAGACCCCGGTGTTGGGAAGACTAGCCTGGCTAGCCTCTTCGCAGAGAAACAAGACCGAGACCCTCACGAGCAGCTGGGAGGTAGGCGCCCCGCGGGACAAGCCAGGCTGTGGCCATAGGATTGAAAAGCCTGTCTGTCGCCAGGAGCACAGGATTGCAGAGAATAGATGTGCAGGTCACTCACAAGATGTGCTGTTCAACTCACAAGGGCATCATTCATTCATGCCATGAAGTAAATGTGGCTCACCTAGGACTGTGCAGGGCGCAGTCTGGGCAGGGTCTAGGGAGGGATATTGGTACATGATTAACCTCCATGTCATAAGGGGAGAAAACCAGAAACTATGGGTGCCAAGGAATAATGGGCTTCCACCCAGCTTAGAAACTCCCAGACCCAAGTCTCCCCTGACTCTCAACCCCCGTCCCCTCCTACCCATCAGCCACCGAGTCTGTGTTGACTCTCCTGGGCGTCATGTACATGTCACAGGTGGGGAGACTGGGGCCCAAGATAATGGGATCTGCCTAAAGTCAGAGCAGGTTGGAGAGGGTTCCCAGGCTACCCCTTCAGCCCACAGTCACTCAGCTAAGACCCAGCGTCTAGCAACTGCTACATGCTCAGTACTATGCTGACAGCTGGTGACACATGGGCATCTGGTGGAGCTGTGACCACCGAAAACGACAGGATTCCCTACACCAGGAAAATGTCAAGGAGTGACTGATAAGAAAGGGAGGTGAGAGAAGGCTGTCTCCAGTGGCCTCCTCCACACTCTGACTGGACTCTCTCACTTGATTGCAGGTGTGTACGAGAGAACGCTGTCGGTGGACGGAGAGGACACCACTCTGGTGGTCATGGACACCTGGGAGGCTGAGAAACTGGTAGGACATCATAAGCATGTTAGGGGAGGGGTGCTAAAATTAATATTAGACACCTGTCTCCTTCTGGGGCAAACAGAGCAGGGCCTATGGCAGGGGCCTGCCTCAGCGCCCCTCCCTTAAACCTGTAGCTTTCCCAGGGGCAGAAGAACCTCAAAGTCCTGACCTCTGCCCTCACTGCATCGATTCCCCTCCTGGCAGACATCCCAGAATGCACTTCTCCTTTGCATGCTCCGCATCTTTATGGGCCTCCCACATTTGGAAAAACAAAACAAAGCATAAAACACTGGATTTGGCCCCCACATGCCTAAGGGTGACACACGCCCCTTCCTTTCCTCACCAGCTGTGTAGCTTTGTGCAGTGAATATCCCTACCCTGATTTTTAATCTTCTCATCTGATAAATGGGTCAAGCATTCCTGCCTTATCAGATACTTTTATATGCTACTGCTGCTGTCTGTTTACAAAAATTTCTGGGGATCAAACCCAGGGCCAAGGGCCAGCTCTGAATGTGTCTCACCACAGAGCAAGTTGTACCCCTAGCCACAGCATCGGCTGATTGTTAACGTCCCAGTGCAGCTGTGAAGAAGTCACCGAGCTTAGACTATGAAGAGAGCAGGAGCTAAGTAGGACAGGGAAATTGGCTGGGGTGACTCCGACAGCTACGGAGGTAGTGAAAAAGGAAAACCAGGGGTCACCCTCCCTTGCCCCCTTCCAGAACAGGCATGCAATGGGCCTCTTTCCTTTCATTACACAGGTATATATACTTATTGTAGGACTTTGATATATTACTTGACAATGAGCTGGGGATATAGCTCCGATAGCAGAGTGAGTGCTGGCATGCTCTGAATTGCAAGGCTCTGAGTCAGAGCCCCTGTACTGCACAAACTAGCTATGATAGTACATGCTTGTGACCCCAGTAGCTAAAGGCCAAAGGATACAGAAGTTTAAAGCCATCATCGACTACATAGTGAGTTCAAGGCTAGCCTGGGCTACATGAGATTCTGTCTCAAAATATCGGGGAGAGATTATCAGTGCAGATATTATCTCTGTAAAGGGATTCAACCAACAAAACCCATTGTCTTGCACCTGCGTGCCATGTGCCAAATATTATGTTCACATCTAGGGACACAAGGTCACCTAGTAGGCACAGGAAACACGGAGGAGAGACTAGTTATGCCATCTTTTCCCTGAACTTAAGCCCCATAGTGAAAGTTAGAATACAGTGTTAGGCCAGGCCTGGTGGTATAAGCCTTTAATCCCAGCCCTTGACAGGTAGAGGCAGGTGGATCTCTGTGAGTTTGAGGGGCCAACCTGGGCTACATAGTGAGTCCAGGACAACTGGGGCTGTGTAGAGAGACCCTGTTTCAAAAATAAATAAATAAATAAATAAATAGGCAGCGTTCAGTAGCTGACAGTACTGCTGGAAGAACCTAAGGAGAGAACAAGGAGGCTATGTGGGCAGATCTATTTTATTCTTTTAGATGGGGCCTCATGATGTGCCACTGTTGTTTTAGATTTTTATTGTATGGGGGGCAGGTACAAGCTCATGTAGAAGTCAGAAGACAACCTGCTGGAATCAGTTCTCTCCTTCTACCACGTGGGTCTGGGAACTGAACTTGGATCATCAGGCTTGGCAGCAGGCACCTTTACCTACTGAGCCATCTCACCAGCCTCAGCCTCCCCAGTGCTGCAATCATAGGCACGTGTCACTGTGTCTGGCTTGGCTAATTCCTTTTAACAAGTAGAGAAGAAGGGCCAGGTGAAAGTCATCCCAACGATGATCCCAAAACAGCATCTGGGGTTTCTGAGCTCCCTCTCGGCCCATGATGGAAATCAATGAACACACATTATGGTGTGCAGTTAAAGCTATACAGTCATTCTTCTTCCCTTCGGTCAGTGGAGACGCCGATGCTCAGAGGGGCTGTGTCCAAAGCTCTCCAAGAGCAGGTAAATCATGCCCAGATCTACAAACTCCACAGATTATTGGGGTGATCATGTCCCCAACTGTCCCGAGCATGTCACTTAATGGACCTTCAGCTTAAGTCTCATGTTGATGTCCTTAGTTATGCAGGTCCATCAGAGAAAGAGAGACACTGCAGGATGTATTATGGCTGGGTGAAACAGTCTCCGATGGACTAAACTCCAAATTACCTTGCCGAAGCCTCTTTATTGTTACACAAAGGGCATGTTTAGCCAGGCAATTTCTGCATACCCAAGCCTCTGATCTAGGAGTTGTCTGAAGGAATTATTACCTAAGCAGTCCTCAGCCACACAAGACTTCCTGGTTTGCCAGGTATGTCTCGGACTAAGTTATGCAAAGGCTCTGGAATCCTTCAGGAAGAGGACCTCCATAAACCTCAGATAACAATCACTATTTACAAAAGGCTATGTCCAGAACTCATGCCAGGCACAATGGCTGTGTTACGTTCCCCGTTACCGTCTACTAGCTCGGTGTCTCTAGTGGGCCAGGAGACCTGAAGACCCTGGTGAGGTCTTCAGGCTTGGAGGTTCGAGCCTCCCCAAGCTCAAGGACCACTATGAGAACGAACTGCTTTCTGAATGCAGTAGACCGCTGCAGAGTAGGCAGTGAGTTAGGCAGACCAATCAAGGGGTCTGCAAGATGGCTAAGCTGAGCAAAGGTGTCTGCGACCAAGCCTGACAGCCAGAGACTTACCCCACACTGTAGAAGGGTAGAAGGAGAAAATCAACTCCTGAAAGTTGTCCTCTGACCTCACCGTTGCACATAGGTTTGTGGGTTTTGTCGGGGAAGGGTTTTGAGAAATTTTTTTGTATCGTGGGTTCTTCGAATCAAGTTCAATCAAACTCAGATCCTTATGGGTGTGCAGCAAGCACTTTCCCCAGTGAGCTTTCCTCTAGCTCCTGAGATTCCACTTCTGTCTGAATCTACTCAAAGGTTATTTGGCCTGAGAAACCACTAGGGCAGCTGTGGAGCATGCGCCCCTCCCCCACCGAGGACCTAACACTTTTCTGCTCACCTTCCTCCCTTTCTACACACTCAGCCTTTCCCACCTCAGCCATTAAGACGGACTCTTCCTTTCTCCTGGACAGCCATCTTTCCTGCTGGGCCCGTCCCGGGCTCACTGGGAGCTCTCTGTACTCTTCTGATCCCCCTGACACCTCACACCACCTCTCCATCCTCTGCCGCTTTTGTAGGCCCTCGGCATGGCCCTCCACACTCTGCCCTTTACCTCCCCATCCCATAACCGCCTTCCAGAACATGAGCCTTGAGGACAGGAACCAGACCTCATTAAAGGCCTGAAATCAACCCTCCCAGAGCTCACGCTGGCTCTGTTATTCCGCTTCTTTCCTTTCCCTTGGTAAAGTGACGAGAAAGAGCTCTGCTTCTTAAGTGTCCCTTTCCATTCCCATTCCCTTATGTCCTCAGCCCGCCACGGGTGACCTTTCAGATCTCCAAAACTACTGAGAAAAGTCTCCCTGAATTCAGTCTTCTGTTCTCTCACTGTCTCTGTCTCTCTGTCTGTCTCTGTGCATGTATGTGTCTGTCTGTTTCTCTCTCTCTCTCTCTCTCTCTCTCTCACACACACACACACACACACACACACACACACTTTATTCTATAACCAGTTTGTGTGTGTATGAGTGTGGATACAGGCTTGCCATGTACGTGCAGGTGTGAGGTCAGAGGACAACTATAGGAGTCGGTTCTCTCCTCCCACTGTGGGACTCAGGAATCACATCCAGGCTTCCACTGCCCACACTTTTACCCACTGAGCCTTCTCAATGACCCAGGGCTGAGGCAGGAGAATTGCTTCAAGATTAAAACCACTCTGAGATGCAGGGTGAGGCCTTGTCAAAAAAAGAAGAAAAGGCGAAAGATGGGGTGGAGGAAGGAGGAAGAGAAAGGCGAGGAGGCTGAACAGGCAAAGCTAGATCTTTATTTGCAGGACAGAGCCCCGCCCCCGCCCCCGCCCCCGCCCCCGCCACCGCCCCCACCCCCACCGCACCTCCCACCCCCAGTCAGTTGGAAGGAACCGAGAGAGAGTCCATCAGCTTTTTGAAGAAAGAAACTGAAAATCGGAGAATCAATGGTTTTCCCAGGGGGCATTATGATAGAATTTGTCCCCCAAAACCATCCCAGGTAGATCCTCTCCTACTCCACCCTTTAGACCAACAGAGCCTCTTTCCCAGCCAGGGCTAGGCCCTCTGAGGATGGGCCTGGGGTCCCTCCCCCGCAGGATGAAAGCTGGTGCCAGGAGTCATGCCTGCAGGCAGGCAGCGCCTACGTCATCGTGTACTCCATAGCGGATCGCAGCAGCTTTGAGAGCGCCTCGGAGCTCCGAATCCAGCTGAGGCGCACCCATCAGGCCAACCACGTGCCCATCATCCTGGTAGGCAACAAGGCCGACCTGGCCCGCTGCCGAGAAGTCTCGGTAGAAGGTGAGACCTTTACCATACCCTCTCTCCTTCAGCCTGACTGCCCCTCCTCCAGGGCTCGCCTCAGAGGTCTGTGCCCTCCAGCCTAGCCTGTCCTACAACGAACAACTTACTTGTCCTGTCCTCTCTCACTTCCCAAATCAGCAAGCATTCAAGTCCCACAGAGCCCTTCTCTTCGCTCCACACCCCAAGCCTCTGTCCTGTCCTGGCATCTCCGCTCTGTCCAGGCTGGCCCTTATTCAATCATTCTAACCCTATTTAATCATTCCTCCTTGACAGCTAACAGATTTCCAGAAGCACAGCTTATCTTGTGACCTTTGCTTCAAACTCCCCCGAATCAGCCCCACGGCTGATAATCAGAGACGCTCTGCCCACCCCCAGTGTCTACCAGCTTCTCTCAAAGGCTGAAATGGCCAGTAGTGGCTCCAGTATAAATTGGGGAGATTATAAATTCAAGCTTTATATGAAACACTTAGTGTGTTGGCCAGGAACTACAAACCAAACTTTTAAAGTTAGGTATAAATTATATTTACAGTGGGTGATGAATATTTTAATAAGTTTCATATTTCTAGTGGGATCCGTACTTGTCTTAAAATGACCCTACTTATGAGGTCAAATCTTCCCAGCCTTATTCTTTTGAATATAAGTCTCTACACTGAGCCTATGATTTGCCCCTGGGTCCCCTGACACCTGAACTAAGTAGGAACCGAGGAAATTGCTTCCTGAGAGTTTGAACACATCTCTTCCCACCTTTATCTCTGCCTTCTGCCTCTGGCTCTGCCCCGTCAGAGGGCCGCGCCTGCGCCGTGGTGTTCGACTGCAAGTTCATCGAGACTTCGGCCACTCTGCAGCACAATGTGACAGAGCTCTTCGAGGGCGTGGTGCGCCAACTGCGCCTGCGCCGCCAGGACAACGCAGCCCCGGAAACACCTTCACCTCGACGACGGGCCAGCTTGGGCCAGCGCGCCCGCCGCTTCCTGGCACGTCTGACAGCACGCAGCGCACGACGCCGGGCACTTAAAGCCCGCTCCAAGTCCTGCCACAACCTGGCTGTGCTCTGAGGCCAGCGCCTTTCTGGGGTGATGGGACACTATGGTGCCACTGAGGAGAAAAGGTGCGTTGTTGGAGTCCTCGTGGTCGACCTTGCGTGTTGCCATGATGGCAATAGCGTCGCCAGGAGCCAGTGCTTTGGGAACCCTTCCTGTCGGGCGAAGGGATGAATAGGCAGACTATGGGGCTATAAACCCAAGCTAGCACAAGGTTTTTTGTTTTTATTTTTATTTTTTACAGGGTGGGTGTCTTTTTGTTAAAAAAAAAAAATCTTTCTTGTCCCTGGGGCTATGACCAACTCTTAGAATGTACCACAATAAGCAGGTCCAGGATGTCCTGTCTGATGTGTGGCCATCTCTCCGTGGGCTCTTCCAGGCATCTGCACTCTCTCCCCAAACATCTAACTTGACTGTAGACTGGCTTGGCCTGCTGGCCCAGATGTCTCGGGCAATCAATAAAGTCAGTGAATTAATTATAGGCTCAGGCCCTCCTCCCAACTGCTGGGTTTGGTTTCTACCTCAAGGCCTTTGAGACAGTCACACAGTGGATCACATTGCCAACCCAATGCTGAGTGACCTCCTATTTCCTTAATTCGTTTTATTTTAGATTCTAGAACTACAAAATGTTGCCTGTCTAGACTGGCACTGTAAGAGCTGCTGATTGTGCGAGCCTGTCACGTACACTAGGCGAACACCCAGCCCCTGTTATTTTTGTGCATGTGTGTGTTCTGTCTGTACAACACCGAAGAGTGTGGCCCCTAACCTGCTCTGGCTGCTTAGGAAAAGGAAGTTGAGGGAGGGAAAGCAGGAGCCTGCAATCACATAGTTCTAAGTGAGGCCACCCAGGTCCCAGATCCCATGAGCCCCTGGCCACAGTTCTCCTCAGGAGGCAGTGGGGTGAATAGCTCAGTAATAAAGAGCTAAGGAAAAGTCCCAAGTTCCATTCCCAAAACTCAGGCAAAAAGCCAGCCTGGCACTACAATACTATAATCCCAGCACCTACGAGGCAAGAACTAGTTAGTGGATCCCTGGAACTCACTGGCTAGCCAGCCTGCCTTATTTGGTGAGCTCAAAGCCAGTCGGGCTTTGTCTCTGGGGGAAAAAAAAAAAAACAGTAGGCAGATGACCTCTGGCCTACACACACACACATAGAGTGACAGGAGGTAGAGGTGTGACTGAAGGGTTCGATTCTAGCACTGCAAGGGGGTTCAGGGTAAAGGTTCTATATGGGAATAGCGGTCGATGCCCATAGTCCAGAACTCAGTGAATTGAGGCAGATGAATCTAGAGCTCAAGGCCAGTCTAGTCTACCAGAAAAGGGAGGTGAAAGTTAGATAATTACCCATCATGCAGAGGGAATGCAGAGGCAAGAGGATCCCCCTGAAACTTCAAAACCAGCCTGGTCCACAAAGCGAGTTCCAGGCCATCGAGCTCTATGTAGCCAGCTGCTATCTCAAAACCGAGGGAGGACACCAATTTCCTAACACAATTTTGCATACAATCTGAGGGGGCCAGGCAAGAATTCCATGGAACTCAATCCATTAATCCCAGGATGGACACTAATTTAGTTCAGTGCATTCATCTTCCAAATGTGGAAAATGAAGCCCTGAGACAGGCAGAGAGTATTCCAGAGTCACCCAGTCAGTGAGTTTCCGGGCCCTCAAGACCCAGCCCCCTCCTCTGACCTCCCTTGGCTGTGAGGGATGAGGGACACAGTGAAGCTTCCCGCCTGGCTGAGGACCCAGCTGGGTGTAGGGGTCGGGTCAGGAGTTTCCATCTCCGGGAGGATGGGGGAGGAGGGACTGTCACAACTTTGAGAAGAGAACAAGATGCAAACTGTTTAGACCATACTGCCTCAGACTTCTGACACCCCTGCCTCCAACCAACTGCCCACTACCAGACTCCTGGTCCCTACACAGAAGTCACCCGTGACCCAGTCCAGAGGATGAGGCACAGAAAAAATCATACTTCGAGGTGCCCAGTTCCCCGATGCTCACCGCCAACTCACTGGTCACCAGTCATGCCCAGGAAGCGGAGGAGGGTCTCCCCTCCCCTTTAGTCGTCTCCGGCCTGCGGTCGAGAATGGGGGTGGGAGGCTGTAACTGTGGAAAGTTGGCAGAGACGGCCGGCAGCAGCCGGGAGAGTGGAAAAAATGATATCAAACCCGGAAAAATGCAGGCCGGATGGAGGGCTGGGTGCGAGAGAGGGGGAGGGGAAAACAGCTGCCTGGACCGAGAACTGAGAGAGGAGGCCAACCAGAGTTTCCCAGCCGGCCTCGAGAACCACAAACGAGCCCTGTCCTTCCCTTCGTTCTTGCTCCACGGGTTTTATTGAGGGACTACTATGTGCCAAGGCAGAGAGCCAGGCCCTGGGGAGACATCGCTGGCTGCCTGAAGCTCACCCTAGATGGTGGGAAGGTACATTAGAGAACAGGGATTAGGGGGTCATCAGGGAGGACTCCTCAATTCACCCATGAGGAAGGTGAAGTCAGAAAGAGGAGGTCTTCCACCAGGCCACTCAGAATGGAAAGGAAGCCAGGATAGGGAATGTGGCTATGTGGACAGCCGAGAGCATGCAGCCAGGGGTCGACATTTGAACTCTGTTCCCTCCCGCCTCTCTGTGCCTCATTTCTCTTCCCCACTATAAAATAAGATTCGTGGCAATCCCCTGCCCCAAACCTGACTCAAGGATTAATTGTTTTAAGACATATCAAACGGGGCTAGGGAGACGGCTCAGTACTGCTCAGGGTCAAAGAGCCCATGCAGCCAGGTACCATGTCACAGGCTTGTGATCACAACACGGAGGAGACAGAGATGCAGATTCCTGACCCTTGATGGACCACCATCTTAGCTTACTCTGTGAGCTGTAGGTCCCAGTGAGAGACCCTGTCTCAAGGTGAGCCCAGGTGCTGCACACCTTTAGTCCCAGCACTGGGGAGGAGACCAGCCTGGTCTACACAACAAGTTCTGGGACAGCCAGGGCTACACAAAGAAAGCCTATCTTGAAAAAACAAACAAACAAACAACAACAAAACAGTGGAATGGATGCCTGCAGAAGCCCAGTACCTGAGGCTGGCCTGTAATCTCCGCACACGCATGCTATTGCATTTTAAGACCTTGGATGAGTCCAGTGTTGAGCGGGAGTGAGTCTAAACTGAAGATTTGCCTGGAAATTTCTGCCTGGCTATGCCACTGGAGGGCTTTAGGAAATTTTATTCCTTCCTTAGGCCTCAATTTCCCCATCTGCAAAAAGAAAGGGACTGAATCCGAGCCTGTGTCACATCTATGTGTTCTCATGTTTCGTTGTCTGTTGTTCTCAGCCCAAGCAATGGAGGCTCACGAGGGTGAGGTGTCATGCTGTTCTGTCTCCAGCACCAGCGGCTGTAACAGTGGCTGGTTTCTACAGACAGACGCTCACCAACCTGTAAAATGCCCTTCTGGGCCAGACAGTAGGTGCCCACGAATAAGGCAAAGCTGGGACAGCATGTAAGAAAACCACAGTGCACCACCTACTGTGACTTAGGAAGGCCTGCCCCACAGAAACAATCAAGATGGCTAACTCTGAAGTCTTCCTGTGTGTTGGTCAAGCCCTGTGCCTTGGTACCTGTTTTCTCATCTCACCTCAGTCCCCACCCCCTCCTCAGTAGATGCTTTTACAGATGAACACGCTAGGCTAAAAGAGCCTAAGAAATAGACCCAAGGCCAGTTCCACTCAGCCACTGTCAAGAGGCATCCTGGAGGGGCTGCCTGAATTATATGGCCGAGGAAACTAAACATGGCGAGAGAAGAGGGTCCAAGTTCAAGATACTGTGATAGTAACAGCAGACACTACTTTTGCTGTGGGTCTTCCAGTCCTTGAGGATCAGAGTAGACATTGAACTGAGGGGTTGGAAGCCCTGTGGGTTAGTTAGGTGAATAAACCACACCCGGGACCTCAGTCAATAGGCAGATCGAATTCACTTAGGGTAATTGGAGGCTTATAAAGTCTTGGGGGACTGAGGGTAGGGACATCCAGGATGGGCAAAGGTCATTGGCTGGGGACTTAGGGTACCTGACTGCCTCATTAGCACAGGGAAGCCTTTTAGGAATCTCAGATGCTGGCTGAACAGGTTCCCACATTTTGCTAAGTGCAAGGTACTGTGTTCTAGGTGCTTTCTGCAGGAAACGTGTTAAGTCCTCCAAACTGGTGATGTCATCACCATGCCAGTTTTTAAAATGTATTTATTTATTTACTTTATATCCTGATTGCAGCTTCCCCTCCCACCTCTCCTCCCAGTCCCTCCCTCTCCCCTCCCTTCCTGCCATTCCTCCTCCTTTTCTCCTCCTCGGAGGGGAGGTCTCCCACGGGTATCAACCCACCTTGGCATAGAGTTGCAGTAGGGCTAGGTGCATCTTCTCCTATTGAGCCTAAACAAGGCAGTTCAGTTAGGGGAAAGGGGTTTAAAGGCAGACAACAAAGTCAGAGACAACCCTGCTCCAGTTATTATGGGTCCCACACGAAGACCAAGCTACACATCTATTACATATGTCTAGGGGGGCCTAGGTAGGTCCTAGTTCAAGATACTGTGATAGTAACAGTCTACATGCTCTCTGGTTGGTGGTTCTGTCTCTGTGAGCCCCTGTGGGCCCAGGTTAGTTGATTCTGTAGGTTTTCTTGTGGTGTCCTTGATCCCTCTGGCCACCATGCTAGTTTTTTTTGTTGTTTTTTTTTGTTGTTTTTTTTGGTTTTTTGAGACAGGGTTTCTCTGTATAGCCCTGCCTGTCCTGGAACTCACTTTGTAGACCAGGCTGGCCTCGAACTCAGAAATCCGCCTGCCTTTGCCTCCCGAGTGCTGGGATTAAAGGCGTGCCCCACCACGCCCGGCTCGACCATGCTAGTTTTAAGGTGGAGAGAGGCTCAGTAACCCAGCCGAGGTTGTACAGTTAGCAAAGAGCACCAGAATCCAAACTAGCAAAGTCCTGTCTCACAGTGGCTGGAGCTCATTTGCATCCCACTGCTACTGTCACCACGAGGAAAGAGAGAAGTCTTTGCTAGTTGCCTAGAGTGGGGAGGGCACAGAACAAAAGCTCAGTGAAAGCCCTCAGCCTCCAACTGGGCCACTGCACCTCAAAGGAGGTGCACTGTTATGGAAAAATATGATAAAGGCTGGGAAGACTAATGTGTCCCCAGGGGCCCCAGGGTTCCTCAGAGTCCCCATCTTGCTGCAGAGGAGGGTCATGCACTGTGCCGGCTTGATCCAGAAGAGATGAAGGCCACCTGCTCCTGAGACAGCCCAGCCGCTGCTCAGAACACAGAGGCTCCGTTAGTAAAATAGCTGCGTCTCTCCACCCGAAGAGGCTTCTGCCTGGAGAGCCCAAAGGGATCAAGTTCCATCCAAGGCTTCCTGTCCTTGGGTAGTGGGAAGTTCAGGGTCTCACAGGGATCAGCTCACCCCTGTCTTCATCTATGCTGTAAGGGAAGGCCTGGGGCGGGGCGGGGAGGGCCTCGCTAGCAGAGATGGAAATGTGCAAGTGCCTGGCTTGGGAGGGGAAGAGAGAGGGAGACGTGGGAAGAAACAAACTCCTGCTCAGCTCCTTCAGTGAGATTAAGTGTCTCTAGACTCTGGCCACTCAGGAGACCTTAGACAAATCAAAATATACAGAAGGAGCAGATAATGGTGGAATTTGTCACATGGTGGTTTCTGTCTCAATAACAACTTGAACATTCCATCTTAACAGTTTGAAAAAAATACACGAGTTCCATCTCAATTTGAGCACTTGTCCCCTTGGGTTCAGAGTTCAGTTAAAAATAACACTAATGATAGGATGGGAGCTTGGGGCTCACCAAAGTGTGTGGTTTTCCCCACTCCCATCTGCTCCAAGTTCAAGGCAAGGTGTGTGTGTGTGTGTGTGTGTGTGTGTGTGTGTAACATTCCCATGCTTCATGGATGAGACTGTAGAAATACAGGCTTTAAAACCAGGGAAAAACATTTGATTCGAGCTTGGTCTGCGGCACCCCGAGGCCTCACTCAGCCTGCCTTCCTTTTGGAAGTGATAATTCCAATCGATAAAACAAAGTGGGGTTGTCGGGTGCAGTAGTGCACACCGTTAGTCCCAGCACTCGGGAAGCAGAGACAGGAGGATCTCCATAAGTTTGTTCTACACGGTGAGTTCCAGGACAGTTAGGACTACATAAAAAGATCCTGTCTCAAAAAATAAAAATGAGAGGGCTCAGCAGTTCAGAGCACTGGCTGCTCTTCCAAAAGTCCTGAGTTCAAATCCCAGAAACCACAGGATGATTCACAACCATCAGTAATAAGGTCTGGTGCCTTCTTCTGGCCTGCAGGCATAGACTGCTCAAATAAATAGATAAATCAATAAATACTTAAAAAATTAAAGCTGAATAAAAATGAAATGACCTTTAAGTATTTGGAACCACTGGGTAATTTCTTTTTTTTTTTTTTTTTTTTTAAAGATTTTTTTTTTTTTTTTTTTTTTTTTTTTTGGTTTTTCGAGACAGGGTTTCTCTGTATAGCCCTGGCTATCCTGGAGCTCACTTTGTAGACCAGGCTGGCCTCGAACTCAGAAATCTGCCTGCCTCTGCCTCCCGAGTGCTGGGATTAAAGGCGTGCGCCACCACGCCCGGCCTTTTTTTTTTTTTTTTTTAGATTTATTTTATTAATATATGTAAGTATACTGTAGCTGTCTTCAGACACTCCAGAAGAGGGAATCAGATCTTGTTGTGGATGGTTGTGAGCCACCATGTGGTTGCTGGGAATTGAACTCTGGACCTTCGGAAGAGCAGTCGGGTGCTCTTACCCACTGAGCCATCTCACCAGCCCATGTGTAGCCCAGGCTGGCCTCGAACTCGTGATCCTCCTGCCTCTGCCGCCTTCAGCAAATCCTACCGGCGTGCGCCACCACTACCGGCAAAATGCGAAGCACCCGCTTCCGCAGCGAGCAGGGTTCGAACCTGCGCGGGGAGACCCCATTGGATTTCAAGTCCAACGCCTTAACCACTCGGCCATCGCTGCTACGGGTAATTTCTTTCATCTCTCAGAACTCAGTTCTCTCCTCTGGAAAATGGGATCACTGCCCCCCCCACTTTTGCCGGGGGGGGGGGGAGGGGGGGAAATGAGGAGGCTTTATTAAATTTTATGGGTAACAAAGATATCACGCTAGTTAGTGTCAGTTTGACACAAACTAGAGGCAGTTGGGAAGAGGAGAACTCAGATGAGGAGTTGCCTCCATCAGGTTGGGGTAAGGATGTGCCTGTGGCATTTTCTTTGTCGTCGTTTGTACTGGCTGGTTTTGTGTGTCAACTTGACACAGCTGGAGTTATCACAGAGAAAGGAGCTTCAGTTGAGGAAATGCCTCCATGAGATCCAACTGTAAGGCATTTTCTCAATTAGTGATCAAGGGGGAAAGGCCCCTTGTGGGTGGGACCATCCCTGGGCTGGTAGTCTTGGGTTCTATAAGAGAGTAGGCTGAGCAAGCCAGGGGAGGCAAGCCAGTAAAGAACATCCCTCCATGGCCTCTGTATCAGCTCCTGCTCCCTGACCTGTCTGAGTTCCAGTCCTGACTTCCTTTGGTGATGAACAGCAGCATGGAAGTGTAAGCCGAATAAACCCTTTCCTCCCCAACTTGCTTCTTGGTCATGATGTTTGTGCAGGAATAGAAACCCTGACTAAGACAAATTGGTACCAGCAGAGTGGGGTATTCCTGTGACAACCTGACCATGTTTTGGGGAGGACTGTGGAAGGACTTTGGAACTTTGGGCTTGAAGATCCATTCGTTGTTAAGAGCTCTGTCAGATGTTGTGTAGGAGCTTGGAAGATAATGTTGAGAACAGTGCAGAAGATGGAGGTCTGGTTTGTGAAATTTCAGAGGGAAAATTAAAGACTCTTTTCAGGGCCGTTGCTGTTTTGATTGTGAAGATTTTGTAGTTCTGGTTAGCTGGGGCTGAAGAATCAGCTCTGATTAACAAGATACCAGAACTACTAAAGCAAAAACTTTGCATTACTGGGACTATTGATGCTGGTTAGCTGGAGCTAAGAAATTAGCGGTGATTAAGAAGAGACCAGCATCGTTGAGGTGATATCTTCTGGGAAGTGTTTTCTGAAAGCACAAAGAGGCTGTGTTCCAGAGATAGGCAAGGTTGTACTCCTTCTGCAGCGGGACTTGGTAATGTGTAAGGGTCACCCAGGTGGTACTGGTTTTGAAGGCATGAAGGGGTCATGCAGAGCAGCTGAGGCTAAGCACTGTGAGAGGCCATGGAAGGCCATTGGTGAAGGTGCAGCCTCAGTTGTAATTGAAGGCCCAGGACTGAAGGGGTCATGCAGTGTTTTGGAGATGCCAGTACCATGAGATGACCACCAAGAGCAGCAGCAGCAGTGGAGTACAGGCATCTGGAGCCCAGAGGACGACCTGTGTGCTACAAAGGGCATGGCTGGAGAAGTGACCCAAGCCCTTGGAGGAGCCCAGAAGATCGTGAGTTGGATCCCAGACGTTGGACGGTTGGAGATTGATTTTTGCTTTGATTGTGACTGTGCCCTGATATTTTCCCTCCTGAAGGAAGAAACTGTTTTAGTGGAGCCCACAGTTAAGAGACTTTTAATTGTAAAAAGACTTTGGATTTTAAAAGAGATGGATATTTTAAAGAGATTGAAATTTTAAGAATATGTAAAGACTGTGGGACTTTAAAGTTATTTAGATCTTGGGGATGAATAAGAATGTAAGGGTTGAGGCTTACTAGTGATGTGTTTATGTGTCAAGTTGACAAGGGGTCAATTGTACTGGCTATTTTTGTGTCAACTTGACACAGGCTGGAGTTATCACAGAGAAAGGAGCTTCAGTTGAGGAAATGCCTCCATGAGATCCAACTGTAAGGCATTTTCTCAATTAGTGATCAAGGGGGAAAGGCCCCTTGTGGGTGGGACCATCCCTGGGCTGGTAGTCTTGGGTTCTATAAGAGAGTAGGCTGAGCAAGCCAGGGGAGGCAAGCCAGTAAAGAACATCCTTCCATGGCCTCTGTATCAGCTCCTGCTCCCTGACCTGTCTGAGTTCCAGTCCTGACTTCCTTTGGTGATGAACAGCAGCATGGAAGTGTAAGCCGAATAAACCCTTTCCTCCCCAACTTGCTTCTTGGTCTTGATGTTTGTGCAGGAATAGAAACCCTGACTAAGACATCGTTGTTGTTGTTTTATTGAGAATTTCATTAATATATTTTAATTATATTATTTATCTTACTGCAAGTCATCCAGATTACCTCTCCTTATCTACCCAATGTCAAGCTCTTTCTCTCTCTTGATAAATAAAAAGGGGGCGCGGGGGAACTGGAGAGATTGCTCAGTGGTTAGAGCACTTGTTGCTCTTGCAGAGGACCCAAGTTCAGCTCCTCACACCCACACAGTGACTCACAACCATCAGTAATTCCAGTCTCAGGGGATCCAATGCCCTCTTCCAGGCATGCACGTGGTACACAGACATGCACATAAAATAAAATATAAAACTATTTTTTTTCCTAAACACACACACACACACGAAGCACGGAGTCTGGCTTGTGTTGGCTTACTATTCCTGAGCATGGAGCCTGACCTGGAGTATGGTTGACCCCAGTCACTCCATTGAGGAAAACTGATGTTTTTCTTTTCTAGTAGCTATTAATTGCAAACAGCTTCTTGAGTAGGGGTGAGGTTTTGTGCCGCATCCCCTTTGCCATGCTGGGATCCCTGGCACACACTGGGAGTTCATGTGTGCATTAGCCCTGCTATGTGTGGTGGCTGTTCTTTCCTTGAAGTCATCCACCACCTCTGGCTGACCCTTCCCTCTCAAGATCAGCGTGAGAATTCAGATTACCGTTTATTCGCATGATGCTTCTCACAGAGTTAGTACTCTGTAATTGGTAGTTATAGGTTTGTTCATTCACTCTATTTGTTCCCATGTATATACTCTCTGAAGCATGCTTTTAGACTACTCAAATGTAATATATGTATGTGTGTGTGTGTGTGTGTGTACATACATATACATACATATATCCTTTGGCATTACTTATCATATCTAATATTGTATTTATGATATTCATTTTCATTGATAATTAACTACAGTTTATACTTTTTGGTGCTGTATGGTATTCCACTTTTTTCGTCTTTGACACACATCTTTCACTACTGGACTTCTTTTGCTATTACAAACAGTGCCGCTATGAACACTGAGCATTTCTATCAGACTTTTTTTTTTCCATCTTTCCTCTCTGCCATCTTCTGAGTCCCAGCTTACCTGAGTTGACTACCTTTGGGGTGCTAATACGGACACCCCAGCTCCAAATATCAAAGATGATCATGACGCTATCCAGGAGACTTGAGAAAGCTGCTGATTGCTGGGCACACCCTTTTCACCAACCAGGAGCCTCTCCCCGAAGCTTCTAGCAAGATAAGCTTCCCATTGGAAGTCACACGAGTCACATGACCATCTTCAAACCAACTTGGATTAATCAGGGTTCGTCCCTGAGCAAGCTGTATTGAGGGGTCTGGTGAAATGGTTCTGCAGGTGAGCCACAAGATGTGACTTCAATCCCCAGGACCCACCCAGTGGAAGAAGAGAACCATACATACACTAAACAAACAAACAAACAAACTGATGTAATAAGAAAAATGAACAAAAGTTACTTACAGGGAAAGCTACGTGTCAGACAAGAAAAGAGGGAGCCATGCCGGGTGGGTCACTACTCCTCACTCTGGGCTGAGCTAAAGCTGCCCCGAAGTGCAAAAGCATGAAAGTCACTATTTCTCATGCCCAGAAACGATGTCAGGAGCTCACACAGAAAAGAGGTGCGTCTGAGGCAGGACAGAGACTGGGGGGGACGTTGGGAACATGGGAAGGAAAGGAACCTTCTCTCTGGAGTCTGGCTGATGCCTCTCACCAGCTGGCAGCCAAGGGTTCCAGCAAAATTAGCACCATTTGCTATAAAGGTGGCCAACATAAAGACAATATTCATTTTACGTAGCTCCAAATTAAGAAGTTCAAATAGCAATGAGCCATGCACGCAAGTGTGGCCTGGCTAGATGTCTGGATATTTTCCAAGGATCTCACAAGCAAAGCTATTAACGTTGGCTTTCAGTAAAGCTGTCCTGTTTCTTGAAGCCCTGTGAGCTGGGTTTTACCTCACCAGCTGTAACCCCGTCCCAGTGCACCCTGGGGATCACCAGTCAATTTATTTAAATTCCTTAGCAAGCCTTTGAAGATAATACCTCAGAAGTCACCAAAATCATAAATATGCTGTTGTAGAGATAATGCGATGTGATGGGCCCAGAAGTCCACACCCACGCTCTTGGGTGCCTCTTATTCATTTTCTAGGTGTATGCCTATTAACCCCTGAGCTTAAATATATATATATTTTTTTAAATCTTGGGGCTGGAATGTTTTAAGCTCAGTGGTTAAGAGCACTCACTGCTGCCGGGCAGAAGCTGGGTACAGTTCCCAGCACTGACATAGTGGTTTATAATCATCCACAATTTCAGTTCCAGGGAGACCTAACGCCCTCTTCAGGCCTCTGAAGGCACTACACTCATGTGACACACATACATATGTGCAGATAAAAAACTCCCACACATAAAACAAAAACAAGTAATAAAAAAGTTAAATCCATTTTAATACGCTCCAACTCTGTTCCACACGGGCTTATCCTGGAATTCCCTTCTCTGGTGAAGTCAAAGATCCAACCTTATCTGAGTGAAGGTCTCTGGTAAGAGCTTCCCTGGCTGCTGTGGGCAGCGTGGTGCTGTACCTCCAGCCTGCACCCACCACCACTGATCCAGCTGTCCCTGGGACCTCTGCTGAGAGCAGGAGGTGATGTCATATGTCAGGGCTGACACAGGCAGTAGGCAATGGTCTCATCTGCATGTGGCCTCTCCAAGTGGTTTCAGAATATCTGTTCCTTATTGCTTCTACAGCAAATGCCCGTCAATTCAGTGGCTTCCCAATAGCATGGGTTTATTATTTTACAATTCTGCAAAACTGGGGCATGGGTCTGGTGAGACTAAATACTCGGTACTGTGATGGCAGTACCTTGCAGAAGAGAAGGCACTTCCTCCACTTCAGCTCCCAGAGGGCAAGCACATCACTCTGCTCACAGCTCCCTCGTCATCATCGGTACCAGCGATGCCAAGCTAAGCCCCTGCGCCATCTCCCTGACCCCCCTGCCGCTTTCTTTTCCACCCTGAGATTACAATGGCCCCATACGGATCACTCGGGATTTCTGATTTCTTGTGTGTGTGTGTGTGTGAGTGTGTGTGTGTGTGTGTGTGTGTGTGTGTGTGTGTTAGTATACAAACACATGTGCATGCTGGTACACATGCCTATACATGAATGTGTCAGGTATCATATGGGTTTTTTTGTTGCTGTTGTTTTTGGGGTTTGGGGTTTTGTTCTGTTTGAGCCATTCACTCAGGAGACAGAGGCAAGAGGATTTCTGTGAGTTTGAGCTCAGCCAAGTCTCCAAAGCCAGCTCCAAGCTGGTCATGGCCACACAGTGAGACCCTGTCGTAGTCTCAAAATCAGAACAAAATAAAAGTTGTGTTTGCTTTTGATTTTTTTCTTAAACAGAGTCTTACTGTGCAGCCCTGAAATTGACCTGAAACTCGCTATGTAGACCAATCTGGCCTCAAACTCATAGAAATTCACCTGCCTCTGATTCCTGAGTGCTGGACCAAGTGTGTATGCCACCACACCCTGCAAGATCTTTTTTTAAATGTGTGTGTGTCTCTGGGTATATGCCACTTTCCTGGCACTGGTACCCAAGGGGGACAGAAGAGGGCATCAGGTTCCCTGGAGCTGAAGTTACTGGCAGTGTTGAGTCACCCAATGTGCTGAGAATCAAACTCAGGAACTCTGCAAAAATGGCAAGAACTCTTAGCCAGTGGTCCATCTTTCCAGACAGACATCATGAGGTGTCTTCCTCTGTGCCTCTTCACCCAATTTAGGACAGAGTCTCTCACAGAGCCTCTCCCTCACTGTTTCCAGCTGGCCAGCGGTTCCTCAGGACCTGCCTGCCTCTGCCCAATACCAGTGAGAGTCACAGATGCTCAGCATTGTTCCATGAGTGCCATGAGTGCTGGAGATCCAAACAAAGGGTCTCGTTCCTTCTCACAGCCATTTCCCTAGCTGCCAACCTCTTCAGATCAGAGTCATCTGTCTGGTTAGCAGGTGTAAGATAACATGTCTTCACCATGTCATGTAGCAGATTCTAGAGGTTTAGACCTGGACATTGTAGAGAGATTTTTATGTCCTCGCCAGAGTGAGGTAGAGAAACAAATGCAGGAAAGTGAGGAATGGGCTTTTATTCATTCACACCTTCACCCTAGCCCTGTTCCAAAGTGTGGTGGTTTGTATATGCTTGGCCCAGGGAGTGGTACTATTAGGAGGTGTGGCCTTGTTGAAGTGGGTGTGGCCTTGTTGGAGGAGGTGTGTCACTGGTGGAATGGGCTTTGAGAACCTCCTCCTAGCTGCCTGAGGAGTCAGTCTTCTCCTGTTTGCCTTCAGAACAAGATGTAGAACTCTCTGCTCCTCCAGTGCCACACCTGCCTAGTTGCTACCATGCTCCCGCCTTGATGATAATGGACTGAACCTCTGAACCTATAAGCCATCCCCAATTAAATGTTGTCCTTTATAAGAGTTGCCTTGGTCATGATATCTCTTAACAGCAATAGAAACCCTAACTAAGATGCAATGGATATGAAGAGAAGACCTGGGGGATATTAGAAAGGGGTCACTGTCCCCGGAGGCTGACCTCACCTCTCTTCCTGGAGCCCATGTCTTTATCCAGAAGCAGTGCTTAGAGAGAGAGTCTGAAATGTCTCCCCCACACTCATGGACCTAAAGGCTCTGGTGATGTTTTAAGAGGCCCTGGAACTTTTGGAACACAGGGTCTAGCTGACTGGAAGAGGCCATTATGGAGAGCCCTAAGAGTTGGAATCCAGCTTGACTTTCTGGTCCAAGCCATGTGAGAAGCCAACACTGCAAGCTCCCATCACCTCAGAACCAGCTGCTTCAGCTAGCCATGTCTTCTCTGCCATGCTGGACTGTGTCCCTCAGACTGCAAGCCAAACTAAATTTCTCCTACTTTAAGTTGCTTCTGACAGGTATTTGGTCACTAATATACCTGCACTGAGCAAATCTCTCCCTCTTTACCTTTCAGAAAACCCTACTCCATACCCTCAGAAGTAAGACTTGTCTCCCAATTATCCTCCTTGCCCAACAAGACATCTCCCGCAGTCTGGACTACCAGGTAGATATACACTCCACCACCTCAGAAGGGCAATGAAGGCACTCCTCGCTAATGGCTATTCCAGGCTTATACAAAAGTCCAAACACACACACACAGAGCAGTCGCAAACCGAAATGTTAACAGAGTTAGGTCACGTAAATTATAGAGGTCAGAGGTAGACTTTAGATAGCATCTTGATTTGGAACAACCTGTCCCGCGTGATAGTTCAACTGAGAAATGTTCCCCCATAGGCTCGGGTATTGACCATTTAGTCCCTATGTGGTAGAGCTGTTTGGAGCGGTTTAGAAGGCGTGGCCTTGTTGGAGGAAGTGTGTCACTGGTACATGCTTTGAGAGTGGCCCACATGCAGTTCCCTCTCTGGTTCAGCTTGATGTTCATGATATGAGCGCACTGCTCCGGCCCCCGAGGCTGCCTGCTATCATGCTTTCCTAGTATAATGGGCTCTTATTCATCTGAAGCTGTGAGCCCAAACCCTTCCCTCTCTAAATTGCCATGATCATGGTGTTTAATCACAGCAACAGAAAAGTAACTAGTTCACTTGCTGAAAGGGAAGAGAGGCCTAAGCTGCCTGTTGCCCCTGGGCTGTCAGGATTGGAGGCCAGAACCATGGATACTTCCATTTCAGGAGTCAATCTTTCTGTGAAATATCTCAAATCTTTAATGTACTTGTCTTGGTTATTTCATTTTATGCGTATGAAAGTTTTGCCTACATGTGTGTCTATGCACCACATTCATGCCTGGTACCCACAGAGACCAGAAGAGGGCACTGAATCTTCCAGAACTGGTTACAAACAGTTGCAAGCTGCCATGTGGGTGCTGGGAATTGAATACAGGTCCTCTGAAAGAGTAGCCTGTGTTCTTAACCACTAAACCATCTCTCCAGTCCTGAATTTTTTTAGTTTCTCTGTCTGGCCTGTAAATCACTATGTAGACCAAGCTAAACTTGAACATAACAGAACCTTCCTGCCCCTGACTCTAAGTACTGGAATTAAAGATGTGTGTCACTATGTCTGTGGGCACCAGGCACATATATGATGCACAAATGCATTTGCAGGCAAAACATCTGCATAAAATAAAATTAAAAATTAAAAACAAAAAACTGGGCAAGACATGCCTAGCAGCCACCAATCTATACATCCTTCATCTAAGTCTACCCAGAGGCTAGCATTTTACAGCCTCAGATGAAAACCCAAACAGAGATGAGAAATGGATTCTCTGCTGCCCCCCAGGCTGCAAGGCCACTCCTCTCTGTTAGGACACGATTACAAGGAACAGTGTGTCCCTTCTGTGATCTCCCCACTAGCTCTCTCTCCAACAGTGCCTCTTCCTGCCACTTGGAATATCAAGGATGCCCAATGCCAGGTAGTGTATATTTCAAACTGAACTTGGAATTACAGCAATAATACATTTTCATTGGAAAGATAAATCAAAACAGCAGAGAATATACGGTATGAAATTTCAGAGATGCTTTATCTATGAAGCTGCCTGCAGCTATGCATGATAGGAACCCTTCTAAGAACATTTTCTACCTACATCTCCAGAGGTCGGCAACTGCGGGTTGATTCATCAGCCCTAAAAGGTGAGGACCCTGCTCTGCAACTCTGTAGTTCTGTCAAGCTTTTTCTCGTGCCTATAATATGACAACCACAATTCCAAGCATTCCATTCTTAGACTGGTATCCCAAACAAAATCAATCTCTCTCTCTCTCTCTCTCTCTCTCTCTCTCTCTCTCTCTCTCTCTCTCTCTCTCTCCCTCCCTCCCTCCCTCCCTCCCTCCCTCCCTCCTTCCCTCCCTCCCTTTCTTAGTCAAGGGAGGAATTGTTTGCCAAAAGACTTTTGTTTATAGCTCACTGGCCAAAATGAATCTTACTACTTCCATCTGCGAGGGAAGCTGGAAAGGCTACGATGGGGCAGAAGAGAATAGGAATGAAATTACCACACCTGCTTTGGGTCAATCCTACTTCATCCCTGCTGTTCCAAACAAGATGGCTTCTGTAAGGAAGTGAAGGCCATTGGACAGAACTGTGGCATCTGTCATAGAACTCCTTTCATGCCCTACCCCATACCCTACCCCATGTCCTTCCCATACTATCCCCCATGCCCTCCTCAATGCCCTCCTCCATGCCCTCCCCATGCCCTCCCCATACCATCCCCCATGCCCTCCCCCATGCCCTCCCCCATGCCCTCCCCATGCCCTCCCCATACCATGTCCCATGCCCTCCTCCACTCCCTCCCCATGCCCTCCCCATACCATGTCCCATGCCCTCCTCCACTCCCTCCCCATGCCCTCCCCATACCATGTCCCATGCCCTCCCCCAACCCCTCCCCATGCCCTCCCCATACCATCCCCCAAGCCCTCCCCATACCATCCCCCCATGCCCTCCCCATACCATGTCCCATGCCCTCCCCCACCCCCTCCCCATAACATCCCCCATGCCCTCCCCCATGTCCTCCCCATGCCCTTCCTATGCCCTGCCCCATGTCCTCCATTCTCCCTGGAGGTAGCCATCATCAACGGTGATGTTTATCCTTTCCTCTGCCTCCATGTATCCTGTAGAAGATGTTTGAACTTTTTTTTCTTTTATTTTTCCACATTACAGAACTACTGTGTTGTTCTCCTCTGTGGAATCAAGGAGAAATTCTGATTATATTTAGCTAGAGGCTGATCTAAGGAGAATCTGCCCCGTTCAGGGCAGTGACATGTGAAGGAAGGTTTTCTGGGCTGGAGGGCAGATGTCTACTGAATGCTTGTTTGCTCTTAAGGATTTCAAACTGGACTTGAATTCACAGTAATAATTTTGTTATAAGAATAAATAAAACAACAGAAAACAGATGGCAAGAAGTTTAAAAGGGGCATTTATCCACGAGGCTGCCTGCAGCTTCACAAAAAATGAAAGAGCTACAACTGAAAAGGCAGAATCTCTTTTCTTCAGCTTGTCAGGGTTTGATGCCTGAGCTTTTCCGGAGGACCTGAGCTCAGCTCCCACACCCGTGTCAGGCAGCTTACAACCTCCTGTAACTTCAGCTCCAGGGAATCCAATGCCTCTGAACTCTGTAGGCAGCCAGACTTGCATACATATACCCATACCCCGCCCCACCCCTAACACACATGCACATAACTTAAAATAATAATAATTTTTTTAAAAAGCATCTTTTTAAAGTGAAGAGAACTGACTCCATCATGGCATGCCCGTCAAGCTTTCTGTGTCCCTAGTAACTATGCCTTCGTTTAAAATCTACACTGAGGAGAGTGGAAATCAACTGTAATTGTGGATATGTGTATTTCTCCTTTCTGCCCATCAGTGTTTTTCTTGACCATGTTCTTTTTCATGACTAAGAAGTATTTCACAGTATGGATGCGCTGTGACATCCATCAATCGCTGATGGACATCTGGGTGAAAATGTTTTACCTGGCTGTGCGTCTTTTAACACGAGGGAGAGACGGACTATGAGAGTGAAGCTGGCTATCCACGGGTGTGTGCATTTCATTAGTTCCATTGTTAAATAGTGCTGTACTAGATTTCTCACCCCAAAGTCCACCTCAAACAGCACCAGGCTTTGGGGGCGGGCGGGGGGGCGAGATAAAAAGAAGCTGTCAGGAAGGCGTCCCATTGTTGACATGACACTTCCTGGATTACAACAGCTGGGCAATATTCCCTTCAGTGGCAGTGCCCCTCAGCTGCCCCAAAGCCCAGCAAAGCTTTGAAAGGACAGCTTCTGAAATCTGGCTTGCGCTTTACTGTGGACACCTGGACTCTGCTCTCTGCCTAGCTAGACAGGTCCTCTCCTGCTTACCAGAGCCTCCTCTGAAAAGGAAGCTTGCAGTCACCAACTGGGCCTGTGAGGGCCTCCTGCTTAGCCAAGTGACAGGCGAGATTAGGGGAGACCCCTGACCTCTGCAATATGGGATCTGCTCAGGTTTACAAAGCAATGTGGGTAGTGGGTGTTACACAGACTGAAACCAGGCTTTGCCATGATGTTTCATATGCTAATCTAAACTTTCATTTTAGTTACCGAGGTAAAAATTTAAAAAGATGGAACAGAAGTTGACTGTGGTGGTGCATGCCTTTAATCCCATCACTAAGGAAAGCAGAGGCAGGTGGATCTCTATGAGTTCGGGGTCAGCCTGGTCCAGGACAGCAAGGACAGTTACACAGAGAAACCCTGTCTCAGAGGGAAGTGGGGAGGGAGAGAGGGAAAGAGAGGGAGGGAAGAATGGCTCAGTGGTCAAGAACACCTGCTATTCTTGCAGAGGACCCGGTTCCGTTTCCAGCACCCACATGACTGCTCACACCATCCTTAATCCTTAACTCCAGTTCCAGAAGGATCGGGTACCTTCTTCTAGACTTCATGGGCACCAGGTACACAAACAGTGCTCACATATGCATGCAGGCAAAATGCTCATACACATAAAAAATCAAAATAATAAGTAAATCTTTTAAAAAAAATAAAATGGCCATCATGGCATATCCTTGGAATCCAGCACTGAGAAAGGGAGATGGAGAATTTGGGGCCAGCCTTGGCTACACAGGAAATTGCATCGCATTTAAGCTATATAGTGAGACCCTGTCTCAAACATGCCGCTGGACATGGTACCACATACCTATAACCTCAGGACCCAAGAGGCAGGAAGATGCTGCGTTCAAAGACCGGCTTAGCTGTACAGTAAGACCCTGTCTCAAAACACAAGATCGAAGTAGAGGTCATTGAGCCCTGAGATGCGCACAACACAGGCACTTCATCAACTCCCACAGTAGTGAGAGATGTGCATTTTACAGATGAGAGTGAAGACTCCAACCTCGTGCAAAGTCACAGGCAACAAATAATATTAAAGACAAAAGAAAAAATGTCTGTTTATTGTCAGGCATGGTGGTGGTGCATGCCTTTAATCCTAGCACTCAGGAGGCAGAGGCAGGCAGATCTCTGTGAGTTCAAGGCCAGCCTGGTCTACAAAGTGAGTTCCTGGGCAGCCAGGGCTTTTACAGAAAAACCAAAGAAGAAAAAGAAAAAAAGAAAAAGAAATGTCTAACTTAGACTAAAGAGTTCTAACTAAGCCTCCTTCTCAGGTAGCTCATTCTGTGTGGGTGTGGGTGTGTGTATGGGTGGGTGGGTGGGTGGGTGTGGGTGTGTGACTGTGTATGTGTGTGTCTGTGTGTGTATGGTTGTATGTGTTGTATGCATGCATGTATGGTGCGTGTGTATGTGTGTATGTGTGTTTATATGTGGTATGTGCATGTGTTGTATACATACATGTTAGGTGGTATGCATGTGTGTGGTGTGTGTATATGTGTGGTATGTATGTATTGTATGCACATATGTGTGTCTATGATGTATGTGTGTATATCGTATATATGTGTGTGATATGTGTGGTGTGTGTGGTGTGTGCATTGTGTGGTGTATATGGTATATGCATGTGTGTGTGTGTGATGTGGGCATGTATATGGTGTGTGTGCATCATATGTGCAGGCGTACATGACATGCGAGCAGACATGTGATGGTTCAAGGTCTACATCAAGTGTCCTTTCTGTCTCACTCTCTACCTTTACTTTCTTGTTTGTTTGTTTGTTCAAGACAGGGTTTCTCTGTATAGCCCTGGCTGTCCTAGAACTCCTATGTAGACCAGACTGGCCTCGAACTCACAGAGATCCACCTGCCTCTGCCTCCTGAGTGCTGGGATTAAAGGTGTGTGCTACCACTGCCTGGTTTCACCTTTACTTCCTGAGACAGGGTCTCTCACTGAACCTGCAGCTTATTGGTTTGGCTAAGTTGGCCAGCCAATGAGATTCAGGGATCAGTTTGTCCCTGCTCTCTACTCCCAAGACCAGGGGGTTACAGGCCTGTGCCTTTGTGCCCAACCGTTCATCTGCTCATCGTTCCAGTAGATTCCGGAGAGCTGAACTGGGCTCCTTGTACTTGTGTGTCAGGTACTTTACCAACTGAGCCACATCCCCTGACCCTTCTCTCTCTCTCTCTCTCTCTCTCTCTCTCTCTCTCTCTCTCTCTCTCTTTCTCTCTTTCTTTCTTCATGTGTCTACGCATGTGTATACCTGCATACCTGTTCACATATGTGTGGGCAGATATGTGTGTGCTGGTGTACATATGCAAATGTGCTCGTGAAAGCCAGAGGTTAACATCAGCTATCTTTTGTAATCTCTCTCCACCTTACATATTGAACCCAGTGATTACCACTTAAACTAGTCTAGCTAACCAGCTTGCCCCAGGGATTCTCTCCAATTCCCTGAGTCCCGAATCCTGGTGTGCTGTCATGACCACCTGTCAATCATGCAGGTCCAAATCTGGTCCCCATACTTAACAGCCTGGGCTAGCCTCAGCTTGTTCTTCTCCTGCCTCCTTATCTCCAGTGCTGCGACCACAGACCTGCGCCACCACGTGCAGCCTGAATAGTTTATTCATAGATTAGATCACTGAGGCCCGGAGAGATGAAAGGACTTCAGACTAAGTGGCGGATGAGTAACAGCGGGTTGACGGACAGCATCCTCTTTCTGGGCGTGGCTTACTAGGGGGAGAAGATGCTGGAGCGTGCCAGCACGGCCAGAGGAGTCAAGAGCATGGAAAATGTCTCTTTCGGCCAATTTTCCTGAGGAGCCGTGGCTGAGGCTCAGTCTGGGAATGGAAAGTGTTCAGGGAGGAGGCACAGCCGTGTTCAGTGTCCATCCGGAGAAACTGTTTGCAAAGTCCTGCTATAAGAGGCAAGGGGCGGGGACTGTCAGGCTTGCAGGGGGAAGGGCAGATCCTGGAGGCAACAGATCTGGCATCTGCCCAGGGAGAAGCGTCCAAGTTCCTTGCTTCCTCTTTGGGTTCCTGGGCACTGTCATTTCATACGGTGCCCTGCCTGTTTCTCCAACCATCAGCTGTCCCTGAAACCCAGAAAGCCAAGGCTGTGGAGACCAGAAAGGAGGAGTGATTATCCCTCTGCCAAGGCTGGACTTGAGAGCTATCAGTTAAGCCAGATGCAACCTGATCTCTCTAACATCAGAAAGTGCAGTGCCCCTGACCTCCACCACAACAGACACAAGCAAGGCTTTTGTTAGCCTGGTGCTCGATACAAGCATGTGGTCATACTATGTAGGCTGGATGGGTGTGACTAAGTTGATAGGGTGCTCACCTAACACTCATGAAGCCCTGGGTCCAATTCAAAGCATAACATAAACTAGATGTAGGGACATATACCTGGACTCTGGAGGAGAATCATAAGTTCGAAGCCAGCCATGTCGATATAATCTATCTAAAAAAAAAACTATCCAAAAGAACAGCTACATGAGGTCCTGATCATTATTAATGGCTCTATCTGGAGTTCCTGGTGCCACTCACCTAAAACAATGAACACTCCAGACTCTTTAAGAGGACCCCTCTCCCAGGCCTCCTCACAGCTATAGAGGGCACTGCCTGGCACATGAGTATCACTGGGGCAGTAGGAACCATCAGTAAGGGTTCTCGGGACAGTTGTTGACACTTGTCTCATTAATTTTGTAACATCCCTTTGGTTTCCAATTTGTTCCTCAATTTACAACTGAAGGGACCTTACACAATCTTTGAAATTATCCAGATAGGGGCACAGACAAAAGCAGAGATTTACCGTTATACCGAATGTCAGCCTAGGCCCAGGTCTTGATACACTAGGTCCCTGCTGCCTGACATCTCAGTTGAGCATCACTGCATCTGGCCACACACACACACACACACACACACACACACACACACACACTGAACGTTAGCAGTTGGTGGCAAAAGGAAGAGGAGGGGAGGAAGAATCTGCCTCAAGGTGGAACTGATAGCCAATCACTTGTCTCTTGTACCTGGCAGCCATAGTCATGGCAACTGTCTCCTTGGTTGCTATAGTGCAGAGATAGCTGCCATGGTAACCACCACCCAGAGCTGGCAATTTCCTAACATGTAAGATCCTCTATAAAAACCCAGAAGCAAGTCAGCACCATAGCATGCTGACCTACAGCCAGTTGGTGGTAACGCCAGGCTTCCTGCATCCTCAACCCAGGCTCTCACAGAGGCCTGACCTCCCGAGATGAACACATCCTCCCCACACTGCTGATCTGCCTGCCTGGTGCTTCCCACATTCCTCAGGCCCCCAGTCAGGATCTCCTTCCCACGGCATCTCATCTCGCCCTTGGCTGCTGGTCAGCCAGCTCATCCTCCTGGGAACGGGCTGACGTGGGCTTATCAGAAGACTCATCACGGGAGTTTTCAACATGAGCTGGGGCTCCCTGAAGACCAAGAGGCCTTCAATTTCCTTTGCCCTCCAAAGGAAATGGCCTCCAGTGCTGGAACTCCAAACACTGTGCTCAGAACCAGGAAGTTATTTGGGGTGATCAGACCCTATACATGGTGATTGGTGCCTGGCAGAACCTCTGGTTAAAGGCCAGCCTGAACTATATAGCAAGATGCTGCCTTTAAAATTAAAAACAGTAAGTAAATAGGGCTGGAGAGAGGAGTCTGACATTATGAGCAGTTACTGCTCTGTCAGAGGCCCTGAGTTTGGTTTCTTGCACCCACATCACATGGCTCACAACCACCTGTAACTCTAGCTCCAAGGAATCCAATACTCTCTTTTGGATTCTACAGGCACCTGCATGAATATGCTGCACAAAAATGCACATGGGCACACAATACAGGTAAATTTTAAAATTATATAAAAGAAAACCCCACACTCCACAGAATCAGCTAAGCAGGGCTCATAGGGGTTCACAGAGCCTGAAGCAGCAGTCTCAGAGCCTGCGCGGGTCTCTGCTAGGTCCTCTGCATACGTGTTATGATTGTGTAGCTTGGTGTTCTCATGGGACTCCTAACAGTGAGAGTGGGAGGTGTCTCTGACTCCTTCCCCAGCTTCTGAGACCCTTCTCCTCTGACTGGATTGCCACCTCCAGCCTTACTATGAGGTTCTGTGCCTAGTCTTGTTGTAACGCGTGTTCAGTTGATATCCCTGGGAAGCCTGTTCTTTTCTGAAGGGAAAAGGAGGAGTCGAAGGGGTGGGGGGTCTGGAAAGAGTGGAGGGAGGGGAAATTGCCGTCAGGATGTAATGTATGAGACCAAAATAAATAAGAATTAATTAACTAAGTTTTAAAAACATCTTTCCAGGAATGGTGGCCCATGCCTTTAATCCCAGCACTCAAGAGGCAGAGACAGGTGGATCTGTGTGGTTTTGAGGCCAGCCTGGTCCACATATTGCGTTCCATGACAACCAGGTCTGCCTAGATAGATTCTGCCTCAAAAGACAACAGGAAAAGGTTTTAATGCTCATGTTTAGGGCTGGAGAGATGGCTCCGCAATTAAGAGCACTGTCTGCTCTCCCAGAAGACCTTGCACCCACATGATGTAAGTCCAGTTCCAGGGCATATAACACCCTCTTCTGACCTCCACAGGCACCTGGTACACATGTAATGCACATACATACTTAAAGGCAAAATACTCACATACATACGATAAAATTTATAAATCTTTAAAATAAAATTAAATATTGAAAAAAATAAGTAAATAAACAAAAAAAAGCAACTTGAAAAGATAGAGAGAGAGATGACTCAATAGACACCTATGTTCAACCTCCAGAAACCATGTGTATCAGTCACAGTTCTCAAGAGGATAAGAACTTATAGAATGAACTGGGGGGGAGGGGTTGTTAGAATGGCTTATAGGCTGTGGTCAAGCTAGCCTAATAATGGCTGTCTACCAAAGGAAGGCCCAAAAATCCAGTAGTTTTTCAGTACACAAGGCTGGATGTCTCAGCTGGTCTTCAGAATACGCCAGAATCCTGAAGAGGTAGGCTATCGTGCCAGTGAAGGAATGGACTCGCCAGCAAGAACTGCCAGCAGAAGGCGTGACCAAGGTTAAAGGTGGCTCTTACCATGTCAGAAGATCCGGATTAAAAATGGGTCTTCCCACTTCTAATGTTTACTTCAGAAAAAAAATCCCTCACAGGTATATCCAGTGACTTGGGTTTTAGTTAATTCTGGATGTAGACAGACTGACAACCAAAAGCAGGCATCACCCATGTAAAGATGAAAAAAAAAAAAAAAAACCAAAGACTTTCCTGTATGCACTATGACATACATGACCCACACACACACACACACACACACAAGAATGGATAGATGGATGGATGGATGGACGGATGGATGGATGAATTTCACTAACTGGGGAGTTTTTACATTAACATTACAAAAACTACATTAACTGAATAGTTTTGCAAGCTGAAAGTCTGGGGACAAGGGGGATCAGGCTAGAGGGAGAAGCCAGAGGTGACATAAAAGGACCAATTACCAGCCCAAAGAGTGAGGACATTGCCCTGTGGACCTCAGAGACTCACCAAAAAGTCTCTTCCCACCTCCAACCTGTACCCTGCAACACAGCTGTGTAGGATCGGAATGAAGGTTGGGATACAGAGACCACAATGCACTCTGGGAAATTGCTTGTTCATTATTTTATTTAGTAATTACTTAGAGCTAGAGAGCTATCTCAGTGGTTAAAACCACAGTGGTGCTCTTGCAGAGGACCTGGGTTCAGTTCCCAGCACCCCCACAGCAACTCACAAGCATCAGTAACTCCAGGCCCATCAGATTTGATGCTCTATTGACCTCAGGCGCCCGGCATGAACGTGGTGCACATACATCCACGCGGGGCAGAGTGGAGATTGCTAGGTCTTTCAAATGCTCAGAGGAGCTACATGTTCCCCTTCACCCTGGACAGGACAGACAAAACTGCACATCTTGCAGGCATGCAGAACCACTGAAGGGCTTTTAACAGCACACCGGGCATGCTGGGAAGGAAGAGGCTGTTGAAGCATTCCCAGAGAGATTGTGCGGCTTGGATTTGCCAGCAGCACTGGGCAAGCCCAGGTTTCTCTGGCTAGATTCAGCCTAGAGTCAAAAGCTGAGCCTCCAGTCTTAGAGCCGGCCTGTGGCTGGGGCTTCTCCATAGTAAAGTGAGGCCTTCCCTTGGGTCCACGTTGCAAACAGCCACCCCTGGGGGGCCAAATCTATTAACTGGCCTCTACTGCCCTCTGCTGGAGAAAACACTAAGCAACGGGAGCCTCTGCCTCCAAGAACTCCAGACAGACATTTAGTTAGAGGACTCCTTGCCTCACCCTTACCTACTTCCGTTATCCAATACAACACTTCAGCAGCCCAGAGCCCAGCCAGGTACGATGGTGCGCACCCGCAGCTCCAACACTCGAGAGGCTGAAGCAAGAGATCAAGGGTTCAGGGCTAGCTGAAGCCACACAGCAAGCCCCTGGAGAGAGGGGGTCTGCTGACACACACCGTCTTTCTCACAGCCCCCCCCCCACGGGGCTCTTTTCATCAAATTTTACTTCTTTATATGTTTTGAAGATTTATTTATTTTTATTGTATGTATATGAGTGCTTTGCCTGAATGTATATATGTGCCCAACATGAATGCCAGTGATCAAAGAAGCCAAAAAAAAAAAAAAAAAAAAAAAGTCAGATCTCTGGACCTGGAGTTGCAGAAAGTTGTGAACCATCATGTGAGCGCAGGAAATTGACCTCAGGTCCTCTTGCAAGAGCAGCAAGTGCCCTTACTGCTGATTCACCTCTCCAGCCTTGAGATTCTTTTGGCTATGTACATGTATGTGTGTGTGTACCCGCACGTATGTATGTGCACCATATGTGTGCAGGTGCCTGCAGAGGGCAGAAGAGGGCGTCCGATGCCCCGGGACTGGAGTTATAGGCAGCTGTGAGCCTGCATGTGAGTGGCCCACACCAATCCCGGGTGAGCAGTGTACCCCTAACTGCTGAGCTGACTCTCCTGCCCTCGCTCCGCTTACTGAGCAGAAGTCTAATGGCAAGCTTCACCTGCATCTTTTTTTCCTACCTGTGTCTTCTGTCCATTCTGCTTTTATAGCTGGCCCTGACGCCACAGCTTTCTTCCTTTCCTTCATTAATTCGCCTTCACTCTGGCCCTGGCCAAGGCGTTCTTCACTGGGCAGAACACACACAGGTCCCTCTCATTCCAGAATCCTTTCTCCTCCGTGTGCAGCTCCTCACACCACTTAGAGAAAGGAGGCGCTGTGGTGCTCAGGCACCTCCCACCAGGGCACTGGAGGTGTTGGAGAAGCTCACAATCAGGACATCATGAACAAAGCGTCCCTATGCAACACACACACACAACACAACACATACACACCACATAACACAACATACACATATACACCTACACAGGTACACACCACACACATACACACACTCACACCATACACATACATAAACATATACACCACACACATACACACATACTCACTACACATACCACATACATACCACACACACACACCAAACATACACACATACACACCACACACACCATACATACACCACACACATAAATGCATACACACACACACACACACATCACACACACACCACACATACACCCACACACATAATACATACACACACACCACATATACACCCACACACAATACATATACACACATCACACACATCACACACACACACACACCACACATACACCCACATACATAATACATACATACATGTGTACACACACACACTCCAGGGAATGCCCCCCAGCAGTGGAGTCCCTCCGCCTCAGGGCATCTCACTGGTTCCTCTCTGCTTCAGCATCCCAGTCTTCTCTGCCCCTCCATTCCCTCCTTCCCAGAAATTCCTCCAAGGCAGAGTCGCCATTTCAGCCCTGCCTGCCAACACGCTCAGGGTCTCCCCTCCCTCCAGCAGGTTACCAAAGAATCTTTCCATACAGCAGGTTACCAAAGAATCGTTCCAAGAAAAACATGCGCACCAGGAAACTGTTTCCAACCTGATGTGTGTGAGGCTAACGGTCTATGACTAACATGCTGTCATTCTGAGGCAGGATGGAGAGATGGAGGAATTAGGGGGGCATAGAAAGGAAAAATATCCCTTCCCTCCAGAGGCCGGAGAAGCCGCTGGCCAGCTGAGAAGCAAGAATTCTCCAGCATTTGCTGGTAAGGCTGGCAACAGGGAGAAAATATTCTTTTTATAGAGAGATGTTTCCAATAAGAATGTTAAAATAAAAAGTATGCCTTCAATCACAGCACTCAGGGGGCTGAGGCAGGAGCATCTCTTTGAGTTCAAGGCCTTCCTGGTCTATATAGAGAGGTCTTGGCTGTTTAAGGCTACATAGTGAGGCTGTGTCTCAAAACAAACAAAAAATCATTTTTAAGTTAAAATACCAATGGGCCATATACTTAAGGCCTAAGCATATAGGATGGTCTTCCTCTTTTCCCAGCTTCAAACCTGAAGACTTGGAATCTGTCAAGCCCTCCCATTCCCAAAGCTAAACAACTGCCCAGTACATCCACCTTAAAACCTTGTTTACAATAGGAAATCCTTGAACCTTTGACTCTGGCTGCAAGTTGATAGAACTTAAAAGCCTCAGGGTCACCTACACACCCATCACACCCACAGTGACTACAACTGCAGGCTCCTTTCTCACAACCCTTCTTACAGTAAGCCTTGTCAAACCCTCCTGCGTGGAATCTGTGCGAGCACCTCTTTTAATAAACTCCAACTCTGTCTCACACTTGCCAGTTCTGAAGGTCTTGTCTGCAGTGAGTGTGGGCAGGAATCCACTTTGCACGAGTAGAAGTTTCTGAAAGAATTGCTCAGGCTGCTGCCAGGGAGGGACATCTGGGGGCTGTGTCTCCAGACCCACCGCTGCTAAGGTCATTCATCGCCTTGGCTGCTTGTAACCCTAGTCAGTGCATCTCAGAGACTACCCTATGATCATTACCAAAAAGATTTTTTTTCAATTAAAATTTTATTATTTAACTTTGCATCTGTGGTAGGGGTATGTGCATGGAAGTGCAGGTACCATAGGAGGCCAGAAGAGGGCGTCAGATGCCATGGAGCTGACTTACATGTGGTTATGAGCTACCCAATTTTGGTACTGGGAATAGAATGTGGATCCTCTGTAGGAACATGTTCTTAACCACTGACCCATGGAGATCCTTTGAAAAGCAAGGCAACTTCAGAAGCCACCGAGACTGTAAATATGGCTACTGCTGAGACACCACACGTCTGTCTCTGGAAGCCACTACCCACACCTGGTGCTGAATCTCCTTCTATTAACTCCCATACTTATATACCTATGTTAAAATCTCCCTTAACAAACGCAATGTCTCCTTCCTGCTGACTAGTTCTGAAAAGCTTTTCTGTATGGAATCAAGACTTCCAGTAAATGAATGCTGGCAGCAGCTGCTGGTGGCTGCACCGAGCTGTATCTGGCTGCTCACCGATGGTAGCTGACAATTCCAGCCTCTCACATTAGATCTGAAATGTCTGGGGTACTCCCCAACCTCAGACTCAGCCTTAAAATGAGACTTGCCCATCCCAAAGGACTCCCAATTGGGTGCCCTGGACTCCCCCTCACCCTCAACTCAAATCCTTGGGTCTGGCATTTATAGTCCATGGATTTTTAGGGAAGATGACTAAATACGATGAGCAGAGCAGGGGTGCAGACACACGATCCTGGCATCATGATACCCGGGCACCTAGGGGTTCCTGAGGCCCAGCTCCAGCCCTGTCTGTTCTGTGTAAGGGTTTGATTCTCCACTCCTTCTTTTGAATTTAAGGCCAATGCACTCCTTCCTCTGCTAAAATGTTTCACTCTTGGCCTCTAGCCCTTTCGATCAGAAGCCCGGGCTCCCCACTTGCCAATCCTAGCCTCTCAGAGAACAAAGTTCACTGGTTAGTTTTCATCATGGATTTAACCAGATTTAGAATCACCATAAAATGGCCCCTCTGGAGAAGTCCATGACATCATTTCCAGAGAGGTTTCACTGAGAAGGGAAGACCCTTCCTACCACCCTGAACGTGGGTAGCACCACCTCATGGCCAGATCCAAACTAAGAGGAAGTGAGCTGAGGCCTGGCATGCAGGTCTCTTCGGTTCCTGACTGGGGACAAAGCTAGCTAAGCAGTCTCCACTCCTGCTGCTGTGTGGACGGGCCATACCTGCGATCTGAGAGCAGAACTGGACCCATCCATCCTTCCCTAAGCTGCTTCTTGTCAGGTATTTTTGTTGAAACGTTAAAAAAAAAAAAAAAAAAGAAAAAGAAAAAAAAAGTAAAGCAAAAGGGGAAAAGGGGAACTCCAAGATGACAACTTTCTCTTTTAAGTCCTCAAATATTTTCTGTTTTGAATATCAGGGGCAGAGAAAGGAGTTGGAATTCAAGCATCCTTTCTTTTCTTTTTAAGACAAGGTCTCACTGTGTAGCCCTGACTGGCCTAGAACTTCCTATATAGAGTAGGCTGGCCTCAAAACTCAGAAATCCACCTGTTTTTGCTTCCTGAGTGCCAAGGCACGAACCACACTCACCATATCACCACCCAGCTCGCTTCCAAACTGTAGAGCTTTGTTTCCATTTTCCACAAGCCCCTCCCCACCCGCCACTGTATTTTGCTTCTGTTCATAGTTTTGGAAGCACTGGGGTTTGGTTTGTTTGTTTGGGTTTGGTTTGGTTTGTTGGTTTGTTTGTTTGTTTGTTTGTTTGTTTTTGTCTTCTGAAACACCATCTCAAGGCATGGCCAAGACTGGCCTGGAACACACTATGTGGCTCAGGCTGGCCTCAAACTGCCTGTGTAGTTGAGGATGGCCTTGAAGTTCTGGTCTTCCTGCCTCCACCTACTGAGTACTGGGATTACAGGCATGTGTCATCTCCTCCTGTTCAGCAAGCCTTTTGTCTCTTGCTTCCATCTTGCCCTTCTTCCTGAGAACATTCTCTTCCCCCACAATCCGTGGCTGTTTCTAGGGAATCTGACCCAGCAGGTGTGCACTGCCATCCAAACCCATATACTGCTGAAGAATCAAAGGAACTCTATTAGCAACCAGACGTAAACACGGGGTATAAGTGCAATTGGCCTAGACAGCTAGAATGCTGGTCACCCTAATGGAGAGTGGCCTCAGCTTGGGTCTTCTGCAGCTACTTGGCATCCTGCAGCAACATTCCACAGTGACACACCCAACTAGATTTACTAGCTCCTTGGACCCACACACTTGCGCACACACAGACACACATAAACACACACACATAAAAATGATGAATATATCTCCTAGTAGATTTATATGAGAATTTCTCTAGGATTGTGGGTAAAAAACAACTGGCAAATGGGGCATGGTGCTACATCCCTTAACCACAGGGCTTAGGAGGCAGGGGCAGGTAGATTTCTGGGAATTCAAGGCTAACCTGATCTACATAGCGAGTTCTATGTAGAGAAACTATGTCTCGGAAAAACAAAAGGATTGTAGGGTAGGAGCTAAGGGGACGCTAGAAGATAAACACGATTAAATTATGTTGTATCAATGTGTCCTGCTGGACATCTCAAGGGACCGATCTGACTAGGGCTGTGAGGAAATGAAGAAGAAACACATAGAAAAGCTGGGGTCCAGTGGGTTCAGCTATCTGATGGGGACCCCAGCACTCTGGAAGCTCAGTGTGTTCATTATATACAGTTGAAGAGGAGGGGTGGGGTTATTGCATGTAACAGAATAAGGAGTAGAGGTAATTCCATACAGATAACCAAGGAGACATTGCTATTATATACAGCTGAACCAGGAGGCTGGCTTAGCTAATCCCAGTGGGAGAAGGAGGAGCAGGGAAAGAAAGCTGTGGACATTGTCTGCACACACTCTCAACATTAAGCCCAAGGAAGGCTTTGCCATTCCTCTGTGTCTTCCCTGGGAGGAACCTAGCCACTCCCATGAGGCCGAAGCACTGGGGTCCTTACCATAGCCATGTCCACAGCACACACCATGCACTCACTCAGGCCTTCAGTCAGATTATAGCTGCCTCTGCCTCTGAAATGTTGGGGTTAAGGGCAGGAGTCACCAAACCTAGCTAAGATTGTTTTGTTTTTAGATTTATTTATTTTCCGTATTGCCTGCATACATGTATTGTACCACATGCATGCCTGGTGCCTGAGGAGGTTAGAAGTGGACATCAGATCCCCTGGAACTAGCCTTTTGGATGGTTAGAAGCCACTAATGCAGGTGCTGAGAACCAACCTCCTGCCCTCTGTGAGAGCAAAGTGCACTTAGCCTCCGAGCCATCATGCCAGCCACAAGATTGATTTTAAAAAAAAGGGGAGGGGATGGTTGTTGTTTTGTGGCTGGTTGCCTTTATTTTTGTTTTTGTTTTTTGAGACAAAGTCTTACTACATAGACTTGGCTGGTCTCAGACTCACAGAGATGCCTCTCCTGCCCCCTTGCCTCCTGCCTCTGCCTAAATGCTGGGATAAAGTCATGTCCCACCATGCCTGGCTTCCCAGGTTGAATTCTTTAATGTGTATAGACTAACTGCTTTTAAAAGGAAACCAGGGATGACGACATGCCCCCTCCCCCGTAGCCATCAAATGCCCATTAAAAGCAGCATCTGTACAAAGATGTAAATCTCAAAGGCAGCAGGTGAGTAGTTAGAACATAATGTGGTAATACAATTTTAGCAACAACAAGATGCTTCGCAAGAGGTAAGAGAGGCAACACACGAACTAACTGTATTATTAAAGTTTGCAACCCTAACCTAGTCAACAAGCCAACTGAACAAGCACATCTGCCCTGCCTTACACACTACAATGTCAAAGGAAACCACTGACATTATTCAAAGACGAAGAAGTAAGTTCTCTTTATTCCATCATCCGTGTGGTCCAGATGCCAGGCATGGGCTTTCCACTGCTTCTCCTGAGCGTGTGTTTTTTGGGAATGGCACTCTCTTTTTCAGAATGTTTGGAAACAGCCTGGGGAATTCTTCAGCTTCCTTTTCTTTTCTTTTCCTTTCCTTTTTTTCTTTTCTTTTCTTTTTCTTTTCCTTTTCCTCTTTTTCTTTTTCTTTTATTTTTTTGTCAGTTGGGAATTGGGGAGACACAAACTGGATTCCTGCTTTCCTATTTTCAGTTTTCCTTGACAAGACTGACAGCAAATCCCCGACAAATTCTAGAGGAACTAGGCATGCTCCTGAGAGCTGGAGAGGCCACCAGATTTCCATGTAAGTGGCTAGGAACACTGTGTTGGTGTGCACCATAGACAGCGAAATGCACTGACATCCCAGCCAAGGGTGTCTCACCTGATAAGGAACTTTTGTTTTGTATTAAGGCCAGCTCTCAAGTTCAAGGCTGGCCTTGAACTTCTGACTCTCCAGCCACCTCCCAGATGCTAAGATCACTGGGGTTACAGGCATATGTCATGACTCCTGACTTTAGATTTTACTTCTTTTCCATCTCTCCCATCTATAATACTCTCCACTATTTCTTTTTGAGGACGAGTTTGTTATATAGAATAGGTCTTATAGGATCTGAATTGCTTTGGCTTTTCCAGCTCTCTCCCCGTAAGCAGATGTAAGCAGAACATATATATATGGTGTGTTTGGCACTACCTAGGTGATGTGCCCCTACATTGCACAGCATCTTGTCACTTCATTCCAGTTTAGGTTGTAGTAAGTTCGATCATTCGGTTAAAGGAAATTACTCTGCTGGAAGGACACATCTTTCTCTGCAGTTGCTTAGTAGTCATCTGTAGGGTGACACCGCAAGGCTCCGTGAGTACCCTGTTCCTCAACTATCTGCCCAAATGATTTTATACCCACTAATGACCCTTACTAGCTATTAGAGGACGTATACATACATTTAAGTTCATTGAACAAGGCATTTTCATCCCTTGTATGTGCAGATGAACATGTATAAAGAACAAATAGAGAATGAGGTCTGCTCATAGAGAAATGAGATGTGGTTGTACCTTCCTTTAGAATAAATGTTTGGTAATCTAACCACCCCAGACTCTAAACTCTGACCTCAAGAATATATTCCAAAGATGTAATCCTACATAGAACACTCCCCCTTGGGGCACTCCCTCCCTCCCTCTGACTTCTTCATCACTCTCTCCAGGGAACAGCAAGACAGAGCATCTGAAAGCCAGGAACCCAACTGTCCACACAGAAGCCTTGACAGTGGCTGCCTGAACCTGGGTTGGCTCCTGGACTTTCTAGTTTGGTTCACAGCTTCCTGTCCAGGAGGGTGAAGGGAGAGGCCAGATAAGTCATAGGCCTCACCGAATCCAAGGCTCCTCCCAAGAGGAATCAAAACAGTCTTAGGCAGTACAGGCAGACAGATCAATATGAGTTCCAGGCAGGCCAAGGCTACATAGTAAGATTCTGTCTCAACAAATAAAAATAAAACTGTCTCCAATTTCCAGTCCTGAGCTTGCCACGGACCACCCCAGTCCGGTATGGGGATCCCTGGAATGAGGATCCTCGAAGCTAGGTGGGTAAGGATTCGGCGGAAACAAACAGAAACAAACACAGAGGCAGTTTGAATCTGAGTGTATTCTGCAGCTCTCAAGCAGGGGATTTTATACATTAAAAAACCAAACATTACATCTCTTAGAAACTATATCCAGTGAAACAATCACAAATACCAACAAAAATCATTTGGCACAGTAAAGCACAAAAATCATCCAAGCATTACAACTCTGAATCTATGTATTCAGTGAATCACAAACAGAACAGGTAACATCATTATAAACCATCAAAATAGAACAATTCTAAAAGGATGTCGTCCAAGGTAGTGGCATATTTCCAGGAGCAGGTTAATAAATCTTTAACGGTCAGTGCTCTTAACCACTGAACTAATTCTCTAGCCCCATGGTCAATTATTATTTAACATCTAGTGCCTGATTTTTTATAATCTTTCAATGTATAAATTTAAACTATTTTAATTCTTTCTAATTAAGGCTTTCTTTACCATATACCAAAATCCACCTCCAATGACACACTACGTGTAGCCATATGAAATTTTGTTAGGAAAATTTTTTTATCATAATAGTTTTGCAAATGATTTAGAAAGTAATCATTTATAAATGATTTCTCTGGGGATAAGGTCATGTCAGTGGCCTTATCTCTAGGGATGGTTTCTTACCCATTATTCTCGATTAAGATCTTGGCCTAGGCTACCAGGAACATGTAAATAAGAAAAGGAATAAGAGAAAACATAACAGATAGATTGCCATGAGAACTATGGCTCAATATTTTTTTCCTCCGGCAAAGAGTTCCACAACCGGTTCCAGGGGGCCTCCCCCTTTTGAGGTCAATCACCTCAGTCTGTGGAACTTGTCACACAGACCCTACTGGAGGTGGTGTGGCATGAGCTACCAGATGAAGAGTCTTCTCAAACACCATGCCTGGCTCCTGGTTAACATTCTGAAATGGAATTATCAATAGCTGGGCTCATATAATGCTCCCTAGCCTTCTGTGTAGCTGGGCTGTCTCAGAAACTCCATAGAGACCTAAAGTCAAGGCCCCACTCTTCCATGTCTGACTTTGTGACCTACATGGGCGACTTTGTCTCTCTAAGACTCAGTGTTATCGACTGTCAAATAGGGCAAATCACTCCTTGTAAATGTTATTGGGATCATAAGTAAATAAGAGTAAAATCCATTATCTAGTGTGAATTGACTTCTTAACCTGAAGTAGGCCATGTGATTATTATTATTTTTTAACCATCGGAACTTTTTGTCAATTTACTAAATCTCAGTTTCAAATTCACTGTGTCTGCTCTGCCACAATGGAGTTGAGCTTTGTAGATGGCTCTCTTCTGCCAGCTACTGTGTACTCAGCCTCGTTGTTAGCATTTGCTAGATTCAGACTGGAGGACCATAGATCTTCGGGCCCAGAGTGAGGTCCTCTGTTTGGCCCATATTCTATCCCAGTGCCAGGAACCTTCAAGATACAACTTTCTTTTTTGCTTTCACAGTGGACCTTGGCTAGGGCCACGCAGCATCACCAGAAGTACCAAGGGATTTTCTATTTGTGTAAAAGAAGCATTTTAAAACTCTTAATTGTTCATTGACTAGAGTCAGGCAAAGTGGTACACACCTGTAATCCCAGCACTTAGAAACCTGAGGCAAAGGAATCACATTTTTGAGGTCAGCCTGGGGTGTCCTGTTGCCTAGCTCCATACACGCTATGTTGCAAGCACAATTTCAAGTGCTTGAAATTCAGCACTGGATACTAGTAACCTTATTTCTGCCTTTATGCACTGTACCATTCAGCAGAGAAAATAGAAATTAAAGGAATACATATATTATACATAACAACCTAAGCTATCCTCTTCCTGGAATTCTTTTTTCTGTTTCCCCATTGTCTTTCACATCAGGCTTCCCCTGAACTACCCCCTTAGCATGGATCCCTCCAGTCACTCAATGCCTAGGTCTGTATGTGTTTCCTTTTTAGCAACTAGAATTCCACACCTGAGCATAACACCACTTATATACTAAGTGTGCAGTTGTGATTTGTTTAATGAATTATGTGTTTATAAATGCAAGTAAAGTTCAGTTGTAGGGTGTGTGCCTAGCATGCATGAGCGCGTACGGTCAATCCTTAACATTCAAAAAATAGTGGTGTGCACCTGTAATCCCAGATTTGGGCATTTAAGAGCATCAGAAGTTTAAGGCCATCCTCAACTACTTACAAGATTTGGGGCCAGCTTGCCTATATGAAATCATATTTCAAAAAATGATACACACAAAAAAAACCTATTACGATTAGCTGCTTTGGGGTTGGAGAGATGGCTTGGCAGTTAAAAGCACTGGCTGCATTTCCAGAGGACTAAGATTCAATATCCAGGACTCACAAGATGGCTCACAACTGTCTGTAACTCCAGTTCCAGGGGATCTGACTCTCTCTTCTGGCAAGCAAGTGCTGCACACATAAAATGTAGGCAAGAAAAAAAATCCACATACATGAAATAAAATGGAAACTAAGAATAGCTTCCTTTAAGAAAAATAGGGGAACCTTCAAAAAGAATCTTGCTTTTATATTACCGTTTGTACTATTGGATTATCGTCTTGTGAGTTGAAGCTTCCTGTTTTTTTTTAATACTAAACGTACCCTAAATAGTTCCTTCCAGTTATGATAAGAGCCACGGAGTTTAAAAACTGTATGGTGTCACAGAGGTGAGGACTATTATTGCCTGGCACATAATAACCACATAACACACTTTTGAACCTTTTACATACCCATACTATTTTGCTTTGTTTTTCTCTAATTTATCTAGCATTAGGATGGTTTCTAACTCATACCGATATGCTGTCATCTTTACACTTTAAAGCTATTCTAAAAGATAATCATATTTTAGACTCCATTATTTATTTTGTTCATTTTACCTTCTCTGCCTTCCCCCTCCCAACTCCCTCACACCAAAATCTGAGCTTCATGAACGAAAGGACAAACCTTCACTTGTTCACTTCAGTGTCCTCCGACCCTAGGACACTAATAAGAGAGTGACAGGGGTAAATGGGACACCCCAATAAATATTTAAGGCTCAAATGAACAGTTGAGTTTCCCGTGAATGCATGCATAACTCTTTGGATGAAGGATCCGGATTTGCGGAGAGGTGGATAGCCTGGCACTGAAGAAATCGCCTAGGACTAAGGGATGGGTCCTCAAATCTCAAGATGGATTACAGCCATAGTGGTCCAGAGCTCCTTTTCAGGGCGGCCTCAAGTTGCTTAGCAACATGACGCCCCTCCCTCACCGCCACCAGAGGGCGATCGGGCGCGCGGTAGCGTGAACGCGCGCGCGTTCCCTGCATGGCACGGAAAGGCAAGGGGAGGCACGTCACTTCCTGTTTCTTTAGGGGAACGTGGCTTTCCCCGCAGTGCCTCTTCTCCGTCTACGTTCGTGCTGCGGCGGCTGGAGCTGGAGTCGGAGCCCGAGCGCAGCCTCGCCATGGATTCGGCTGTCAGCGATCCGCACAACGGCAGCGCCGAGGCTGGCACCCCAGCCAACGGCACGACGCGGCCGCCCTCCACGCCCGAGGGCATCGCGCTGGCCTACGGCAGCCTCCTACTCATGGCGCTGCTGCCCATCTTCTTCGGCGCCCTGCGCTCGGTGCGCTGCGCCCGCGGCAAGGTAGGGTCAGGGCGAGAACGAGCGCCTTCCACTCCCATCCTGCCCACGGACCCGTCCCTGAGGACCCGATAGCTGTCCCCTCTCCCTCGTCACTCACCCACCCGGGTATGGGTCACCCTTTCCTTCACTTGGGTTCACATCTGTGGCTGGCCTTTGGTGTCCGGGGCGGGATCTGGCCAGTCCCAGAAGCGGGGATTAGCATCGTCCATAGATAGCAGCCCTCAGACAGACCCTGCCATATCCCCGCCCCCCAGACCCCTGCTTCACGCTACAGCTGGAAACCCTGTCGGCCCGAACCCAGACACAAAGGCAGGCGCTCACTCTGAGCTTGCTGGGCCCAGCCCCACCTGATGCTATTAGCTAATAAGGAGCCAGGTGTTTGCACCTCACCCGGGGCAATCACCCCATCCCATGGCTTTGGTCAGCCTCAGTGTTCCCTACAGGTAGGTATGGCTCTGAAAGGCACCATCTTTTGTCATCCGCTGTTAAGGAGCCATGCCTGGCCACACCCACAATTAATTGTAGCATCCAGCTCCATCCCTAGGCCCTGCTTTCTGTCGCCCTGGAATCACAGCTGCGGGTACACCCGCCAGGAACTCCTCGATCAGACCTCCCGGCCTTAAAAACAAAACCCAGGGGAGGGGAGGTGGCGCAGCTGTTGAAGGCGCTTGCCGCCAAGCCAGACGATTTCAGTGAAATCCCAGGGACGCAAATGGTGAAAGGAGAGATCCTGACTGCTGCATGTTATTTTCTGACCTCATCATCACAATCCCACTAAATAAGTAAATGTAGAGTTGTTGGGTTTTTTTTTTTTTTTTTTTTTAATAAAATAGAAGCCTGCCATCATGCCTTAAGCCCAGCACTCAGGGAGCTGAGGGAAAAGAATCAAAAATTGTAGGGAGCAAGGCTACAGAGACCCAGTTGGCCAGCGGGAAGAAGGGGTGGAGGAAAAGAGCGCCAGCTCGCCTTCTTGTCTTTTGTTTAAAACGCGTTCCACCCATCTGGTTTTTTGAAGTGTGTCCCTCGGTTCTCCCAGGTTTAGACGTATGGTTGATTTCTTCGCCCTGCTTACCACCCAGCCATGCATCTTTCCAAATTAAAGCCCAGACACTGACTACCTCAAAGTAGCCTTTCTCCCTAGGACAAGTCCCTTTGCAAATTGAGCCTACCTGCTGAATAATAACTGCTTTGGGACTGTTAATGAGACAGGGTGAGCCCTATCCTTGGCCTTCTGTGCTTTCTGTCTCTGCGTGTCCAGAGGAACTCCAGGACCTTGCACCTCCCTCTTCCCCCAAATCTCCCTGCCTATATTAAGCTTTTGAGGCCCATAGAAAGTCACAGCTTCTCCCTCCCTGGCACCCTCTCTCCAACAGCCTCTTAACGTAGTTTCCCCATGGCCCCTCCCCCACCAAACCTGAAGGTGGCCTAGAGAGGAAGCTGCCCTCCCCAGAAAGGGCAGGCTCACCAAGCAGCTGGCACTTTTGAAACTGCCTCAGTTCAGATTCTCAAAACACGGTGTGGCTGAGGACATACCACCTTCCTGTCCAAGAAACAGAAAACCTACTGCTGCACCTTTCTGGGCAGATAAAGGAAGAGCACTGAGTCTGAACTCGGGCTGAAAGACCTGGGTGTGACCCGTTTTCTTTGCTCCTCTGCCTCTCTTAAGCAGAGTTCGGGTTTCCTTACCCTCTACCAGTATGCTCAGGCAAGGCAGGTTCTGAAACAGACAAAGACAAGAGAGAGGCAGGACAGCATGGCATGAGGCTGAGCGGCCCCAGACTGAATGGTTCTTGGTGCCTTCTGCACATGGACCAGTCTTTGCAGAAAACACATTCCGGGCAGCAGTGTTTCTTGAACTGAAGCTGTTATCAATGATGAGGGATGCCACAAAGATGAGTAGGTCAGAGCCCTGTTACCAAGGAGTCCAGGAAGCTGGTAGGGCAAGCGCTGGGGTGGGCTATAGAGAAAGGCAGAGCATCTGTGGCTGAGCAGATGAGATGCACAGTTCCAGCCAGGAGAGGGCATTCATAAGCAGGAGAAAGCAAGAAAGGTACAGAGCAGGAAGGAAGGAGGCACTTCAGGAAACAGCAGGTGACTTAGTGTAGCTGAAGCAGAGAGTGTGGGTAGAAGAAAGGGAACCAAAATGCCTCTTATCCGTTGCAGGCATTGCCCACAGGGAGGCCTTCTTAGATGATTTAGACTACAAAGGACCTGTCCATTTGTTAGTGACTTCCCAGTAGCCAGAATGCTCTAAGCTTGTGGAACCTTTACCTGCCTTGATGCTCACAGCACTGAGCAGCAGGCAAGAGCCAGTTTATCATGTCTGTCTGTAAAAAGACCTGAGGATGAAAGAATGACTTCTGAAGGCTGCTTGACTGCTAGAGAATGAATGCATCGGGGACCCCACTTCTAGCCCAGGCTACCATCCTTGGTGCAGATGCCACTGAAGACACATAAGCAGTGTTTTGACCTGAGATATGATGAGAACCAAATGACTCCTTTGTCCACCTTGTCCAAGAGAGGAGGGCAGAGCTGGGACCCATGCGGGAGCTTGGCACTTCCGACTGGTATTCGACACCACAGCCTACTGAGAGAGAGAGAGAGAGAGAGAGCGCACTTGAGGACAGGTCCCTTGGGGTCAACAGCATCCATAAAAGGCAGAGTATATTGTGAAATCCTGGGCAAAAAAAGGTAAACCCTGTGGGGGTGTTAGGAAGAAGTCGCCCTGCGGGAGTGTCCAAAACCTGTATCCTTCAGAGGGGGCAGCTTCTAGCCTAGCAGGAGCTGACTGATAAGTCTATTGGGCTTTCGCTTCAGCAAAGAGGAATCTCTTTGCCAACAGGACTGGGAATCTGTTCTCAGGTCCTGGGTGAGGTTTCGGGGCTGCTGGGATGAGACCAGAATGTACAATCAGCCAACTCCTGCTGTATCCAGGGAAGAGCAACAGGTGTCTCTGCCCATGTGAGTGAGGAGTCATCAGACTGAAGAAAGGGAGTGGTGAGGTATGATGAGAGCTCGGGAGAGGGACTTGGGTGCTATGTGACAATACACATGCACACACTCACGCAAGCACACGACTACTTATGGAATCTTCCAGAACTTTTTCAGTTTTGTGGCACTCCTGATCTAACCCAGGACCTCATCCATGCTAAGCATATAGTCTACCACCAAGCTATATCCCCAGCCTGCCTTTTAGACCATTTTCTGTGTGTATACAAATACACACTTGCTTTTGTATGTACACACAGGTAGTCTGTCACTATAAAGAGTATTGTTTGGTACTTGCTGTCTACAGCTTGTTTTTATTCAGCAGTGTGAGTTAGCCATTTTCTTTTTACAGCGCCGCTGCCTTTCTGTAGTGACATAGGTCCCTAGTACATTATCCAAAGGCCCATGGGTACATGTGACTCACTCCCTCCCACCCCAGCTGCTTCTGCAGCAGCTCCTGTTGCCTGGGTCTTATTACCCATCAGTAGAGATTTTGTTCCTTGGGACACCCAAGTGTGTCAGTAGATCAGTAGATCTGGATTTTTGGGGAGTGGGGTGGGTTCTGTAATTGATTTTATGAGGCTGGATCTGGCTATGTGGCTCTGGCTGGCCTGGTATTCAGCAGGCAGCCCTGTGTGGCCTCTAACTCAGCCCTCTTCCTGCCTCAGCTTCCTTGGAGCTGAAACTGTAGATGTGAGCGCCAGGCTTACTGTACCCAGAGTTGGTTCAGGGCACCAGTTCTGAAAGGGCAGAACTCTTAGGAAAGGCAGATTCAGAACCAGAGATTCAAGGTGGGCTCTGAAAAGCCCTCTTGGTGATTCTGGTGACCACTAAAAACTTGAGAGCCACTAATTTAGAGACCTCAACAATATGTTTTTAGTCCTTAGCCACAAAAAACAAAAACAAAAACGCTGAAATCAATATCCTTATGCAATTATTATTTTCATAATTTGTAGGGAAAGTTTCTTAAGATTGGTTTATTGAGTCAAACACTACCTGAATCTCTATCCTCGGCTTCTACAAGATGGCCTGCTATAGAGCTCATAGCTACCCAACTACAGCCAGGTGCGGGCTTTAGAGGGCATGCGTGCCGGTCAGCTGGAAGGAGACACAAAATGACTGGTGCATTTAGTGAAGCCAGCTGTGTGGTACAGGGCACATACAGGAAGAAGATGCATTTAGGGCATAGCCGGGAGGCAGAACGGTGGCAAAGAGTGAGTGTGGCATAACTGCAGGTGTCCCTGGGGCCTCAGTCCAGGTAGACAGTGAAAGAGTGGCCGGGGAATTCCAGGATATCTCGGGTGTGGTCAGGAAGCCGTCCTTCCAGGCCTCAAGCTGGGCAACGGGCTCTCCCAGTTGCTTTGGCTTCCACCCGGATGTCTAAATACCCAGGCAGCCAACAGCTACATTTGTCTCAGCTGTTTGTAAAGCTTTTCCCTCCATGAATCCTCAGTGTGTTTGGCTTAAAAACCCAAATCAAATTAGTAGTGAATCTTAATAAGTTGTAGGGTGGGTTTGTTGTTGTTGTTGTTGTTGTCGTCATTGTAACCACAGTGGTGGTGCATGCCTTTAATCCCAGCACTCAGGAGGCACAGGCTGTAGCTCGATCTCTCAAGTTCAAGACCAGCCTGGTCTACAGAGGGAGGTTTAAGACAGCTGGTATTTCACAAAGAAATCCTGTCTCAAAAAAACAAACAAACAAACAAAACGAATGACCTGTTCTTTTTCTTCAGGACTCAGAGTCTTGGGAAGGCCATGGGCCTCTTTGGCATCAGCAGGCTTCCAACAGAACTCTCCAGAGAGGAAAGGTAGATGTCTGCTAATAAAGAGAAGTGAGGCCACCAGCCTGCCGGGGTTTATCTCTGGCTTGGCCACTCACCATGTGTCATACTAAGGAAAATACTCTGCTTCTTCAAGCCTCTTTTTTTAATTATTATTATTTTATATATATATATATATATATATATATATATACACACACAAGTACACCATAGCTGTCTTCAGACACACCAGAAGCAGGCATCAGATCCCATTACAGATGGTTGTGAGCCACCATGTGGTTGCTGGGAATTGAACTCAGGACCTCAGGAAGAGCACTCAGTGCTCTTAACCACTGAACCTGCTTGAGGCAGGGGCCCTGGGACACTGCCCGGCACATAGAAAAGGCCCAGTAAATGTTCTCTTTGTATTACCTGTCGATCGCAAGGCTCCCTCCCATTCCGAGTCAACACTGCAGCGTGAGGTATTTATAAAGGACCCACAGAGGAGACCAGATTCCTCTATTTGCTGAAGCATCTGTCCAACCTCGGTTTGTCATCGAATAACGTGAAGCCTCCTCCTGCCCTGGGACCAGGCTAAACTGAAAGGAATTTGTGGAAATGAGCCATAGCACTGGTTTGTAGGGAAGCCACAAAGTCCCGAGTGTGCTTTCGAGCCCCAAGCCTCTCTGCGCAGTCTGCCTGAGAACTGCCCCTCAGTTACACAGAGCGAATGCCTGCCTCCACACAGTTGGCCTTTATTGGGCCTCTGTTGCATTCCAGACCCTGAGACTGTCTGTCAAGGCTTTAAATGGCATCTGCTCGGGCCACCTGTGGCAATTACGTCCCTGCAGAAATAGTGCTGGCTTACCGAGATTCCTTGTACGTTCTGGTAGAAATAGCACATAGACTTGAGTAATGACTCCACTGCAGACACTGGAGTCCTGGTTTTGCAGTCAAGGAAATGAAGGCTCTGAGAGAGAGTCACTATCCCCAAATGTGGCTGGGAGGCTGCTGGGCCTCCTGGCCTCAAGGCAAGCTAACCATTTGGCCATCATACCCCGGATAAGCATGTGTGTCCACATTATCCCACATCGCCCTGCATTGTACCAGTCAATTTAAGCTGTCAGGACTGTAGCCCACTTGCCTGGGGACTCACTGAGTGAGGTAGGAGCTGTCCTGTTGATGTTGTGCCCACACTGCTGCTACATGGAAAATGTATTCCAGGTGTGGAGGTATGCAGTGGCCAGATGTTATCACACGGCTGCCAAAAGCAAAAGCCACAGGCTGGCAGAGAAAAGGAAGGAAGGAAATGGGGCCTCCCTGTTAACCATGGAGAGACTGCCCTGTTGACATCACGTGGTCACAGTTTGCCTTTTCTCATGCCCCATATGTATCTTAGTCTTCAGCCTATCAGCGCACATGATCGAGTGAGAATGCGAATGTGTACACACACACATACACACATGTACACACAGACTCTCGAGCACACCCATTTTGTGGTAAGTAAAGCTGAAGGTTGTCACCCTTTTTGGCAGAGGAATAAGTGAGAACTCAGAACCATGAATATCTGTAGGGAAGATTCTCAGGCTTGGAATTGTTTGGCCGATTATACAGGGAGATTTTGGCATACATCACCAATTATCTCTTCAGAACAACCTGTCGACCTTCACTTACCCCATGGCTCGTCAAGTTGGTATCTTACAAAGACTGAATTTTTCCCATTCTGGTAGGTCAGAAATGAAATCCTGATACACTGTGAAAGTTGAGCCTCTCTCAAGTTGACAGACTGTCGATCTCAGAAATAGAGTGCTTGCTGAGCTGTGGGAGAGCCTCTGGATTCGTTCCCCGGTGCCACAGAAAGTTCTAAAAGGATAAGGATTAGAGCTGAGGAAGTGAATAATGCAATTTTCCCACGAGAGTGAGGACCAGGGTTCAGATCTCACCACTAGGGCATGTGGCAGGCCACGTGTAATCCCAGCACTTAAGGAGACAGAGACGGGACTCCTCAAACCACCCGTCTAGCGGGACTATCCAAATCGAAGTACTGTGGGTTCAAGTGAGGCAGGCCCTGTCTGTCTATATTAAAGGGGTACACACATGCATCCCATAGGCAAGTGCTCCCTGTGTCATTGGGCTTGGGAAAACTTCCCTTATGCATCCCACCAAGTAGCCATCCCAAGGCTGTGCAGGTTTGTGCACATCTGTCCTGTAAGCCTCCTTTCCTGGTGGTAATTTCACAGGCTCGCTGCCCAGCTGCTGCTGGGTCACTTTGCAGTCTTGTGCTTCTCAGATTCACAGTCTTCCTCTCCATGCAGCTGATGCTGTTACTCCATTTTCGTTTATTTCCCATATTTATAGCACTGGGGTGCTGTTCCTCACATTCAGTTCTTTTGTGTGTATGTAAATATTTTATCTTTTGTTAGCTCCTTACCCATACCAAATTTTTGCCAACTATATCTTGGCATCCCCTGTGGTAGAGGGATTGGTATTAGTTTCAAGACGGGGAGTGTGGGACCCCCCCCCCATACACACACACACACACACACAAGATACCAGAGTGGACCAGCATGGAGAAGGATGACTGTCAGGCCTCATGTCCCAGCAGCAGGCAGCCATGTGCCTCAGCTGCACCTTCCTTCTCTTGTCTTCTCTCCAGAGCTCTTCGGACATGCCAGAAACCATCACCAGCCGAGACGCCGCCCGCTTCCCCATCATTGCCAGCTGCACACTCCTGGGGCTCTACCTCTTTTTCAAAGTAAGTTCTCTGCTACCTGTGTTTTCTGCATGGTCATAGGGAACAGCAGCGAGAAGAGTCGTGCAGACAGAAAGCTGCTGTTGTTTCCCTCTCCCACCAGCAGCCCTTCATCTCCCAGGGCTTTGTGCTCTTGTACCACTGCTGTTTCCTTGAAGTGCTGTGCTGGGCTGGGCTGGAGTGGAACGTTTGTTGCAGACATACCTCTGCCACACTAGTCACCTTATTTTTTAAATTGAGGTTTATTTTCCCAATAAAATTTAAACAGGCTCAAAGTCAAACTTGGCAAACACAGGAAAGTGAAAAGGGAGAAACCCCATCCAAAACCAGCTTCCAGGTCCACGCCCAGTTCCCCTCAGAGCTGTGTCTTCCATGGTCCTCCCATGCTCTCTCTGTAGCTGTGGCCACACAGTGTGGCCAATCTGTAGCATTCACTGCCCATTGAAAACGTCCTGAGCGGTTTTCTCACGTAGCTAAATGCTCCGTAAACCTGTTCTACTCCGTGTCTACTTGGTGCTCTCTGAGTGTGACAGTAATGGACACTGGACACTTAACATTCGTTACACAGAAGAGTCTGTTGAGAGAGAAGCAGGTCCCACAACAGGGTGGTCATTGTCACCATGTGCTATAGCTCCCTTTAGGCTTCCGGTAATCGTGCCTTGGCATCAGAAGCAGAGCATTAAACTCTTGGTATTTTTACTAGTATCTCACAAACTTGTTCTTTTTGTTGAAAATTAGTCAAAAAGAGCTTAAATTTGCAATTGCAAAGTTTTTAAAAATTTTTTAAAAGATTTATTCATTTATATATGAGTACACTGTTACTCTTTTCAGACATACCAGCAGAGGGCATCAGATTCCATTACATGGATTCACAACCATAAGGTTGTGAGCCACCATGTGGTTGCTGGAAGAGCAGTCAGTACTCTTAACCGCTGAGCCATCTCTCCAGCCCCCTGCAAAGTTCTTTAAATGATTGATCTTTTTTCAAGGCTGGGAGTGTAGCTTAGTCATAGAATGCTGCGCTGGCATGTGCAAGGCCCTGGACTCCATTATTAACACAGTAACAACATGTTTCTGTCACCTGTGTTCTTCAACCTAAGGTACTAACAAGCTAGACCCTCTTCTGTAGTTTCTTGAGAATCTGTAATGATAGACCCAGATTGCATTAAATATTTGAGGGGTTGGAAGGCTCTCTGGGTTAGTCGGTTGCCTGAACCAACACAGTCAGCAGTGCCTGGTTGTCTCATGTGCCCTCAGGGGCCCTGGGCCCAGTGTTGGGTTATCACAGCAGTGTTGCTAGCAATTGATTCATGAATATGAGTATGTTCATTCCACACTGTAGCACAAAATACTTCAGTGCACAAATATGTCTTCCTCAAGTATATGCAGTAAGATTCCAAGTCAAACAGGGACCCCATTTGCAGTCGGACAGACAGTGCCAAATTCCTTTGTAGTGGTGGTACTGGTGCCAGCCGTGGGGCTGCTGAGAGCCAAGGCTTTGTGCATGCCAAGCACATTTTTGTACCACTGAGCTGCACCCTCACCCCAGATCACATCACACTGCCCTCCAAGAAGGTGGCACTGTTGTACCTTCCTACTGGCTGCCACCAGTGTTTCACTAGTCTGTGAGTCACGTAAAAACCTGAAATTTAATGCTTGTTTCATGTACTCTTTATTATGTGTTTGCCTGCATGTCTATCTGTATACCACATGCATGCCTGGTTCCTGAGGAGGTAATGAGCCTCTGTGTGGGTGTTGGGAATCGAACCCTGGTCCTTCACAAGAACAACTGTTCCTAATCACGGAGTCAACTCGCCAGCCCCACTGGTTTGGGCTTTTTGTTTGTTTGTTTGTTTTGTTTTTTTAAGCTTCTTAACACTGAATTTATTTGGGGGGTCATATATGCTATGGCAGATGTCCTGAGGTCTGAAGACCACTTGGCAGGAGGTGGCTCTTTCCTTCTACTGTGTGGGTCTCAGGGGTCTCAGGTCAGGCTTGGCAGTAGGCACCTTTGCTCACTGAGCCATCTCAGTAGCCCTTGCATCGACTGATTGCTCTTCAATCTTAAATCATGAATACTCATTACTGGTTTCAGAATACCCCACGCTTGACTGACTGCCCGCCTCCCTCTCCGTGTCTCCTCTGCCCTCAGAGTATCCAGTCCACAGGCTGGATTCTGCTTCTCCCTGGGCACTCTGCCATGGTGTTGCAGAACCTGGCACCCCCTTGGCCCCCAGCACTGTTGGAGATTCTTTCTCTCTGGCATGTAAACTCTGAGGTTGCCTTATTCCTCATTGTGTGGCTGGTATCTGGCACAGTGCTCTTCACACAGTAGACAGTCAGGAAACGCAGTCAAATTGCTGGGCAGGGGTCAGTCAGTTCCCGAGTGATGCCTCTCAGTGCCGATTGCTGATGAAAGCAGAGTTGGGGTGGCTTTGGTAAGGGGAAAAGAAAGCTGGCTTAGCAGCTCAAGAGCACACTGCCAGGATGCCTAGGAAGGGGAATGAGGCTGCCCTGCCATGTGTGATGCAGGGCAGAGTGATTGACAGCCTCTGTGGGGGCAGGGGCCTATCAGGTCTTCCCACTCGTGGGAACAGCATGCAAACAAAGGGAAACAGTGGTGAGGCTTGGAGTGGGGAAGTGACATGACCAGACTCACATTCAGCAGATACCTGAGTTTTGCTCAAGGGTGTGGACCCAACCCCCCCACCCCCCCCCCCACCCCCCCCCCAAGGAAAGCACATCCCTGCCTCCCGTTTAAGAGAACATGGTGACCAGTGTAGCAGAGGCTGCAGCGGGCATAAATCAATTCAGTGCAGCCTTCCCAAGTTCCAGAAAGAATGTAACAGCTCGCTTCGGAGCATTGTGACAGACTATTTCTGTTTCACGTACCATTAATAAGATGAGGAAATGGCTGTCAAGGCCTGGTGCCCTGACTCTGCTGCCATCGGAGGCATGGGAAGGCATCACCAGAGAGTTGATAGGAAGAGCGGAGCACACAGTGTGTGGTTATTTTGAAACTAGCATGCTGGAGGGCCTGGGGGCTGCTCTGAAGGGGCTCCCGGATTTTTGAGCAGGAAGCATGGTTCTGACGCTGCTCCTGGGCTTGATTTCAGACTCCTCCCCATTCCTCTGCCACCTGAGACACGAGGCACACGTAGTAAGTGTGAAATCACATGTGTAAGCATCTAGACACCTTTTCCGGTAGAGTCCATCTGGGTGGGACCTGAGGGGCTGCCCTTCCCCATAGCTATGAAACTGGAAGACCTGGAGCCTGAGATTCTTCCTGACTACCCCTAACTGCAGAGCGGGGAGAATGAGTCCGGCCTCCAGGGTCTTCCTCGGGCTTTGGCAACCCTGACTTGCTTCTTTTTGTTTTTCCTCCTCAGATATTCTCCCAGGAGTACATCAACCTCTTGCTGTCCATGTATTTCTTCGTGCTGGGGATCCTGGCCCTGTCACACACCATCAGGTCAGAAGGCATCTCTCGACAGCCTTTGAAGCTGCTTTCTCAGGAGCCAGTACAGGGTCTTGGATGGGAACATGATCTTTTGTGTCATTCAGAGCCAGGTTTAAATCCTGGCTGTAAAATCCAAGGGAATCTTCCCCTCACGTCAGCACTATGCGTGACCTAGGATGAAACCCAAAACTTCTCAGGGCCACAAACTCCTTAAAGGATGTACAAGGTTATGTATGGTGGCTCTTAGTACTCAAGAGGCTGAGGCAAGTTCCTGAGCTACCATATTAAGACCCAGTCTTCGAAAAACCTAGGCAGAAGTGTCAGAGAGTCACCACAGTGCTGATGTGTGTCTCATCAGGACCACTTGAAGCACTAGGCTTGGCTCCTCATGGGACAGGCACCTACCAGCAGAGGGTTAGGAATGCCTTCCCTTAAATCCAACCTCTACACTCCAAGTTAACCTCTTTGACTTCAGTCTCCTTAAGGTTGTGTTTTGTTTTTTAAAAAACAAACAAGCAAACTGATGCCCTTCACGTAGAAAATGTCTCTCAGTCAGTAAGTACAACTGTCACCTTTGTTAGGACTGCTGTGATCACCTGTGTCAGCTTGTTAAACACCCTTGACTGGCTGGCTCTGGGTGTTAATCCTGGGTTAGTCAGGGAAGCTGAAGTTAGTGTGTTTGAGACATTCAGTAAGATCGCTCAGCCCATTTCTGTCTGCCTGTTTGCAGTAGTCCACAGATAGACTGAGGAATGGCTAGGAAAAGTTGTCCGAAGAAAGGAACACAACTTGACCTCTCAGGTTTGAGAGGCAGGAAGCCTGGGAGAGGTGTAAGGAGAGAGGTGCCGGTCAGGAGCTTGGTGACCTCTGTACAGTAGAGGATCGGAGCTACACAGAGCAGAATCTGCACCAAGGAACAGTGAGGTTTAGTCCTCAGGCAAGCTGGCAGGATGGAGACAGGCAGAGTGGTAGCCTTGGCCTCTGAATATCAGCCCGTCGTCATCGTGTGTCCCCCCGGCCCCCACCCGGCCTGCCGTAAACAGTATACACAAAGTCTTCAAACAAGCAGGAAGTGTCAGATGGGCTGCTGTCTCCGCTGGGACTTTAGCTATGGGCTTTGGAGTAAATCTAGCACCATCTTGACCTGCAAAATCTTAACTCTAGCTGCATTGAAAGTATTGTAGCCCTTCTCAGAGGATGACTTGGACCTGGCAAGCAAGAATAGCAGGTCCAGCACTCATGAGGACCTGAGGCAAGGATAGGAGTCATCACTCTGAAACTCTGGGTTTCCTTCTTTCCATGCTGATGAGGACTCCTCCAAGTCTGGCCAGAGCCATCCAGTGTCTACAAGAGGTCTCCCAGTCCCTCCCATAGCCTAGCTTCCCCGATCAGGGAGAGCATGCTCTGAAAGCACCAGGAACGGCATATGCTTGAGAACTGATTATTTCACGGTAGCCAGCAGCCCTGCATCCAACTGCCCACAAACTGTTGTGGTCCACATGTCTCAGAATAACCAATTGTCTCTCTACCCTCTAACCAACTTAGAAATGTTAGTGATAGCTATTATCAACACAAAATAAAGCCAGCGGTCTCCTAGGAGGAGAGAGCTTAATGGTAAAGCCTGGTAAGGGTAAGGCCCTGGGTTTGATCCTAGCACCACAAACAAAAATGAACAGTTAACTACGTAGGGACCCAGGCAGCACTACACACCTCTAACCCCAGCACTCAGGCAGCACTACACACCTCTAACCCCAGCACTCAGGAGGCAGAGGCAGGCAGATCACCAGCAGGGCTGTACTGTAAGACCCTGTCTCCAAAAAAAGAAAGAAAACAGGGAAGGCACGGGCAAGCTGAGTGTGTTGGCTCAGCCTTTGATCCTAGTACTTGGGATGCAGAGACAGGGAGAGCAGGAGCTCAGAGTTCCCCTCAGCTGCACAGCCAGGTCATGGCCCCTTAGGGCCCCTTAGTTATATGAGACAGTGTAACAACAGTAAGGGCTACGTGGTAACATTTGTGAGGTAGAAGCTGGTTTGGTTGTTGTTTTCCCGTGCTGGGTGTTAAACTTTGAGTTTTGTACATTCTTAGGCAGTTTCCTCTACCTAGCTACAGCCCAGTCCTAAGTTTTGTTTTTTCTTTTGGTGTTAGGAATTGAACCCAGGGCCACATATACACACATAAGCTAGTCGTGTGGTCTAGCGCTGACCCACATCCCCAGCCATGAGTCGTTTTCTTAATAAAATTCAGAACACTAATAATCTGCGGTGGCAGTCGGGGACCTGAGAGGCTGAAGCATGAGGAATCATGAGAAAGATGTAAAGCCAAGGAATTTTATTACAAGGGGGGAAGGAATTTAACCTTTTTTTTCTTTTTAGAGTGTTGATCCAAAAATTAAACTGACTCTTATTCACTGGAGGTGTGTTTTCTCAAGTCTTTTGGTAAAGAAAACTACAGTGTTTAAGAGTTTCCACGAGCTGTTTATAGCCACAAGTCAGACCTCTGGAGTTGAGCCATAAGGTCTGAGGGGATGAGACAAGGAAGCTGAGGGTCAAAAGAATTATTATGGCTCCCAGGATTCACAGCTGAGAAAAGCAGAGGCCTTTGATCCCAGGGCTGTCTGACCACAGTGCTAGAATTCTTTATTACTTTGTGGCCAAAGTTAAGGGGAAGAGAGAATTTGGAGAAAACAGACTCACCTCTCCACACATCTCAAAAATGCCCTCTAAAGACTGTAAGAGTCACATCCCAGCCCTGGTGGCCCAGACCACACCCAAATCCCTCCACCTCTGTTGCCACCCCACTGCCTGCCTCAGACCAGACCACAGCTCACAGCATTGCAGGCAGGTAGGAGACATCTTTCCTTCACCTAATTCAGTTAACAAAACTCCAACCCAGTCAGACTCTGCACACCCTGCCAGAGCAGTCGTGGCCTGTTTTTATCACCTGTGGCTGAGCTTTTGCCCTACTCAAGTGGTCCACAGCGAGAGAGCCCGAGTCATCTACCTCAGGAGAGCACATCACCAGGCCCGTTAACCCTCGCTGTCTACGCCAGAGGGAAAGGCACCAGAAGGAGACGAGGAACTTTACGTCTCTTATGAGTGATGGAGAGTCATAAAAACACTGCCCACACTAAACGTACATTCAGAGCTGGCCAGCAAACTGCCTGGCCTGGGGCATCGATGAGACAGGGCCCTGCCCTCCAGGTCACAGATTCACACCAGTTACATCACACTAGCCCTCTTCTGTGTTGTATCTTACAGCAGACCCTTTTCCTCAGTGCTTGCCTTCATCCCAACTGTTTAGAGGGATTAAGACACGAGGATCAAAGGCTGGAGGCCAGCCTGAGCAACTGAGTGAAACTCTTATTTCAAAATGAGTAAGGCCTAAATGTGTGTGTAGCTCGGTGATGTGGCCCACATACAGAAACCAGTGCAGACACTTGAAGTGGAAGCCACAGGTGAACTCACAAGATACCAAGTATCAGCTTAATCCTCTTCATGATCCCTGAGAGATTCAGACTTGGTGTGTGAGTCCTGGAATCCCAGCACTTGGGAGACAGAAGCAGAAGGATTGTTGCAAATTTGAGGCAGGTCTGAGCTGTAGACTGAGACTCTTAGCACAAACAGTAATCCTCCGAGAGAGGTATTACAATGTGCTGGTTGTAATAAGGTATCTAATAACTCAGATACAGAAAGAGTTGCGTGGAGCAGTTGTAACTTTGCCAAGATCATACCTCTGAGAAGTGGCAGAGATGGGACTTGAACCTAGGAATCATGTCGCCAGTCTATTCTGCTGGTTAAAACAAAACACCGAATTCTGAAGAGGCTAGGTAGGGTGAGTGCTCCAGCTCCTCACACCGCTCTGCTCTGCTCTGCCTCTGCCTCTGCCTGTGTCTGCACATGTGCCATGCCTTCACCCTTCCTCACATTCAGCAGACTGAGCCCCCAGCCTTGGCTGTCCTGGCTGAGTCTGCCTTCCGTGGGTACTCACTCTATGCCCTGTACCTGTCTCTTCTCTGCCTCTGGTATTCATTATCAACCACTTCACACAGTCTGCAAAGGATCAGGCCCAGAGGTGGCTCTTAAATTCATATTCTCCAAGCCACCAGAAATTAAAAACAAAGAACCAGAACTCTCTTATCCATCCTTGTCCATTGTGACCTAGATGTTTCCAGACCTACCTTGGTTCACTTCTTGGTTGGGAAGCCATCCTGGGATGCCTTCTATGACATATGTTCATAGTTCTTAAACATCCCTGCTACAGGCCAGCACTGACCTGGAAATCTTTCCTGCTTTATTTCATCTTCACAAACTTCTTTGAGACAGGCAAAAGGGTTGTTACCCTCACACATAGGTAAGGAACCGAGAGCCTAGAGAGACCATCACTAATGTAACCCCCACAGGACTACAATACTCTCACACCCACAACCAAGAGGCCTTGGCTTGCTGGTCTTGCTCTAACATAATCTGGGAAAGACCATCTCTGTTCCCTGCCTGGCCAGGATCTGGAGCTTGCTGGGTAAAACTGTTTTTAAAGTTAAGCTTGTCCTGAGCAACAGAGACTTCACAGCAGGCATAAAAATGAGGACGTTCCTCCCCTATGGCTGTGGCTCACCTGCCTCATAGATCTCCACTACATTTGTAAAAGCCCAGTCGTGTTGTCTGATCAGCATCATGAGATTGATAGAGTCTGGGAGTACATTTCTTAACACTGTAGGCAGATGCAGGAGGCGTATGGACCAGACTAGGAAATTCTGACTGTCCCCCAAATTTTTCATACCAAGTTTTATGTCCACTTTGCCAATAAACGAAACAAATCACCAGGAGTTCAGAAACCTGAATTTGGATCTGAGTTCAGATCCTGGCTGCCTGTGTGACCCCGGTCAAGTCATCCTCTGATAGGCTCCAGATCTATAGAGTGGGAACAGTGTGCCTACTAAGGCACTTAAAAAGGCATCTGCAGGTAAACGGCCACAAGTAGGTGTTAGTGGGGTCTCTTAGAACTGGGCTCATCTATAGGGCTCCGTTTGCCGACCTGCTTTGTCTTTCTTTTCAGCCCCTTCATGAATAAGTTTTTTCCAGCCAACTTCCCAAACCGCCAGTATCAGCTGCTCTTCACACAGGGCTCTGGGGAAAACAAAGAAGGTCAGTGCTGCCCATGTCCCCTGGGGTGTGTCTCCCCCTCTTGTCTTTCTCCATTACTGGGTTTTCCAAAGGAACGAGCACTAAAGACGAAACCGAATTTGTATGGCCCTGGTTCGTACCCCAGCGTGGCCACTACCTAGCAATGGGAATCTGAATGATCCCGTTGTTTCTGAGCATGGGCTGTTTTTGTTGGAGGTTTGTTACCCCATCTGTAAAATGAAGTAAACAGTAAGTGGGAAGCAATCAGCACAGTGCCTGGCTCATATAAGCCCCCAGTAAAAGCTGTACCAGACAGCTCTTAGCGTGCCTATCTCTTGATTGTTTCACGTAAGCTTTGAAAGAGATAACTATGAAGATACGAACGGCATCATGCGGATGCACACAAGGTGACAAGAGTAACGATGCCTTGGACTAAGTGGACGCTAATTCATACACATGAAATGAATAGCCTGTGGGATGTATTCTAGTCTCTCCTCGTTGCCAAGCACATTCTGCCTTGTCCCCCAAAATGTTGATGTGATTCATCTCTGCGTCAAGTACATCTTTGCCGAATAAATAATTGGATTTTTTTTAAGGCTACGCCTGTTTTTGGTTTTTTGGGGTTTTTTGTTTTTTTTTTAACGTCCATAAAGCCGTTCAGGATTCCCAAGCATTAGAATACAGGGGGACCTCCGGGGATGTCTGGGATAGCAACCACGCCGGAAGCAGCCGGAAGACAAGACAGGAACATTCCTATTGGCGCGTTAGCTCCCGGGGGAGCTGGACAGTGCCGCGAGAGCCGCGTGCCGCGCGAGAGCCTGCCGCAGCTTGGCGCATGTCCAGTCGGAACACGAAGTAGCTGTCCATCCCTCAACTCGGATGCTCTGACGCATTTTCCGGTTCGGACCCCACCCTTTCTTGCAACAGGAAGTCCGGAGAAGAGCCGGAAGTCGGGAGAAGAGCCGGAAGTCGGAAGAAGAACCAGTGGGGTCATCACGTGAGGATCAACGCAAACGTGGGGGTCAGTGGAGCGGAAGTCATTGGATTTTGCACTGCCGTAAAGTATAGTCCGTCAGACCGTCTTCCGGTTAGCGACAACGGCCGGCTCAGATGCCGGTGCCATCCTTCCTGTAGACCGCGACTCGGACGGTCGGCGATCCACGCCTCGCCTCAGCTCTCATACCTGTCGGTGCCCCTTCACCAAGATCATGTTCAAGAAATTTGACGAGAAGGAAAGTGTGTCCAACTGCATCCAACTGAAAACTTCCGTTATTAAGGGTATTAAGAGCCAACTGACTGAGCAGTTTCCAGGTATCGAGCCGTGGCTTAATCAAATCATGCCTAAGAAAGATCCCGTCAAAATAGTGAGATGCCATGAACACATGGAAATCCTTACAGTCAACGGAGAATTACTGTTTTTCAGGCAGAGAAAAGGACCTTTTTATCCAACGCTAAGACTGCTTCACAAATACCCGTTTATCCTGCCACACCAGCAGGTCGACAAAGGAGCCATCAAATTTGTGCTCAGTGGTGCAAATATCATGTGCCCAGGTTTAACGTCTCCTGGAGCGAAGCTCTACACTGCTGCAGTAGATACCATCGTGGCGGTCATGGCAGAGGGGAAAGAGCATGCCCTGTGTGTCGGAGTCATGAAGATGGCTGCAGCAGACATTGAGAAAATCAACAAGGGAATCGGCATTGAGAATATCCATTATCTAAATGACGGGCTGTGGCACATGAAGACATATAAGTGAGCCTTAGACACAATACACCTGAGCTAAATATAAATATTGTGTTGTATCTCTGTGTGTGTCTGTATGTGACATCATGAAGACAATACCTCTATGGTTATGCTGAATAAATTCAACAAATACCTTTTAAAAACAAAATCGGGGTGTTGTAACCACAAGAGAGCAGATATTGGGGAACAAGCAGCTTGCTGCACTTTGGAGTCTGACAAAAAGTGGCCGCACTCTGGCCTGGGGCGGTCCCCACCACCTCTCTGGGCTTCCTTATTAGGAAATTCGGAAGAATCCAGAGTGGATCTGACATCAGGGTCTCTACCAAGGTGCTCCTGTAAGAGCAGCCTTCGAGATTCCCTCTTGCCTCTTTTCTACATCTGTCTCTTTCCTCTTCCCTCTGCTTATGGAACGTTACCAGCAAGCCCCTTGATTTCCTAAAATTCTGAGCTTGGTAAGAGTACCATTACTTGGGAACCGACTGTGTTCCAGGCACTGTGCTGAGGGCATTGTAAGAGCAGCCTTACTCCTCACCCTCATGAGGAAGGTGGTGTTGACCTTATACAGATAGGGAAACAAACTCTTAAGAGGGCCCTGCCTTCCCAGGGTCACCTAGCTTCAGGTGGCAGGGCTTATATCTCCAACATCATGCATTTTATCCTGGTTTATGTTCCCGCTCCAGAAAATTAAGACAAGTTGGGCGTGGCTCCAGTGAGCCTTCCCCACCCTAATACCCCTGCCAGTCTAACTAAAGCCAAGGCTGAGCCCATGGGCCTGTCTGATGATGCCCTCCTTCAGGCGCTGACAGGTTGGGGCGGGGGGGGGGGGGGGGGGCAGCCTCACTCTGGGGAGTGAACTTACCTGGCCTCTCTGCCCAGAGATCATCAACTATGAGTTTGACACTAAGGACCTGGTGTGCCTGGGCCTAAGCAGCGTCGTTGGTGTCTGGTACCTTCTGAGGAAGGTAAGTCAGAGCCTGTGCAGAAGGGGAGGTTGGGCAGGATGGGACACAGCGAGCTGGTCTCACTCCCACCTTTCTTCAGCACTGGATTGCCAACAACCTGTTTGGCCTGGCCTTCTCCCTTAATGGGGTAGAGCTCCTGCACCTGAACAACGTGAGCACTGGCTGTATCCTGCTCGGAGGACTTTTCATCTATGACATCTTCTGGGTGAGTCAGGCAGGGACATGATGTCCAGCTCTGAGGGTCCTCCTCCGCCTCCCGGCTTCCCTGAATCTATGGTCCAAGTGGCAACCTGATGGAAGTTTGTACCACAGAGCAGATCTATTTTTGGTCCACCTGTAAATCCAAAGGACCAAATCTACCAAGAACCCAGAGTACCCAGTGCCTTCAGATGCCTTCAGGTGGCCTTTCCAGGGGACTCTTCGTCCTGTGTCTCTGGGGTAAATGAGTTGAGGCTCAGGGACATTTGGTCAGGAGTTGGTGGATGCTGCTGGATGCCCAGCAAGGACAAAGGTTAGTTGTGCTCTGGCTGCACACTTACTCTTCTGAGGCACTGCTAAAGGGTCTGAGACTTTCCTGACTGGAATATCCTTTCCTGCAGAAGACCTTTTGTCTTTGAATGAAAGATGCCTAAGGTCTTTGTCTGTCTCTCTTCTCTTGATAGTGGTAGTAGTGGTGGTAGTGTTTCAAGACATGGTTTCTCTCTGTAACAGCCTGGCTGTCCTGGAATTTGCTCTGTAGACCATGCTGGCCTAGAACTCAAGAGATCTGCCTGCCTCTGCCTCCATTAAAGGCTCATGCTGCTGCCAACACCTGGTGGGATCTTTGTGTCTTAGTGGGATGGAAGCCTGACCAGCAGGCTGCCTGGCTTGGGCGAGTTAGGGTCTTTCTCATTTACATTTTCTTTTGCCCAGAACCACATGAAGGACCACTTCAACTCAATGTCAGGTCTGCTCTGAGCTCTCCTAGTTCCTTGTTCGACTCTCTTGCACCTCCAACAATACTGCATCTAGAAGCCTAGGGGCAACCTTTTCTTACCCACCCACTTCCCTTTAGACTCCTGTCTTCTCCTTCCAGGTATTCGGCACCAACGTGATGGTGACAGTGGCCAAGTCCTTTGAGGCACCAATAAAATGTAAGTGACCGCCTCCCACATCCGGGCATCCTCCTCTCAACCCAGTTGGGTCATCATCGCTGGTATCACATCATTGGTGTCAGGGACTCTCTTTCTTTCCTCTTCATTGATTCCTCTGTCTCTGTTCTTGAACTCAGGCTTCCTAATAGACCCTGGCCTTGAGCCACTTGGTCATGACATCAGGTGGCATGAAACATAGGAACGGGAATAAACCCAGGAGAGGTGCTTATTACCCAGTATTACAGGGCCTGCAGTGCCTCCACGTTCACTACGTCACGCTGGGATTCCCTTGCTACCTGACTACCAGGTGCTCTTTGTCTACCAACTCTCACCGCACCTTGTTGGTTTTTTAGAGTAACTTGTGTTTACATAACAGTATTAAAAAATCCAACTGTAGCTGAGTGTAGTGTCACACGCCTTTAATCCCAACATTTTGGGAGGCAGAGGCCAGTGGATCTCTGAGTTCAAATCCAGCCTGGTCTACAGAGTTCCTAGAATTCACTCTGTAGATCAGGCTGGCCAGGTCTGCACAGAGAAACCCTGTTTCAATTCCCACCCAAAAGAAAATGAAAAACTTGTAAGTACCAATGTCTTTGAAGAAGGAGAGTTTCTGTGGGTGTTTGTTGAGATGCGTTTCGGGTAGCCAAAGCAATCCTAGAGCTAACTCACAGCGTGGCTAAGGTGACTTTGAGCCTCTCATCCTGCTGCTTCCGCTTCCAAAGTACAGGGCCTAAGTAAACAAGGAGACATTTTTGTTATCTCAGTTACAGGAAGCCTGGGTAGATCAGCTCAAGGGTGAGTTAATTCAGTAGGATCACTGAAACCCAGGTTAATTCTGTCCTCCCAGCCTACTGTTCCCAGCATGTTTCTCACCTGTCCTTATTCAGCTTCTGATGGTCCCCGGAGGAGAACCACAGTTCTAGCATTGACTTCTCAAGCAGACATGGCCAGAGACACAGAGAGGACTCTGTTTCTCTTTGCTTAAGAAGGAGTGCATCTCACTTCACCCCGCCACCTCCAAGTCCACTGGGGAAGCTTCCCTTATGATTCATTGGTCAGGTCATATGTTAGGTGCAAGTCCACTGGGGAAGCTTCCCTTATGATTCATTGGTCAGGTCACATGTTAGGGAGCTGCAGGTGTAGCCAGTAGTGAAGTGGTCACCAACCATGCAGGGGGACCTAGGTTCCATCTCCAGCACCCCAAAAATAATAATAATAAACAGACTGAAGAGATGGCTCAGTGCTTAAAAGCACTGTCTGTCTTCCAGAGGATCTGGGGTTCAATTCTTAGCACCTCCGTGACAGCTCACAACTGTCTAAGGCTCCAAATCCAGGGGCATCTGGCACCTTGAGACACGCAGGCAGGCAAAACACCAATGCACATAAAATAAAAAGAAATAAATAATCTTTTAAAAATTAAAACATGGGTTCCTTTGGCTGCACACAGGGACACAAACATGCAGGAATGCAATCCTGCTAGCTTGAGAGGAATGAAAAGTCAAGGCCAGCCTGGGCTTCCTAGCTAGATCTGTCTCAAAAACAAACAACAACCACACTCCAGCAAGGTAGATGGAGAGCGCAGCTTAACGTGGAGTCTCAGCCCTAGATGACCCTGAAACACCTGAGCTACTTAAGCGCAAGGACCTTATGGGGTATGGTTTCAGGAGAGTGAGGTGACCTTGAAAAATGCTTAGTGGTCTATAGAATCATGGCAGCCCTGGCTTGGTCCCCTGGCAACTCGGAAGGAAAAATAAGGATGAATGAAACCTTTGGCTAGGTGATCCTAGAAAGAAAGGGTGGGGGAGTCCTCCTTACTGTAAAAGCTGCCATTTCACCCTCAGCACCCTGTCATCTCCCTGTACACCCAAAACACAAATGTGTGTGAGTCATATTTCACAGGGCTGGAGGCTGGCATCCTGAGGACCAGAGTTCCCTCTGATCCTTGCCGTCTCGCCCCTGCCTCTCCCTGCAGTGGTGTTCCCCCAGGATCTGCTGGAGAAGGGCCTTGAAGCAGACAATTTTGCCATGCTGGGACTTGGAGACATTGTCATTCCAGGTAATTGCTGGGAGAGGACTGTGGTGCGGGGTTGGAGAAGATACTTGGCATGTCAGAGTTTTAGTTCAAAGTGGGAAGCTGGCCTTGTTATTGAGAATGGGCAAGGTCATGAGGATTTGGCCTCAGTGCATGTTTGTGGTTTGGTGGCGTTCAGCATGTCTCTTCCCCATAAGAATGGCCTTGAACATAATCTGGCCAACCTGGACTGGTCAGCCAGAAGAGGGAGCCCTGCTTGTAGGAGAAAAGGTCTGCCAGGCCTTTGTCTCAGGTCAAGGGATGAAGCAACTGAAAGTGTGTGTTTATCTGTGGCCGCTCTCCCTGTCTACCTGTCAGGGATCTGTCTAACTCCTAGTTCCTCTAAGGTAGGACAGACATTCCTACCGTCCTCGGCAGTAGGGCCTTCTGATTGTGCAGAGGGGATAGAGGGAATTTCTGTATTCCAGGTTAAAGAAACAGGTTCAAAGAAATGGTTCAACTTGTCTGAGAGATTGGGTTTGACATATCCCACCCACCTCACCCCCCTGGTCTCCCCACACTGTACAATACCAAAGTTAACAGGGACTTGTTTCCCAGGTAACTAACGCGGAAGAAATTTGAGTCCTGTCGTAGAAAATGAGGGCACATGCTTTTAACCCTAGTAACCTCAGACATAGAGAATTCTGAATTAGCCTGGTTAACTGGTCAACATGGGACTCATTAAAGAAAAAAAGGTTGGGACAGGAGAGATGGCTCAATAGTTAGGAGCACTGGCTGCTGCTCTTCCAGAGGACCCAGATTTGATTCTCAGCACTCATGCAGCAGTTCAAAACTCCAGTTCCAGAAGATCTGACACCACCACCACCACACACACACACTCACACACACTCACACATGCAGGCAGAACAACAGTGCACATGGAAATTTTTTTTTTTTTAAAGATTAATTCTAGGCCTTCTGGCAGTGGATAGAGACGGTGGTGGTGGTGGTGGTAGTGGTGGTGGTGGTGGTGGTAGTGGCGGCAGCGGCAGCGGCAGTGGCCAGGGGCAGAACAGACTGTGGTCCTGTGTTCATCCTAGCTTGATGCCTGGCTTGGTGGCCAGAGCTGTTTTTAAAGAAAATGATGGAATCCCACCCCCAGACCAATGCCTTACAGCGGGCTTCCCAACGGTTACTTCGGCTCCTCGTCTTGTGGTGATCCCCAATCCTAATACTATTTTCGTTGCTATTTTTCATAACTGTAATGTTGCTGCTGTTATGGATTGTAAATATCTGTATTTTCCAATGGTCTTAGGTGACCCCTATGAAAGGGTTATTGGACACCAAAGGGATTGTGACCCATAAGTTGAGAAGCACTGCCTTACAGTCGCCCAGTGTCTAGCTTCCCCAGTCTTCTTGGTGTGTGTGGCTCTGGGCTTTAGAGTATATACATCCTCTCCATATTAGTCACTCCAGGATCTATACATGTCTCTGAATCTTGTAGCTGTCACTCAGTCCTGAGAGCAGCGTGTTGAAACCCCCTCAGCTGCCAGGAGTTAATACAGTTAGCAAAGCCCCTGCCCCTGCTTCAGTTGGAGAGCTGTTACAGGTGTCGGTCACCAGGGGGCGCTAAGCCCCAAACACTGTAGAAAAGGCAACTCTAGGCCGCTTTCTCCACCCGTCTCTCCTCTCCGACTCGTTTCCTTCTTTAAATTAATGACTTGAGGTGGGGCCCTTAGTTCCGTGGTAGAGAGAGCCCTTGCCTGGCATGTACAATTGTGGGCCTGGGTTCCAAAGGCAGCATTGTGAAAATATCTACTGGTCGTGCTTGCTAGTTGTTGATGCTTTTGATGGACACAGAACGTTTCAGCTCTTGAGAGGTTGCCCTCAGCTAAGTGAGACTCAGTCTCTGTCCTGTGTGAGCCTGAAAGGCCGCTGAGGAGGGAGGTCCATGGAGGATGTGGTGTGTGCGCACACAGAGGTTGGACTGGCTAGCTGTGTCTCGGGGACTCTGGAGGCTGGGGCACCTGGCCTTGGTTTTGAAGTGTGGCTCGGGTGCTAAGAGACACAGTTAGCATTCCTGGGCTCCTGTGGTACTTCCCAGTGATGGCTTCCAGCTCCAGCCCTCCACCTCCTGCCTGGCAGTAGCCACAGGGCTCCTTCTGGACCTGTTTAGGTGGTTCTCCTCCCAGAATGCTCCCTGCATGTCGTGTTCCTTACTCGGAATATAGACCCACCCAGGCCTGCTGCGTGACCATTCTGTGCCGTGTCTCCCTCCTCTACGTGCAGCCATACTAATTCTTCAGAACATATTTTCCACTCTCCCTGGCCTGTGTCACTTTAAAGAAGCCCTCTTCAGGCTAGGCCCCACCACAGTCCACCTTTTCCAACACAAGAAGTCCGTCTTTCAGTTAGAACAGGCGTAGATTTGGTATCCTGTTGGAATCTCTCATACCTGGTGTCATTCTCCCACTGTCCTGTCCCCTTGGCTGGGCTCTAGGAGCTGTGGCTTCACTTGACTTACACTGTCCCTGGTCAGTGGGACACTCAGTGGAAGACCCATTGTGATACTACAGTGCTGAGGTGGGGGGGAACCAGGCCCATCCATCAGTCGGGTGGGTACCCCACTGCATGTCTCCACCCCAACCTGGCCTTCTAACAGTGCCCTTTTCCCTTCAGGGATCTTCATTGCCTTACTGCTTCGTTTTGACATCAGGTAAGCCAGGGGAGGGCCTGGCCTGGCCTGGCCTGACCTGACCTGGGGTTCTCCTAGCATTCTCCAGCTTTCAGGAGCCCAGGGAAAGTACCTCCACCCACATATAGCCAGACAGATTCTCATTCCACCTGCATTCTGAAGTTTGAAGCCCAACCCCGGCAAACCCCCAATGCTGCTGACCAAAAAGAAAAAAAAAAAAGGAAAAATCCTTTTATCTGAGATTGGTGTTTGTAGCTCTGTGCCCTTGGCGGCCAGTCTGACCTTGTAAGCCTCAAGCTCATATCCATGGTGGTAAACAAGAGTTCCCTCTCGGGTCTGCTGTGCCAAGTCGGGCAGAGCGCTGAGCACAGGCTGACCTTAGTGGTAGGGAAAGCCGGCTGCAGCCCGTCTTTGTCAGGCTGGACTTGAGCCACTGCATTCAGGTCTAGCTGTTCCCTTAGGTCTCCCTCCTTGGGCTCTTTTCAGACTGTCACAGAAGCTAAGCACAAGGCTGGCCTGGAGCTCAGAGGAACACTTGCCAGGCATGCACAGGACCTGACTCAGGCCCTTGCAGACTCCCTGAGCCTCGCCTCAAATTTACATTCTGTGGCGATAACCTAGAGCCGCCTTTTTTCCCCCAAGAGATTTTTGTGCTGGCTAAAACTCTTAGAGCCTGCCAGGCTATACAGAGAAACCCTGGCTTGAAAAACAAACAAAAAAAACTCTTAGAGCCATTTCTAGATTTTTACATTTGGTATTTACAAATGGCCTATGGCTTTCCCGGTTTTTTGCAAAGGTATAAACCGAGCATGGAAGAAGGGTAACTTATCTAAAGAGACATAGCTCAGGGAAGTCCAAGGTGCACAGCTGTCCAGGCTCCTGGCAGAGAATCTCCCCACACACATATGCAGCTTCAGTCTTTGCAGAAAGGATGTTACTCGACTAACCTCTTCCTTCCGCCTTGTCTGCAGCTTGAAGAAGAACACGCACACCTACTTCTACACCAGCTTCGCCGCCTACATCTTTGGCCTGGGTCTCACCATCTTCATCATGCACATCTTCAAGCACGCCCAGGTGAGCAGCGCGTCCTCGCGGTCCAGAGCGCTTTCCTGACAGTGCAGAACTTAGAGACCAGAGGTTAGCACCCCGCGGTGGTGGCAGCAAAGACAATCCCGGTTGTCATTGTCTTTGACTTGTGCAGCCACAAGCACTGTCTTCATCAGGAAAGCAGACATCTTGTCAGAGCTCTCTACCTGGTTTCTGCCTGTATGTGGCCCCTAAGCAGACAGTGTGTCACATGGCCATTCTAGGTTTGGGGGAAGAGACTGGAGAAGAGATGATGGCTTCCCAGGCAGGCTAACATAAGTGAACAAGAGAGCAGGACTGGGTGACCCAGGTGTCTCCTCCCACCAAGGTAGGCGGCAGAGACTGAGCCACCACAGTGAACAGCGTGGGGTCTTAGAGGTCTGGAGAGAGGAAGCCATTAGGGGCTGAGCAGGGGGATTACTTCCCCTCTTGTCTGACGGGCACAGTGCACTTGCCAGGCTCTGTAACCTGAGAGAGCTCATGAGGAAGCCGGAGCGGAGGTGCTACCCAGCGAGTGGGTCCTAGAGCCGGGACTCGGCCTGGGACAGTATAAAAACCAGGCCCGGGCTGCAGGAACAGCATGAGGGCTGGAGGCTGAGGACGTGCCAGTGGGAATCCACAGACTCGTCTCGGTGAGGCAGGCCAGGTCACAGCAGCTCCAGGCTCCAATTTCCTTAGTCCTTAGTCGTTAATGAAAGCAGAAAGGGGAGTGGCTTAAGGATGGAACAGACTATACCTAGATACCCCATGCCCAGCACAGCCTTGCCTTCTATGAGGTCAGTTGCCCACAGCCCAAAAATAATGAATGGAAAACTCCGGTTTTAAATGCCATGCATTCTGAATACCAAGATCACGCTTACTGTCCACATGAAGCCTTCCTTGATCCAGTGCATCACACTGCGTACCATTACAGACGTCGGCTCTCGGCTCTCACAACGTGCCGTGCTATACAGTTTTGAGGTGCCTGCCCTGAGGATAAGGAGGAGGCTGCGTATTGCTGCTCTTCACTCCTCCCTTCCCCAAAGCTCCATCCCACGGGATCTGCCTCTGCAGTCATCACAAGAGCAGATTCCTTAGCACTGGGCCTGGCCTTAAACCTTCCACCAAGCTCTGAGGGTGTGGCTCGTAAGCAGGGAAACTCAAAGCGTTCGCAGAGCCTTCTCACTCATTCACTTCTGTTTGGTTCAGCTTCTGCTGTGCCCGTGGAGCATGGCATGTGCTTGGTGAGAGGATTACAAAGTGCCAGATCCAGGAACAAGCTTAGAGGCCTTTTCAAGGCCTGTACTACCGCTCCCAACCCTCCGCTGGAGTAGGCCGGTATACATTCCCCCTGCGGCCACCAGGTGGCGGGCTTGCCTTCTACCCTGGAGAGAAGAGATTCTTACTCTCATGCCGGGTACAGGGAGGGCCCCGAGGCCTAGAAGGACAGACTTAGCCAGGAAATCCAGCTAGCCAGGCTATGCCCAGGCCTGGGCACCTGGTCTTGATTCATCTAGATGGCTATATCCCTGAAAGAAGGGATCCAGGACGTAGGTAGAGCCTAATAAAAGGGGTCTGCTTCTCCGAGACATAAGCAGGCCCTGTGCCAGCATTTCTCTAGCTAGACATCCCCTGTGTGGCCTTCAGTTCACTTAGCCTTTTAGGAAACCTTCCTAGCTAGGCATGGTGGTACATGCCTATGACCCCAGCATTTGGGAGGTAAAAAAGGAGGCGCAGAAGTTCAAAGTCAGCCTCAGCTACATAATTAACTCCAGTGAGCCTGGGTTACATATATAAGATGCTGCCTCAGAACACCCTGGCCCCGCTGGGCGGTGCTGGCACACGCCTTTAATCCCAGCACTCAGGAGGCAGAGGCAGGTGGATTTCTAAGTTTGAGGCCAGCCTGGTCTACAGAGTTGAGTTCCAAGACAGCCAAAGAAAGGAAAAGAAAGCAAGCCCTGGCCCCTGCCTTACTGCCCTGAGTAGTGCATCAATCTGTCTCCTTCACACTCTCATTGAAGAGTTTCCCGGGTACCTTAAGAAGAAAGAAAAGAAGGCAGGGCTTGTATCCCTTTGACAATAGCAAACTTACTCTTTCTTAAAGGAACCTTCCCATGAGCCTGAGGCCACCAGCTCTCTGGTAAGAGGGCCACTGGGAAAGAATAAAGTCCACACATACTCCCCCAAAAGTCCTACATTCCACATTGCCCAAGACCATCTTAGGCAAGAACATGCATGGGCTACAGAGCATGACCCTGGCTGTCACTCCTGACTGGTCCTTCCGTCCCCATCCCCACATTGTCAGTTTGCTCATCTGTTTGTTCTCCATTTATTGTACTGTGTGAAAGAGTGTTGGGTTGTATACATTTGCCTGCAGTAGTCAGCAAAGGATGTCGGATTCCCTGGAGCTGGGGTTACAGGCAGTTGTGAGCCTACAGAACCAACCTTGGGTTTTCTACAAGAGCAGTGTGCATTCTTCACCGCTGAGCCATCCCTCAAGGCCCCACGAATTAAAGTTGCTGTTAGAGTTTGACCTTCCATCCCTGCTTGTATTCATGTTATTTTCCCTCCTATTTATAGGGGCCTGTGTGATTTGGTTGGGTTTGGTTGAGTTTGACTGGTGGTGGTTTGAGGCAGGGTCTCATTGTGTTTCCCTGGCTGGCCTAGAACCCACTGTGTGAGAGTACCCTATCATTCATGAGGTCTGCCTGCCTCTGCTTCTCAAAGGCTTGGTTAAAGATGTGCACCACCACACCCAGCCTGGTTTTGACTATTTGGTTGGTTCGTTGGCTGTTTTTTGTTTTGTTTTGAGGCAAGTTCTCCCTGCATAGCTGGGCTAGCCTCAGACTCCCAGTAATTCCCTTGCCTCGGTCTCCTGAGCACTAGAGTTACAAGTGTGCACCACAATGCCCAGCTTCTTTCTCCTTACAGGATATTTTATTCTTTCTCTAGCTGCCCCACCCACCCCACCTGTGGCAGTGCTGGGAATCGACCCCAGCGTTGCTTGGATGTTATGTGAGAAGTCTACCACTGAGCTAGACCCCTGCCCATTTTTCCAGTTTTGTGACCTGAAAGTTTAAACCATTTCACATGCCTTGTTTCTCATGAGTTTGCTTAGGACTTAGAGGATCTCTAGCTGCTTCTCAGCTTGGGTCATAGACCTCAAAAAACCTTCAAGGAGCCAGGCCCATGAGAGGAGCCCAGGTCACACCCCAACTTGGCTCCCACACCCTCCGTGACCTTGGGCAGGTCTGTCCCCTGCTCTGATCCTCAGGAGCCCTGTCTTTAGACCTCAGGCCTGGAGAGTTAGGCTATTACTAGATTCTATATAATAAGGTAATGTGGCTCACCGTCCACCCAGACCAGGGCCAAAAAACAATGGTCCCTCAAGCTCATCCTCGGGTGCAGGGAGAGACCTGCTGCTGGTGGGTCACAGCATCACAGGCTGGCTTCATACTGAGGTCCATGCCTCTTTACTCTCACACCATTTATCTCCAAGATAAATTATCTTTTAACTCGTGATCGAGGAGAAGCCACAAGTACATCTTGTGCCACCGCCCCCACCCCCACCCTCTGCTAAATGCCAGACAGAGACTGAACAGGGAAGAGGTCACTTACTCCCTCCAAGTCCACAACCCAGCAGGGAACAGAGACTCCACACCGCCTAGAATGATCACTAACACGCAGCAAAGGACCTTGCAAGTGGAGGCTTCTCCACAGAGACAAGGTTTGAAGGGAAGGCAGAGTAGCCTAGGCAGCTGAGATGCCAAGGTACTGGAGCTACGGCCAAAGTAGGTCAGATGAGATAGGAAGAGATGACAAGGGTCACATCTCATGGGGCCTTCAGGCCACTAGGAGCACTGGGGATTCTGGAGTGTCCAGCAGTGGTGTGATGGTGTGATGTCCACCTTTCAGAGGTAATAAGCGAGGAATGACTTCAGGGTCTAGGATGTGTTGTGTTCCATTCCCCAACCCCCCCCCCCCCCAGAACATTAGACTTTCTCTGCCCAAAGAGGATGGTCACCACCATGGAGGTGAGCTAGAAGCACCAGGGAAAGCCTCGGGCCATAACTGCCTTCCTTTTCTCCCAGCCCAGCTTTCCCAGGAGTCTTAGCACAGACTTGGGAGTAGGGGAAGGGGAGGGCAGAGCACATATGTGTGATATGTCTGTCTGTCAACACTGACTGCAGCCACGGGGAGCTACTGTCATTGTTGTCACCATGTCACCACCTCTCCCAGGTGCAAGGCTCTGCCCCAGCCTAGGCTGCAGGCTTCTAGGAAAAAAGCCAGCCTGCGAAGTAGCAGCACCGAGCTAGTCTATGATTCAGACACTACCAGTCAGCCTTGGAGCCCTGCATGCAGTTTCTTCTAGCGTGTGCTTTTCCTCCCGGGGAGGAGGAGCCCTGGTCTCTGACTCTAGCCCTGTTTCTAGGCTCTGCCATTGACTCGCTCTGAAACCCTGGGTCTGAGCTATCCCTCAGTTAACTCCAGAAGAGAGTAAGGGTGCTGGGTGTGGTCCTGAGTCAGTGCCTTCCCTCACTAGCCTCTGTCTTCTCCTAGCCGGCTCTCCTGTACCTGGTCCCTGCCTGCATCGGCTTTCCTGTCCTGGTGGCACTAGCCAAGGGAGAAGTGGCCGAGATGTTCAGGTAAGGCGGGATGGAGCAGACGCTAGGCCAGCCCTCGAGCACCTGCCCTGCCCGCAGCCTGCCAGATCCCAGGAGCATCTGCTCCAAGGGCGTGTTCCCAGCACCTGTGCCCCTCTGCTGGTGATTGGTGCCTGGCCTGTGATTACCAGTGGGATTTTCCCTGGGAGTCAGGGAGGTCTGGCCTAGGACCGCCTGCATGCCTACTGTGTGTTAAAGGAATGACTGGGGAGGTTCTGTCTAAGCTGCCCACTCTCCAGGGCCTTGGATCACAGGCTAGCTCTGTCACCAGGTGACTTGAGGCATGTCTTCCCCTATCCCTCATCATCAGTTTGCATGTACTAGGACAAGGAAGTACCCTTAACAAGAAGGTATATGTCCGTCGCTGTCCGGCTGCCTCTGAAGCCATTCTCCTCTCATACGCCCTCCCCATCCCCATGGCCACTACCACATCTGCCGCACCTTGTGCACAGCCCCACCTCTACCCCCAGGGCCTGCATGACTCCCAGCAGGTGTCTGCTCCCAGGCACCACCAACCCCCGCCTGCCAGAGACCTAGAAATAGCTGCCAGCTACTATTAAAGCTGCCCACTCGGGGGCCTTCACCCAACTCCGGGGCTTGGCCTCCAGTTGTCCCCCCAAGTGCCTGCCAGGGCCTCCTGTGCACCTGGCTGCCTCAGAGCGACAGATGACTCACCCCTTCCCCATGCCTGCCCTGCCTGGAATCCCCAGCTCCCTGCTGGGCCTGCTGGTTGGAAGCCCGCCCACCCCCATCTTCTGGCAAGGCACTTGATGCTTGAGGTCAGCGCTTCCCATCCCATCTCGCTCTGTACATCCATGCTCAGAGAGATTTCCAAACCAGTCTCCTGTATCCCCGTAGCGTAAGCTCTGAGCACCCAGCCAGGGCAGAAGGTGCCTCCTTCCCCCTCTGAGGTCTGGTTTCCCTAAATGGTCTTCTATGTAAGCCCCACCCTACCCAGAAGGTCCTTAGGGAGAAGCAAGAAAGCAGGCAGCCCTCTCTTCTGTCCTCTATCCCTTTCTCAACCTGATCATTTGCTTATTTTTTCTTTCACTGCCACTCCCTTTTGAAAAACTCATTGGATGATTCAGTCTTGAATGGGTTACACATTTATACGGATGCTGCTGTTGGAGAGATGACTCCACGGTTAGAGTACTTGCTCTTTTCTCAGAGGACTCTAATGTGGTTCCCAGCACCCACACTGGGCAGCTCGAAACCAGCCCTCCAAGGGGATCTGAAACCTGTACTCAGTGAGAGAGCAAACACGCACGCACGCACGCACGCACGCGCACGCACACAGGCATCAAATCCCGTAAGTCGTCCTCTGAGCTCACAAGCACCATGGCACACATGAATAAATATGTATCTAAGTCACTGTTGGGTTGCTGTGAAGAAACACCATGACCAAGGCACTCTTATGGAAGAGAGCATTTAATTACGGAGCTTGCTTACTTTCAGAGGCTTAGGCCATTAGCATTGTGTCAGGGAGCAGAGTGGATTCAGGGTGCTGGAGCAGGAGCTGAGAGCGCCGAGAGCAGGACACTGGGCTGCCATGGACTTTTGAAACCTCATGGTCCACCTCCTCCAGCAAGATCACACTTCTTCCTAATTCTTTTCAAATAGTGCCACTCACTGATGACTAAGCATTCAGATATGAGCATATGGGCGCCGTTCTTCCTCACACCACCACAGTCTTGTAAAATCAGACTAGGGAGAGCGCTCAGTCGCTAATGTGCTTGCTTCACATGAGTGAAGACCTGTGCCTAGATGCTCAGCACCCAGCTAGCCAAGTGGGCATAAAAATGAATTTCCTTTTTAATACTCAGAGCTGAGCCTATCTTTGCCTTGTGCTACTTCATGCCTTAGCCCCTGTACTAAGGCAGAAGGACCATTGATTTCAAGACCAGCCACCACTAAGGGCATGCACCGCCATGCTCCAGGCCAGCAGCCAGAGTTTCGGAGTAAAACCTTGTTTCAGCTAAGTGTCTTTAGCCCCGGCTGCTGGAAAGGCTGAGATGGGAGGGTCTCTACTGTAACTCACACTATGCTAACCAGGCATTGATAGGGTGACCTCCTGGGAACAGGGACCACTAGGTTACCAAAGGCGGGGCCCAAGTGACCCAACCCAAGTCAGAAATGGAGCAAGTCAAACTTTGTTTCAGAAAAACAAAACAGAACAGTGGCATGTGACCTTAATCCCACTGTGGCGGTGCGCGCACTTTTTCCTAGCATTTGGAAGACAGAGGCAGGTGGGTCTATGTGAGTTCTAGCCCAGCCAAGGCTACATAGTAAGATCCTGTCTCTAGATTAGTAAAGAAAAGTTTAAAAGTTAAAAAAAAAAAATTTTTTTTTTTTGAAGCACTCTGTGGAGATGGCTCAGCAGTCAGTGCACCTGTGCTTCCAGGGGACCTGGCTTTAGTTCCTAGCGCTTACATGCCAGCTCACAACTTCCTGTGAACTCCAGTTCCAGGGATCCAACACACTCTCGTACTTCTGCAGCCACCAGGCGCACATGCATGAATGCAGGCAAAGCACTCACATACCAGAGAATTAAAATATGTTTTTAAAAAAATGGATAAGCGAAATGGCTCACAAGGTAACAATTCTTGCTGCCAAGTGTGAGAACCTGAGTTTAAAGATTTATTTATGTTATTTATGTTAATTTTTAATTTATTTACATACACTGTCGCTGTCTTCAGACACACCAGAAGAGGGCATTGGAGCCCATTACAGATGGTTGTGAGCCACCATCTGGCTGCTGGGATTTGAACTCAGGACCTCTGGAAGAGCAGTCAGTGCTCTTAACCGCTGAGCCACCTCTCCAGCCCGACATGGTAGAAGGGGAGCAGCAACTCCCATAAGTTGTCCTCCCACCTTTCCACAAGCACCGTGGCACACACAAATCAACTCTTTAAAAACAAACTAGGGATGTGGCTGTTATTAAAGTGCCAACTGTGCAAGCATGAGAACCTGTGTTTGGTACCCAGCACCCAGCAAGGTAGAGTGGCACACATCGGTAACCCTGGCTTTGGGTGGGGATAGACATACAGATGCTTGGAGTTCACTAGACAGCCAGTCTCGCCAGTGGGTGAGCCATGGGTTCAATAACAGACCCTGTCTCCAGACATAGGGTGTAGAGTTAGAGAGGAAGACAACCATGGACCTCTGACCTCCTTACATGCATGCATGCATGCATGCATGTGCACACACACACACACAAATGCAGCTGTGAGAAGGGAGGCTATGCTCCTGTTGGGTCTGCTGGAGAGGCCAGATGTCACAGCCCTTCAGAGACACATGCACTGAGGGCAACATTCTCCAGCACCTGCTCTGCTCTCTGGTGCTCTTTCCTGTGTGCGGAGTGTTAGAGACAAAGGTTCAACTCCAGGGCCTCACTGAGGCTGAGCATGTGCTGTCTTGCTGTGTTGCAGAACAGCATATGTTAGAGATGCTGGTTTGGCAGCATGCTCACTCGGCCGGCCCATCCTGCTTCTCTCTTGTGTGCACCATGCACACAGGCTGCTTTGCACGAGCAAAGTGGAAGGACAAGCCATGGAACCAAGACAGTGGTGCTCTGTGTTCCTAGGGAAGGCTGTCTCCAGCTTTCCCTGATCTCCTCCTCTGCATCTCCTTGTTCCGTCTTCTCTGTCTGTCTCTCACACAGCTACGAGTCCTCGGCCGTAATCCTGCCTCATACGCCGAGGCTCACTCACTTTCCCACAGTCTCGGGCTCCCCTGCCAGCCTGGCCGACTCCATGCAGCAGAAGCTAGCTGGCCCTCGTCGCCGGCGCCCGCAGAATCCCAGCGCCATGTAGTGCCCAGCGGGTGCCCACCTGCCCGCTTCCCCACTGTCCTGGGCCTAAGGTAGGGCAGATGTTCCAGCCTTAGTGGAAAGTGAGGGAATGTCACTGGGCTGGTGGCAGGAAGGAAGCAGCTCTTCACAACCATCCATACTTGCTGCCCAGAGTCTTGTTCCCACTATTTATTCTCTTCTGCTCTCCAGCAGAAGGCACAAGAAGCTTAAAGTTGATCCACACAAGTCCAGCCCAAGCCTTTCCCATTTGCCGCTGCCCTTGCAGCCCCTTGGCAGCACAGGGCACAGGGGAAGCCAAGCAGGGTGCCCATGAGGACACACAGATGGCTGGGGCCAGGTACTGGCAGAGGCTAGGCTTGAGATGCAGTGACCCTGTCGTTCATTCCCTGGGATTGCAGGGAGAGGGGGCACAGAAGACTCTGCCCTCCCTCAACATCCTCCAAGTGTGTTCTTTTGTTTTCTGATCAGTTATGAGGAGTCCAACCCTAAAGATCCAGCAGCCGTGACTGAATCCAAAGAGGAGTCAACAGAGGCGTCGGCATCGAAGAGGCTAGAGAAGAAGGAGAAATGAGGCGGCGCTGCCTGACCCTTGAGGGCCAGATCGGACAGGCAGGGGATGACCTGTAGGCGACACAGAAGAGAAGACACCTGCAGGAGGAGGCGATGGTGGCCCCCGGATGGGGAACAGGCCTCTGCTGCCTGTTCCCTCTCCCCTTTCTCTGGCTTCCTCTGCTCCTCCTCATCCCTGCAGGCAAAGGAAACCCTCTGCTGCTTCCTTCCCCAGGAGCCAGGTGGGAACTGAATGTGCTTTTTAGATTTTTGTATTGTGGACTGTCTTTGCCTCATATTAAAAACTCATCCCATGGCCGCTGGGCCACCGTGCTCCAAGGGAGCTCTCAGCAGCTCTGACTAGTGTTTCCTGCTGAACTCATCGGGGCTTTGCAAGTACCTTCATGGGTGCCGGGCCAGAAGTGGGTTCCCATGAGCCTCCTTTCCCAGCCACTCTTGGGGGACAGTGAAGGTGGTGGGCTAGTGCTTGCTGCGCCCTGCTGGCCTTGGTATGAGATGAAGAGAGTGTCACGGGGCACCCCGCTTCAGCAAAGGGACTTGTAACTATAGACAGACGGCTCCCTGGGCTTGCTGTCCATCTGGCTGGAAATCAAAGGTCCATCTCTTCCATCCCCAGGTCTCCCAAAATACAGCTCAGGTCTTCAGAAAGCCTGTACTGGGGAAGGAGCAGGCTCCAGAGAACAGAAGAGGCCATCCAAGGTCAGGCAAGAGTTAGAGATCCCAAAGCCAAAGTCTTCCTCCCGCCTGACCTTCAAGCGAGTCCCCAAAGGGCAAGGAGAGGGCAGCTCATCCCTCGTCCACCTGGCCAGGTGGAGAAACTGATACTGTAGAATGGCCATGACCTGTAAGCTTTCCCTGGCTAGGGTTCAGGGTTATTAACTAAAATTAACAGATTGGAAATAGCCAGAGAGCAAAGGCTGTCCAGAGCCTGGGGAATAATAGTGGAAGGAGGTGAGTGTCCCCAGTTTCAGATGTAGACCAAGCTTCCAGTCTGTACTTAGGATGCTAAACTGCACGTGCTTTAGCCTCGCTCTACAGAGGAGGGAATGGGGCCGCTCACCCCCAGACAGTGACTGCAGCTCAACATACTAAGCAATGTGCTGTCCTCTTATAGGACCAAGTCACTGTGGCTGGTCTGCTGGGCCACCGAGTCAGCCACCCAACTTCTCTGGGTCTAAAAGTCTGGAGAGGAAAGCCTGAAAGGCTCTCTAGGCAGGGGGTCTCTTTAGGGCCTTCTTGGATCTCTGCAGGCTTGTACTGCCTTCAGGGGGAGGCCATGTGGTCCTGGAACAAAGCCCCTCTGAGGGTGGCAGATGGGGCAGGCAGCCCAGGCACACAGTGTGGTTGGCTCTACAGCCCACAGCCCACAAAGGCCTCATTGAGTCACTGCCGACCCCCAGCAGAGGCTGAGGTGGCAGTGGCGCCGGGCGCCTGCCACCTAATGACCGTCCTGGCCGGGCCAGATGTTCCCCAGACCTTGCAGCGCCGATCAGGGCCTGCCTGGCCAAGCAGCCACAGAGGCCACTCCAGTTCCAATTAACCAGCTTCAGCTGAGCAAACCGCGGGCAGCAGCGGGGCCCAGCCTGGGCGGTGGGCCCGGCCCGGCCAGCCGGCCGGCAGAGCCTCTGAGTCTAGACTCCAGATGTGAACCGCCACCGCCTGAGCCCCATGGAAAAATGGCACCAGGCCGGGCACGCATCAGGCCTGCATACTGGGAGGCGGGATGGGTGGCTGGGCAGGGCCTCAGATGGGACTGGTGCCAGGCTCACCCTGGAGTGGGGGTGGAGTCTTCGGAAGCTGCTTTCAAACAGATTTCCCCTGCTTTGTGGTGTCCTCTCTGTGCCTCGGTTTTTCCAGTAGGAGGAGGCTGTAAGGGTTTAAGACCATCCCTGCAAGAGACCCCCATACTCCATACATGCTTACTGGGTTAGCATGTGGCCAGCATTGTGGAGTGTTCTAGAAGTTCTGACTATCCCTGTGTGGAATATGCCTGCCATCCCAGCACTTGTAGAGGCAGCAAGCTGAGATAAGCCTATGTAGACATAGCAAGTTCCAGCGCTCCGAGATAAGAACTAGCTCAAAATTAAAAAAAAAAAAAAAAAAAAAAAGCCAGATTGATCCATACTGGTTTGTGACTAATCTTGAACCCGGGAGACTTAAGACAGGATGATCAATTCAAAGTCCCCCTTGGCTACAAAGAGTTCAAAGCCAGAGCCTGCCTCTAGCCAAGTGGAGAGATTAATTGTAACAAACCTACATGGCACCTACCATCATCTTCACAGATAAGGAATGAGGAGGAGGTCAGCACTGACCTGGCAGGGTTTGACCTTAGTGCCTGGCTTCTAAGCTCATGTTCACCACTGTGCTGGATTCCTGGTTCTTGTCTTTGGGGACAGCATAGGGATTATGGGGACAGGGAGAGGATGACAATGGATGGCTTCCAGGATGAGATGGCAGTGTCCTGACATCTGATCCCTTTCTTCAGCTAAAAGAGGTGAAAGCATCCTCTCACCCAGTTGCCCTTTGGAAAGCCTTTCTGTTTCCATGCAGTGTCAGACACCAGCTAAGTCGATAAGGACCTAGCAGGGAGCACAAATGGTGGCTCTCCGGAGCCGACATCCTGCAAGATGGCATTCCTCTGGGGAGACTGACGGAAATGACTGGGTGGGTGTGCCAAGAGATGATGCCACAGGAGATGGGACTCCTGCCCCGGTCCTGGTGGGCAAAGCAAGGGTCTGTGCCATCCAGCTGCCCTTGCACAAAACGACAAACTCAGTGCCCCCGCCACCACCCCAGGAAAAAAAAAAAAGCCAGGCTGGCCGGGGTCTCTGCGGCAGCACGCGCCTCCTTCCTGTTCTCCAACTATGGACTCCCCGCGTGACTGCCGGCCACGGGAGGAGCGGCATCCTGCGGGGTGCGCCAGGAAGGGCCTTGCAAGCGGGAAGGAAAGCGCCACCTCTCTCGCCCCCGCCAAGGCCACACCTGGGCTCCGCAGGCGGTAGCGCCGGCCAGCGCCTGGCTCCAGCGAGTCTGGGCCACCTCCCTACGCACTGCGGGGGCCGCCAGTTGGGCTGATCGCCCGCGCAGCTCCGCGGCCGGAAGCTGTTCACCCGGGGGGCGTGGTCCGTGTTGGTCCCACCCAGGAGGGCAGGGTCGCTGTAGCCCAAGGACAAGCTTTGGAATTTCGGCTGACTTTACCTTCTCCATTTGTGTTTTTCTTTCCTCCCAGTCCCAGGGAACCGAACCGTGCTAGGTGAGCGCTTTATCACTGAGCTGTATCCCCGAAACCCTTCACTTTGATGTTCTTGCCTAGAAAATGAGGGAACTGTACCCCACCCCAACACCTGGCCCAGTGCAAAACCATGCCGGCACTGTGTGTGTTAAATGAATGCATGCAAAGGTCTAAAATCTCCCTGAGGCCTGGCGTTGTCTTGGGCAAAAGCTCCCCGCAGATGAGGAATCCTTTGTTTCATCCCTGAGCTGCGTTTTCCTCAGTCAGTGGTGGCTGAGAAGAAACAGTCCTCGGAAAACATGGACACCTAGAATATCCTCCGTAAAAGATATGGCAGAGTTTCCAAGATGGCGACGCGGGGGGGGGGGGGGGGTTAGGTGAAAGTGTGGTAGCATACTCCTGCAATCCTAAAACCCCCGCGAGTGAGGCAGGAGGATCATCTGGAGCCAGCTCCTGATGCAGATTTCGAGGCTAGTTTGGGCTACATAAGATCCTGTTGTCTCAAAACAGATACATTTGAGGGTAAAAATGCTCAGAAGAATTACACTTGGAAGATTTTGCTTTTTGGAGGGCGTGGGTTGTTTGGGTTTGAGATTGGAACTTGCTATGTAACCCAGGCTGGCCCAGATGGAACTCTGTACACCAGACTAGGATTACAAGAAACTTTCTGTGTGTGCATAGTCTCTTCTTATTCGTGTTTTTTAAAGATTTCGACCCAGGGCGGGAGAGTTGGCTCAAAAAGTCAAGAGCGCTTGTTGCTTTTACAGAGGACCTGGGTTCAATTCCCAGAAACCACACTGCAACTCACAATTGTCTGTACCTCCAGTCCCAGGAAATCTGACACCACACCCACCTCTGACCACCCCAGGCACCGTGCACACACATCCATACACACATGCAGGCAAAGCGTTCATACACATAAAATAATAAATCGAAAAAGAGTCAAGAAATCCATGGGGTACCTATAAGCTTAGATTCAAGAAAATAATTTGTCGAATTTCATAGTTAAGTATTTTGATCCAGAGGCCATAGCTTGAGCTCAGTAGAGCATTGATCTAGAAGAGGGAGGCAGACCTTGGGCTCCATCCCCACCAATGGTAACAAGAATCTTAGAGGGAGACAGGTGAGAGGACACACACAAACACACATGAATGAAAATCTGTTGGACTCCAATTAAATACAGAAAAGTGAGGGAGGACGCTCCTCCCCTTCCCGGGCTTCGCATTACTTCCTCCAAGGGTGAGTCCTAGCCCAAAAGAGGAAAGGGTCCCGGCAGAGAGGGAGAGAAGCCAGAGGAAGCTTTGGGGATGAGACAGGAAGCAGTAAATAGCCCTTGCCCCAAGCCACACCAAGGAAGGAGCTTAGAACCCAAGGGTGAACTCTGAGCAGGAAAGCATCATTATCCTTAATGGACAAGAGGCCAGGACAGAGACTACAGGCTGGGTAGAAACGAGAGAGACAGAGCCAGGCAGTGGTGGCGCACACCTTTGATCCCAGCACTCAGGAGGCAGAGGCAGGCAGATCTCAGTGAGTTTGAGAACAACCAGGAATGCACAAAGAGAAACCGTGATTTTGAGGGGATGGGGAAGAGAGAACACAAGTAGGCTGGAGAGTGGACCTGGAGTCATCCAAATGTCCCTTAGCGCGTCCTGACCGTTTTCTCCTGGCTTCATTCATGTGAATAATCATCAGATTCTTAACGGCTCACAACTCCAACCAAAAAAACAGGACCAGAAAGTTGTGGAAGGAAGCAGGTTCCCCCCTCCCCCCAGGCAGCCTTAGGACTGGGTGTGGTGGTACATGCCTACAATTCCAGGCAGGGGTTCAGAAGTTGAAGGCCGCCAACCAGGCAAGACCTCAGTTGTTGGGCAAGACAGCTCAGTAGGTAAGGGCACCTGCTTCCTAGTGTGATGACCTGGGGCCCCAAGTGGTAGAAGAAGAAAACCAACTCCTGACCGTTGTCCTCTGACCCCTTCAGTGTGCTGCAGCATGCGTTCATCCCTACACACAAAAGCACAAAATGTCGATGTTAAAAGGCTAGGCTGTACTGTAGGATGAACTGTAAAGAGAGAGAGAGAGAGAGGTCCAGCAAGATGACTCCTCGGTGGATAAAAAGCACTTGCTACCACACCTTAAAACCAGAGTTTGGACCTCAACCCACATGGGTGGGAAGAGAGAACTGATTCTCGTAATGTGTCTCCAGCTTCCCTGTGCACCTTCGCACCATGGCATGCACACCTACTGCACTAAATTAATGTAATTTAAAATGTCTTATTTCAAAAAAAGACGAGGAGAAAGGGGGAAAGAAGAGCCAGCCTTGCAGGGGGTGGATAAGAAAGTTCTGTGCCTTGAATCTCTATCTCTAGGACACATGTTAAGTTCACAGAAACTTACAGTGCAAAATACAGGGAGTCCATCCTGAGGGCAGGGTCTTCACCACCCAGGGGCCTGTCTTTGCTCTCCCAGTAAAAGGTCTCCAGCTGGCTGCCCAGAACTAAGGAGCCTGCTTCCCTGTAGCCGGACTTGCAAGCCCAGGGCGCAGAGGAGTTTCAGGTCAACTCTTCTCTTCTGACAAAAGCTGGGGACCACAGCTCGGTGGAACAGCGCCAGCCTAGCATCAACAAGCAAAGCCAGGGGTTGACCCTCCCTCCACACTGCAAAAGAAAGCAAAAGTTCCAAGCCTCACCATCTCTGGGGTCTGAATGGGTCCCAGAAAGAATCATATCCCCAGCAGGGTTGAGATGAAGGAGTCTAGGGATGAGCTGGGGGTTGGGGAATTAGCTCAGTGGTAGAGCGCTTGCATAGCGAACAAAGCCCAGGGTTTGGTCGTCAGCTCTGGGGTGAAAAAATAAATATCAAAAAACCAAAAAAAAAAAAAAACCAACAAGGTAACTGGAATGAGCGCAGGGTACAGAAGAGCTGAGTGGAGCAAGCTGTATTATTTATCCACTCACCATGGGGTTCTAGGAGCCAAGGGCCTGGGACCCCTTTTGCCTGTACAGTTTCTGCTGAATTGTACATGTTTGAGTGTGTACACAGCACGTGTCTTAGGATTTTTATCACCGTGATGGAACACCACCAACCAGTGGTGACTTGAGGAGGGGTTTATTTGGCTTACACATCCTGAGTCAGTCCATTGAGGGAAGCCAAGGCAGAAACTCAAACGAGGCAGGATCCTGGAGGCAGAAGCTAATGCAGAAACCATGGAGGAGTGCTGCTTACTGTCCTGTTCCCCGTGGCTTGCTTAACCTACTTTCTTATAGAACTTAGGACCACCAGCCCGGGGACGGCCCCACTTACAATGGACTGAGCCCTCTCCCGAGTATCACTAAGGAAATGTCCTACAGGCTTGCCTACAGCCTTATCTTGGGGCCATCATTTTCTCTCAGTTGAGGTTCCCTCATCTCGGATGACTGTAGTTTGTGTCAAGTTGACATAAAATCCAGCAAGACAGCACATGTACACACAAAGACTTGTGTGTGAGCCTGAATATACCTTCATGCACGGCTCCATCTAGAAAACAGCAGTATGAACTGGGTACCACAGACATGAATCTTATATGTAAGAAATATACCAAACAGTAGTTGCCATTCCTGTTTACGGTGTGCTGACAGCATTCCAGGTGTTGGAGTGCTTCATATCTTTAAGCCTCACATCAGCCCCATCCCATAGGGTGAGTTTCCATTGTACAGACGGGAAAGGATCTGCCCGAGGCCATCAAGAACCTTCCCAAGGTCTCACTTGGAGGACACGGACTGTGTCCAGCCTGGCTGGTCCAGTACCCTTCTTATTTTTCATGTCACTCAATTTCAGTTTGTTAAAAACTTGCCAGGCAGCTGGGTGGTGGTGGCTCACGCCTTTAATCGCAGAATTTGGAAGATAGAGGCAGGCAGATCTCTGAGTTCAAGGTCAGCCTGGTCAATAGAATGAGTTCCAGGACAGACAGGGATACACAGAGAAACCCTATCTCAGAAAACAAAAAGGAAAAAAAAGGACTTTTACTGGAACTAGGAGCGTGGCTTAATGGTAAAGTATAAGACCCTGTTAGTAGTGTTTGTTTTTGTTATTATCTCTTGGTTTTTGTACCAGTTCTTTGGGAATGCCACACAATATGCTTTTATCATATTCACCCCTTGCCCTACTTCTGGACCCACCAAACTTCGGATCCTTCTTCTCCTTTAGCTCATTCGATTTATGTTGCTCATATAATCTTAGAGGTGTGGCCTTCCCTGGAATGTGATGCCCCTAGCAGGAGCCACACTTAAGGAAAACCGATTCCCTCCCAGGAACTACAGTGGTCAATACCTTCCCAGCTACGGGTGGGGCTTGATGCCACCTCCCCTCCTATACTGAGCTTTTTGTCTGGGGTGAGTCTGTACAGGAGCTGTACAGATATGTGTGTGTGTATATATATACATATATATACACGTGTGTGTGTGTGTGTGTGTGTGTGTGTGTGTGTGTATCTCACTAGAGCCTGATAATGGTGCTGTTAAGTATGGGTTCACCTTGTAGATTGGTAGGTACTTAAATCTAATCAGAAAATGATTGGTTATTCCCATGATGTATGAGGCAGCGTTGCATCATTGGGCAGGATTCACAGCTAGATAAGACCAGTGATTACTTTTCTCCTTTGGTAATGTGGACAGCACCTTCCAGAATTGTGAAACTAGCCAGTAGGGAGGATGCCTCCAGGTCAGTACCAACTTGATGTCTCCACATTCTATGACTCAAGTATGTTGTGTCTTCAGCAATGGGTGTCTTGGGTAGGGTTTCTATTGCTGTGAAGAGACACCATGACCACGGTTAACACTTATAAAGAAAAACATTTGATTGGGTCTAGCTTATAGTTCAGAGGTCAGGGTAGAAAGACTGATGGCACGCAGGCAGATTTGGTGCTGGAGAGGCAGCTGAGAGTTGTACATCGGGATCCATAGGCAGCAGAAGGAGACTGTATGCCACAGTGGGTGTAACTTGAGCATATGAGACATCAGAGCCTGCTGCCACAGGGACACACTCCCTCCAACAAGGCTACAACTACTCCAAAAAGGCCACACCTCCTAATAGTGCCACTTCCTATGGTCCAAGCATTCAAACCCATGAATCTATGAGTACATTCCAATCAAACCACCACAATAGGTGGCTTACTGTCAAGTCACCTAATGTCATAGCACTAAGTCACTTAATGTCATAGCATTGGCAATAGTCTGTAATTGAGTGTCTGTGAGACATCATTAGCCGACAACTTCAAGAGAGGTAACCCATTCCTGGCACTGAGCTTTTAAATTTGACAACTTGTAATGTCTATAGGGGCATTGCTGTCTCATCATAGGCTAACTCCATTTTAATTCTGTGTGCGTGTTTAAGGAGTGTCTATGGTAGGTTTCTATAGGGAAGGTGGATTAGATGAGCTAATACAGAGAGGAATAAATAACACTAAAGAGCTCTTTTTAAAGTGATATTGCTAGCCAGGCAGTGGTAGTATACACCTTTAATCCCAGCACTTGGAAGACAGAAGCAGGTAGATCTCTGTGAGTTTGAGGCCAGCCTGGTCAGTTTACAAAGCAAGTTCCAGGACAGCCAACTCTACACAGAGAAACCTATCTCAAAAACAAAACAACAACAACAACAACAAAAAAACAAAAAAAAACAAAAAACAAAAAACATTATATTGCTTTGCTTGCTTGCTCGCTTGCTTGTTTGTTTGTTTGTTAAGACACAGACTTTCTACGTAACCCTGGCTGTCCTGGAACTCATTGTGTCCAGGCTCATTGACCACCAGACTTCCTTCAAACTCACAGAGATCCTCCTGCCTCTGCCTCCCAAGTGCTGGGATTAAAGGCTTGTGCTACCAAACTTGGCTACCACTTACATATTTCTAGCCCAAATCTGATCCACGGTGCACATTGTTTTGATACCTCCCCTTATCCATTAGTTTCTGGCATCTTATCTAATACCAGCTAGGACCCAACCTCTGTCATTCTGCGGCAGTACTGGTGATATAAAAGGCTATCTTCATGTGAAGGCCAAACCCTGCCTTAGGAGCGAGACACTAAGTAGGTCCTTCTCCTTTCTGGGTCCTCAGTCCTTTGCCACCAAGGTGGCCATGGAGAAGGAAGGAGCACTGAGCAGTGGTGGACATCTCTTTGCCTGTAACAATTGCACTTGGGAGATAGAGGCAAGAAGGCCAGGGGTTCAAGTCCTCTTCAGCCTCAACTCTAGTTCTAGTTTCAGTCTAGCCTGGGCTACACGAAAGCATGTAAGGATAATGGGGTGGGGGCCTGGGGTAGCTGAGCATAGTCTCCATGTCTGTGATGTTTGCTTCATCATCCAAGCTGTCTAGGCCAGCCTGAGCTACAAGAGACTTTGTCTCAATAAATAAACAAACAAACAACAAACAGCACTCAGGAGGCAGAGGCAGGTGGATCTCTGAGTTTGAGGCCAGCCTGGTCTACATAGTGAGTTCCAGGACAGCCAAGGCTACACAGACCCTGTCTCAAAGAATGAAAAGAAAGAGAAAGGAAGAAGAAAAAGAAAAGAAAGGACAAATTTATTTATTTTTTTTTAAAGATTTATTTATTTATTATATGTAAGTACACTGTAGCTGTCTTCAGACACCCCAGAAGAGGGTGCCAGATCTCGTTGCGGATGGTTGTGAGCCACCATGTGGTTGCTGGGTTTTGAACTCTGGACCTTCAGAAGAGCAGTCGGGTGCTCTTACCCACTGAGCCATCTCACCAGCCCGAAAGGACAAATTTATAATAAGTTTATCTTTAAAATATTTTTTTTCTTGAAACCCTTCCCCAACACCACCAATTTTTTTTTCTAAACGTATTTTCTGCTTTGTGTGTGTGTCTGTATCTACCCCATGTGCATGCCTGCCACCCACAGAGGCCCTTGGATCTAAAGTTACAGAAAGTTGTGAACTGTGAGTGCTGGGACTCGAACCTGGGCTCCCTGGGAAGCAGCCAGTGCTTATTCCTTTACCAGTCCTTCATCCTGTCTTCAGAACCTTAACCAGCCTTACTGTATTGTCTGTTGTACTGACTCAATCCTAGGGCATCAGGCAAAGCCAGCATCTGCCAGCGCTTCACCACGGAGCTCCACCAGCCTTGAATTGATGTTGGCTTTTTCTTCCCCTAGACAGGGTCTTGCTGGCCACAGTTGTCTTTGAACCTCCTAGCTAGTGAGAGATGACCGTACCTGTCTGTCTGTCTGTCTGTCTGTCTTCCTTTTTTTTTTTTTGGACAGGGCTTCACTATCCAGCCTTGCCTAGCCTCGACTCAGAAGAGATCTGCCTGCCTCTGCCTCCTGAGTGCTGGGTTTAATGTCTGGACTACTACACCTGGCCAGCCTTGTACTTCAGATCCTAGCCGGCTTTATGTGCGATTCAGTAATCAGACAGCACCTGTTCTATAAACTAGAATGACCATTCAGACTGTGTGTAGTAGCGCAAAACCTCTCATTCTAGACTTGGAAGACAGAGACAGCAGGATAACTTCATATGTAAGGCCAGCCTGGTCTGTATAGCAAATTCCAGGCCAGCCAGGGAGACACAGGGGGATTCTGTCTCACAAAAAATACAAAGGAATGGGGTAGGGGAGGTGTCAGGGGGGTAAGCAAAAGAGGTGGGATTTATGGATGGAGATGGTGCAAGGAAGGGACATAGAAACTCAAACAGTGAATTAGTCATTTCAAAATTACTTTAAATGGATGTGGAGGCTGAGGCAGGAAGGCAGTGGCATTGTAGGCCTGCCGGGGCTACCATAGGAGACCCTGTCTAAAAAAAAAAATTATTCAAGTTACTTTCTGTCATAAAGGTTACAGGCATAGAGGACTCACCAACACACTCGGCAAAACCGGTCTGATGAGCGCTCAGCTTCCATCGCTCCTCATTTCTTGGACAGTCAGATAAGCATCTTGATTTGCGTTTTGCCAAATGAGCTTTCACTATTTTGGTCTAGTTCCAGAACTCAGGCCAAACCTGGGATGGCTGATACTCTTTCCTCCACATTGTGCATGCCTTTGTGTTTCTGGCACTCTTAAGGGTGTGTGCATTTATGAGTGCTTGTGCCAGGATACTTGGTAGAGGGAGGGAACACACTAGCTGAGAACGGGCTTATGAAGGTTTTCAAGCCTGTTTGTACCAACTTGTGAACCTGAGCCCTTTTGCCTTCTTTCTGCTCTGTGGTGAGTGTGTATGTGAGTGTGTATGTGAGTGTGCATGCATGAGTGAGTGTCCATGTGTGTCTGTGTGTGCATGTGTGTGTTTTGTGTGAGTGCACATGTGTGTGCTTGTGTGTCTGTGTGTATGTGTCTTTGTGTGCATGTGTGTCTGGTGTGTGTGTGTTTCTGTGTGTTTGTGTGCATGTGTCTGTGTATGTGTATATGTGCCTGTGTATGTATGTGTAGTTGTGTGTGTATGTGTCTCTATGCACATGTGCCTCTGTTTGCATGTGTCTGTGTGTGTGCATGTGTCTGTCTATGTGTCTGTGTATGCATGCGTATTTGTGTGTGTGTGAGTCTCTATGCACATATGTCTCTGTGTGCATGTGTCTATGTATGTATATCTGTGTCTGTGTATGCATGTGTCTGTGTATGCATGTGTATATGTGCATGTATGTGTCTCTATGTACATGTGTCCCTGTGAATGTGTGTGCATGTGTCTATGTGTCTGTGTATGCATGTGTCTGTATGCATGTGTATTTGTGTGTGTATGTGTCTCTATGTACATGTGTTTCTGTGTATGTGTGTGCATGTGTCTATGTATGTGTATATGTGTCTGTGTATATGTGTCTGTGTATGCATGTGTCTATGTGCATGTGTCTGTGTGTGCATGTATCTATCTGTGTATATGTGTCTGTGTATGCATGTATCTGTGTCTGTGTGTGTGTACATGTGTGCATGTGTCTGTGTATGTGTCTATGTGTCTGTGTATGCATGTGTCTGTGTATATGTATCTGTACTTGTTTGTGTGCTTGCTTGTATGTGTCAGGTCTGGATTTGGGGTCCTCATTTCTCTTTGTCTAGGTCACTCCCCAGTTTTGGTTTTCTGTGTCCCCCTCACCCACCCTGACTCTCAAGTAGCCCTCAAGGGTTCTTCTTTCCTACCCCCAAGAAAAAACTCCAGAAATAGCAGAAACAGAAACTGCCCTAGAGTAACAGGACCTGCAATCCTGACTGTGCCGCAATTCTCACCTTGTGTGGATTCTAGACAGTGGACTCAGTCCCATCATCTCTATAGTGGGGAATTCGTGCTTACTGGGCATGGCTGTCTGTCTGTTGACATTTCTCTTCCCTGCCTCCTTTCCCATCATCAGATCAGTCACTGTTCCACTCCGACCAAACTGACCACATCTAGTTTCTAAGTCCAAACCCTGTTGCCTCTACTAGTCTGCTCACCCACGAGTCGCTAATCACTCAGGAGCTACCTAGGACATATTTGAGGAACAGTCAGAGCCCCACTGGGAAATGTTCCACCAAGGTGCAGGGCTACAGTTTGCTGTGATAGGCAGCTCTGGCGGTGGGAAATTGCAACTGAGAAAGTATGGGTGAGAAACAAAAGTGTTTCTCCCTTTAAAAAATTCTTCTTTCTGTCAGTGTCCTTTTTATGCTTCATATGATGGAAATGTTCTAAAAATAAGGGATTAAACAAGAGGACGAAGCCCAGTACCTGGGATTTTAAAAGGCTCTTTCAGGGTTCACAGGGACCCCCTTCTCAGCCGCTGTGTGGTCTGGCCAGGGCCAGCCAAGTCCCCCACCCACCCACCTCCAGCCCTGTGCTTTCCCAGGATTCACATGGTAATGAAGGCATCCATCTTCCCACACACACTCTCAGGACCCTCTAGGCCACACAATGGCCCCAGCACAGTGGCCCCACCACCTGTTGGATTTTCCCAGGGAAGAGGAGGGGAGCCAACCGAGAGGAGGAGCCCCAGCTCCCAGCCCTTAGCTCCCTGCTCCGCAGACCCTGATCCTGAGAACCGACCAGCCAGAGCATGCTGCTCTCAGGCGGGCAGCCATCCTCCTCCTCCACACTGTTTCCTCCTAGGCAAACAGAGGTGATGGGGGCCCCTGTTTGCAACATAGTTGCTAGGCTCCCATAATAGTTATCTTTTAAATTTTTTACTAATTTAATTGATTTTTTTTCTGGTGAGTTCTTGCCCAGCCTACTCAAAAATCTTGGGTTCCAGCCCTAAGAAAAACTCCAGTCCTCATGGCTTCTTAAGCTCTTAGCTGGACTAAGCTGGGCAGGAGGCATTTCCAAGTTCATCATTGTCCTGTATATCCCCCACCACAACCCTACAGGTGGCGTGATTGGGATCCCATTTGCAAAGGAGGGCACCCAGACCCAAGAAGATAAGTTTCTCAAGCAGCCGCGGATGTGAAGGAAGGTTTGCTATCCCAACCCGAAATCAGAAGCACATTAGGTCATTATCGTCATTATATCAGTTCATGAGTTAGGTCATGACACTGGCCATGTAAAATCCTCAAGGAAGCTAAGAAGGGAAAGAAAGTAAGTGCCACTCACCGCCACCTCCCCAAGCCTTGGCCAGAGCATGATACACAGTTGGTGCAATGTCTGATGGACCCGCCCAGAATTCCCCATCTCACTCCAGATGCAAAGGCACAAAGGTTCCAGTTTCTTGGCTTTGTAAAACAAGCACACAAACAAACAAACAAAAAGTCATATTTTTGAACTAGGATCTTAGGTACCCAAGCTGACCTTGAATTTGCTGTGTAGCTAGAGATGACCTTGAATTCTGATCCTCCTGAGTGCTGGGATTAGAGAAGTGTTACCACGTTTATTTGGTACTAGGGATCGAGCCAGGGATTCCTGCATGCTAGACCCACACGAGCTGCATCACCTGGCCAGGGTTAGAACTTCCAAGTCCAGCCTGGCCCCTGCTTAGGAAAAAAACAAATACACAACTGAAGAGCCAATGGATGGGATGCCCAGAAAATGAGCACACACTCTACAGATGTCACACCATGGATGCTGAAGGTCTCCTGTATCAAGGCACTGAGCTCGGGCTGCTTCCGAGCTTCATCTGCCAGGGCTCTAAGTGATGTTGAAGCCAATTTTCCTATTTGCTTTATAGCCCTCAGGAACTCCTGAACTAACTGAATGCTCAAGCATGCAATTCCACCTCAATATAAAGGAAGGACGGTGGGGTGGGGTGGGATATTTGCCAATGACAGCTAGAAACAGAATCAGAATTTTTGTCCATTCCCATAGGATCTTGGGAGTCACTGGCTTCCCAGCTCTCCATTCCCTGTGGAAAGTAGCATCTCTACACTTCCCAAACTCCTCCTGCTCACCCTCAAACATCCCAGCTAGTTATCTCAGGGAGTTTGGGTAATAGAACTGAGAAAGACTTCTATTCTGTTTAAAGTGTTCCACTGTGGCTGTGTCGTTATTTTAGTCAGCACCAATACAAACAATGGGGCACCACAGGCAGGCAAAGGATGCAGAAACCTGGACAACACAACAAAGGGTGACCGGAGATCTGAGTTGCCCATAGAATCCCCATCCAGAGCTCCAATGAAACAGTTTGTCAAGCTGGGCGTGGTGGTACACACCCTTAATCCTGTCCTTGGTGGATCTCTGAGGCCAACTGGTCTACAGAGCGAGTTTCAAGACAACCAGGGCTACTACACAGAGAGACCCTGTCTTGAAAAGAGAAGATAAATAAGTAAACTAACAAACAACTTGCCAGTGTCTCCATGGTTTTGTTTTGGAGATGGGGGTCTTAGACTGGCCTCAGACACCCTCTGTAGGAAAAGAAGGCTTCAAATTCCTGATTCGGCTGCCTCTGCTTTTCAAGTGCTGGGATTTAAAGTGTAGTCACTGTGCCCAGCTGTGCCCTAAAAAATACATTCTGTTGGGCATGATGGCACACACCTTCAATACCAGCACTCAAGAGGACACCTTCAATACCAGCACTCAAGAGGCATAGGCAGGCAGATCTCCGTTAGTTTAAGGCTAGGCTGACCTGCATACCCAGTTTCATGCCACACAGGGTTTCGGAGTGAAACAGTGTCTCAAAAACAAAAGCACAGGATCTAGAGCTAGAAATGTGTTTCACTTAGTAAAGAGCTTGCCTAGCTAGCTGACACAAAGTCCTAGATTCAATCCCCAGCATAATATAAACCAGGTATAGTGACCCACACATCTGTTATCTCAGTCCTTAAAAGACAGAGACAGAAAAGGCTACCCTGAGCTACATATTAAATTCAAGGCCAGCTGGAACTACATAAGACCTTGTCAAAGAAAAAGGTTAAAGAGATGATTCAGCGGTTCAAAGTCCTTGTTGCTCTTACTAAGGGCCCAGCACCCACATGGTGGCTCACAATAGCCTGCCTCTCCACCTCCAGAATATCTGACATCTTCCATAGGCACCCCATATACACATGTAATACACACACACACACACATATTTTTAAAATCTAAATCTAAAGGAAGAAAATTCGTTTTGGTTGGATGTACAACTCATAGCTCAGTGGTGAAGAATCCCTTGCCTTTCAAACAAGTACAAGAAAGGTCTTGGAATATCTTATCTTAGCCTTGCTTAATAGAGAGAGGTAGGGTGAGAGAAAGGAACAGAGGGAGGGAGGGAAGGAGGGAGGAAGGAGAGAGAGAGAGAGAGAACCTTGAAAACCTTGTTGCTATAAAAGAAGTTGCAGGTTGGGCATGGAGGTGCACACCTTTAATCTCAACACTCAGGAGGCAGAGGCAGGTGGATCTCTGTGTGTTCAAGTCTAGCGTGGTCTACACTGTGAGTTCCTGGACAGCCAGAGTTATGTAAAGAGACTCTGTCTCAAAAATAAACAAACAAACAAAACAAATAACCAAACAAATAAATAAAAGCAGAGGTCACTAGGATCCATACTGAACAATTTCATGCACATCGAATATTCAGAACAGTCAGATGCTAAAAGACAGAAAATTAATTACAGGCCCAGGGATGTGGGCAGTGTTCGGTGGTGAGTAGTTCCTTCTCTGAAGTTGTGGGAATGCTCTGATGGCCATACAGCTCTGCCAGTGCACTAAACACCGCCGAGCAGCAAGCCTGTGTTCTGATTTCATTTTTTGTTTTGTTTTGTTTTTTTGTTTTTTGTTTTTTTCAAGACAGGGTTTCTCTGTGTAGCCCTGACTGTCCTGGAACTCAGTCTGTAGACCAGGCTGGCCTCGAACTCAGAAATCTGCCTGCCTCTGCCCCCGGAGTGCTGGGATTAAAGGCGTGCGCCACTACTCCCAGCTTCTGGTTTCTTTATTAAATATTATTATTAGTGTGTGTTGTATGTGTTGTATTTGTGTGTGTGTGTGTGCATGCCTATGTGTGTTGTGTGTGTTTGTGTATGTGTTGTGTGTGTATACATCTTATGTGTGTTTTTTTCTTATGTGTGTTTTGTGTGTGTTGTGTGTATATATATGTGTATGTGTTGTGTGTGTTATGTATTTTGTGTGTGTGTGTGTGTGTGTGTGTGTGTGATGGAGGAAGGTACACATGCCATGGCATGAGTGTGGGGGTCAGAGGACAACTCTCTGGAGTCATTTCTCTCCTTCCTCCTTTCCGTGGTTTCCCGGAGTTGAAGTCAACAGCAAAGTCCTTCTTCACCTTTCATCTTAGGACACAATCCAGGGTTTTGATGTTTGTAGTACTGAGATTGAACTAAGGATTGCATGCATGCATTTGAGGCAAATCCTGAGCCCCAGCCCCGGCCCCGGCCCCGGCCCCAGCCTTCTGTTTTCTTTTCTTGCTTAATGTTTGGTTGATTTACACAGATCTTACTGTCCTGGAACTCACTGTGTAGACCAGGCTGGCCTCAAACTCAGAGATCTACCTGCCTCTGCCTCTACCTCTTGAAAGCTAGGGTTTTAAAGTGAATTTGTCTGTACACCTGGATGTTTTCCTTTTTAAAAGATGTATCTTTTATTTTCATTTGAGTGTATGTGGTGCATGCATGTGTGTTCAGATGCCCAAGGAAAAGGCTAAAAGGCATTGGAACCCAGGAGTTACAGATGCTTGTGAGCTGCCGTGTGGATGCTGGGAACCATACCTAGCTCCCTTACAAGAGCAACAATTGCCTTTAACTAGTAGCCACCTCTCCAACCCCATAGTTTTCTTTATAAAGACAAGATCTTGTTATGTAACCCAGGCTGGCCCGGAGACCACTCTGTAGCATAGATAAGCCCAGTTTTCCATCCTCTTGCTTCTGCCTCCCTAAGGCTGAACTCACACCCCACCCCCATGCTCCACTCTTCCCCATTCCCTTGTGACTACAATGCCATGATTTGAGACATTCCCTGACCATGGCTGTGTGGCTCTTTCCAATTGGCTGTCCTTCCCAGACATACATCATTTCCCACATTTGAGGACATCCTTAAGACAGATTCCTGAAAGAGAAGTGCCGCCTCATGATACCCTAGATCCACAAGGAATTCACAGCTCATTCGGCCATCTTCCAGTGGCAGTTTATTAGGACTTGTTTCTGGTTGCTCTTTCAAACAGGCTGATACAAACACTGTGGATAACTCTCCCTGAGGCTCTGGCCGCCTGCTGGCAAGTCACTCACTTCATGAAGCTGGGTAGCAGGTACTTGCTGAGCCTTCTCACAGGCCTTTTGAAAATGGGCTCGTGCAACCCAGTCAGGCTCCAAACTTACTATGGAACTTAGGATGACCTTAAGCTTCTGGTCTTCCTCTCTCTACCTCCCCAGTACAGACAGACAGACAGACAGATAGACAGACAGATCTAGAGAGATGACAGTTAGGAGCACTTCTTGCTTTCAGAAGACCTGGCTTTGGTTCCCAGTACCCATAGGGTAGCTTACAACTATTGGTAACTCCAGCCCTGGTTTTCTGGTTTCTTTAGGTGCCAGATACATATATAGTACACTTACAGGTATGCAGGAAAGACACTCATATACATAAATACAAATAAATAAATTTTTAACAAGTAAAGAAAGATGTATTACCTTTGGGAGCTGGGGGTGACAAGGGAGGGTATTCTAAGTTCTAGACCAGCCTGGACTTTTTAAAATATCTTTATATGAGATAGCAAGGCTATCTCATAATTAGTAAAATAGTAAGAATTGCTCTCCTATAAGATAATGTTATGCATTTGTACTACATGTGTCCTTGTCCCCACCTCCAAAAAAAAGCTGCCCAGGATGAAGTTCCCTGTGATATCTCAGCACTGGCCAGAACCTGGCACATAGGGTTCTCCAGTAGGAGGTTTTGAGCTCCACTGTGGCCATGATGGTATGATTGTACCCACAGACTCCTGTGCTAACATAGATCAGGGTGGGACGGTGATGCAGGGTGCGCTGGTTGGAACACAACATCACATCAGCCTGAGACCCGGACCTCGATCCCTGGCTTCCCAGGCTCTCCCCTGTGGCCACGAGGGAAGGATGCAGGAAACTGGCCTGTCGGTTTTTCCCAGGCCCCCGCCTCACTCTTCGCGAACATCTGGTCACAAACATCTGCCCTTAGCCTTTGTCGCACAGCCGGGGCCAGCCTCGCACCCATCTGCTGCCGCCCCCGGCGCCCGCTCCATCTGTGCCCTGCCTCTCCTGAGCCGCAGGCCGGTTCCCACGGTCCAGCGCGCGCTCGGGCGCCCATCTGCCGGGGCGGGTGCCCTGGCGGGGGATGCTTTCGGGAAGTGCGCGCGCGGAACAAAGCCCGGGTGCTAGCCTCTTCCAGGCCGGGTCCTACTCCATCCCAAGTAGCTGCAGGAGCAGCTCCGGCCAAGGTCCACTCCCAGCTCTGCCTCAGTTCTGAGCACTGCAGATCTGCAGGAGACATTAACCTTGGTTGTAGGTTTTTGTAGTTGTTGTTTTGGGGGGAAAAATGGGGGTGTGCCATTAGCTTGTCCTGCACTGAGTCTCTCTTCCACCCTACCTCAGGACTTGGGCTTAAGCAAGTACTTGCTGCCTTAGTAGTGGTGATGACCTTGAACTTCGATCCTCCTGCCTCTTCCTCCCGAGTGTTGGCATTACACAGGTACCACCAAGTCTTGCTTATGTAGTGCTGGGGGTCAAACCCAGGTCCTGCTGAATGTTAGGCAAGCACTCTGTTAACTCAGCTACGGCTCTAACCACTTCATGCTTTCCCTCCCCCCCACCTCTCTCTTTTTCAAGACAGTGTTTAGGGTTTCTTCCCATGGTCCTGGCTGTCCTGAAACCTACAGAGTTACTGTGTAGACCAGACACAGAGAGCCACCTTCTTCTGCCTCCTGAGTACTGGGATTAAAGGCATGTGACACCATGCCTGGCCCTTGCTTCTATTTTTTATTACTCCCCATGCCTCTTTCTTTAGACCAGTGATTCTCAACCATCCTAATGCTTTTTTCTCTCTCTAATGCCTTTAATACAGTGTTTCATGTTTTAGTGATTCCCTAACTACAAAATTTTCATTAATATGTCATAACTGTAATTTTGCTAGTGTTATGAATCATAATGTAAATATCTGGTTTCCAGTGGTCTTAGGTGACCCCTGTGAAAGAGTCGTTTGACACTCCCCAGGGGGTCGTGACCCACAGGTTGAGAATCATTGCTTTAGATATTGCTGCACATGAATACATTAGCATTGTTCACAAGGTTTGTCTGTTCGTTTGAGCTTTTCAGGACAGGATTTATCTGTGTAGCCTTGGCCGTCCTGGAACTCGCTCTTTAGACCAGGCTGGCCTCAAACTCACAGAGATCCACCTGTCTCTGCCTCCCCAGTGCTGGCATTAAAGACATGCGCCACCACTGCCGGGCGGCTTGCTCGTGGGGTTCCTATGTGGTTGTTTATTCGTCATTCTCTGTTTGCCCTGTGCAGGAGTCGATCACGCTCACTCCCATTCCTGCCAGCTCACTCCGATGAACTGTTTGCACAGTCGGCCATTGTCACTTTATTTCTGTTCTGCGAGGACAGGGCACTTTCCTTCTGCGAGCTACTGGGCGAGCACTGCAGGTTCCAGCCCACAGCTGCAGCGGGTTGTGTGCAAGGCGCTCTGGGTCTGTCTGTCCGTGGGAGTGAGAGCAAGGCTCTGGGTCACCGGGTGTTGGGGTGTGCACTTTTACTCATGTCGCCACACAGAGCACGGAGTGAGCCTTCCAGGTTCCACACCCACCTGCCGAGGACTAGAGGTTTCCTCCCACATCAGCACCAGCATTTTAAACTACCTGACTGGAAAGGGCTTTGCAGTGTGATGATGGGCCATGGTCTCCTGCAGGCAATTCTGCAGTCTTCAGCAGACCTTAGAGCTTGAAACACCTGCCTCAGCAGGGCAGTAGCCTCCTCTGACAGGAAGACCCACTTGACTTCTCTAACAGTCTTGTGTGGGTTGGCTCCCAAAGTCTGTGTGTTTTCATCACAGCCCTGGGAATTTGGGAGATGACCTGCCTCTCACCAGACTAGGAATTCCCTACCTAGGCAGGCAGCAGTGTGGGGGCTACTGAATCAGTTGTGAAGGGTATGCAGGCACTACAGATAGTGTTCCTCTACCCAGAATAGAGAACCTTCATTATTCTAAGTGTGCTCTTGAGGTGACAGTGGCCAGCCACAGATAGCATCTGTGTGTCCCTAGCAAAGTGTTCCTGTTTGGTTACTCCAGTTGAACGAATGGGGCTCCCTAAAGTCACGAGGACAAGTCTTTCCCTGTGGTGCAAGTGTGAGCCACTCACTCAATACGAAGTAAATGGCCGCGGTGGAGCCTCTCGGAGCAACAGTGTAGTTTGGGAACAATTAAAAAGCAGTTTCTAAAGAAGGCTGCCTTTGCTGGAGACTGTTCCAAGCTCATCACTGGCCTAATCAACTCACTCCCTTCCTCACAGAGGTGGGAGCACTCCTGTTCTCACAGAGATGGGAGCATCGCCCTCCTCACTCTCACAGGCAATGACACAGAGACCCAACGAAATGAAGTGGATCAGACCCTTGGGTTGTAAGAAGTGGAGCCAAATGGCCTCTTTGGGCCTTGGAGGCACCTAGAAGGTCCCTTTCATCCTCAGTGTTCCTGGATGACCTTTTTATTGTTTGTTTGTTTATTTTTGTTTTGGTGGTGGTGGTGGTGGTGGTAGTGGTGTTTGACACAAGCTCTGGAATTGTTGTCCAATTCTAGGCTGGCTAGAACTCACTATGTAGCTCAGGCTAGCCTTGAACTAAAGCTAACCTTCTTGACTCAGCTGCCCAAGTGCTAGAATTACAGGTGTGAGCCGTCAAGCCCAGCTTCCTGGATGTCTTAACTTCCTTTCAACCAACACAGCACGACTCTGGCCTCGGTAAAATGATAATGATACTTTTAAAAAGAAAAGTAGGAAAGGCAATACGGTGAGTCACACAGTGTCTGAATCCAGCTGTCCTTCCTTGGGGCCTGAGATGTCAACCCCAGTGACAGGATATTCAGGGTTGGGTGGAGCAGGACAGGAAGGGGGAGCTCAAGGCTTTGAAGGATGGGCAGGGAGCTGGGTGGGGTCCTAGGAGAGCCTCAACCTCAGCTGCTCCCCTGGTTCCAGGCCCTGGAGCAGTAGGAGGGGGAACCCAGGTGTATGGGAAGTAGGTGAGTCAAAGAAAGGCCAGGTCACATGCCAGGGAGGGAGGGGCACTGCTTCTAGGAGGGGATCTCTGGAGTCTCCTGTCTGGTCCCAGTGGGTGCAAGCAAAAAAAAAAAAAACCCTGAAGCCACACCCAGAGGTCTCTTGTGCAATCGGCTCCCTGTCCCACCCTCCACCCTCTGCGGGGCTTAGGCTGTGGCCTGCCAGCCTCAGAGCCAGCCCTCCAGGGTCAGGCTAACTCCTACACCTCAGTCCTGGGAAAGGGCTAGGCCTGTATGCGTGGGTGTGGGACTCCTTAGGTCAGGATAAGTACAGCTGTGTGTCTGTGGGGCTTTTGTAGCCTGCTGAAGTGGAGGATGAAGTGTACAATTAAACACGCTGGGTCTTGGTGGGACTTTTGCTCGTTTTAATTTTAAACTCATAGAATCCATCGCGGCCCTTTACATTTTGTTGTTGTTTATGGTTGTTTTGAGACAGATCCTCCTGCTTCTGCCTCCCAAGTAGTTGAGATCCTAGTTGCAGGGATTCAGCCAACGTGGAGTTCATCCTGGCGGAGGAGGCTGACAGTGGCTGGGCAAAAGCATTGTGGCAGATGCCTAGAAGGGGAGTTTCTGTCACAGCTATGGCCTTGGTATATCTGAGAGGGTTTCATTTTGGCTTTTTTTTTTTTAAACTGGATCTCACTTTCATGCAACCCCTGTTGGCCTGGAACTCTCTAGGCAGGCAGGCCTCAGAGATTTTCAGTGATCGTCCAGAAACCTCCCCATGCTGGGATGTGAGGCCTGTGCTCTGTTTGCTTTGGTTAGGTTTGTGCAGTGTTCAGAATGGAACCCAGTGTGCTCTGGCTGTGCTCTGCCCCCAGCCTGCGGATGGTGCTTTGGTATGGACAGGACTGTGCAGTTCGGAAGTGTGCGTTCTGCTGGTGGTTCCAGTGCAGGGGAGGAGGGTGTGTGCGTCTGTGTGATGGTCGGGTTCCTGGGATAGCTGCATGTTCTGTGTGAGTAGCTGGGATGAGGAAGATCGTTCTGTGGTTTGACTGTGTCCCCTCCACAGTATCTTTTCCAGTGTGCTGGCTTTGTGTTTGTGTATGCACGCTAACTATGTTCATGTGCATCTTGGCAGGTCCTTTGGGTGTATGTGTGAGTGTGCTGCTGTCACGCTGGCTGTGTCTGTTGCACACTCATGTGGTGCTGGATCAGTATATCCATATTCTGCTGTGCGGGTGTGCACCGCAGTGAGCTGCCTTAAAGGTTTGGTAGCTTAAGATAGGAGCTCCCTGGCAGGGGTTCTGCCCTTTCTCTGGGTCACTGGAGACTGGGGGGTGGTTGGGAGCAGCCCTTTGTCCAGCTACAGGAAGGCCCCACCCCCCTTCATCTGCAGAGACTCTGGGAGGGGCCCAGACTGCCAGGCTCCAAACTCCCTCCCATTGTTCTAGGGCCTCTTTGGAAAACTGGGTGGAAGGCAAAAGGTGGGTCCAGGCCTGGGCCATCACACTCCCTAGAATCACCAGGAAAGCAGCCTGGAACCCTTACGGGGAGGCTGGCTATGGGTCCATTGTGCAGATGGAGAAGTTGAGTCTAGAGCAGTAAGGGCTGGTTCCATGAGTAGTCAGGCCTTTACACCCTTCATGTGACCACTGCACAGCCTCCTGATGAAATTGGGGGTCTAGATAAATCAGACCCTAAAAAGTCACAGAACTGTTTGGTTGGCTCCCACTTCAGAACACTTCTTGTGGGTTAAACATTAACCCTGACTCTGGGTTACACTGTTTATGTAGTGCGCTTGTGGTGGGATGGAGGACTCTTGCTATAGCACTCATGTGGCAGAGGACAGCTGGGAGGAGTTGGTTCTCTCCTACCATTTGGCTAGGTCACAAGAATAGGTCCTCAGGGTGTCAGCTTGGCCCCAGGCACCTTTCCCACTGTGCCATCACACACGTCCAAATTCAACTTTTATCCTCATGTTGTAAATGAGGAAACCGAGGACTTAGAGGAACAATTCACTAGTTAACTAAAATTACCTACAAATTATTCAGCTCCAAGTATTGGGTGGTGTGACTTTGAGCAGATTGCTAACCTTTTCTGAGCTCACGGATCCTGCTCCCCAGCCTCCTCAAGGGGGTTGTCCTCCCCAATCCAAGATGACCTCAAACCTTAAGCCTCCAGCTGCCTCTACCTGATTCCTGGGATTACAGGTTCAGCATGCCCTGTAAATCCTACTTGCTTTCCTAGAACTCACAGCCCCACGGGTGGAGGATGGGAATAGGAAATGGATAACAGAGCACAAGACAAAGATCGCTTTAGATAGTAAAAGAAAATAGCCAAGGGTGTTCTGAGGTCTCCATCGAGGAGGCGACCTTTGACCTGGGACCTCAGGGTGACAAACTAGCAGAGACCTGGTTGGTAAGTGCTCTAGGCTGAGGGCACATCTAGGGCAAGGGTCTTGAGGCCGGATGGAGCTGGTTAGAGGAAGTCAAGGGGCTGGAGAGAGAAATGGGAGGACAGGACGTGGGGTGAAGGGGGGTGGTGAGTAAAGGGGGGGGGGTGGAGTTTGGGTTCTGTTCTCAAGGAGATGGGCACAGATACAGTGTTTGGCCAGGCCAGAGTCCTGGGGTGGAATGGGGATTGCTCTCTGGTTACAATCAGAGGTGGGGACAGCCAAAGCCCAAGGTCTTTCCCCAAAGTTCCCTCAGTCCCAGCCCAGAGGCGCCGGCCTGGCTGCTGGAAGACTTCACTGTGGGCACATCTGGGGAGCAGCTGCAGGGGCCAGGGCCAGAGTAGATCATGTGACACGGACAGGCTCGCCCTGGAGCCTACAGAGCCAAGACTCTGAGAAAAGGCCTTTGAAGAGTATCTGGAAATGCGCATGTCCAGAGACATGCTCTGCAGTGTGGACTTCTATGTAAGGTCTCCCCACCCCCGCACAGGGAGAGAACACCATCTCCACTCTGTGTGATCAGAAGCTACTCCTTACATAGAGCAGACAAGAAGTGACTGCTACCTCTGGAGGCTGCTGACTCCTCATTCAGAGACAGGCCCTGAGAAGCACCCTGAGCTACAGGCTGGGTAGAGGACCAGAGCGCAGGCTTAGGCTAGTGCTTAGAATTCTGAGTGATACTGAGGGAGGGAGCACTAAGTTACCCTGAGCTATTCGCGTGACAGACAGGGACAGGAACCAGACTGAAGAAGCTTTCCCTAGCAGGTGTGACTGACTGCACACCTGCAGCCCTCCCTAATAGTGCCGTGCCTTCATTCAGTACATTTCTCCAGAGGACACGGAGGCTTCATCTTGATTGTCAACTAGACTGGATTTAGAATTACTTAAGAGACACACCTCTGGGCATGTCCGCCAGAGTCATTTCAAAAACCTTGAAGGGGGAAGGCCCAAGGTCCCAGACTGAATACAAAGAGGCAAGTGAGAGTTTGAACTATGCAGCCGCCTTGACTCTGAGCTTCGTGACTGGATACAATGTGTCCAGCCTTCACATTCACTCTGCGTGGCCTTTCCCACTCTTAACCTGGGGTCAAAAGAAACCAGTCCTTCCCTAAGTTGTTTGGTTAGATACTCACTCTCTCATGGGCCTGCCAGGAACCTTCAACCCTGTGAGCCACAGTGACACACATACCTACAGTCCCAGCACAGACCACTCTGATAGTCTCAGTGCAGTGCAGTCCCAGCTATACTCCAAAAGGAACTTTGAGACCAACTTGGATCACACTTCCAAAAAAAAAAAAAAAAGATTGCTGGGAATAAAGAGATGATTCCGAAGTAAGAGCTCTGGCTGCTCTTCCAGAGTCAGGTTCAACTCCAAGCATCTTCATGGTGGCTCAAAACTTTCTGTAACTCCAATTCCAGAAAATCTGACACCCTCTTCTGGCCTCAGAGGACACAGGAACCAGGGACCTACCTGCTACACAGACATGCATGCAGGAAAAAAAAATCCGAATTTTATGTAAAATAGAAGATGAGCAGAGGGCTGGGATTGTAGCTCCGAAGGTAGAGAGCTTCCCTAGCATGCACAGAGCTGTAGGTTCGATCCCCAGCAGCACATAAAGCAGGCTTCCTGGTACATATCTATAACCCCAGAGCTCAGGAAGATCAGAAGTTAAGGCTACAGAGTTAAGTGGAATCCAGCCTGGGCAAGTAAGACCCTGTCTCATGAAGGAAAAGAACAGAAGGAAAGAACTCTCTAGGAAGTGATGGCGCACGCCTTTAATCCCAGCACTTGGGAGGTAGAGGCAGGTGGATTTCTGAGTTCCAGGCCAGCCTGATCTACAGAGTGAGTTCCAGGACAGTCAGGGCTACACAGAGAAACCCTGTCTCGAAAAAGAAAGAAAGAAAGAAAGAAAGAAAGAAAGAAAGAAAGAAAGAAAGAAAGAAAGAAAGAAAGGATTCCTCTTGCTGTTTCTAGGGCATCTAGGAAGGTGAGTTGATTTTGTTGGGTTTTTTTGTTTGTTTGTTTGTTTTGTTTTGTTTTTTTATCCTGCTTGAGAGAATAATAGGCAAGCAGGTAATAGGTGTTGAGGCTGTTTCAGGGTGAGAGAGGGAGAGGGAGGAAGGGAGAGAGAGAGAGAGAGAGAGAGAGAGAGAGAGAGAGAGAGAGAGAGAGAGCAGGTAAGAGCTCCTGACCTGCAATCCTGACAACTTGAGTTCAATCCCCAGGAGCTGCTGTAGAAGGAGGCCAAAGTGGAAGAAGGGACGACTCTTGCAAGTCGTCCTCTGACCTCCGTTGCACAGGGCATGCACACAGCACTTCCATACCCTCACATACTTCAGTATAGAAACCCCTCTCCAATTCTTTCTCCTTTCTCTCTGTTCATACTGAGATTGAGCCCAGGGACTGTGACACAGTAAATACTTGCGGCATGGCTAAGCTACATCCAGAGCCCCACATATGCTTCTGTTCAGAAATACAATAAGAGCCAGAGTAGTCATGACTTTAATCTTAGCATTCAGATCTCTGTGAGTTTGAGGCAAGCCTGGTTGGAGAGTTCCAGGCCAGTCAGGGCTACACAGTAGGAGACTCTGTCTCAAAGCAAACACATGCATAGAGAACCTGGTATGGTGCCTCACACATGCAATTCCAGCACTGGAGATGCCAGGGAGGTCAGGAGTTCATGGCTAAACTTTGGCTACATAGTGTGTTTGGGGCCAGCATGGGCTACATGAAGCTCTGTCAAAGAAGAAGAGGGGGAAGAAGAAGAGGAGGAGGGAGGAGGGGGCGGGGAGGAGGAGAAGGAGGAAAAAAGATGTTGCCCATCTTGTCATCTTACACCTTCTTACAGTGACAATCAATCCTATTGGGTATAAAGTTTTTTTTCTTCTCCCTCTTTGGTGGTACTGGGAGTTGAATCTAGGTCCTTGCACATGCTAGACAAGAATTCTACCACTCAGTTACCTCTCCAGCTTTTTATTTACACATACCCACCCCTCCCCTCTAGACTGGCCTGGGCCTCACTGTGTACTCAAAATCAGCCTCCCACTTACACTTATCTTTCTGCCTCGGCCCCCCAGGGTGCTTGGGATTACAGGTGTCAATCATCAGGCTTGACCTTTTAACAATGTTTACGTTTTTTTGGCCAGGCATGGTGGTACATGCCTTTAATCACAGCACTTGGGAAGTAAAGTGGTTCGCTGTGAGTTCAAGACCAGCGTGGGCTACATTAGTGAGCCACATCAGAAACAAACAAGCAAACTTTAATATATATATTTTTTCTCTAAAATTTAAAATTTGAGATGGGCTCTTCCTCAATTGCTCCAGCCAAACTTGAGCTTACTCTATAGTCTAGACAGGCTTCAAACTTGCAATCTGTTTCCTGTGCTCCCAAATGCTACTACAAGGCTGACTCCACCAGACAGGGTGGCATCCCCCTCTTGAAACAACACAGCAGGGAGCTCTATGCCTGTCAGCCTAGCTTTCTCTAGAATTGACAGCAGCCAGTAGAATTTCTGGGGCCATGAATAATTAGTTGTTATTGATTAATATTCCAATTTTCTTCTCTGGCTGCCCTGTGCCTCTCCTTTAAGCAAGTCTTTTTTTTTTTTAATTACTTAATCTTATGTTTTTTTTTTTCATATAAGAGGAGGTGTCATGTGCAGGTGCATGCATGATGCAAGGCTCAGTTCTCTCCATCTATCCTGTGGCTTCTGGGTATTGAACTCCTGCCATCAGGTTTGGCTGCAAGTACCTTCGCTTGGTGAACCATATCACACTCACACACATACGCACGCACACACCCCACAATTCTTTTGAGTAGTGCAAAGTTCAAACATACTGTGGCAGGATTGGTAGCAGTTGGCAAACACTGGAGTGTAAGGAGCTGAGGAGCGGGGAGTTCAGCTTATTAGCAATATGTTGCTTTTTCTCATTTAGAATAGACTGACCTTAAACTTCTAATCCTTTAGACCCTCCTGCCTCATCCTTTGGGGAATGCTGGGATTACAGATGTCACAGTCTGTTCTTTGAAGTTGGTCTCACTACTAAGTGTCCCTGGTTTTCTGAGGCTCAGGCATTGGGCCGTTTATTGTTCCACCAAGTATTTGTATTAACTCTTTGCTGTGGGAAAAGGGGACTATAATGTCACCCAGGGACACTATAATATCACCATAATGCTCTCCTAGGGAGCATATAGCAGTTTACCCTGTTTCTCAGGGTGATCTTGAGTGACAAGTTTGAACCTCTGTTTCCTGTTTCTGTTTGTCTAGGACTCTGGAGTCAGTCTTTGGGAGGCACAGTGAGGGACAGGCCCTCACCTATACCATATACCAGGCTGGCCTTGAGAAAGTGTAGTTTAAGATAAACCATTCATTCATTCGTTTGTTTGCTTGTTTTTTTTTTGAGACAGGGTGTAATAGCTCTGGCTGTCCTGGAACTTGTAGACCAGTCTGACCTTAAACTCACAGAGATCCACCTGCCTCTGCCTCCCAACTGCTGGGGTTAAAGGCCTGTGCCAGCCCTCTCAACACACAGCCCAACCCCCCTTCACCCCACCCCACACCCGATTAGAATAAACACTTTATTCTCCTGCCTCTGCCTTGTGAGTGCTGGGAATGTAGGCACCTTGTCCCCACACCAGGTTTTATACCATGCTGGTGGCAGGTGTGTGTGTGTGTGTGTGTGTGTGTGTGTGTGTGTGTAAACCCAGGGCTTCCAGCTAGGCAAGCTGTCCTCCAACTGAGCTAGGGTGACTCTGTGTCCTAGATATAACAATACTTCTAGGGCATCAGCTAAGGCTCCTGGGAGGTCTTAAGGCACCCGCTCTTTTGTAAATAAACTAAATAAGTCTGTCTTTAGTGCTGTAAAGAGAACTACAATAGAGAAGGCAAACTTCACACAGCTCTAACCCTAAGAGAGCAGCGAATGGTCGTGGCTATTATAGAAACCAGGCAGAGAGCAAGGTAGAGCTCAGAGAGCATGAAAAACATCTACACGGAGACCCTTCTGTCTAGTTCAGATCTCAGACTCGGTTCTCTGAGACCTGAACCGTTCGCCCCCAGTTCAAAGACCTAGGTCCTGGTCCCGGGGACTTTACAGTTCATTTTCTAGAAACTGAGTCAGTTTCGGAATCCAGAATAAAAGAGAACCAGCCTTACAATCTGTCTCAGTTCATGAACATGATGTGGCAGAGCACACCTGTAATCTCAGCGAAGGAATCCAACTCAGCTGGGGAGGGGCCTGGGCCCTGACGGGTTTGGGGTGGCAGGGTGTGAGAAAACCTCCCAAACCGCCCGAGCTGTGGGGCTGGGTGGGGGAGACTCGGCAGGTGTGGGGCGGGGAGGTAAGTTGACCCTTGGTCAGCAACCGCACCCACGAGGAAAGCATTCCCAGGCTTCGCGCCCTAAGTCTGCAGGTGACGGGCTCAGGGGCGGGGGCTGGGAGAGGGGGGGAGCGGAGAATGCTCCAGCCCAGTTTGCCGTCTCCATGGCGACCGCCCGCGCGGCGCCAGCCTGACAGCCCGTCCGGGTTTTATGAATGGGTGACGTCACGGGCCTGGCGTCTAACGGTCTGAGCCGCTTGTTCAGACGCTGACACAGACCAGCCGGAGAAAGGAAAGGGAGGGGGTGATCTCCGCAGCTGCTCCGCCGTGGGAGGGAGAGCTTGCTCGGAGGCCTTCAAGAAGGAAAAAAAATCTTGCAAAAAGAGGAGAAAAAAATTAAAAAAAAAAAAATCACCAGCTGCTGCAGATTTGGAACCTTTCTGCAAGAGGCTGCAGATCCAGGGTAGAATTGGGTGCTGTAGTTCTACTCCACCGCGACCCTCTATCTAATTCAGGTCTCAGATTCTGTCCTCCGCTTTAAAGAGGTTCCTAGTATCTCTCCCAATGTAGTCGACCTAGTTCCTGGTCCTAGGGACTTTGCAGTTCATTTCTCTAGAAATTTGAGTCAGGCACGGAGTTCAGAGTAAAAGAGAGCCTGCTTTGAAATCTGTCTCAGAACATGATGTGGTAGAGCACGCCTGTATAATCGCAGCACCTGGGGTCAAAGCAAGGAACATCTTAATTTTAAGGTCATTCTCTGCTACATAGCAAGTTCCGAGTCTAGCACGGGTTACATGAGACTCACTCTAAAAAAAAAAAAAAAAAAAAAAATCTGCAAACCCTCCAAAGTAAATAAATATAAAAATAAAATTCGGCTTTTAATAAGTAGAGATCACAGCCCAATCTTCCGACAGCATCTGGGAATCCTTGACTTGTCCTGAGTCACTGGCCAACCCAAAGCTAGCCACTTCCCCGTTCCTGTTTAATCTGCAAAATGGACCTGGAGAAGTGAGAAAGAGACCGTGAGAAGCTGATTCCTGGGGTCTTTTTGTTAACCGCAAAATTAGCTTAGTCTCTTTGCTTCCTTGAGGAAGAGCCCACTGGCTGCTCTGCCTATGCCCTCCCACCCTCTCAGTTCTTGAGCCCCCATCACCTCTCCATCAGCCTAAGGGTATACTAGTAGATCCAGAGGTGGGACCCAAAGGCGCGCTAAGCCACCCCTCTAGCAGCCTATTGGTTGCTTTTGAACGTTCTGAACCCGCCCTTGGTCCGCCCTTATAAAAGACTGGCTCCAGCGTTCAGCCCTCTCATTGTACAACCTTTCTCCAACTTCTTGGTCTCTTCCCACACTCTGTTCTCAGCCTCCTCCGCTCCCCTCCGCCTGTCCTCAGGATCATGAAGGTCGCCAGTGGCAGTACCGCAGCCGCTGCAGGCCCCAGCTGTTCGCTGAAGGCGGGCAGGACGGCGGGCGAGGTGGTACTTGGTCTGTCGGAGCAAAGCGTGGCCATCTCGCGCTGCGCTGGGACGCGCCTGCCCGCCTTGCTGGACGAACAGCAGGTGAACGTCCTGCTCTACGACATGAACGGCTGCTACTCACGCCTCAAGGAGCTGGTGCCCACCTTGCCCCAGAACCGCAAAGTGAGCAAGGTGGAGATCCTGCAGCATGTAATCGACTACATCAGGGACCTGCAGCTGGAGCTGAACTCGGAGTCTGAAGTCGGGACTGCCGGAGGCCGGGGGCTGCCTGTCCGCGCCCCTCTCAGCACCCTGAACGGCGAGATCAGTGCCTTGGCGGCCGAGGTGAGGTCCGAGTTAGAGTATTACATTATTCTTCAGTGGGAAACTGAGGCCACGGGAGGCGGGTGTCCCCCTTCCTTTTCAGGCGCATAGCTATTTAGGGGCGACTAATAGGAAAAAGTTCGTTTTCATCGTGCCTCCTGGAGTAGAGAAATGGGAACGCCTCTCCCTTCCTTGTCCTTTCAGTGGGTCTCATGCCTTATCTCGCTCTGGTGTTCACAGGCGGCATGTGTTCCAGCCGACGATCGCATCTTGTGTCGCTGAGGCGGCGCACTGAGGCACCAGATGGACTCCAGCCCTTCAGGAGGCAAGAGGAAAAAAGTGCTCTCTGTTCCCCAGGGGATCCCTGGGAAAGACACTACGGCAGCCACCGGACTCTAGGCGGATCTGTCCAGGGGGTAGAGGGTTTGATCAACAGAGCCTCACCCTCTCCACCTTTCAGCATCCAGAGACTTTGGGGAGGGGGTTAATCAACCCCGCGTGTTTCTGTTTTATTGAAAAAGCAGACATTTTTTTTAAATGGTCACATTTCGTGCTTCTCGGATTTCTGAGGAAATGTTTTGTATTGTATATTACAATGATCACTGGCTGAAAATATTGTTTTACAATAGTTCTATGGGGGTGGGTTTTTTGTTGTTATTAAACAAACACTTTAGATAACGTTGCTGTGACTTCTTGGATGGGGGAGGGGCGGGACAGGCATGACCTCTGGCCATTTTCACAGCTGGTGTTGAGAATCTGGGGGATTGGATGGCCACATCTGGGCTGTCATTCTTACCGACCTGAATGAGTGTTTCCGGTGTCTTTAATGTCTATTCTTTCCCTCATCTCTGGCCATTTCCCTGTTCCCTGGTGTCATAAAGTCAAATCCTCTAGACCTCTAGTAGGGCTTTCTCTCAACGTGGTCCCCAGGCCATCTGGATCACCCAGGGAGGTTGTTAAAATGCAGATGGACCTGCTGAGTCCCCTGCTCTGGGCTGGGAAGTATTCAAGCCATTCAAGTTGGGAAAGCGGGTCACTGGACCATTCATTTCCTTACCAAGGGCAGGGGTTTGTGTGTGAGACCTAGTGAAAAGGGCCTGCCTAAGGTCATGCAGGACTTCTGTTGCCCCCCTCTTCCCTGCTGAGCCACCTTTCTCTGGAGGCCAGCAGGCTGCCCTAGGGCTCCTGCCTTGTCCAAGTGGGTGATGAAATTGGCAGGGTTAGGCTGTACACAGCTGCAGGGCCACCTGCTCTGGATCTGGACTCAGCCCCCTCACCCTGGCCTGGCTTTGCTGGCAGATCAACACAACACCCCCCCCTCCACCCCAGGCCACTGTGTGGGCGAGTCATGTCCCCAACTCCTGAGAAGTAAAAAGGTTTTCCTTAGGTTTTGTCTACCTGGACAAGTGGCTTTGGGTTCTTACGGGAGTGCACAAATATCAGGGCTTGCCTGTGTGTGCCTTGAGTGACTGGCGGTAGGAAATGGGGCATCTGTCCTGTGCAGGAACTTGGGTGGTGGATGTATGTAGCAAGGCACACATGGGTCCTAAAGACTAGTGTGTGCCCTCCAGCCCTTGGGACTTTGCTTGGGTGCACTGTGCTCATACCCGCCCGGCTCTAGGTTGATGTTACGGGCTACCGAAGCACACTGGGCTCCTTTGTAACTGTAGATGGCTTAGCATTCCTAGCCCACTGTGGGTCTAGGGCAGCAAACCATTTCTCAAAAAGTACAATTTCCACCTTCCAGGCCACTTGTGAGTTAGACCTTGAGGACACCATCCTTCAAGGATCCCTGCCAAGCTAATTCCCTCCGAGAAATGGAGTCCCGGAAAGAGCAAAGACCTTGTCCCCAAATAGTAAGAACTATTGATATAGTTTGACACTCAACAAAATAAACCAGTTGTACTAAAGGCATGTTCTAGCCAGCCTGGTCTATGTAGCAAGATCCAGGCAATTTAGAGCTACATAGGGAGACCCTGTCTCACAATAGGAAATAACAAGACCCAAATAAACAACGTCTAGAACCAGGAGCCAGACTGCTCCTCTGCCTGGAGGACTTAAAGATTCCCACTGGGGCTTAAGGTAGGATCCTGAGCCCAGTTTTACCATGGAAGAAACAAACTGAACAAAAATAAAATCTGGAATTATTTAGGGAGCACTTACGTTAGGTTTGACTAAGTTACGTTAACTTTAACACTAAGCCAGGTACATAAAGTGATCTCAAGCATTTGATGGACTTCACTTTAGTAGTAGTTTTATTTGTAGGTGATTAAACCCTTTGCTGTGTGTGCCCTCTCCACCTGGGCAGTTTTATAGTACTAACCTCACAGGATCGTCCAGAATAAATGTAACCCAGATCAGACTTTAGCACACAGCCTGGTACATAAGACAGTTAGGAATTATTAATCAGAGGCACACGTGTGTGCCCACTTCCTCTCCGCATGTGTGAGTCTCCCTTTGCAAGCCCACCCACCGGGAGGTGGGCGTGTCCCCGCGTGCATCTCTACCCTCCAGAGCCTTCTAGCTCAGAAAGGGGCCGCTGAGCCCCTGGCCACTTCCCCCCGCCATCCAGGCACACTCTGGCTTCCACGTTTCCCTCTCTTCCTCTTTGGCCCGGACCCAGCCCATCTGGAGGCCGGCTCCGCAGCGGCCTGGGAGCGTTTCCATCAGCTGGGCCCGAGGAATGCGGAGCTATTTAACCTGAGCATCCCCAGGTGTACGGAGGCGCCTGGCTGTCTGGGCCCGCCGACTTTGGCACGGCCGCGCTAGACAAACAGCGGCCGCCCCCGCCCTGCCCCTCCGCCCGCAGCTGCAGCCGGGCCTGGGAACGGGGCGGGCGTCGGCAGCTTGCATAAGAGGCACCAAGGAGGGAGGGGGCCAGAGGCCACCAATGTGTGCGCATATCCCCAATTGTGTGTGTACCCCAGACCAAGGGCCAGAGATCACCAGTGTGTGTGTGTGTGTTGTAGTATGAGAGAGAGAGAACCCTAAACCCAGGGACACAGAGGCCACCAACGTGTGTGTGTGTGTGTGTGTGTGTGTGTGTGTGTGTGTGTGTGTGTGCAAAAGCCAAACCCTCCTCTTTTGGAAATCATTAACATCTCAGCCCCTCCCAGACAGACTTGGTGCTGCCAGGAGCAGGGCAAAGACTGAAGAGGAACCACAGGACAAGTTCCTTGGGCGCTGGACTCAGGGTCCTCCTTATCTTACTTAACAAACACACAGAGCTTAGTATTCGATTGGCCTTATCCTATCCTCGGTCTTAGACAAAAGGCCAAAAAGTGATTAGGCACTAACTACACTAAACTTTTAAAAGTATCAACTTATTTAACCCCTTAGTGGCCCAATGCAATCTTATGCCCATGTTGATTAAGCCTAGCATTTAGTACTGAGCCATTTCTCCAACCCCTTAAGTTCATTTTAATAGCAATAAGAGTGATGATTGGCTAACTTTTTTTTTTTTTTAAATAATAGGGAACCAAACCCTGAGCCTTGAACATGGAACACGCTCAACAAGTGCCTCACGATCAGCCACATCCCGGGCTCTTGTCTTTTTGAGACCGCATCTCTCTGTGTAGCCTGCCCGTATATAAACTGGCTGAAACTACATCCTCTTCACAGAGTTACAAACTGAGCAGAAGGGTCAGGAATTCAAGGTAATCCTGACCTACAGAGCAAATTTGAAGCCAGCCTGGACTACCTAACACCCTGTCTCAAACAAGAACAAGAACAAAATCTAATGAACCAAGAAAGGTAGCATAGCCCAGGCTTCTTCAGATCCAAGCTGTCCCGGGTTAGGTTCTGTGTGACCTGATGTGAAGAGAACCCGTGTCTGATGTGGGATCACCAAGCTCTGACATCTACATACATCGTTATCCCTAATCCCCAGGGACCAGTGGTACTTCTCAGGCCCATCCACAGCCGCTCCTGCCTGGGCCCTGAGTGGATGGGTCATCCAGGCAGGGCGCTGCAGTGCTGGCTGGAGGCAGGTGCTGCTGCATCTGCTCCCCCCAAACATTGCATTTTACATTTTTATAGTCCTAGGGATTGAGCCTAGGGCCTCACATATGCTAGTCAAATGGTCTGCTATTGCATATTATTCTGATTCTGGCTATCCTCTCAAATGCTTCCTCTCGCTGACTTTTTGGTTTTTCGAGACAGGGCTTCTCTGTGTAGCCCTGGCTATCCTAGAACTCACTCTGAAGACCAGACTGGCCTCGAACTCAGAAATCTGCCTGCCTCTGCCTTCCAAGTGCTGGGATTAAAGGCGTGCACCACCACTGCCCAGCGCTTGTTTTCTTTCATTCATTCATTCATTCATTCATTCATTCTTTTTTTTTTCTTTCTTTGGACAAAGTGCTCACTATGTAGCCCTGGCTGGTCCTGTAACTCACTATGCAGATCAAGCTAGCTTCAAACTTCCAGAGTACTAGGATCAAAGGCATGTGCTGCCACAGTTGGGTTTTTGTTTTGTTTGTTTGTTTGTTTGTTTTTCCTTTTTCGAGACAGGTTTTACTCTGTAGCCCAGGCTTGCCTTGGACTCCAGGTAATTCTTCTGCTACAATTGCTAGGATTATAAGTATGGTCCAGCCATGGCACCCAGCGATAGCATTTACTCTTACTGAACACCACAACTGCCAACCAGGGAGGGTTGCCCAATGCCCAGGGTCACATAGCTGGGTTACCGAGTGGTAGGCAGATCTCAGATTCTGCCTGGCTGCTGTAGTGAAAGGAGGTGAGTCACAGGGCCAGCAGGAGTTGGGTGAGGCTGGGGTGAGGACCAGGCGCTACTTTCCTGGAAAAGGAAGGGAAGAGGAAACCGGGACTAGGAGGAACCACAGGTGGGGGGTGGGGGGAGCAGGCCCGGCTCCCTTATCTCTCTGACCCCACCCTGGCTGGCTCTGCTTCCTGCCCCTAACTCTTGCAAAACCTTTTTCGTAGAGCTGCCCCCAAGAGAGGTGCCCCAGGCCCTTACAGGGTTGCATCAGGGCATTGTGCAAGGAGCGGTTAGGAGAGGATGAGAGATGGCCGTGGGCCAAGAGGGAAGCAGGAGAGCCGCCCCAGTGCCACTTCTGATCGGAAGTCTGCTGCTTCTGTCTGGCTCTCAGGCATCCTGAGCTTTCTATCAACTGCTCTGAGGTTCCTGCAAAGTCAAATCGATATGCTCTGAGCTTCAGCCTAAGCTGCAGTTACTTCTCCCTGGAAATGTATAGGCGTTCCAACTGTCATTTATCCTGTAGTTAGAATCCCTGTCCCATGCACTAGGGACAGACTGCAGTAACACACATACATAACCACAGGTTCATTTACTTTGAAATTACCCAAGAAGCTTAAATTTCAAGGCTTCCCCCCCCCCCCAGGGTTTCCTTGATTAGCCCTGGCCATCCTGGAATGAACTCTGTTGACCACGCTGGTCTGGAACTAAGAGATTCATTGTCCCTGCCTCCCGAGTGCTGGGATTAAAGTCATGTCCACCACCTGCAAGACTCCTCACTCTTGAGAGTTTGAAATTCACAGGTTTCTTTGTGCAGTTTGTAAAATTTGTGTATTGTGTTCTTGTTAGAAGCTCCACAAAACCTAAGTTGTGCCTGTATATGAGGAGAGGCAAGACAGAAGTATCACGCTTTTGTGTCTGTCTTGCCTTCCATTCTTGTGTCTGTCTTGCCTTCCATTCCTGGGATCTCTAAGCCAAGAGGAGAATGGGGAAATTTTCTGAGAGGGGAACCAGTGGAGCCTCCCTCCCCCAGGGGCCCTCACGGAACAACCCTGGGTTGTGTGGGATCTGGTTTTTCTCTGTCCACTCTCGCCCCCTCTTGGAAGAACTGGAACTGCGCCCGCATGGGCGCGAAACCCTGCCTAGGTCCTGCAGTTAGAGATAGCCCGAACCCTGGTGGCTTCTAATGGAATGTGAGAGTATTAAAAGCAAGTGTGTGTGTGTGTGTGTGTGTGTGTGTGTGTGTGTGTGTGTGTGTGTTCCTGTTTGGTCTATGAGTATGTGTCCAGGTACTCAGTCAGATAACTGTATACCTGACTCTAGAAACTTCCACCCACAGCTTAGCTCTGATTAAGACCTAAGTATCTGGGCTGAAGAGATGTCTTGGGTTAAGAGCAGGCACTGTTCTTGGCTGAGTTCAGTTTCCAGCATTTACAGTGGACGGTCTCCCTTAACTCCAGTCCCAGGGACATCTGATGCTACTGGGTTCTGCAGACACCTGCATTCAGGAGTATACACCATAGACATAATTTTAAAACTAATAATAAAGTGCATTTAAAAACACCTTAGAGCTGGGACAATATTTCCACAGGGATCTGTTTCTGTCTTTTTTATAGTTATGTCCTATTAGGATAAAGCAGAGAAAAGGTACCTTGGTGGGTTCGGGGCCAAGGTGTGCAACTACTAGTTGGCACAACAGATCTAATCCAAGAGCTTTATTGTTTATTGGGGGAGGGGGAGAGTGAAAGGCCTTCTGGGAATGGGGACATGAGAGCAAGATAAAGAGAGACACACACATACACAGAGAGGGAGACAGAACATACAAGACAGACAGAGCAACTTCAGGTGACCCTGGACCTTTTAAAGGGAGTGCACATGGCTCTGCAACTGTGGTGGCATAAGTGTGGAAGGTAACTGTGCTAGCAGCTGTGGAAATGCACGGCACCTGGCGACAATGGCGGTGGCTGATGATGTAAGCTGAGTCGCTGAAAGGCAGTCTCTTGGAGCACGCCTGATTTACAATGGGTCCCATCTCCTAAAGTTTCCAGAACCTTCCAAAATAATACCACACCTGTGCGGGACACTTTCTATTCAAATCATAACACAGACCTTGTCTCATAACCAACCATGGAGGGCTATGGTCTCTCTGGGGTGGAGCACGTGTTTTACTTGTTCCAAGCCCTGGGTTTGAGTGAGGTCCAGCACAGGAACAAACAAACACAAAGCAAAGATAGAACCCACTGAGGGACCCCAGTTTTTGACAGTTGGGTTTTTTTGAGACTAGATCTCACCAAGTAGCCCTGGATAGCCTGGAACTTGCTGTGTAGACCTCCAGAGAAACGCTTGCCTCTGCTTCCAGGGATTAAAGGTATGTGCCATCAGGCCTCACTCCAAAGTTTTATTTCTGTTAGTTGGTATTAAGGCAAGGTCTCAATCTGCCTCAGGGAGACCGGGAATTCATACTATAGCCCAGGTGGCCTTGAACTCAAGATAATTCTCCTGCCTCAGCATTCTGAGGGCTGAGATTACAGCCATCATGTCTGGCTGTTCCCAGTTGGCTTGGAACCCTAAGTTTGGGGTTGTTCACATAGCTGGGGCGATCTCTCTTATTCACTTGTTCAGTGTGCTTCTGTATCTAGACTGAAGATTCCTCCCTGAATGTCCTGTCTGCTGACTGGCACAAAGTCGCTTCTCAGTAAACATTTGTAACATAAAAGAAGGTAGATAAGATGGGCATGGTGGCACACACCTTTAATCCCAGCACTTGGGAGGCAGAGGCAGGCGGATTTCTGAGTTTGAGGCCAGCCTGGTCTACAAAGTGAATTCTAGGATAGCCAGAGCTATACAGAGAAACCCTGTCTCGAAAAACCAAAAAAAAAAAAAAAAAAAAAAAAAAAGAAGGAGGAGTGGGGGGGCGTGGAGGTAGATAAATAGATGCAAACCTACCATACTAGTGTCCGGCTCCTTATCCAACTAGTCCTGAAGAGACCCTGTCACTGAGGAGAGGGGAATGTTAGCTATGAACATCCAGAGTCCACAAGCCTAGGCAAGGACACTGAGAATAGCTCTGGTTACAAAAGCCCAGAGCTGATAAGTCAGCCATTTAGAGCTCACCTGCATCTTCCACTTGTTCTGACCTGTAGACTTTGCACAAAAAAACTTCAAACAATGTTTGCCAAATCCCCTTTATCTGAACTCACCTCCTCTGGGAAGCAGGCCGGGCTTGGGAACTCTCAAAGGATCCCCTGAGGCTATGGTTTGGATTTGAAGTGACCGTCCAAAAGCTTCATGTATTCAGGGCTTGGTCTCTAGCTAATGACACTGCTGAAAGGTGACTGGACCATGGTGACATCTCCCCAGCCTTTTATCTTTTGAGATAGGGTCTTACACATCCCAGCCTGGCTTCAGAATCCTGTCTTAAAATAGAAAGTAAAAAAAAAAAAAAAAGGCCTGGGGGTGTGGCTCAGTGGAAGATCACTCACCTAGCATGTGCAAAGGAGACAAGTCATGTGTGTGTGTGTGTGTGTGTGTGTGTGTGTGTGTGTGTGTGAGGTATGGAACCGTGTGCCTATAACTCCCATGCCAGCGAGGTAGAGACAGAGGACCCCTGCACTTTCTGGTCAGCCAAGCCCAGTAGGTTCAGTGACAGATCCTGTTTTGTAAAATAAGATGACGAACAATAAGAGTAATCAAAGACACATGCTGCGGACCTCTGGCACGCACACACACACACACACACACACACACCTACACACACACACAAATACATATACATACACCTCACAACTTAAAGTAATAATATTTGGGGCTGGAGAGATGGCTCAGTGGTTAAGAACATTTCCAGAGGCCTGCTGTTCAGTTACCAGCTAGGACTCGGGGCAGCTCACCAACTACTTATAACTCTGGCTCCAGGAGATCCCACACCCTCTATAGGCCTCTGCAGGCATCCACACACAAGTGGCAAACACTCAGATTGGCATCTACGCACAAATAAAGACAAAGATATATCTTTAAAAAATAATAATGGGGTGTCTGGCTCCTGCTCTCACAGACACTGCGGTACATTGAGCTCCATAGAGACAGTGCTGGGGCAATCAAGAGTCAGATAGACACTGGACGGGGCAAGCGAGAACCAGGGCACTGGGCGACTCTGTGCCTTGTAGAGGAAAATCAACTAAACGTGGGCAAAGAAGATCCTAAGAAGCTGAGAGGCAAAATGCCCTCATATGCATTCTTCGTGCAAAATTGCCAGGAGGAGCACAAGACGAAGCACCCGGATGCTTCTGTCAACTTCTCAGAGTTCTCCAAGAAGTGCTCAGAGAGGTGGGAGACCATGTCTGCTAAAGAAAAGGGGAAATTTGAAGATATGGTAAAGGCTGACAAGGCTCGTTTTGAAAGAGAAATGAAAACCTACATCCTCCCCCAAAGGGGAGACCAAAAAGAAGTTCAAGGACAGCCGGGCGTGATGGCGCACGCCTTTAATCCCAGCACTCGGGAGGCAGAGGCAGGCGGATTTCTGAGTTCGAGGCCAGCCTGGTCTACAAAGTGAGTTCCAGGACAGCCAGGGCTATACAGAGAAACCCTGTCTCGAAAAACCAAAAAAAAAAAAAAAAGAAGAAGTTCAAGGACCCCAATGCACCCAAGAGGCCTCCTTTGGCCTTCTTCTTGTTCTGTTCTGAGTACTGCCCAAAACTCAAATTGAGCATCCCGGCTTATCCATGGGTGATGTTCTGAAGAAGCTAGGAGAGATGTGGAACAGCACTGCAGCGGATGACAAACAGTCCTACGAGAAGAAGGCTGCCGAGCTGAAGGAGAAGTATGAGAAGGATATTGCTGCCTACAGAGCTAAAGGAAAACCTGATGCGGAGGAAGGGGGCGAGGGGTCAAGGCTGAGAAGAGCAAGGAAAAGAAGGAAGATGAGAATGAAGAGGAGGAAGAGGAGAAAGAGGAAGATGAAGATGATGAATAAGTTGGTTCTATCGCAGTTTTTATCTTGTCTACAAAGCACTTAACCCCCGCCCCCATATACAGCTCACTCCTTTTAAAGAAAAGTCAGGCTGTGTAAGATTTGTTTTTATGGGGGGAGGGTATGGGGGACTTTTGGGATAGCATTGGAAATGTAATTGAGGAAACTACGTAATAAAAAAATATTAAAAATTAAAAAAAAGATTTGTTTTTAAACTATACAATGTCTTTTTTTGTAGCGTTAACACACTACCAATGTGTCTTTAGATAGCCCTGTCCTGGTGGTATTTTCAATAGCCACTAACCTTGCCTGGTACAGTCTGGGGGTTGTAAATTGGCATGGAAAATTAAAGCAAATTCTTGTTGGTGCACAACACAAATTCGTTATATATGAGGACAGTAGTTTGGTTTTTGTTTTGTTTTTTTGTTTTCATTCTCAGCTGTCTCTGATGCAGCTTATATGAAGATAATTGTCGTTCTGTTAATGAATACCACTCTGCAATTGCAAACAACAAAATATGCGGCCATTTTGTTGACATTCTGAATGCTTCTAAATAAATAGACTTTTTTTAATTAAAGAAAATAATGGTCCTGGTATTGGTATAACATGCCTTTAACCATAGCAGAAACAGATGGACCTTTGTGAGTTCAAAGCCAGCCTAGTCTACATAGTGAGTTCTAGATCAACCAGGGCTACATAGTGTGAGACCATGGTTTTTTGGTTTGTTGTTTTGGTTTCGGTCTTTTGGTTTTTTTTTTTTTTTTTTCAAGACAGTGTTTCTCTGTGTAGCCCTGGTTGTCCTGGAACTCACTCTGTAGACCAGGCTGGCCTCAAACTCAGAAATCTGCCTGCTTCTGCCTCTCAAGTGCTGGGATTAAAGGCATGTGCCACCACTGCCCCACGAGACCATGTCTTAAAAATTAACAATACTTTTATAGTAGGGCTGGATCAGTGACTCAGTGGTTAAGAGGAGTTGCTGCTCTTGCACGGGACCTGGGATCAATTCCCAGAACCCATACAGCAGCTCACAACAATCTGTTACTTCCATTCCAGGAGATCCAATTCTGTCAGGCTTCCGAGGGCACCAGAGATTCATGTCCCCAAAGAAACATATCCACATCCCAGCACTCGGGAGGCAGAGGCAGGAGGATTTCTGAGTTCGAGGCCAGCCTGGTCTACGAAGTGAGTGCCAGGACAGCCAGGGCTACACAGAGAAACCCTGTCTTGAAAAACCAAAAAAAAAAAAAAAAAGAAAGAAAGAAACATATCCACAGATGCAGGGGAAAAAGAAACACTCATAGCCATAAAATTAAAAATAAGTAGTAGAGACAGGCAGATCTCTGTGAGTTCAAGGCCATCCTGGTCTACAAAGTGAGTTCCAGGACAGCCAGGGCTACACAGAAAGACCCTGTCTTAAGCAACAACAGTAATTATCCTATGTTCTAAGAAGCCCAGTAGAGAGCACCTTAGCCTTGGTCAGGGTTCACCTCAGCAGCTATGTGACTCAATATCAAATACCGTGGTAGGATGCACAGAGAAAGGTAAGACACCACTTCCTGCCTCTGTGACATTTTCCCCAGCAATGTGTGACTTTATTTGGATCATGGCAAAAACATTAGGGAATCTGTGAAATTAATTATTTTTAATATAAGTGTCACCAGTGAAATAATCCGGCGGCCGTATTTCTTTACCCTTGCTAGTCCCCAATAACCACACAGAGAAACCAAGATGTATTTCAAGCTGCCCATCAATATTCAGGCAGTAAAATTATTTTTATTAATCCCTAATCTGGTCTGGCGACCTCCCAGCCCTGTCTCCATGATACTTGCTGTTTAATATTGTTTGGGCCTTCCTTAGGTGTTTTTTCCTCATGGTGTCTTCTCAGACCCTTTCCTCCTGGCTCAGTCTGAAACTTCCTCCTTCTCTCTCTCCACACCACAGAAGTTTCTGCCCTATTCTCTCTTCTGCCCAACCATTGGGTGATCAGCATTTATTGACAGGGCAGAGAATAAATGGAAAGGGCTGTTTACACAAACCTGAGACAGGACATTCTTGGTATAAGCATTGCAATGCCGGGTCCAGATTGAAACAAGATATGAAGACTGAGAAGTCAGCATTTGAATAACATAAGGGTAAACTTTACACAGTGCATGAAAACATTCTGCCTACAGGAATCCAAACAGGCAGCCACTTCCTATAGCACAACAGACTCTCTTCAAAGTAAAATGAAGGTGGCCTGGGTCATGACCAAGAGGCCTGAAGAACTGTCACGGATCAGAGAGGTGGAGGAGATGTGACATTAAACATAATGCTGGACCTTGGATTGAATCACATGAACAAGAAATCGACATGAATCAGAAAACAGGTGAAATGCAAAGAACTTCTGTCCCTGAGTTAATATAGAGACACTGAAACTGACTTCTAAGCCAGGCTGCAGAGACGGCCCAGTAAGGACCCAAGTTCAAATCCCCAGCACTTATGTAGAAAGCCTAACTCAAGGGAGTAAGGCAGACAGTGATAGAGCCGGACACTGAAGTCATCTCTTCTGGCTTCCTGGTAGCCAATGCACAGGCACGCGCACACACCAGTGACTGTGTAAGGAAGAGCCCTTGTGGGTAGAGAGGTCAAAGTGGAAAGTAGGTTGATAGAAAATCACCAATTTTGTGTGTTTGTTTTTTTTTTTTTTTTGGTTTTTCGAGACAGGGTTTCTCTGTGTAGCCCTGGCTGTCCTGGCACTCACTTTGTAGACCAGGCTGGCCTCGAACTCAGAAATCTGCCTGCCTCTGCCTCCCGAGTGCTGGGATTAAAGGCGTGGGTTTCTCCCTGAAACCCTGGTTGTCCTAGAACTAACCCTAGACCAGGCTGACCTTGAATTCACAGATCTGCCTGTCTGTTTCCCAACTGCTGGGATTAAAGGTGTGCCCCACCATGCCAGGCTACAATTATGACTCACATGCCAGAAGGTCTCTAAAGAATGAAATTATAAAATAATTTGAAACTGAACTAATTACATAAAACAACATAAGCTGGGCAGTGGTGGCACATGCCTTTAATCCCAGCACTTGGGAGGCAGAGGTAGGCAGATTTCTGAGTTTGAGGCCAGTCTAGTCTACAGAGTGAGTTCCAGGACAGCCAGGGCTACACAGAGAAAAACTGTCTCGAAAAAAAAAAAAAAACAAAAATAAATAAATAGGGGCTGGAGAGATGGCTCAGTGGTTAAGAGCACTAACTGCTCTTCCAGAGGCTGAGTTCAAATCCCAGCATCCACATGGTGGCTCACAACCATCTGTCATGAGATCTGATGCCCTCTTCTGGTGTGTCTGAAGACAGCTACAGTGTATACGGATGCTCATAGTCATCTATTGGATGGAACACAGGGCCCCCAATGGAGGAGCTAGAGAAAGTACCCAAGGAGCTAAAGGGGTCTGCAACCCTTTAGGAGAAACAACAATATGAACTAACCAGTACCCCGCAGAGCTGTGTCTCTAGTTGCATATGTAGCAGAGGATGGCCTAGTCAGTCATCAATGGGAGGAGAGGCCCTTGGTATTGCGAAGATCATATGCCCCAGTACAGGGAAATGCCAGGGCCAGGAAGCAAGAGTGGGTGGGTAGGGGAGCAGGGCGAGGGGAGGGTATAGGGGGCTTTGGGAATAGCATTTGAAATGTAAATGAAGAAAACATCTAATAAAAATGCCTTAAAAATAATAATAAATAAATCTTTGGGCCAGAGTGAGCGGGGCTGGAGTGGCCAGAGGTTCTGAGTTCAACTCTCATCAACTACATGATGCCTCACAACCATATAAAATAAATAAATAAATCTTTAATAAGTAAATAAAATAAAAATTAAAAATAACATCAAAATTTACAAGATGCAAGCCGGGCGTGGTGGCGCACGCCTTTAATCCCAGCACTTGGGAGGCAGAGGCAGGCGGATTTCTGAGTTCGAGGCCAGCCTGGTCTACAAAGTGAGTGCCAGGACAGCCAGGGCTACACAGAGAAACCCTGTCTCGAAAAACCAAAAAAAAAAAAAAAAAAAAAAAAAAAAAAAATTTACAAGATGCATCTAAGGCAAAACGAGAATTATATAGTATCAAATGCATATGTGTATATGTATATATATATACATACACACACACATATATATATGTCCCAAGTCAATAATACAGACGTCTATTCATGAAACTAACAAAGAGAAACAAAAGCAAAGTAAGTGAACACAAAGACATAAGGAAGTCTGAAGCTGTGCCAGGAGCTGGCTGTGGGCAAGTTTAGAGTTTACTGCTCTCTGTAAGGACTCTCAGCACCCACACCCCCAGCCCTCAGCCACTTGTAACTCCAGAGAATCTGATGCCCCCTTCTGGCTTCCTTGGGTACCTGCACTCATACATAAAATTACACACATGATTAAAAATAAACACAACTTTTATTTTTAAGAAGAGAAAGGGCTGGTGAGATGGCTCAGTGGGTAAGAGCACCCAACTGCTCTTCCGAAGGTCCAGAGTTCAAATCCCAGCAACCACATGGTGGCTCACAACCATCCGTAACGAGATCTGGCGCCCTCTTCTGGAGTGTCTGAAGACAGCTACAGTGTACTTACATATAATAAATAAATCTTTAAAAAAAAAAAAAAAAAAAAAAAGAAGAAGAAGAGAAAGAGTAGGGGGCTGGAGAGGTGTGTCAGCGGTTAAGAGCACTGACTGCTCTTCCAGAGGTCCTGAATTCAATTCCCAGCAACACATGGTGGCTCACAACCATCTGTAATGAGATCTGATGCCCTCTTCTGGTGTGTCTGAAGACAGTGACAGTGTGCTCATATAAATAAAATAAATCTTAAAAAAAAAAAAAAGATAATCCCAGCACTCGGGAGGCAGAGGCAGGTGGATTTCTGAGTTCGAGGCCAGCCTGGTCTACAAAGTGAGTTCCAGGACAGCCAGGGCTACACAGAGAAACCCTTTCTCGAAAAAAACAAAAAAAACAAAAAAAAACAAAACAAAAAAAAAAGAAAAAAAAAGAAATTAAATGAGACCAAAAGATTAAAAAACAAAACAAGAGCCGGGCATGGTGGTATACACCTTTAGTCCCAGCACTTGGGAGGCAGAGGCAGGTGGATTTCTGAGTTTGAGGCCAGCCTGGTTTACAAGGGAGTTCCAGGACAGCCAGGGCTATACAGAGAAACCCTGTCTCGAAAAACCAAAAAGAAAAAAACAAAACAAAACAAGAGTCTCTCTATGCAACTCTGTGTGGTCTGGAACTCACAGAAATCCACTTGCTTCTGCCTCCCTAGTGCTGAAATTAAAGGCATGCTTCACCATTTCAGGCTTAGCTGCCTTTCTATACATGTCCCCAATACTGAGCTTTAGTGCCCACAGAAAAATGACAAACCTGTCCCTTCCTCACAGGTGCTGGCAGGGCCTGTAAGGAGTACTCCCTACTCTGGTGCCCAACTGGGGATTTTATTTTGTTTTTGAAGTCTCATGTAGCCCAAGATGGCCTCGAACTTGCTACGTGGCTGAGGATGGCCTTTAACTCCTCATCTTCCTGTCTGCACTCCCAAGTCCCCACATTACAGAGGGCATCATGAGGGCCAGTCTCACGCAGGATCTCAGGGGCAGACTCACTCCCTGGCCTGGGACCCCAGAGTGACCTGAGGTGCAGAGAGTCTGTCACAGGTCCAGGACCCACAGAGGATGTTCTTCAGTGGCCCTTCATGCACAGTGAGCCACCATATCTGCCATGCCCGTTGAAGGGGTCCTGTGTTTACTTTCTTCCTCAGCCCTGGGCAGAGCTTCCAAACAGATGTTCTTCATCATAGCCTCACTACATCACAAGCCTGGAGTTCCCACGGAGGCTGGTGGGAAAGGACAGGGAAGAGCAGAGGGTCACGGTCCACATAAGCCTTCCCCAGGGAGGCCCTGTGAGAGATGAGAAACTGAGGCCCAGAAAGTGGCATTGCTCGCCCAAGAGCCCACACAGAAGGTACTCTTCCCAGCACAGATACCTGCCCCCCCGCCCCCGCCCCCCCAGGACATTGAAGGCATGCTGGGTGCGGTGGCAAGACCCTAGGTTAAATCACTGGTGGGGGAGGGGCAGGGGCGCAGAGCACTGTGGGGAGTGATGCTGGGCCATAAGGTGTGCTTCTTCAGGCTGTATGATTGAGGGTCTTCCTCTGTCCTCTGCTCCTGAGGGCTACTCCACAGCGCACCTTGTCAGTCTCCAAGGGGGAAACTGTTCCTTGGTATCTCTCAAATACAGAATTACTTTGGTTGGAAGGAAAGGACAGCTCTCAGGGGTGACCACTAGAAACAGGCAGGACCTGTCAGTTGGCAGAAGGCTGCTGGAATCCCACAATGACATGTTTGCCTTCTCCAGGTCCTGCTACCCAGGGCCAGAACAGAGGTGACTTGCATCTTGCCTGTAAGTTCTTTCCAGTATCTTTCTTTACGCGTTTGCCCTTGGATCTTTCCCCTTCCTTTTAGTAAGCTGGGCTGGATGGGCTAACTGGAACCCTGATGGGTGGGTTGGGGGTGGGCATATACCATGGACACAAAACCAGGAAACTGTGATGCCAGTTCACAGTGGAACCATAGCCCCCACATACCAGTCTATTGACCATCCTGGCTTCCCTCCTCCACTTCCACAGCCTCAGGTCTTTGGATGCCTCTTGCTCCTTGGTTTTTTTTGGTACTGGAGATTGAACCCAGGTCTTGGATATGCCGGCCAAGCACTTGCCACTAGCCACTTTGCCCCAGTCCTCTCTCTAGAATACAATTCAGGATCCTTACTGTGCTCATCCCTCCCTCTCCCTCATGTAGCCTGCCTCTTGTATCCTGCCCTGTCCACCGCAGCCTCTCCTTTGCTCTGGAAAAAACGCTCAGGTCTTCTGCCTCTGGGCTCCAGCAGGTCTTTCCCTCTGCCTGGAGCTGGATGTCGACCTGTATGAGCAGGAAGTATGTCTGGCTTGTCACTGTAGCCTGGGAACGAATGCAGCTGCTCTGGGTCGGTCTCAATACATTCTGAAGAAGAGAGAGAGCAAGAGCGAGAGCGAGTGAGCGAGGGGGAGAGAGAGAGAGAGAGAGAGAGAGAGAGAGAGAGAGAGAGAGAGAGAGAGAGAGAGAAGAAGAAGAAGAAGAAGAAGAAGAAGAAGAAGAAGAAGAAGAAGAAGAAGAAGAGGAAGAGGAGGAGGAGGAGGAGGAAAAGGAAGAGGAGGAGGAGGAGAAAGAGGAAGAAGAGAAGGAGAGAAGAGAAAAAGAAAAAGTTTTGTTTTGAGTGCTGGGATCAAACCTGCTAGGCAAGCACTCTACATCTGAGCTATACGGACCAGCTGCCATCTTTTTTGTTTGTTTGTTTGTTTGGTTGGTTTTTTTTTTTTTTTTTTTTTTTCGAGACAGGGTTTCTCTGTATAGCCTTGGCTGTCCTGGAACTCACTCTGTAGACCAGACTGGCCTCGAACTCAGAAATCTGCCTGCCTCTGCCTCACAAGTGCTGGGATTAAAGGAGTGTGCCACCACCGCCCCGGCCCAGCTGCCATCTCTTAACTGGTTTTGTTTTGATTTGTTTTTTAAGCAAGATCTTTTTATGTAGCCCAGGCTGGCCTTGAACTCAATGTGATCCTTCTGCCTCAGCCTCCTGAGTGCTGGAATTATAAGCATGTGTCTCCACACCTAACTCCATTGCCCACCTTTTAAGAGAGGTCTGACTTTGTAGCCTAAATTGGTTTTGAACTCATCATCAGATTAGGGCACTTGCTGAACAACTTTGGCAAGTTTGATGCTGGACCCATGATTCCTGAAATCCTTCCTTTGAACTCCACCGGCTTACTACTGCACATACATGCCCACACTCACACACATGTGAGGATGCCACTCACATATACACACACTGTGGGAAGGCACACTCACATACACACTGTGGGGAGGCACACTCATACATGTACATAATAATTGATTTTATTTATTTATCTTTTTTTTGAGGCATGGCTGTCCTGGATCTCACCATGTAGACCAGGCCGGCCTTGAACTCATAGAGACCCACTTGCCTCTGCTTCCCAAGGGAGCTTCACTGGCCCAGTATCAATACATAATTCCTTCTTTCTTCGTTTTTATTTTTGAGGTGATGTCTCAGCCTAGGTTGGCCTAAAACTAGCTATGCAGACCAGGCTGGCCTCCAACTCACAGAGGCCTGTCTCTGCCTCCAGAGTGCTAGGTCAATAGGTCATTATTTATTGTACCTGAGGTTTTTCTGGTAATGAAGTATTACCGCCTGTGAAGTGAGATACATGAGGTAGGAACCAACCTTTGGTCTCTCACAGGCGAGTGAAAACTGGAGCTCAGAGACATTAGGCCACTTGTTGAGAGTCACAGCTCAGATGAGAAATCCCGGGGGTGGCTTTCTCTCTCTTTCCTTAGAGACAGAGTCCTACAGCAAAGCCAACTTTGTAATCCTCCTGTCTCTACCTCTGGAATCCTGGGACCGCTGGTGGCCTGCGGCAGAAGGAGGCTTCCCCCTCTCCTCTTACCGCACCCCTCTTAGGGTGGAGGGCCCAGGAGAGCCCACAGTGGTACACGAAGGCTGCCTGGGGCGGAAGGCTGGATGACTGATGGACACTGGCGTCACACCTGTAATCTCAGCACCCTGAAAGTGGAGGCAAGAGGTAGCTCAGGGCCAGTCTCTGCTAATAGTAAGTTGCAGGCCATCCTGGACTCCAGAAAACCTGACTCAACCAAACCAGACAGCATTCCTGGTGGGATGGCAAGGGGAAAAGTGTGGCCGCAGGGTTCTCCAGTTCTTCTGTCGGCTGGGGGTCTGCTGAGGTCCCTACTCCGGTGAGGACCCAGCGGGAAGCCGCAGTCCTTTCTCTTTTCCTGCGCCCCTGGGGACATGGCTCTGCAAAAGCGACCGAGGCGGGATGTTCCCACGTGGGGGTGGCGGGCGGAGGCGGGGCGTGCTCTGGTCCCCCTCGCCCGGTCCGCGGTTCCCTGCCAGTCACTCAGCAGGGCAGCTCTGGATAGTTCCGCCGCCTCCAGCTTGCAATTGTGAGTCCCACCTGAGGGCAAGGGTCGCGGGGGTGGGATGTTCGCGGCGGCCACCACACAGCCCTCTTTTGCTGAGGTTTCCCCCACTGACTATCCTTGTCCTGGGCATCACACCGGGCCCCAGAAGTGAGGTCTCTTTTCAGAGGGTGGGCTGGTCCTTTTCCTAGAAGTGCTGCCTCTCCTACCCGCTGACCCAGTTTGGTCCTTAGCCTCTAAAGCCCCTGGGATACCAGACTCTGCATGTCCCGCGTCCCGAGTCCAGAGTGATGGTAGGGCGCAGCCTGCCCCCTCCTCCTGCAGCGGAGCAGGCAGAGCGCACGTAGGCAGTCAATTAAGGAGACCTTGGAGCCAGAGCTTCTGCTTAGAGGTCTGGGCTAACAGCCCTGTGGGAAGGAGGCTCGGGACTTTTCTCTGGGGCAGACAATTAGTGGAGCTTCCCAGCTCGGCTGATGGGAGGCTGGCATCAGAGCACAGGGCTCCCTGTCCTGAACTGTTCACATCTTACCCAGTAGCTTGACCTCTTCCCACTTTCCAAACGATGAATGGAGAACCCAAGAGGACCCCAAAGATCTAGATCAGCGGTTCCCAACCTGGGAGGGGGATGGGGGGGCGTTGAACTACTTTTACTGGGGGCTCCTTAGACCACTGGCATATCAGGTATTTACGTTAGGATTCGCAACAGTAGCAAAACTTATAGTTATGAAGTAGCAACAAAAATAATATTACAGTTGGGGAGGGTCACCACAACATGAGAAACTGTATTAAGGAGTCACCGCAGCATTGAGAACTACTGGTCTAGAGCCCCCATCAATTCCCATGGTGGTATTAGACAAAGCTGGAATGGTCACCTGATCAGCAAATCAGAATCTGGCCCTGAGGAGCAGCCAGAGAGCAACGTGGTGCTGAACCAGACGTGTCTCTCATCCTGCAGATGTTTTCCAGAGCTGCCCGGAGTCTGGTAATGAGGACAGGACTCAGAACTAGAGGGACAGGGACACACAGCCCAGGAGATGCTGGTAAGTCTCAGATCCTGGTACCCAGCATAGATCCAGAGCTCTGACAGGGAGGCCTGTTAACTAGCTTATATAACTTCCTTTGATCCTGTCCCTGGGTCCTGGACCAAGTTTCTTGGGCAAATGGAGCCACTGAGGAAGGAGGGGGCAGACTCTTCATTCCAGGTCTTGTTAGAGTGTGGATCCACACCTTACCTCTAAGGCCTTTGCATCCCAAGGGGGAGGGTGCTGCAGAACGGGGATCCTGAGTTCTCCTTTCCAGACCTTGGTGTCAGGACTGGTCAGAAGAAAGAGGTCTAAAGCAGGAGAGATTTCAACTAGATAGCAGGAGGAATGTCTTGAGGCTCAGGAGAATAATGTCAAAGATTCCATTTGTTGATCCATTACAACCCCAGTACATGGAAGACTGAAGGGTGAGTTAGAGACCAGCCTGAGCTACAAAGGGAGACTGTCTCAAAAAAAAAAAAGGAGAGAGAGAGAGAGAGAGGACGCAGAACTAAGCCTGCTCTGATATAGTTCTCCTGCTTCTAGTGTCAACAAACAGGGGACCCTCAAGCAAGGCCCTCCACTTCCTAACCTTGCTCAGGGAAACCCAGCGGTCTGCAAGAAGCTGAGGCCCAGTTACCAAGGAAAGCCTCTAGAAGAGGCTGGGAAGAACACTGTCCTCTTTGGAGGGATGATCACCGAATACTGCAATGTGCTTAAAAAATTATGATTGCTTCTGTGCACCATGTATGGGGGTCATTAAAATGTGTCACTGTCTGCATGCAGGATATATGGGGTCCTGCTACCCCATGCTTGGAGAGGAGGTCAGAGGACAACCGTGTGGAATCCATTCTTCCACGTTGGCATAGACTCTAGGGATTGAACTCAGGTGTCAGGCCACTGCAGCTGTCTTTACCCTACGTCACTTAAAGGTCCCTTCCTTTTCTTTTGTTCTATTTCATTTGGAGAGGGGGAGGTGGCAGGGAGAAACGCTGTCATGTACCAGGCTGATCTGGAAATTGCTACGTAGCTAAGGACAACCTTGAACTTCTAATCCTTCTGCCTCTGCCACTCAAGTCCTCCCGAGTGATGAGAAGACAGTCATGGTCCACCATGCTCAGGGGTACTGGAGACCAAACCCAGACCTTCTCACCCCCCACCCCAGGCTTCCTGTACGCTAGGCAAACACTCTACTGACTGAACTACACTCATGGCCCTTCTTCCCCCAGAGGAACTTTGGATGGATTATCTGGGAGCCTCCACTGAGGTGTGGGACAATCTATCACCCATTCCTTCTAGATGAGGCTGCTCAGATACAACTGTGCACAGTGACTTGCATGTTAAGTGGCAGTGCGAACCCAGCTGTCTCTAATGAAGCACCATTAGGCATGTGTAAAGACACACACAGGATACTTTATAGTTTGCATGGCAGTTTCGAATGGATCTCAGTTCCCTCTTTCAGCCCTTCCTCACCCCTAGCCTCTGCCTTACTGGACCTCCCCTCAGGCTTACATTGTTATCCCAAATAACACAGGGTTTGCAGTGTGCATCCATGAAATGGAAATGACCACATCACCTGAAAGCCGTCAGCTGGCACACGGTGAACACGGGATGTACTGCCTGCCTGTAATTAGAATCACAATTAAAGGAGGGTGACTCTGGGGCAGCCTGGACACAGCTCCTTCCCTTGTACCTGCAGCTGGCAGCCAGCGGAGGATGACCCCCTACATTGACTGCTACGCCCAGCGCTCCTATCCCATGCCGGATGAGCCCTTCTGCACAGAGCTCAGCGAGGAGCAGCAGGCCCTGAAGGAGAAAGAGAAGGGCAGCTGGACCCAGCTGAGCCAAGCAGAGAAGGTGGCCTGTAAGTGTTGGGCTAGGTGGGCTGGCTAGAGAAAGGGGGAGGAAGGGAGGGAGTGAAGTTTGACTCACCCTTTCATTCACTGAACCTCCACGTCTGAAGGGAGTGACATGGGGGACACGAGGAGAGTCACCTGGACTGACCTCATGGTATGAGACAGAATGTGTGGCTAAGGTTGGATGTATCCCTGGGAATACAGCCCCAAAAGACAGATGGGGTCTCCAGGAGGTCTTACTGAGGAATCCAAGTGACGTGGAGAAAGGTGTCACAGCAGGTGACAGGTGTGGAGGGTCCTTATGACACTAAGTGGGGCACAGAGAGGCAGCTGAGGTAGGCAGGGAGCAAGGAGGTAGGAAGGCTATGTGGCCCTGGGCTAGTCTTGGCTATCTGGAGCCTATTTGCCTCATTCCACAGTTGGGGTGGCAGACATCTTTTATTTCAGGAGGTATCAATGGGCAGAAGCTGGCTTGGTCGCTCACTCACTCACTGGGTGTCTTACTGGGCATCTGCCACAAATGCAGAACCTGGCAATATGGTTGGGGACAAGCCAGGCTGCACCCTTGCCATGTAAACACATGCCCAGGGCTCTGTCTGGCTCCTTTTCCTTCTTTCCATGTTCCCCACCACTCACCCACCTCCCTCCCCTTCTTTTTGCTCCCCCTCTCCCCAACCTCCCTCTTCCTTCCTCTCAGCCCTCCTTCCCTCTCTGCTCCTCCTTCCCTCTCTGCTCCTCCCTCCTCTCCCTCCTTCCTTCTCCCTCATTTCCTTCCTTCTCTCAATTCCATCCCTCTCCCCTCTATATCAGAAAGGGAGTGCCATCTTTTCTTCTAGTTATTTATTTATTTTTATTTTATATATATGAGTACACTGTCACTGTCTTCAGACACACCAGAAGGGGGCATCAGATCCCGTTACAGATGGTTGTGAGCTACCATGGGGTTGCTGGGAATTAAACTGAGGACCTCTGGAAGAGTAGTCAGTGTTCTTAACCACTGAGCCATCTCTCCAGCTCCCCACCCCTTTCCTTCTTTACCCAAATGTCACCACACTAAATATGTCCCTGTACCCACCATTAATTAAGTGGCCAGCAGCTGGTCGGACAACCCTAGAAAACCGAGGCTCAGGAAGATAAAGTCACTGGCTTGGCCACACAGCTTAGACTAGACATTGGTCAGGACTTGTTTCCACTCAGAAGGTTCTGGGACTATACCACAGCCATACCACACACTCTGGGAAGGCTGGTGAAATACGGGATGGCACCAATGCCCTCAACAAACAGCAACTGAGACTGGACCTCTTGCCCCACCCCTGCCTCCCCCCACCCCCGCTCTCACCTTCACCCCACCTCCTCCCTTCTTTCTGCTGCTCTGGGTTGAGAGTCACTGTGGCAGCCAAACTGCCCAGCCCATGACAGTTCTGCCCAGGAAACTGTGCCAGCTCACATTTTTCCTTCACACAGTCGTTTCAGAGCTATTTAAAGTACAGAGGAACATTGTTCACTTGGGGCCGACACCCTTAAAGAACTGTAAGGAGGAAAGGAAAGAGGGGTGACCAGGGATGAAGAGAGGCAGGGAAGGAAGGAAGGGGGGAAAGAAGGAACGAGGGAAGGAAGGGTCAGCATCCTTCCTGAAGTCCTCCTGAGACGAGGTCCTTGGCACACAGACACTCCTTGTCCCCTCTGTTGATTTTTCTGCTCTGTCTCTTGGTCTGAGTTGAAGCACCATGCTGCATCATGGGCCACCATAGGCCTGGTCCACGCATCTACCGATAGCCATGTCAGAGCCTAGGGAGGGATCTGAATGTGACTATATTTTGATAATCACCCAAAAGGTATACAACTTAAGCAAAAATAAAGTTTTTAAGTTGGCATGATGATATATACACTTGTAATCCCAGCCCTGGGAATGGCTGAGGCAGGAGGATTGTAGATTCAAGGACAGCCTGGGCTGTGTAGTGAGATTCTTTCTCAAAATAAACCAATGCTTTATAGTTTTAAAGTCATAACGATACAAAACAGGGCCTCTTGTGTGCAGCCAGCAGTCTGGGTGCCGGGAACATTAGTGAGCAGAGAGCCCTTGTTCTTCCAAAGGTCTGGGAGGGCGAGCTCTGCAAAGCAGATAAAACCCTCAGCAAGGAGAGGCAAGGCAGGAAAGTCCTGATAAAAATGTGTCACATAAAAACTTGGTTTTGTACTCCTGCGTTAGAAATCCACCTTCGCTCTTCAGTTAAAATGAACTCAGCCAGGCAGTTGTGGTGCATGCCTTTGGTCCCAGCACTTTGGAGGCAGAGCCTGGTCTATGGACTGAGTTTCAGGACAGCCTGAACTACACAGAGAAACTGTCTCAAAAAACCAAAACCAGAGCCGGGCGTGGTGGCGCATGCCTTTAATCCCAGCACTCAGGAGGCAGAGGCAGGCGGATTTCTGAGTTTTAGGCCAGCCTGGTCTACAAAGTGAGTGCCAGGACAGCCAGGGCTACACAGAGAAACCCTGTCTCGAAAAACCAAAAAAAAAAAAAAAAAAAAAAAAAAAAACCAAACCAAACCAAACCAAACAAAACAAAACCAAAACCAAACCTAAAGAATGGACCCAAATCTGTCTTACCTGTGGCTGGCCAGGTCCTGTGTGATCTGCCTTCTCCTGAGGCTCACTACCCCTCAGCCACACCGCCCGCCCTTGGCCCTTCCCTATCTGTAGAAGTCCTGAGACATTTAGGTTGGTTTTTTGAAACAAAGGCTTTCATAATATATCTTGGCTGGTCTGGAATCCAATATGTAGCCCCAGCTGACATGGAACTCACTGAGATCCTCCTGCCTCTGCCTGGCCAGTACCAGAACTAAAGGCATGTGCCACCACCCATGCTGACTTTGTTTAATTTCAACTTGACTTTCTCTGTACCTAAACTTGGGTTCCAAGATCTCTTAGAGGCTTTCTCAGTCTCCCTAATGGAGGCTGCTTTTCCACCCCACCCCTAACACATTTGCTGAGACATTTGGTGTCTCCCCTCTTAAGTTCCACGAGGATGGGAATTTTTGTTCACCTTGGTCACTGCTGTGCATAGGGTTGCCAGGTTTTGGGTACAGAATGTGTTTAATAAGGATCTGATGGATGAGCTGCCTACAGGGTGCGACATCCAAGAAGCAGAGAGGCAGGGATGAGACTCTAGCTCAAAACAAGCAAAACATATAAGCAAACAAGAACGGGCTGGGGTACTTGGGAGACGGCTCAATCAATAAAGTGCTGCCATGCAAGCGTGAGCACATGGAGTCCAGGAAACAAACAAACAAACAGACAGACAAATAAACAAACAGGGATGGCAAGCACTGGCCTGCAATCTCCCAGCTGTGGGGAGGCCAAGACAGGAGAATCTCTCTGGTCAGCTAGTCTAGCCTAATCAGCGAGCTTCAGGTTTAGTAAGAGACTGTCTCAAAATACACAGTAGAGAAGGATTAAGGAAGACGAGGACGAGGGATGATCTCCAGTCTTCATGTTCCTGCACATACATGCCCATGAGCACACACTTGCACACACAGAGACTGAGTGACCAGCTTATGGTGCAGGAAGGGACAGCCAAGGGTCTCAGGGGCCAATAACTGGCTCTAGGGTGCTTGGTATGGTTATCCATGAGTTCCCTTCCACACACTGCCTGCCTCCAGTGTACCGGCTCCAGTTCCATGAAACCTTCGCAGAGATGAACCATCGCTCCAACGAATGGAAGACAGTGATGGGCTGCGTCTTCTTCTTCATCGGATTCACGGCTCTGGTGATTTGGTGGCAGCGGGTCTATGGTGAGTGGGTGGGTCATATGGCTGTAGGCCATCTGTGCCCTTTGTGTTTATAGCCACAGGCTGAGCTCTTCTGGGGACCATATTTAGGACTCATCTGAAGGGTTCTGAAAAGTCTCCACAGAGGGAGGGTGAAGAACAGAACATGGCCACCTAGTGGGGGATGTAGGGAGATTAGCTCTTCTAGGCATTAGTTTTCTCATCTGCAAAATGGGACTAGTAACAGCCAGCTTTCTGTGCTCTCCTGAGGATTTAACAAGAGGGCTATCGGTCCAAGTGGGTGCATGAACATGAATGTGGTGGGTTTGTTGTTGTTGTTTTGTTTGTTTGTTTTGTTTTTATGAGACAGGGTTTCTCTGTGTAGCCCTGGCTGTCCTGGAACTCACTCTGTAGACCAGGCTGGCCTCGAACTCAGAAATCCACCTGCCTCTGCCTCCAGAGTGCTGGGATTAAAGGCATGTGCCACCACGCCCAGCTAAATGTGGTGTTTTTGATTGCTAGATATTAACTACATATTTCTTAACATGTTTTCAACAATTGGAAGACATTGAGTCCATTGTCTTTTCATTTTTATTTTTATTTTTAGTAGACAGGGTCTCACAATTTAGCCTTGGTTGGACTAGACCTTACTAGGTAGACCAGACCAGGTTGGCCTCAAACTCACAGAGATCCATTTGTCTCCCAAGTGCTGAACTCACAGAGATCCATTTGTCTCCCAAGTGCTGGGATTAAAGGCGTGCCCTACCACTGCCGGGCTCCTTTTTTTTTTTTTTTTTTTTTTGAAAGCAGGTTTGCTCTGCAGCCCAGGCTGACCTCAGACTTGGGAGTCTCCTTTCTGGGAGTCGGGGGTTAGGGATGCAGGAGCACTATATTTATTCCTCTCTCACTCACAGGAAAAGGCAGGAGGGCAGCTCTGCAGACTCTCTGCCCCATCACACTTAACCAGAAGGGAAGCTTGCCTTTGATGTGTAAGATGGGGTTTCCATGACCAGCCTCTTTTGTTCATGTCCTATTGGCTACAGATGATCACATGTCCTTGCTTAGCTACAAGGAAAGTTGGAAATATAGGAAATGTCCCTTTTCTGGGAATCCACCCCCCTCAATGCAAGGTCTTGCTGGGTGATGGTGGTAGTGGTGGTGGTGGTGATGGTGGTGGTGGTGGTGCACACCTTTAATCCCTGCACTCAGGAGGCAGATCTCTGAACTGGAGGCCAGCCTGGTCTACAGAGTAAGTTCCAGGACAGCCAGGGCTACACAGAGAAACCCTGTCTCAAAAAGCCAGCCAGCCAACCAACCAACCAACCAAATAAGGTCTTAATTTTTACCCCAGTGTCTTAGTGTTCTGTTGCTGTGAAGAGACACCATGACCATGGCAACTCTAGTAAAGGAAAGCATTTAAAGTGAGGCTTGTCTACAGTTTCAGAGGTTCAGTCCATTGTCATGGTGGCACGCAGGCAGACATGGTACTGAAGAAGTAGCTGAGGGCTCTATATCCAGATCAGCACACAGCAGGAAGGAAGGTGACATTGGGCCTCGTTTGGGCTTCTGAAAGCCCACCCTCAGTGGCACACCCCTCCAACAAGGCTACAGCTCTTAATGCTTTTCAAATAGTGGTATTCCCTAATAACTAAATACTCACATGCATGAGCCTATGGGGCCGCTCTTGTTCAAAGCCCCACACCCTGGCTGGTGTGAAGCCCAGTGAGTAGCCTTAGGTTGGCCACAGAGCCTCAGCAATCACCATTCTGCTGTAAAATTTCAAGTGCTGAGAACACCAAGAGTCATCACAGATTGATTTTGTTTGTTTTCAGAGGTGGGTCATTTCTTTTTCTTTTTTCTTTCTTTCTATTTTTTTTTTTTTTTTTCGAGACAGGGTTTCTCTGTGTAGCTCTGGCTGTCCTGGAACTCACTTTGTAGACCAGGCTGGCCTCGAACTCAGAAATCCGCCTGCCTCTGCCTCCTGAGTGCTGGGATTAAAGGCGTGCGCCACCATGCCCGGCCATTTCTTTCTTTCTTCTAAAATTTTATTTAGTATGGAGGTCAGAGGACAGCTTTTGGGTGTCAGAGTCAGGCCCGGTGGCAAGCACATTCACCCGTTAAGCCATTTGGCCAGTCCTTTGGGTATTTACTTGTTTTAAGCAGGGTCTCCTTATGTACTCCTGGCTGCCTTGGAACTCTCTCTGTAGATCAGGCTGACCTTGCATTGACAGAGACCTGACTTCCTCTGCCTCCCAAATGCTGGGGGGTAGCCTGCTGTGACTTCTGTGAAGGCTTGATGGGAGTTCCTGTCTTGCAAAGACATGAGATGGAGAAGTCTTTGGGAATGGTCTAGCTCAGGGTTTGCTGTGTGGCTGGGACCCTTCTTCTCCATTGCTGGATAGAGAGTATCAGTGACAAGGTTGGGAGGTGGCCCAGGCAGTAAAGAACTTGCCGTGTAAGCCTGAGGACCCGAGTTCATATCCCATCCCAGCACCGACAGGAAAAGCTGAGATGTCAGGCCAGAGGGAGGGCTCAGCAGTTAAGAACGCTGGCTACTCTTCTAGAGGACCTGAGTTCATTCTTGGAACCAACATGAAAACTCACAACAGTCTGTAAGTCCAGTTCCAGGGGATATAACATCCTCTTCTGGTCTCTGCTGTCACCACACATACATGGTGAACAGATACATTCAGGCAAAACACCAATACAATAACAATAATAATAATAATAATATTGCGGGACTGGCAAGATGGCTCAGTGGTTAAGAGCGCCAACTGCTCTTCCGAAGGTCCTGAGTTCAAATCCCAGCAACTACCTGGTGGCTCACAACCATCTGTAATGAAATCTGATACCCTCTTCTGGAGTATTTGAGGACAGCTACAGTGTACTTACATATAATGAATAAATAAATTAAAAAATAATATTGCATAATATAAGTTCAAAATATAAACTATATAAATGTATAAGTATTATAGTTATTGTTATTATTATTTTTGAAGCTGGGCCGTGGTGGAGCACGTCTGTAATTCCAGCATTGGGAAGGTAGAGGTAGTAGGATCCCTGCAGCCAGCCTAGCAGAGCAGTGAGCCCCAGGGGCAGTGAGGAACTCTGTCTGGTGGGACTAGCGAGGCAGCTCAGTGGGTAAAGGAAGGTGTGTGCCACCACGCCTACAACTTGAGCTCAGTTTCCAAGAGCCATGTGCTGGAAGGAGAGAACTACCTCTTCTTCTTCTTCTTCTTCTTCTTCTTCTTCTTCTTCTTCTTCTTCTTCTTCTTCTTCTTCTTCTTCTTCTTCTTCTTCTTCTTCTTCTTCTTTTTCAAGACAGGGTTTCTCTGAGTAGCCCTGGCTGTCCTGGAACTCACTTGGTAGACCAGGCTGGCCTCGAACTCAGAAATCTGCCTGCCTCTGCCTCCCGATTCTGGGATTAAAGGTGTGTGCCACCACGCCCGGCTGAGAACTACCTCTTTTGACCCCCACATATGCAGCACTGCTCACACGGGCTCTTAAGTATCAGGGATAGCGCCTAGGCTAGAAGGGTCACCCTGGGGAGCAATGTATATAGATTGGGAGCTCTAGCCCTTAGGCCTTCTCTAGTCCATAGGTAAGGGTCTCTCAAGTCCCTCTCTGAGGGTCTAGCCTTTGAGTTAAATGCTATTCTCCCCTGGTGTTTATCATTACTATGTCACCCAGGCTGTCCTTAAGCTCTCTGTCCTGCCTCAGCTTTCCAAGCCCTTGGATGACAGGCCTGCACCTCTGCCTGGCTCCCCAGTTTGTAAAGGGAACAGTGTCGGCACACCTATTACTCCCCATGATCTCCCGAAGCTGCAGGACACAGAAGGAGAGGGAGCTCCATTGCCCTTCCTGTCTAGTGGGAGGCCACAGCCACAGGCCACTGCTCCCCAAGGTGACCCTTCTAGCCTAGGCGCTATCCCCGATACTTAAGAGCCCGTGTGAGCTGTGCTGCATATGTGGGGGTCAGAAGAGGTAGTTCTCAGCCGGGTGTGGTGGTGCACACCTTTAATCCCAGAACTCGGGAGGCAGAGGCAGGCAGATTTCTGAGTTCGAGGCCAGCCTGGTGCAGCCAGAGACATGCTCAGTCCCTCACAAGTTCTCACACTCTGTCCCCATAGCCCTCCAGACAAAGCCTACTCCTGCTGCTGAGGAAGGTGAGGCTCAGAGAGGTGAAGTCATTTGTTCAAGGCTACAGGGTGCAGAAGTGGTGGGGTTGGGAGTGACCCAGGTAGTTCTCAAATCAGCCATTGGTCACAGAGACAAATGAGGAAACAGACTCCCCGTGGGGAAGGAGCTGCAGGAGGACTATGGCAAAGCTGGGAGCAAAACCTGGTCCTGGACCGTTCTTCTCAAGAGCATCTGGAGAGCCTGTTGATACACACCATTAATCCCAGCACTGGAGCCGCAGACGCAAGTGGATCTCTGAGTTCAAAGCCACCCAAATCGACAGAGTGAATTTCAGGACAGCCAGAGCCACATAGGAAAATCATGTTTCAAAAAGAGAGATAGAGACAGACAGGCAGAGGGGTGGGGGAGAGCCTAGAGGTACAAGAGCACGCTTGGTGCAGGGGACAATGACCGTGTGCTTGGAGACTAGGCTCAGAGTCCCAGAAGCCACAGAGACCAGGGCTGTCACTGTCTCACTCTTGCCCTCCCTGCAGTGTTCCCTAAGAAGGTTGTCACCCTGACGGAAGAACGGAAAGCCCAGCAGCTCCAGCGCCTCCTGGACATGAAGAGCAACCCCATACAGGGCCTGGCTGCCCACTGGGATTATGAAAAGAAGGAGTGGAAAAAGTGATCAACATCACACTTCTGCCACCAGCCCCTGCAAACTGCTTCTGCAGCCCTGGAGACAATCCTCCCCTCCCCTCCTCCTCCCCTCCCCTCCCTCCTCCTCCTGTCCTGTCTCCACTCCCTTCTCCAATAAAAGCAGCCTGCTTTGTTCTGCCTGCAAACTCCCCTTTGGACTATCTGTTATCTAAATTTAACCATTGAGATGGGGGGCCGGGGGCAGGAACAAATCATGAAGGGTCTCCTGGAGAAGTGGGTTGGGGCTGGGCATTAGGCAGGATGGTGGGGGAAAGACAGGACGGAGAAGAGAAGGCATTCAAGGGAGGCAGTTCAAAGGCAAAAGCACCCTTATTCAGTCAATTAACAAATCTTTCTTGAGCACCCATGCATACCTAATAGTAAGATCCCAGGCTCAGGGGATGCTGCGGTATATATGACCAAGTCCTTGGCTTCACAGAGGAGACCTTTCTTCTGTGGAGGCCAATAGAGTGAATAATAAATAATGGAGAGAAATATTGTGTTGTGGGAGACAAGTGCCACAAAGCAGGCTAAGAGGAGTCTGGGAAGCAGGTGAAGAGTCTCTTAAGGGAAGTGGCTCTTCTGAAGAGGGCAGAGTGGAATCAGGGAGGAAGCCTTGAATGGAGGGTGGAGGGTGGGTAGCTTGTGGAACCTCTCTTAAGTGTGTGTGAGACCCGGAGTTTCATCTCTGGCATCACACACACACACACAAACGAAAGGAAAAAGAAGCTTGTCTGTGATCCCAACACTCACGATGAAGATCAGACAGGCATATCTCTGAGTTTGAGTCCAGTTTGCTCTACAGAGTGAGTTCCAGGACAGCCAGGGCTACACAGAGAAACCCTGTCTCGAAAAACAAAACAAAACAAAACAAAACAAAACAAAACAAAACAAAACAAAAGAAGAAGCCTTGAGGTGGGATCTGATTTGAAGGAGGCCACAATGACTGAAAAAGGTTCTGATTAGAGGTTCTGATTATGTCTTGAGCTGAGGAGCAGGGTGCACAGAGCCCCACTAGATTGTGTTCCAAGCAGGATGGGGGAGCATCGGTGTTTGGGTCGTCCGAGGAAAGGATGCCAAGAAGGAGTTAGTCATATGAGATTTGAGGGCAATGATTGTGCGGGATGGAGCTGGAGGGAATGATATAGTCCCTTAGTCTGACACCTGGGGTGGGTGGAGACCAAGAGCACTGGAGGTGGGGCATCCTGAAACCCAGGGTCTCTACACAGTGGTTTAAATAGGCTGATTGGGCAGGGAATGCGGCTCAGAAATGGAGTGTTTGCCGAGCATGTACAAGACCCTGGGTTCAACTTGTAGTATTCCCCCAAAAGATACAAAACAAAACAAAGAAACAAAAACAACCGGGGTCTGATTAATACAGAAAAGATCATGCTTACACAGGAAGGTAATAAAGACACAAAGGGAACTTTAAAAGTTCCCTAGAAGAAGCAGGGCTCTCTTCTGTGCTGGGGGATGGTTTCTTAGGAGAATGGATGTGGAGAAGTTGCGTGGGTGCTCGGCCACAGCTGTTTTTAGTTACTGGGCTGCAGGACAACCGCAGCTGCAGGGACTGAGGCTGGTGGCGGATGGAACGAGGGCATCTGTTGATGTGAGGTTCAACGTGGGGGGGGGCCTCTACCCCGGGAGAGCTGCAGGGGGCCTCGAGGGCGCTGACAACTACTCAGCGCTGTGGCTGGGGTGGTAATCACTAACTAGATGGACACACACAGGCAAGGAACTTTCTGCCCACCGTGCTCTCGCTGGCGCCCTCTACCGGCAAAGCTCGGCATTATCTCCTGAGTGCAGGTCTGACGTTGAACTACAGGAGGCCCACCAGGATGAGGAAAATACCCCGTTTCCCTCTCTCTTCCCCTCTCCCTCTCCCCTCCCCCTCCCCCTCCGTCTCCCTCTCCCTCCCTCTCTGCCCCTCCCTCCCTATCAACCTATTTTATCTATTTTGGCAGGGTCTTTCTATTTATCTAAGCTGGCCTCAAACTCTTGAACCTCCTACCTCAGTCTTCTGAGCGTGACTGAGCGTGGGTGTGCACTTGCAGCTGGGAGGCAGCAGCGTGCTAGCTGGTCTCTGGCATTGATAGGCAATCCTGGAGAGATCAGTGAGAGCCCTGGAGAACACAGTGCCCAGCAGAAGAGCCCTGCTTTGGCCAAAATCGAAACTCCCGGCAACCCGGGTGTTTGTTTGTTTTTGTTTTGTTTTTCTTCTTCTTCGTTTTCTTTCTTGTTTTGCTTTGTCTTACCATGTAACCTTGGCTAGTCAGTAGCCTGTCATGTAGTCCAGGCTGGCCTTGAATACGTAGAAGCCTCCTGCCTTGGCTTCCTAAGTGCTAAAGGCATTTGCCACCTTGTCAAGCCCACACAGGATCATAGGAGCTCTAACCTGGTTAGTCTTGAATTTACTATAATAGATGAGGAGGGCTTTGAACTTCCCATCCTTCTGTTTCCACCTCTTAAAGGCTGGGATCACAAACGTGCTCCACCACTCCTGGCATTTGAACAAGCCTTCTGAAGAAAGATCTGAGGGGTGTACCTCCACACACACCCTGAAATGTCGGAGGAGGGATTTAGGGAAACAATAACAGCAACGATATTCGTTCAACCAATAAATCTGCATACCAACCAACCATGTCCCAGGCTCCGGGGCACAGCAAATGAGATAGCCTACTAGGATCGTTAATTCTGGTATTGTGAATCTGAAAGTCTGGCCTAGGAAAAGGAATGTTAACCAGATGGTCAGTCTAGTAAACCAGCGTACAGAGGGGTACCAATAAAGAAGCCAAGTGGTATTTGGATGGCCAATCAGGGGCTTAGTCCGGAGGGCTTCCCTGAGGAAGTGTCATCCATTATGAAGGATGACCAGATGTAAGCTCTGTCAAAGAGGCTAGGTAGAGAGAGGCAGGGTAAAGGCCCCCTGGTGGTGAGGTCTATTATATGTTTGGGACATAGAGGCAGCCAGTAGGAACAGAAGAGACAGAACAAGAAAGGCGGGAGCAGACAGTCCTCTGAGACCTACAGGTGCTGCTGTTTTTACTGAGGAGGCGTGTTTGTAGGAAAGCATTCGAGGAGGTGTCAGGACTAGAGCACAGCGGCTCTCTGGTCCCACAGTCGGCTACGAGTCCCTTTTACCACTCGCTGCCTTTGGGCCATCAGTGTGGGAGGAGATGGGTAGACTGGTCCCACCCTCCAGAACTGCCAGCTTATCGAGTAGGACCCACAGGTGGGAGTAATGAGGTAGAAATTCTAAATGGGCCGGGCGGTGGTGGCGCATGCCTTTAATCCCAGCACTTGGGAGGCAGAGCAGGTGGATTTCTGAGTTCCAGGACAGCCTGGTCTACAGAGTGGGTTCCAGGACAGCCAGGGCTACACAGAGAAACCCTGTCTCAGATAAAAAAAAAAAAAAAAAAAAAAAAAGAAAGAAAAAGAAAAGAAAAGAAAAAAAAAGAAATTCTAAATAGGGCTGGAGAGATGGCTCAGTGTACTGACTGCTCTTCCTGAGGTCCTGAGTTCAATTCCCAGCAACCACATGGTGACTCACAACGATCTGTAAAGGGATCCGTCTGGTGTGTCTGAAGAGAGCAATGGTGTACTCATATACATAAAATACATCAATAAATCTTTTTTAAGAGAAAAGAAATTCTAGAAATATTCTATCGCAGCTGGCATGGTGGTGCCCAACTGTGATCTGAGCATTTGGGAGGCTGAGGCAGGAGGGTTGCAAGTTCCCAAGTCAACCTGGGCTTCATGGTGAGCCCCCATCTCAAGTAAACAAAGAAGGAAGAAAGAGAAAGAAAACAAGCTGGCTTGATGATTGGTGTATTTCAGCCCAGATTTGACTCTGCTTCTCTGGCAGCTGTTTAGACATAGCTGAACAGGTTAAACGCGCAGGCAGGAAGACTTGTTTGTTCAGTGAATTATGCGAGGGAGTGATGTTACAGAAGAGAACATTGTCAAATGTGGTTCAGGGAAAACTTCGAGCTGTACTGCAGTCTCTTCCACAGCAGCACGGGCGTGGCTCTGTGGTGGATCCTGGATTAGAACTTCACTGCCACCACCCCAAAAGAGAGAGAGAGAGAGAGAGAGAGAGAGAGAGAGCGAGAGGGAGAGAGAGAGTGCGAGAGGGAGAGAGCAAGAGGGAGAGAGAGAGAGAGAGAGAGAGAGAGAGAGAGAGAGAGAGAGACAGACTATGCCACAGACAATTAACATCTTCTAGCTCTCGTCTCCACTGTCTCCACTTTTGCTTGTGGATGCCGAGGCCCTCTGAGGCCATAGTTATGGGTCACTGTTTTGCTTTTCGGGGGCAGCCATGATAATCCACAGGCTAGGTTTAAACATTGGAAATGTCTATTTTCACTGTTCTAGAGGCCAGAAGCTGGGGATCATGGAGTCTGTAAGGCTCATCTCTCCAGGCCCGTCTCCATGGCTTGCACATGGTCGTGCTTGCTGTCCTGTGTGCCTAAGCTACTCTGCTGTCCCTGTGAATCCGGGTCTCCAGTTCTTTCAGCAACAGCAGGCAGATGGGCTAGATGGGACGGGAGCCCTTGGGGCTTCCCTCTGTCATTCCATTTGAACTTAGGGTTCAGAGTAGCCTTGGAGTTACCATCCTCCTGCCTCAGCCATCAAGCATGTGACAGCCGCTGGGCTCAGTTATTTAGGTGCCTGGGAATCTTTCTTTCTTATGATTTTACATATGTGCATGTTTACATGTCTGTTACATACGAGTAACATGCAGAGGCCTGAGGAGGGCATTAGGTCTACTGGAGCTGGAGTTACAGATGCTCAGAGCTTCTTGATGGAGGTGCTGGGAACCAAACTCTGGTCTCTGGCAGAGCAGCGGTGCCATCTCTCTCACCTAAGGAGCCGGTTTGTGGTTTTGCTGGTTTGTCTTTTGTTGTTGTTGTGGAGGCTAACCTGGAACCTGGAACTCACTGAGTTGTCAAGGATGACCTTGAACTTGTGACCCTCTAAGGGCTGGAGTTATAGTTCAATCCTGTCTCATCAGCACGGGTGGTGTGATGTGTGTGTGAGAGGCAAGCACTCCATCAGACAGCCACGCCTACCTTTCCTTATCTACAAAAGCAGCCCCTTTCTGAGGTGCCGAGGGTGAGGAGTTGGAGATGTGGATTTGAGGACTATGATTGAACCCATAGCTGGGCTCAGGTTTATTCCATGTGGGCACCCGGGCATCTAGTCATAAAAGAGGAATGAGTAGGGACACTACTCAGAGCTTTGTGGAAACACTGTAAAACTTTGTTCCCTTTTTGTTTTTTGTTTTTAAGTAGTCACATATGACACGCCCCTTATGGCAGCCCTTATTTGTCAGCAGGTAGAATATACATTTTATAGGTTATCCATTGCAGATTCTTTTTTTCAAAACATTTTTTTAAATGTTTTTTTTTTTCTTTTTTTTTTTTCGAGACAGGGTTTCTCTGTGTAGCCCTGGCTGTCCTGGCACTCACTTTGTAGACCAGGCTGGCCTCGAACTCAGAAATCCGCCTGCCTCTGCCTCCCGAGTGCTGGGACTAAAGGCGTGCGCCACCACGCCCGGCTTTAAATGTTTTTTATTTATGTATGAGTACTCTATCTGTATGTACACTTGCATGCCAGAAGAGCACATCAGATCCCATTACAGATGGTTGTGAGCTACCATGTGGTTGCTGGGAGTTGAACTCAGGACTTTTGGAAGAGCAGCCAGTGCTCTTAACCACTGAAGTCATCTCTCCAGCCTGCTTGATTTTTTTGTTTGTTTGTTTGTTTGTGGTTTTCGAGACAGGGTTTCTCTGAGTAGCCCTGGCTGTCCTAGAACTCTCTCTGTACACCAGGATGGCCTCAAACTCAGAAATCCACCTGCCTCTGCCTCCCAAGTGCTGGGATTAAATTTTTTTTAATTTATTTTTATGTACACGGGTGTTTTGACTGCATGAATTTCTATGTGAGGGTATTGGATCCTCTGGATCAGGAGTTACAGATGACTTCGAGCTGCCATGTGGGTACTGGGAATTGAACCTGGGTCCTCTGGAAGAGCAGCCAGTGCTCTTAACTGCTGAGCTATCTCTCCAGCCCTTCATCTCTCCAGCCCCCTTTTAGGGTTTTCAAGACAGGGTTTCTCTGTGTGTAGATCTGGCTATCCTGGAACTTGTTCTTTAGACTAGGCTGGCCTCGAACTCACAGAGACCCACCTGCCTCTTCCTCCCAAGTGCTGGGTTTAAAGGTGAGTACACACACAGTAGGATCTGTGGCATGAAAACAGTAGACATAAGGCAAGGTTCACTCATGAGTACGGCAGGTAAAGCTACTTAATGCTTCTTTTTGTATTATTTATTTACTTATTTTTATGTACTGCTGAAGATGGAAGTCAGGGCCTTGTATATGTCACACACACACACACACACACACACACACACACACACACACACGTGCGCGCACGAAGCTGGCAAACCTGTTTTACTGGGAGCAGAAGGGATTCTATTCACAGAGGTACCCTCCATGGGGGTAGCAGGACACTTTGGCTTGACTTCTGAGATTACACAAAAATGGGATAATTGTCTAACAAAGCCCAACGTAATTTCTAAAGATGTTGTTCTTGTGTTCAAGAATTCTGGCCTTGGGGATGGAGAGATGGCTCAGCAGTTAAGAGCACTGGCTGCTTTTCTAGGAAACCTGGGTTCAATTCCTACCACGTGTGTTGCAGCTTACAACCACTTGTAACTCTGGTCCCAGGAGATCTGATGCCTACTTCAGCCCTCTGCAGGTTCCAGGGACACACATAGTGTACAGAGACATTCAGGAAATGCACCCATATATACAAAATAGTAATAAAAATAAAAGAATTGTGACCTTTTTCTTGTTGGACTAACAGGTGGTGACTTAACTCAGGAACTGTCCAGCCCCTGCGGTGGCTGCAGTTAGGAATCTCAGGGTCTGCTCTGAGCCTTGGATAAGGCGGAGGAACTAACTGTAGCCGCCTAGATGCCAAGAAAGCCCAAGGTTACCAAGAGCAGGCTAGAAGACATGCCCTCGCTCCAGTGAGCACAGCAGCAGGTCAGGTTAACCTTGCATTACAGTCTTGGGGAAAACATTTTCTTAAATGACCAATCGTGTCCACATCAGAGCTGGGCAGAGTCCGACTTTCTGGGCAGACAGCAAAGGAGACCGACACAGTGGTTCAGCCTTTGTCTCCACCTCTTGTGTCCATGTGTCCCTCAGCTCTCTACATTAGGTGCATGGTTAGCCACGTGCGGTGGCACAAGCTTTTAATTGCAACACTCAGGATACAGAGTTTGAGGCCAGCCTGGACTACACAGCAAGTTCCATGCCAGACAGAGCTACACAGTGAGACCCTATGTCAAAACAAAACAGAGTAACCCGCTCACTTCCTCAGCCAAAAAGCACAAAAGAAGGAATAGGACCCCAGATGCAACCCAAATGCAACTCAGGTGGTAGAGTTCCTGTCTAGCATGCATGAAGCTGTGGGTTAGGTCCAAAGGACTTTTTTTTGGGGGGGGTGTCTTTTGAGACAGGGTTATCCTGTGTAACAGAGGCTGTCCTGGACTTACTTTATGTACCAGGCTGGCTTCAAACTCATAGAGATCCTCTTGCCTCTGCCTCCCAAATTCTGGGATTAAAGATGTGCATCACCACACCCAGTGATCTTAAATCTGGAAGTGGTGGTACACTGTTTCAATCACAGCACTTAGGGGGCTGAGGCAAGAGAAACCAGAAGTTCAAGGTCATCTTCAGAAGTACCTAGGAAGTTGGAGGCTACTTGAGACTCTCTCAGCAAGACAAAACAAACAAAATCAACAACAGAGGGGAGCTGAGGAGAGAGGAATTCCATAATCCCCCTTGAGGCCACACCCCAAAGATCTAGGGACATCTGATAAACCCTGCCTCATTGTCTTAGTCAGGGTTTCTATTCCTGCACAAACATCATGACCAAGAAGCAGTTGGGGAGGAAAGGGTTTATTCAGCTTACACTTCCACATCGCTGTTCATCACTGAAGGAAGTCAGGACTGGAACTCAAGCAGGTCAGGAAGCCATGCAGAGGCCATGGAGGGATGTTCTTTACTGGCTTGCCTCCCCTGGCTTGCTCAGCCCGATCTCTTATAGAACCCAAGACTACCAGACCAGAGATGGCACCACTCACAAGGGGCCTTTCCCCCTTGACCACTAATTGAGAAAATGCCTTACAGTTGGATCTCGTGGAGGCATTTCCCCAACTGAAGCTCCTTTCTCTTACCACTTAGCCCGCTTTGGGGAGATCCACGTCAAGGTAGAGATAGGTTACCCTGACAATTCTGATGTAGTGGTAACTTGCCAGGAGAATTCTTGAGCATTTTATAAGTATTACATGGGATACCACCACCATGGTGGGTGTGACCCTGGTGTAACCATTTTGGTTGTCACTGTCCTGGGGATGAACCCAGGGCCTTGCACATGCTCGAAAGAACTCTATCATTGAGTTCTATCTCCACCTCCATAAATTTGTAAACCTTTTGCTTCATCCTCTCAAGTGCTGGGGTTACAGAATATACTACCCTGCCAGACGCCCCACCCCCCTACTTATGAAGAAAGACATATGACAAAGAAAGCCTGGCACCTAGAGCGACTTGCTTACCCCAGGCCGTCTGTTGCAGTCTTGCTCCCAAATACTATACTGTTCTCTGTCCTTGGGCTTAGCTGCTCTGCTCTACCTATGAGGTGAGCATAGCCAGAGATGGGGAACCCATCTCTTATGGCCATGTCTTCAGTGGTTAGCTGTGCAGCACAGCCATCAGTGAGGACCACTATCAGTGAGGACCACTTGTTCTTTATAGTTTGTCTTGAGGTGGCCTGGCACAAAGTCTAGGATAAAAGTGACCTCTGCCTAGGCCACAGAGATGACTCAGTGGTCAAGAGCACTGACTGTTCTTACAGAGGACTCAGGTTCAAACTCCAATGCCCATATACCTCACAATCATCTCTAATTCCAGTCCCAGGGGATCTCACGCCCTCTTCTGGTCCCTTCAGCCACTGCACACATCCCAGCACTGGGGAGGCAGAGGCAGGTGGATTTCTGAGTTTGAGCCAGCCTGGTCTACAGAGTGAGTTCCAGGCTAGCCAGAGGCTGCACAGAGAAACCCTGTAAAACTCTCGTGTGTGTTTGTAAGGTGTATTTATTTCTGTGTGTACTTGTGCTGAGGCCAGAAGAGGACATTATGGTGGGTAATTATTCAATTAACCATGTTCATGTTAGTACTAGAGATTTAACCTCGGTTCCTCATGCATGCACAGCAAACGTCCCGACCCACCACCGGAGTCGTTTCCCCAGACCTCCACTACCTAGTTATTTCTTAATAATATTTTATTATATCTATGTATTTCTGTATGCATGAATGTGTGCGAGTGTGCAAGTGCCATAGTTCCACAGTGCAGAGGTCAGAGGACAGCGTTGCACAAGTGTGTTCTCTCCCTCCACTGAACTCAGATCGTTAGCATGGCAGTGCGCTTCCTCACTCCATGAGCCATCTTGTCACTCCTCCCCACTGTTATTTACATCTGATGCTAGATATTATTGCAATGCAGCTGTAAGCGCTTTTGGGGATGGGGCTGTTTGCTTTTGTTCAATGTGAGCCTGACCCAGGACTTCCTGAGGAGGGTCACTTCCTTCTGAGCAGCAAGTGCAAAAACCCTGCAATTGACAGGCTGCTGTTAAGTTTATATTACTATTTATTTCCAGCAAACACTATTCTTTCTTTATATCTACATTCTTTTTTGTTTGGTTTGTTTTGTTTTTTTGAGACAGGGTTTCTCTGTATAGCTCTGGTTGTCCTGGAATGCACTTTGTAGACCAGGCTGGCCTCGTTCTTATTTTCTGAGTATTTTAAGAACGGTGTTTTCAGCCGGGCGTGGTGGCGCACGCCTTTAATCCCAGCACTCGGGAGGCAGAGGCAAGCGGATTTCTGAGTTCGAGGCCAGCCTGGTCTACAAAGTGAGTTCCAGGACAGCCAGGGCTACACAGAGAAACCCTGTCTCGAAAAACCAAAAAAAAAAAAAAAAAAAAAAAAAAAAAAAGAACGGTGTTTTCAACTGGGTGGTTGGTGGCATCACACACCTTTCAGCTTTAATCCTGGCACTCAGGAGGCAGAGGCAGGTGGAGCTTTGAGTTAAAGGTTAGCCTAGTCTATCAAGCAAGTTCTAGGACATCCAGGGCTACAAAAGAGGCATTTTCAATTTGTAAGATCATCTGGCTAAAATTTTATAATATGACTCTTTAAATTCCTTAAGAATTCACAAGGACCTTTATGTTGAAATTATTCATGTGTAAGCTTACTGGAATGAGATGGCTTATGAGCTGAGAATAAATACTTTATGTGCTCAGCTCTCAAACATCAATGTGTGGATATTAAGTGAAAAAAAATCAAAGAACACATAATTTAGTTCACATACATTCATTTCTTTCTTTTTGTTGAGGCATTGAACATACATAGGGTGCTGGGTATAATGGTGCACACCTTTAATCCCAGCACTTGGGAGGTAGAGGCAGGCAGGCCTCTGTGAGTTCAAGGCCAGCCTGGTCTACATAGTGAGTTCAGGCTACTGTAGTGGGCCCCTGTCTGGAAAACAATGCAGTGGAGCTATGCTTTACATCCCAGCCATTTTTCCGTCCCTTTTGTGGTGGATAAGAACGGCCCCCATAGGCTCATCTGTATGAAGGCTTGGTCCCCAGTTAATGAACTATTTGGGAAAGATTAGGAGGTGTGGCCTTGTCGGAGGTGGTGTGTCACTGGAGGTGAGCTCTGAGTTTCAAAAGCATATGCAAAGCCCAGTGTCTCTCCCTCTGCCTGCCACCTGGGAATCAGGACGTCTGGAAAGTTCTCAGCTACTGCTCCAGCACCATGCCTGTCTGCTCCCCAACATGAGATAATGGACCCTCTAAAACCGTAAGCAAGCTCCCAATAAAATGCTTTTTAGGGGGAGGGGACTGTAGAGTTGGCTTAGTGGTTAAGAGACCTTGTTCTCTCAAAGGACCCAGGTTTTGAGTCCTAGCACTCACATGGAGGCTTACCACTTCCTCTGGCATCAGACATGCATGTGGTATGTGGTGCACATATGTGCATGCAAAGCAAAACACTCATACGCACAAAATAAATTTTAAAGAAGTTGGGGTTTTTGTTGTTTAAATAAGAGTTGCCTTGGTCATGGTGTCTCTTCACAGCAATAGAACGTTAATGAAGATGCCTTTCCCTGCTCTCACGTAGCAAGCTGGCCTAGAACTCAATATGTAGGTGAGGATGACCCTGAACTTCTGGTCCTCCTGCCTAACTTTAGCTCCTGAGTCCTGGGATCATAGGCAGACACTCACCGCTAACAGTGTGGCACCAGGATTTGAAATCAGATGTTTGTACCTGCTAGGCGAGCATTACCCACTGGCTACACTTCCAGTCCCAGCCCTCATTTCTCTTTTCTTCATATGAAGGGAAAGTTCTTGTTTTTCACCTCATGACACAGCTGTGATGATAGAGACAGAAAAGTCCAAAGCAAAATGTTTTATAATTAGAAAAAAAATTATTCTTTTTCAAGAGTGTGTGTACCACAACATGTAACTCTCAGAGGCCTACTGGCTTAGACCTCGGGTTCCCCTCCTTCCACCATATGTGGTCCTGGGGAGTGGCCTCAGGTTGCCAGCCATGGCAACAAGCATCTTCCAGCCTTGGCAACAAGCATCTTTATTCACAGAACCATTTTGCTGGCCTGCATACTGAAGCTGATCACTAGCTGTTGGGTTTACTGCATGGCTTGCTAATTTTGAAAACCTGTTTGAGTAGTTGGCCACAGCAGCTCTCACTTTTAGTCCCAGCACTCAGGACACTGAGATAAGAGGGTTGCCACAAGTTAGAGGCTAGCCTGAATGACACAGTGAATCCCAGAGCAACCTAGGTTTAGAGGGAAGGTATGGCTAAGCATCACCTAGCACAGTCCAGGTGCTGGGCTGGATTATCAGGACAGCAGAAAATGAAGAATCTAGTTAAGTAGAGAAACAGGTAACTACATAGGCTTTTGGTCCTAGCTCTGTGTGGTGGTGCAGGAATGCTGTGGGCGTATTGTACTACTGATTCCATGGGAGCTGTGGGAACAGATGCTCGTGGAGGAGTACCATCCTTCATGGGTTCTCATCCAGTCAAAGCAGGGAGGAGGGAAAGAGGGAGGGCTCTAGCATAGAGCTGCAGGCACAGCTACCAAGAGACATTCAGGTAGCTAGCCATTCTGATCAGAATAAGCCCCCAAATCAGGGACCTGGGGCTTGGGGAACCCTGAGAGAGCTGTGGGCTTGCTCTTTGTATGTGTGCTTCACTGTTTCTCAAATGCCATTGCAAAGTCAATTTGGAGCTGGGTGTGGCAGCTCGTGACTGTAATGCCAGCACTGGGGAGGTGCAGGTAGGAGGTGATTATTGCTTCTAGAGGACATGCTGGGATATAAGAGACCCTGTCTTAGCGTGTGAGAGTGTGTTCTGCTTGTACATATTTATGTGCACCTTGTATGTGCCTGGTGCCCTCAAAGGCCAGAAGAGTGACGGTGTCAGGTCCCCTGGAACTGTAGTTATAAGCAGTTATTCACATGTGAATAGGGCACAATTTAACAGAGAGCAACTTTGGGTTTATACTACAATCATTGTAGTATAAACATTCATTGAGGACATCGAGTATTAAATATTACAGCTAATGGCTAGGAGGTATCTCTCAGTTGATAGAATGTCAGCCTAGCACATGTAAGGCTCTGGACTTGATCTTTAGCATCACCCCCCTCCCCCTCAACTCCCAAAAGCCTTTTATTTTGAAACAGGATCTTACTATGTAGCTCTAGCTGGCTTTACATACTTTTAATTAATTCTAGTACTCAGGAGGCAGAGGCAAAGCTAATCACTGTGATTTTCTGGTCAGCCTGGTCCAGGCGAGCCAGGGATACATAGTGAGACAGGCTCAAAACCAAAACCCATTATTCTGTTTTGTTTAGTTCTTGTTGATATTGTTTTTAAGACAGAATCTCACGTACTGGTCTCACACTTGCTACATAGCCTAGGGCCACCTTGAATTTCCAACCCCCTTGGTCTCTGCTTCCTGAGTGCTGGGATTATAGGTATGTGCTATATTTACGTAGTGCTGAGGACTGAATGTGAAGGGCTTTGTACATACCACATGCATATTTGATACCCATGAAGACCAGAAGAGGGTGTTGGATCCCCTGGGGATGAATTATAGATGGATGTGAGCTGCCATGTAGGTAGTGGGAGTTGAACCCATGTCCTGAGCCATCTCTGCAGCCCCTAAATCTTTTTAAGAAGTTCCAACTACAGAACCGACACAAGTTGTCTCTGCCTCCTTTTAAAGGGGAGCCCAGGGGCCTTCAGCCAGTTCCTCCAATAGTGTGATGGCATGTCTACCATTGGGATTTGATCTGGATAAACGTTTTGTGAAAGCCAAATGAAGTGGCTCACACATATAAATCTCAGTACTTGCAAGACAGAGGCAACAGGGAATTCCAGGCCAGCTAAAGAGACAGAGCCAGACAATATCTCAACCTCCCAAATTGTGGACACCCCCCTCCCAAACTTTTGTGGAATATTATATAGCTTTAAGAAAGGAGGTGGGGCTGGAGAGATGGCTCAGCAGTTAAAAGAGCACTGACTGCTTTACCAAAGGTCCTGAGTTCAAATCCCAGCAACCACAGGGTGGTTCACAACCATCTGTAACAAGATCTGACTCCCTCTTCTGGAGTACTTACATATAATAAATAAATAATTTTTTTTTTTTTTAAAAAGATGAGTCGGGCAGTGATGGCGCACACCTTTATCCCAGCACTTGGGAGGCAGGGGCAGGTGGATTTCTGAGTTCGAGGCCAGCCTGGTCTACAGACTGAGTTCCAGGACAGCCAGGGCTATACAGAGAAACCCTGTCTCGAAAAAACAAAAACAAAAACAACAACAACAACAAAAAAAACAAACAAAAAAACAAAAAACAAAGAGGATGAAATATGTTGATTTGCTTTGGAGTTGCCAGTGAGTGCATTGGCATTTACGTGTGGCTACTGCGCCTTTGACAAGTTATACAGAAGAAAACAGAAGGCTACTTATGCTCACCATTTGTAGCATTTGCTTGTAATCCCAGCACTTGGGGAAGAGAATCTGTTCAAGGATAACCTGGGCTACATAGTGAGGTCCTATCTCAGAAATAAGGTAGACAAAAAATGCCCCCCAAGGGCTGGTGAGATGGCTCAGTGGGTAAGAGCACCCGACTGCTCTTCCGAAGGTCCAAAGTTCAAATCCCAGCAACCACATGGTGGCTCACAACCATCCGTAATGAGATCTGACTCCCTCTTCTGGAGTGTCTGAAGACAGCTACAGTGTACTTATATATAATAAAAATAAATCTTAAAAAAAAATGCCCCCCAAAAGGCTGTAGGATCAAAGCATGTTTTATATATGTATACTTGTCTATCTGAAAGATGCTCTGGAAGCACATGGAGAGTCTGGAGAGGGTCCTTGAGTGGCTAAGATAGGGAGCAGGGACTGGGGAGTTGGGGGAGGGAGCAGCCACCACAGCCAGCACTGACAGCCTGCTGCTGTGAGAGGGAGAGGTGAGTGGGCGGCAGGAGGCTTCCGTGGGAAAATGCTGAGAGGCCCAGGAGAGTCAGGTAGCTCCATACCCCAGTGATGGGAGACGCAGAAGTCCTTTAGTGATCAGAGCAAGGTGGGAAGACACTGGGCAAAGCTGTCCTGCCCGAGTTACAAGTCTCTGGCACTGAGCAAAAGCCCTATGGGTTGAGGTGGCTTTCAGGCGCCATTATGAAGTCACTGGAGGCAGTTAAGCCTGCTCAGAAAACAAACCATCTAATGGGGGGTGGGGGGGGGGCGGCCTCTACCTCCAGCAATAGCAACATCAAACTTGAAAGTAGCACTTCCTTGCCATGGAGGCTTGGCTGCCTGATGCTGGGGTCATCCCATTCAATTGTGACCAAATAGTGTGAGGGACCCTACCATATGCCCATTTCTCCAAGAGGAATGCTGTCATTCAGGAGCAGTAGGCAGTGTCATAAGGTCTATGGTGTCCCAGAGCACACACCCCTAAGTTCAGAGTAATAATAGCCAATGGCCTCTTACTGGTCTCTGGGGTTTTCCACAGCTTCCTTCTAAAAGGTTCTCATAGCATCTAGAGAGATTTAGGAGCTCATATGTTTCCTGACCAGGGCCAAGTCCATATCCCCCACCAAGAGCCAATCTGGCTTCTAAACACAAGGCTGCTCAGAGCCAGACATGGTAGTTTTCGTTCAGTCCAAAGAAAGACCTGACTCTTAGTTAACTCTTCCTCATTGCTCAAACCTCAGATTTCCTGGAAGCCTCTTGAGTTGTGGGGACTCTGAACAGTGCTTGTCTTCTAGACAGATCTCACTATGTAGTCCAAAACAGCCTGGAACTCTATGCAGACCAGACTGGTCTTAAACTCAAGAGATCCAGCTGCCTCTGTCCCCGTCCCCCGCCCCCCTCCCGCCCCTGCAGGCTGGGATCAAAGGTGTGCTCCCCCACACAGAGCCTCCTGATTGCTTTTTATTCAGGATTCCTCACTAACTCCAAAAAGGTCACTACCTCTTCCTTTACTTGAGACAGGGTTTCTCTGTATAACTCTGGCTGTCTTGGAACTCACTATGTAGATCAGGCTGTCCTCAAGTTCACAGCGATCCATCTACTTCTGCCTCCCAAGTGCTGGGGATTAAAGAAGTGTGCCTCTATGCCTAGCTTATGTCTGAATAGATATGCACATGTGTGAGGGCACATATGCTTGCATACAGGCAGAGTTCAGAGAGGGTATCACATCCCTTGGTACTAGAATTCCATGTATTTGGGGGAATCCTCAGCGTATTAATCTAAATTCTGGTCCTCAGGTCTGTGCAGCAAACATTCAACCTCTGAGCCACTGCTCCAGCCCTAAAGCGTCATCTTTTCTCTAGAGCCATCTCTAATTCATATGAAACTCTTGAGACCTATCTTAATAACGTTACCTCAGATTTGGTCAGTTTACCCTCAAATCTGTCATCACGTCTTGCCAGAAGATACTGGCTTTCTCACGAAAGCCCTAAGTCAACCAGCACCATAGTCTACACCTATCTTCTCCGCTAGTCTTAAAAAGGCAGACCTATGCTACAACAGGGCTCAGGAAAACTCTTGTCCAGCAACTGTGACTATTGGGCTCACCAGAATGTCAGCTCTTAGCATGCTCAATTAACACCACTTCTCCCAGTAATGTACAGAAATGTGGAGACCAGAAAGAAGTCTGGGGTTGAAGGAACTTGGTAAGCCACCCCATCCCAGGCAGCAGAGCCAGAGCCCAGCAGTTTCCCCCTTACCCATGCGGCGCAGAGCCGAGGCTGTGGTTCACAGAGTCACAGACACCATTTATTACTGAACTGCACTTTCACCTTCACACAAACTATTTCAAAGAGCTGGAACAAGTGTAGGGTGAGGGGAGAGGAGGGACAGGTGCCCCTCAGAAGCCAGGACCCCTGGTGGGCTTCCCCAGGCAAGGGCAGGGAGGGAGCATCAGGCTGTCAGTCTCTGGGCACCAGCTCTCCACGGCCACGCGCACAGCAAGCCAGCAGCTCCTCACACATAAATACAGACACGCTTAACAAAAATAGTATATCATCTTCACAAGGAATAAAAACTAGTCTCGAATATGTACAGCAGAGAGCCCGGGGTGGCCAGAGCTGAGCTGGGACCCACAGGGATGAGACAGGCCAAGGGTGGACAGAGGAGAGAGAGGCCTGAAGGGCTCCTGGCCAGGCCATTTTGACCTTGGCAGCCCTGCTGCCCAGGCTAGGTGGGGGCAGAACACAAAGACAGGCCCTTGCCGTCCCCCTTGCCTGGGCGCCAGGCTCTTCTTCCTGCCCTTCCTGCCTGAGGTAGGGAAGCCCCCGGGGCTCCCACAGCTGCTCTGTTTAGCTTCCCCTCACTTCTGGGCTGAGGCCAGAGTCCCTTGACCCTGTGGCCAACACCCAAGGCAAAGATGCCACAGGCCAATCTTGCAGGAAGTGAGGCAGCTGAAGTCATTAACAGCTCTGGGGCACCTATCTTGGGCCCATTGGTCCCTCAGTCATGGTCATGGGAGCCAGGGGAGGGGTGGTCAAGGATCTTGGGGGGATGCTAAGCTGCAAGAGCCACCCTAGCTCTAGCAAGGTGGACTTTCAGCAGCTAAGCCCCTCCTCCTGGGTGGGGCTAGACTCTAGCCAGAGGCCTCAGGAGAACATTCAGACCACAAGTGGGGGCTTTGGCCAGGCCACAGGTGGGGAGGAGGTTCTGGTCCTTGTCTCATTATCCCAAGCAGCCTGGATTTCTAGTTAGTCAAAAGGGCTAAAAGCACCTCACTCAATGGCTCTTGGGGGGTGGAGATGGGAAGGAGGAGGGAGACCCAGAGACACAGCGGGATGGGAAATGATCAAGTCTGAGGCCACACACATCAAAACCAAGGCAAGCTAGTCTCCTTCAGGGGAAGAGCTCCCTGCTGGAAAAGCATTCCCGAGAGGCTCAGGGGTAAATAGGGTCCCACCAACAAGACAGGCTCTCCTCCCTCACACACCCCTCCCTGCTCCTACCAGCCTCCAAGGAGCTGGTTTAGGGGAAAACCTTGTGAATTTTGAGGTCAAGGGAACTGAGATGTGGGGGGAAGGTGGCTTTCACAGAAGTGTGGTAGATCCTAGAAAGCTAACTGCAGGGGACTCCATCTAGGCCCAACCCTGTGATAGGGCAAGGGGCGTGAGTTGCATGTAGTGGTTCTCCTGGTAGCAATGGTGGCTGAAGAGAGAGTTGTGGTGGGGGCAGGGTGGGAGGTGAGAGGTGAGTGGACGGTCAGTGTCTGGTCACTTCCGACTGAAGAGTGAGCCCAGCAGAACCACACCAGCCACAGTCATGCCCGTCAGGAACCAGCGGTTGAAGCGCTCCTGGCCTTTCCGGCTCTCGGCTGCTGCATTGTTCCCGTAGAGATCCACAAAAGTGTCCTATAGGGACAGAGAAGGAAAGATAGACACTGTGTGAATCTTTGCACAGAATGGGCAGAAAGGGTCATCTCCATGTCACAGCACTAGTGCCCACCATGGTTAGAGAAAAGGTTAAAGCTGACCTTCTGAAGCCCAGCTGGGGAAGACCAACCCGGCTTACTGCTGAGAACACAGGTGCAGAGAGTGTGTTATGCCTTAAGAAGCAACAGACAGCTTGGAGGGAACACCAGCAGGGACTACTAGGAGACAGGGGCATGCAGGAGGTGGCACATAGGGTGTCATCACAGCACTAGAGGCTGAGTGGACACCAAGACGACTGTCAGGCTCTGGCTTGCCCATTACTAGACTACAAGGAGGGGGGGTTCTCAGAGCGGTTTCACTGGGGCACTCAGTTAGTGGTCTTGGGACGTTCGTTCAGACAGGAGATTCTTCCCCTTGTAAAGAGACCTCAGCCAGAGCTGGCTAGTAGGTGGGGAGAGCATAGCAGAACATTCAACATGGACACAGAGAGGCCATTTCTGTTCCCACCCCAGGGCTGTCAGTCTTGTACCAAGGAGGAATGCTCTCTGCCACGAAGCTTAGTCATCAGAAGAGTACATGACTCAGTGGGACAGCCAGCACATGGACACGATAGCCTTGAGGCCAGCAAGGCTCTTTCTCAGGCAGCTGGGACTTTTGAGAAGCAAGGAACCTGATTAAGGTCACCATACTAGGTCACTGATACAAACAGAATCCAAACTTGGTACTTGGCCCCTAGAAATAAGTGTTGAGCATATGTCTGTGGAATTAAATGTTGATGTTAGAGCCCATGCTATTGCTTCTATGGGGGTCTGTCAGTCTCCATCTGGTCTCAGTTGGCTAGGTGGAGGCTCCCTGATAAGACTTCCATCTCCAGGGGCTCAGGGCCCCACCTCCCAGTGTGCTCATTCAGGATGCAGCCTGGTCCATTTCTTATCTTCTGATAACCCACCCCACCACCATGCACTGCAGAGAAAACTGCTTAAAAACACTGACCAGGTCACTGTCGACTGGCCAGGTTACTGCACACTGAACACAGTCCCCACTCTAGCGGCTTCCTCAGTACTGAATGGGGCATCTTTGCATCCTGGTACCTAGCAGTAGGATGGCACAAGCTCTGAGCAGACTGACTCAAAAAGATCAGTATTTATGATGCTTTTGAAGAAGCAGTAGTGAGCCATGAGCCCTTATGGCTCCTCCTCATCCACTTAGAGAACCAGAAGCAGCAAGCAGATGGTAAGTCCTTTCTGCTCACAACACATCCGACTCTCCAAACTCTTCGTCCTCCCAAGGTGTCCTCACACCAGAGCTGTCTGCCTCCCTCCCCATAGCTGTAGACCAGTGAGTCTCTCTTGTAAAAGTAACTTTTATTGGCCTGTTGTAATTGTTGTCTGGGAGGCTTACTGTCTCTGTCTGCTAACCTAAGCCTTGTCCTGGAAGATTCTAGTCTCCATACCATCTAATCTAGACCTAGAATGTTTTCAGCCTCTGAGATTTGCTGCTGAATAAGCTCATCCTTTGTTGTTCTTCCTGAACTTTGGCTGGCTGGTTCAACTCAGCTGTTCTGGCTCAGATTCCTCTCCCAGCTGACTGATTCAATCTGGCTTCTCTCTTGGCCTCTGAATTGCTCTACCTGGCCTCAAACTAACTCTAGCAGCCTCCTCCTTCTCAACTCTACTGTCCTGCTCTGCAGGAACTCTCTTTTCCTGTACTGTCTCTCCCTTAGTAGCTTCCCTTCCCTTTCATCTTGTGAGAGTTAGGCATATCTTTTTTTTTTTTTTTTTTTGGTTTTTCGAGACAGGGTTTCTCTGTGTAGCCCTGGCTGTCCTGGCACTCACTTTGTAGACCAGGCTGGCCTCGAACTCAGAAATCCGCCTGCCTCTGCCTCCCAAGTGCTGGGATTAAAGGCGTGCGCCACCACGCCCGGCTGAGTTAGGCATATCTTATTCTGTCAAATCTTTACCTGATTTGTCACTGTGTCTGCCACTCAACTAGACATCACTTTCAAACATGGGCGCTTCCTTCTACAAACTAATTTTACTTTCGTTGTTTGGTATTAAAGGTGTGAAATAAGAGCGTGTCTGTGTTCCAGCGAGAGGGATTAAAGGTGTGTGCCAAGGGCTGTGCCACACTAACTAGAAAAAGGTTCAAATATCCTAACACTCTCTGCCCCCTACGCTGCCTATATGGTGTCTTTGTGACCACACTGTCTAGAGCATCCACACTTGTGCCCACCCCAACCTTGCTATAGGTCCTTTTCTCAGCATACTATGTTCTTTTCTTTCTCCTCTCCTCTTCCACTCCTTTTCCAGAGACAGGACCCAGAATTCTCAATCCTCCTGCCTCAGCACTAAGGTTACAGGTAGCCACACCCAACTCCTCAGCACTTCTCATGGCCACAGCATACATTCTATTTTGCTACAATTTGCCTCCTGTACTAGGTATGTCTAGTTGGGAGCTGAGATCCTGTCTTGTACTTAGAAAAGGGTCTGGCAGAGAAAGCTCACGACACACAGATGGTAAGTTAGGCTGGTGCTAACATTCAACCCCTCCTGGTTTTGCCATCTCTCTTTGCTGCATCATATTCTCTTGTATTACCCTCTACATTTGTAAGTACACTCTGATCTTCACAACAAAGTGGCCTGGTGACATAGTTTTGAGTTCATCCCTGGGAAGTTGAGCAACACATGACTGCATACAAGGAGAACAAATACACTGCACGTCTGCTAAGCCCCAGCTATTGCTCCATCTTCCCGTAGGGCCCTCAGAGGTAGGTGAGAGTCTCATTTCCCAACCGAGGTAAGACGTCTGGTGCTTAAGGCTTGGAACACATTAACTAACAGGTAGTAGAATGGTGCCAGCCTGCAGGGATGGCCTGCCTTCACAGGACAGGGCTGCTGTGTCCTATACAATACGTGGCATGTGTGAGGCCCTGAGGTCCATCTTTAGTAAATCAGAGTGCCTGCTGTTCCAGTTTCCATCTGTTGGAAATGGGAGACCTTTCACAGTACCATAGGGTTTTAAGGCAAAGGCGGCAGAGCCAAGCCCTGGGCAGAAAGCAGTGGCTAGCTGTGCCTTTGTTTCATCCATCCTGGTCAGTCCCTATTCGCCTTGGCAAACCAGAAAACTTAGGAAGACTGAGGATGTAGCACAGTTGGTAGAGTGTCTGGCTAGCCCGCATGAAGCCTTAGGTTCCTGATACCCTACATATAACTGGTATGGTGGCGCATGTCTAGAACTCCAGCATGAGGGAGATGGAGGCAAGAAGTTGAGAAGTTCAGGGTCATCCTCAGATACATGCGGAGTTTGAGGCCAGCCAGTTAAGTAGGCCCAGGTAAAGCAACAAAACGAAGAATGAATAGAGTCCTGGGCTGTGGGAAGAAAAGAGGCCACAGCTAAAGAAAGAAGACTTGGTTATCTCAAGGGGCCACAAGGAATCAGGGACACTGGGGTGGTTGCCAAAACACAGAGCCTGGCTCCCGCCCTGGAACTTTCCTGAAGTAGAGTGACTGACAGCCACAGGAAATTTTCGGCACTGGGGCTGGGCTGGAGTAAACAGGCCTTGTCCCCACGAAGGCACAAAGCGTTCACTGTCCAGGAACAGTCATTCCAGGGAGGAGGGGACACAGAGAACAAGGCACCGACCACTCCTGTTTCTGTTCCTAAGCTGCATTCTTGGCCAGGGTGTTCTTGCTCAGAGCTCCTTCTCCTGACGGCAGTAGGGCTTTCAAGGGCGTGGATCCTGGTAGTGGCTTTTGCAGAGAACGGAGCAGAATGGGGCGTGCTGTTCCCGGGGCGGGGGCTGGAGAAGCTGTGGTGTGGGTATATTTAGCCCAGGTTCACACGACATACTTGGAAACAAACAGCCATTTTCTCAGCGGGCGGCTGCTTTGGGTAAATAAACAGGACTGTTGCGCTCTTAGGTCTGGAAAAGCAAAGATAAGCCTCCACTGCTCCTCAGGGCTCCCACTGATTTTACTACGAAGTGGACAGGGGACTGAAGTCATAAATACTCCCAGGAACCCCAGGCCCAAGGTCCGCTGGACTCAGCATGGGCTAAAGTGAAGAGAGAGAAATCCCGTGGCGTTGCCTGCTGCCTGTGTGTGGAGTACAGTGTGGCTGGGGACACAATGCTAATGACCTACCCAATAGTCATAGACTCCCACCAAGCACAACAAATTCACAAGGCCAACCCACAGCAGGTTTGGAGTAGAGCCCAGCCTCAGTCAGACTCCAGTTTTCCTAACTTTCACTCCAGAAGTCCAGTCTAGGACCCATCTAAAGGTCTTTCCTTCCAACATCACAGAGTTTCCAGTAGTCATGGCCACATACACTGAGGGGCCTGACAGTCTAGTCTCCACTCCCTCTTCAAAACTAACTTTTTCCTCCCCGCCCCCTCCTTTCTTTCTTTCTCTAATTTTTTTCCAGACAGGGTTTCTCTGTATAGCTCTGGCTATCCTGGAACTCACTTTGTAGACCAAGCTGGCCTCAAACTCAGAAATCCGCCTGCCTCTGCCTCCTGAGTGCTGGGATTAAAGGTGTGCGCCACCACCGTGGCCCAGTTCTTCAAAACTTTCTTCCTCAACCAGCCCACGAAATCCACTGTGGAGTTCCCTCTTCCCTGCTTACTTCCTCCCAACTCTGCAGCCAACTTCTCTCTGTGTCCCAGGGTCTCTACACTTCCAGTTACATCACTAACGTTCACAGAGCAACTACCATGCTTCAAGGCCAGTCCTGGAGATAGGCAGTAAACAGGACTTCCAGATGTTTTATGTTCTAGTACATTCTTAGCAGTAGTGAGATTACCTCTAAAGGGGCCCTGTGAAAAATTCGTAGCTATTCTAACTGTGGTTATACACAGTGCATAAAAACAGTATTTCATTATACTATTCTAATTTTATGGGAAGGGATTTAGTATAAAAGTAAAGAGATTCTTTTTTTTATTTCCAAGATTTATTTATGTATTTATTTTATGTATGTGAGTACACTGTTACTGTCTTCAGATACACCAAGAGAGGGCATCAGATCCCATTACAGATGGTTATGAGGCACCGTGTGGTTGCTGGGAATTGAACTGAGGACCCCTGGAAGAGCAGTCAGTACTTTTAACTGCTAAGCTATCTTTCCAGACCCAAGAGATTCTTGAGGGAAGGTTTGAAAGACAAGAGAAGGTGGTGGAGTGGAGGCTGGCGAGGGACTTGGTGGTTGAGAGCACCGACTGCCCTTCCAGAGGACAGTCAGTCAGAGGACAGCTTTGCCCTTTTCAGCAGCCACACAGAGCCTTATAACCATATGTAAGGTGACTCTAGTTCCAGAGGACCTGATGTGCTCTCTGGCCTCTGCTGGTACTACATACATGTGGTGCACAAATGTAATTCAAGCAAAACACCCATACAAATGAAATAATATAAAAAAGTAAGAAAAAGGAAAAGAAAGTATCACAAAAAACAGTAAGGTCATTTCATAGACCATGGGGCTTAGAAGCAAGAGTGGGAGTATCTGCTATGGGTAGAGTCATCAGGAAAGTTGAGGAGGCCCCGATGATGGGCCAGTGCCAGCCAGGGGAGGGCTAAAATGCCTTAGGTGCAAAAGAGCATGTTCCCAGGGCCTTGGATGTTGCTCAGTGACAGAGCACTTGCTTGGCATACTTAATGTCTTCAATTTTATGGGTAGCACTAAAAAAAAAAAAAAATCAGGTTCCACCAGAAATTCTAAAGGCACAAAGATCTTGGCAGGATAGAGAAGGGAAGCCCCTATCTTTGTGCTGGTCTCCCCTATCAGTCTTGGGACAGAATGCAAGCAGGACCAAGCCTAAGCCAGACCTTGAAACCTAGCTCACCTAATCAGGTGTAGACTGACTTTTAGACAGATTTCTGCCCAAAGGCAGCTAACTGAATGACTCAACTTCCCTCCTCAACTAACTACGACACCAAAGACGTCATGGTGACATGATGTCTGGGAGGGCAGGGGCTCACCAGAGGCTGAGTATAGTCCCAACCTGAATGCAGCTCTCTTCCCTTTTCTCTCTCACCTGTATCCACACTTCCTTCTTCCCAAGTGTGATCATGAGCAAAGTTACTCATCTCTCTGGTTTCTAGTGTCTGGTTTCATTTGTTAAGAAGTAAGAAGAAAGCCCTATGTGACAGCTGGCTGCAGTACTCAGGACTGAACCCATGCTAGACAAGTGCTCTCCATAGAGCCGCACATTCTCGGCACTCTGTTTAAGAGATGGGGTCTGACTGTGTTGCCCAGGTTGGCCTTGAACTTTACCTGCAGCAAAGACTACCCAGAAGCTTGAGATGCTTCTGCCTCAGCCTTCCAAATGGCTGGAATTACAGACCCGGGTCACCGGTTCTGGTCCTTTATCGTGTATGTGCCAGTCTGAGCACTTTACCTCTGGTAGCCCATATTCCCCAACCATCTATGCTCCAATTCACTTGAAAGATGATTCTTTGTCCTGTCTCCCCCATTGCTTCTGACCTGTTATCTCTAGAGCCTGGCACTGTATTTGGAATGTGGCAGGTCCTATAAAGGTCTCTACTGTAGATAAATGAATGAAAACTTGTGTTTAATGTTCAAGGCATTTTTAATAACCCTTGCAAATGTGAATGTGGAAGTTCTAGGTCACTCAAGATCCTTATATAAGTGGTGATGGGTTTGGGGTTTTTATTCATTCTGATGTCCTCTTGTGAGGTGCTGATCTGCCCTTTCTATAGGTCAGCTCATCAGCTGTCCCCACATACTGCCACTGGGTACCACTTGTTGCCCACTTGAAGCCTACATATCTGAAGCAACAATTAGGCTGGGCTCTTCTCAATTTCCAAACAATAGACCTTCTGCTGCCCTGATAATGAGCCATGCTCGTGTACCTCTGCGAAGGGAAGAGGAAAGTAAACTGTGGCTCAGAGTCATTAAGAGACCTTGCCAAAGTGGGTAGGGTAGTTTAAGCCCAAAGTGTCAGGCAACAAAACCCATATTCTAGGCCATGGTCAGGGTCTGGGTCCTTCAAAGAGAGTATGGTGGTCTAAAGCTATCAGCCAAATGAAAGAGTCCCATCCAGTCAGTTGAGAGGAGCCCCAGGGAGAGGACATGATGAGAACCAGGGAAAGTGAAACCTCATCCTGGCTTCAGTGAGGAACAAGCAAGCCCCTGTGCCAGACAGTGCTTCCTTCCTCCTGGGTGACTCTGGAAAGCCACCAGGCCTGTGCCCACTGCTTCCTTCCTGATCAGTTATTTCAGGAAAGATGTGGGTGGAGAAGAGGAAGGGGCTCCTCAAAGTGACACCTCGCAAGAAATGGTGGCAGTGTGCCTGTCCCTGGCCTTGGCATGGTCTTGTGTGGATAGATTGTAAGTCATTTGCAGAGTCACCTGCTCCTAGCCTCAGTTTCTTCCAGCTGAGTAGACAAATGAGACCTAGTTAGAAGATCCCTGGGAGGCAGTGGGGGAAGGGGTGACACACAGAGTCCTTATCTCTCTCCGCAGGAGTGCAGGCAGCAGCTCAGAAGGAGTGAGGCTTGTGGCTGGAATCCACTTCCCCTGGCACTCCCGGGGGAGCTGTTGACTTGTGTGATGCGAGGGAAATGATCTCTCCTCTACCCTGAGGAACAGAGACCTGGATGCGGGTGCTCTAGACAGGCACATCAGTGGGGTGGGAGCAGAGGCAGCCAGGGGCAGTGTTGCCACTAGGGGCTGCAAATGCTCAGTGAAACAAGGTGATCTTTTGACTGCATCCTGGCTGACGGTCTATGTGGCTGAGGCCATGTGAGCTTCAGGGAATCTTTGGGGACATTTTCACATCTTCCTTTAACTCTGTTGGTCATCTGTCAACCTCTTTTCTCCTTCCCCTTCCCCCACCATTAGTTCTAAGAAGAGGAGCCTGACAGATGTGCTCATTTCTCAGAACAGGAAGCGGCTGTGCAGGGAGGAGATAACACCTCACTGGGGAATGGAGAAGCATCCGGCAGAGCAAGGGAGGCCTTCCATCTGGCCAGCTTTGAAACAGCCTACTCAGATGGGCACCAGGAGAGCATCACAAGCGTTCTCTGGGGCAGACCTGCTCAATAGAGTTTGCAACCACCTACTCCCAGAGGGCAGGTGACATGACAACCAGTATGCACTAGACCAATGTCTTGAGTTTAAGAAATCACCCAGGCCTCATAACAGCCACGAGGAGTGCAAGGCATGCTGTAATCCCAGCATCAACTCTGAGTCACGGCTGCCATGAGTCTGAGGACAGCATGGTCTATATAGTGAGCTCCAGGCCAGCCAGGACTACATATGACATTCTCAACAACGAAACCAAACAAAATCCTGAAGAGTAAATGCTGTTCTTACTCTTCATGTCACAGACAACACAGGACTAAAGAAGCATATGTCCCCAAGGTCATGTCACACATCTCAGGTGATGGTGAATCCTAGTAGCCTGGTTTTAGAGCCCAGCAAATCATTGCTCTGGGCAGTGCAGCATGCTTTGTGAGGCCTCTTTTCTCAACTCAGTCCTCTCATCTCAAGCATGGTGACTTTCTATTCACTCTCAAGTAGATGATAACAATGCTCTAGTCTCCCCATGTTCTGGGCCAGAAGGACACTCAGGCCTCGAGAGTGACCTGTGTGTGACTGTGTGACTGGCTCCCTGGATCTAGGTGCTAAGAAGAGAACCCTGGTCCTCTGATGAGCCATCTGTCACTCCAGCCTTAGAATCAATTAACATTTCAATCCACCTTTGCATGAGGTCCCCCAACATTACCATCTCTCTGATGGAGTAAGAGATAGACGGCCATGATCACACAGAGTTTGTCCCATGTATATGATCTACATCAGCAGGAGGTTACAGTCATTCCATGGCAGTCTCTCCTTTCTGTATAGAGCACTGTACATTTGGCTGGAAAACCATTCTTTTAGGGAGCGAGCACTTCTACTTATCCAAAGATCTGGATCTGTTCTCATCTTTGCTGTTCCAGCTGCCAAGGAAGGTAGCTATGGACAGAAGCAACTTTGCCAGGCTTCCTTGGCCAGGGCTAGTTTCCTGTCTGAGTGTTTCTTCACATGTGAACTGGAGGTGCTTCCTGGATAAGAATAAGGCTGACTTACTTCCCACCAAGCTAGGCTGTCAGAGCAGAGTACGCACATAGCCAGCAAGTTTGGCAAGTAGACTAAGATGTTTAATTCTGAACATCTTATCTATGAATGGGATAAAAAAAATGACCTCAATTCAGATTACTACAAGGATTCACCACCACATATGCAAATCATGACACACAGTCAACTCTGAGGAAATGTTAGGAACAACTAGTGTTAGATTCATTATTAGCCAAGGCACAGTTTGAGTCTCCCATGACGAATGTGTGTGTGTGTGTGTCCTTATCCTCAACCAGGACCAGGCTGTTTCTCTCCTCACGTGCCATATTTTCTTCCTCAGGTTCTTTGGCATACTGGTCTTTCAGCCCAGCTTTCTCCTACTCTTAGGCTCATAGGGACCATCTTCAAGGAAGCCATCTGCTCACTTTTTCCATTTAACCATAACTTCTGGTCTCTGGGCCTAGGCTGGTGCTTGGCCCAGCGAAGGTGCTGAAGTCGAGTTGGTTCCCTCTTCATTCTCCTCGTTCTTGGCAGCACCACAGGAAGGCCTTGCAATATCAAGCAACTAGGCAGGAACCTGGCGCTCTCCAGACCCAGGTCCTCAGAGGAGCGTGCACAAGGCTGGGAAGCATATGGGAAAGTACTACAAAAGACATCTTCTCTGAGTACACAACATCAGTCCTAGAACTTGGGAGGCAGAAGCAGGAGATCCTTGAGCTAGAGGCCAGCCTAGTCTATATACTGAGTTCCAGGCCAGCCAAGATGTATAGTAAGACCCCTGTCTCAAAACAAGCAAGAAAGCACACAAGCACACAAATCCACGGCACTCTGGGGGCCAGTGAGATGGCTTTGCAGGTAAAGGTGTTGTTGCCCATGTCTGATAACCTGAGTTTGAACCCCAGAACCTACACAATGGGAGAGAGCCAACTTCCATAAATGTGCTGTAGCACCTGTGCCCCACCAGATAAATACATGTAATAATAATAATAAATGGCATCTTCTGCACTGTGTTGGAACAAATGGGGTCCACAGCAGCTTCTCCTGCCTCCTTCCCCTCAGTCATACTCAGCCTCTCTCAATGCTGGGCAGGATGGGTTTTTCTTCTCAGCTCCATTGCTAGTTAGTTAGCTTGAGATAAGTCCACTCCCCTGTCTGGTGTTTCCCTACCTATAAAGTGAAGGAGGGGCTAGAGAGATGGCTCAGCTCCCAGCACCCACATGTTGGTTCACAGCAATACATAACTCCAAATCCAATGTCCTCCTCTGACCCCCAAGGGTACCAGACACATACATAGAGAATGCACAGACCTATATGCATGGAAAACACACTCATACATTAAAAAAAAAAAAAAAAAAACCTCAAACAAACAAATAAGTGAAAGAGATCCCATCACAGGGATTCTGAAAGGAAGGGCTACTGGGAAGAGGAAGAAAGGAACTCATTTGGGTCCTTTTAGGGGCATTCAAAAGGTTAAGTACCCCATGTGTGAAGGTAGAGACCCAACATTCCAGGAGGATGTGTTGCTGCAAAAGGGCCTGTCCCTCCTCTAGCTAAAAGCCCAATGGCTCTGGCTCTCCATCCTGGGGAATTAAGGAGAAGAGGACAGTGGTTCATCTATGAGCCAGGGCAAGCTTCCAAGTGGTCAGACTTTCTCAAGCACTAGAGCCTCAACCTCTTCACCCTAGCACTGCCTCCAACTAGTCCGGACAAGTCCTGGGTATTTTCAGCCACCTTTATCTGATTAGAAATGTTTGGAATTCCACTGGCTGAAGGCAAGCAATCTGGAGGATTATGCAATGGGTACAAATCTCCAGAATGCCCTTCCCTCTGCTCTTCCCCCTCGGCTACGCATGAATGCACCCCACCCTCCAAATATCTGAAACCTTAGAGGTCTTTGTGGGCCACATCCACAACCCAGGCTCCTCAGCCCTTCACCGTGCAGAGCTACAGGCTGCAGACACTCAGGGGAGTGCCACCCAAAGGTGTGCTATCCAAGCAACTGATAATACACATCATTACCACGAAGTCCAGAACAGCTAACTATCTGCTCAGGTATATGGACTCCTCAGAAATCTCAGTGTCATGATGTGTGGCTCAATAGATGGACACTGAAATCTAGGTACTTGTCCAATGACCACCAGATAGAAGTCAAAGACTGGTCTTAGGCCTCCTGACTCCTGGGGCAAAGACTCTGCTGAGCCTGATGTTCTAGGGTACAAGAACAGCTGCACTCACTCCACAGGCATGGCAGCAGAATCAAATGGCCCATGGTTTATGCCCAATAAATGTTTTGATTCCAGCTAAAGATGCATGGCACTTCCCACAGTCTGTTAGTTTTAGCTTTATTTAAAACAGCTAGGACGTGACTGGCTCCATAGCTCAGGGGTTAGAGCACTGGTCTTGTAAAACAGCTAGGACCCATCCCAGGAAAGTCTTGTTATATAACCCAGGTTGGAGTTGAATTCATTTTGTAAGCAGGCCTTGAACTCCAATGATTCTATTCCCTTGGCCTCAAGTGCTCAGTGAACAAGCACGCAGTAAGTTCTTCCTTTGCTGCCCTTTTCCACACCCGATGCTCTTAGGCTTGGAAGTTGGAGATGATTTTGAGGAAGAGATACCATATGCCCTCTGGTTCCCTCCACATCTCAAGAGACAGTAAAGGAAGGATATATTGATTGTTCTGTTTCAACTTGCCTACTCACCACCCATCAGCCATCTGTACAGGCCCTCTTGTAAGCTAGGCTGCCTGGAGTTAGGAGCAGGAAGGTTCAGACAAGTAGACCTGTTTATCTTTGGGCTTTCTTTTATCCAATCTGTACTGTATCAGGTGGTGAGCACTGATGAGCTGGGGACAAAGCAGTGAGCTAGTCAAAATTCCCTGGGCCTGAGCCCTGAGCGTCCTCTGCCTAGGTCTAACAGATCTCCACAGGAAAGATATTGAACCAAGATTGTGCATGGGCTTTAAGATAACTAGAGGTGGGGCTGGAGAGATGGCTCAGTGGTTAAGCGCACTGATTGTTCTTCCAGAGGTCCTGAGTTCAAATCCCAGCAATCACATGGTGACTAACAACCATCTGTAATGAGATCCGATGCTATCTTCTGGTGTGTATCACCAGCTACAGTATACTTTAAAAAATAAATAAATAAATAACTAGCGGTGCCAGTTGTGGTGGCACATGAATTTAATCCTAGTACCTAGGCAGAGGTAAGTGGATTTCTGTGAGTTCAAGGCCAAACATTGCCCCCAGAATGCAGCTAAAGAAAGAAGTGGTCTCGGGGAAGGTGTGGCTAGGCGAGTAACAGAGCCTGCTTCAGGCCAGAAAAGGCAACCCAGTGCCAGGCACAGAGCTGGCAGCTCTATAGAGAACAAAGACCAGAGTGTGCCAGGCATGAGGGGCCTAGTGAGGCAGCATCGTGGGGGACGGGCACGCACAAACGTGTAGGTGAGGTCCATGGAGATCAGACAGCCGAGAGCAGAAATGAAAACAGGCTGGGTCCCAAAGGGCAGCAGCTTCAGCTCTGTAAACACCAGCCAAGCGGAGGAAGGTTCAGGTGCAGGTCTGGGGACCCAGCTGAGCTCAGCAGGAGAATGGGACCTCCCCAGTCTCCTCCATCAATGATGATGACACTAAGCTGAACAGAAGCCACAGACACGCCTGGGCAGAGCCATCTTCTCAGGTCCCACAATTCCAGATGGTCTTTTCCGAGGACCCTCTGTTTGATCCAGCCAGTTCCACCCACAAGCTCTCGAAGATCCTATCCCTTCCCTACCCAATGGGTCTCTGAGAGCATGGCTGCAGGTGCGGGGCAAAGTCAGAATTGCTGTAACTGCCAGGCCAGCAGTGCCTGACCTACATCTCCATGCTTGGTTGCATGAAAGAAAATACCAGGGCTTTCCGTTAGTGCTCACTAGATGCAGCTGGTTCAGGGAAGCCTGAGTTTTTTGAAGGCCTGTCAAGAGTAGGACAAGTATGATCTGGCTTTGGGGACCTCTACAGATTTCAGAGATCAGAATCTTCCTTTTACCAAGGTCCCCACTGAAGCTTTCTTTTTCTAATATATTATCCTTATTAAGAAAACATCAACGGGGCTGGTGAGATGGCTCAGTGGGTAAGAGCACCCGACTGCTCCTCTAAAGGTCCAGAGTTCAAATCCCAGCAACCACATGGTGGCTCACAACCATCCGCAACGAGACCTGGCGCCCTCTTCTGGAGTGTCTGAAGACAGCTACAGTGTTCTTACATATAATAAATAAATAAATCTTAAAAAAAAAAAAAAAGAAAACATCAACAACAACAACACACACAGAGGAGAGAGAGAGAGAGAGAGAGAGAGAGAGAGAGAGAGAGAATATGCACGATTGCTCAGTGATTCATTTGGGAGAAAAAAAAAATCCCAAACTGCTTTTCTTTTCTTTTTTTTTTTGGTTTTTCGAGACAGGGTTTCTCTGTATAGCCCTGGCTGTCCTCAAACACAGAAATCTGCCTGCCTCTGCCTCCCAAGTGCTGGGATTAAAGGCGTGCGCCACTACTGCCCAGTGACAGTTGGTTTGTATTTTTTTTTTTTTTTTTTTTACAAACCACTGGGGTGACTTTAGTTTTTATGGAGGAGGGGTACAACAACAAAAACAACACCCCCACACACAGAGAAACACATGAACAAACCCTAACAATTTAAAAGTTCTGGCCAGGAGTGACCCCAGCACTCGGAATCACAGAAGACCAGAAGCTGAAGGCCATTCTCAGGCCAGTCGGGGCTGGGTAGTACTCTGGCTTGTGGTAAGGACTTGGTCAGGAGACATGGCTTTCCTCTGTTCTAGCATCATCATCTCAATGAGGTGGCTTTACTTACATCAGAAGAGCTCTCACTCTGGTTCCAAAGCCCTAGGACCCTTCTGTGGGAATTTTGCTTCCCTCAAGGGAGTGGTGGGATGTAAGGAAAGACACTGAGGTTTCATGTTAGAAGGAAAGATTCTATCTGGAGCCAATGAACTCACGAGTCTTAGAGAAGAACCCACTGCCTCCACTTTACTAAATCAGTATAGCCCCTAACTTCACTCTAAATAGTTATCCTTTACCCACCAGCATACCACAGGATAGCACCCCTCATCACAGAAACTTCTCTTTGCAGTGGATGGAAACCATTACAGAAAGCCATAGCTGGTGAAGATGTGGAGAACTGACCACTAGGATACACAGCCTTAACAGATACATCTGAAAAACAACCCCCACACCTAAGACCTAGGGTACACTGTGGAAGAAGATGTAGACAGACTTTAAGAGGCAGTAGACCAAGAAGTCAACCTTGAAAGTGTGTCTCCTAGAAATGACAGGGAAGCTACACTCAGGATACCTCAACAGTATGGCTGCCTAAATAAGATCTGAACACTATCAATATCAATGGGCACGCTAACATGAAAGGGAGAAATCTAACCCTAGAAAAAGGACCATGGGAAACCACTGGTGAGGGAAGGAGAACTGGTCTTCTCCACGGAGGTGTCTCCTACTTGATTATCCAGTATTAAATGGTCAGCCTTGAAATCATATTGTTATGTATATATTACATATATATGTGTAACAATAATTAAAAAAAAAGAGGCCATGAATTTGCAAAGGAGTGAGGGGTTGGAAGAAAAAGGAGAGAAATGATGTAATTGTATTTTAATTGGGGTGGTCGGGGGTGGGGGGGGGGCTGGAAAGATGGCCCTGTGGTTAAAAAGATTTGCTTCTCTCTTGGAAGATGGGTTTGGTTCCCAGCATCCGAGTGGTGGCCTGAACTCCAGCTCCAGGGAACCCATACCTCTTCTGACCTCCACAGGCTCCTCTCTGCACATGGTACACATACACACACCCAAGTGTACATACATAAATAAAACAAGTTTTTTTAATTGCAAAAACTTTTCAACATTGAAAAAAAATCACCCTCCTCCTTTGTATGTGTGTGTGTCAGAGTACTATCTTGTGGAGTCAATTTTCTCCTTCACCTTGATGTGGGCTCCAGGGGTGGACCTCAGATTGCCACATCTGCATGGCAGGTACATGCACCTGATGAGCCATCCTGCTGACTAGAAAGTAAGTTTGACTCTTGGCAGTGTCTTCTCTTTTGTGGCGCTGAGTACGGAATGGCAGGTCTCACACGGCCTAGATAAGTTCTCTAGTACTACGCTCTATCTCAGCCTCAGAACTGGCATTTATTTAGTTATATAAGGTGTCCCTTCACCTCTGGTGGCAGCTGTGAGGAATGGATGACATCCTCAGGGAATGTACTGCTGCCACTGAGCATGGCCATACCAAGGATCTCAATTCTTCTTTTAGTTCATGTGCACAAAGTACTGTCCATAGCTCTGTGCTCCTGGATATTCAGTGTGAGACAGCACACAGTAGAGCCCTCCTACTGAGATTAACTCAACCTGACTCTTCCGCCAGCTATATACAATAAACCCATGCCAGATGAATAAAACCAACACTGGATTTCTGGGCTGCTGCTAGTATAGCTCTATCAGAGCCCCATTAGAGTTCATGGCCCACCCCATCCCAGCTGTTTTTTTTTTTTTAATGTCTGTCTGTCTCTTACTCATTTCCTTATTACCCCAGTAAGGGTCTAGTTTAAAGTTGTGCAGATATGGCAGCCATCTGATTTTCTTCATCATTTATAAATCAAAGTGATGAAGGAACACTGAGAAAGCCATTTAAGAAGCCCCTGGTGCCTGTTTTACACTGCCCACCCATGAGCACATCACTGGCTCCCCAGTGTTCTTGGCCTGTGCCGCCTCTACCTACAAGCTTGACCTAGAGAACAGGCTGTGATTACAGGAACTGGATGGAACTGCATCTGGTCACCAACTTCCTTCTGATGCCAATGAAGATGGCCACTATTTACAGCAGGTGCTGAGCTCCTATTTTAAACTTAACATCTATGTTATGATAAGGAAGTAGACGGTCACCAAGGTGAATCTACTTGTTCAGGATCCTACAGACACAAAGTGAAGAGGTAGTGTTGAGACCCAGGTATGGCTGACTGTAGAGTCTGTCAAGAGCCAGGCCTACGGATGTGTCTTTGCTATGGTGGTACAGCATAGACCATCCATAGCTGACGAGTCACAGCTATCACTTGGCAACCCAATCCTTTGCTGCCTGTCCAAAGCACTCAGGCTACAGTCTGTGGCCAAGAGCAGGTAGAGGCTATAGGTCTTCTTTAAAATGTTCAGTATAGGCAGAGCAGCCAGACAAAAGCCAGATGCCCATACCAGAAAGGACACCAAACAATAAGAAGTGCATGGGATAGGAGGAGAGCTGAGGGAAGCCCAGAACCACAGTAATGGGAAGGAGTGGATGAGGAGAGGCTCAGTGGGTTATGTTCTTCCAGAGGACCTAGGTTCAATTCCCAGCGCTTAAACGTGGAGGCTCACAACCATCTGTAAGTCCAGCTCTAAGAGGTCTACACCCTCTTCTGGCCTCCCTGGGCACATCAGACATACATGGTGCATAGACATATATGCAGACAGAAAGCTCATACACATAAAATAAATAAATAAATTTAATTGAAAAAAAAAAAGAGCAAATGATGGGATGGCCTGAGTCTAACAGACTGGATTTGGATTGAGTTTTATTGACATTATTAGTATTAAACCTTGTAACTATTATTTAACTTGGAACACTCCCCAAGTTCTAGTACAGACAAAGAGAACAAAGAATATAACTTTAGTGTAGACAGCTTACCTGCCATGGACAAGGATCCACTCCCAGCACAAAAAACAACAAAACACATACCTCAAAAGAACTTCACATTTCCCATGAAGGACTATTGTGGAGATTAAAACTGACAGTGCACCTTCAGTATCCTGCACACTGTTGGACTCAATTTAACAGTAGTATTTATTATATTAAATTAATTATAGATATGTCATTCCTAGAGACCCTCTGATGGCCAAGAGATGACTTAAAGCTCTCCAGAGCAACAAAGTTAGGGATGTAGAAACTGACAGAATCCTAACTAGATTTGGAGACTTTCCATGCGGAAGGCTGGCAACTCAGCATGACCACTGCAGGCCATAGAGGACATAGATGGCCTTCTCTTGGGAACTCCATAGATCCTAGCTGTGAGCTCATGTGTGTTCTCAAAGCCTGATTCTTCATCAATATCATACTCCATAGCCACGTTTTATTATTCCTGATAATATAGAAAGTACACTTTAAAAAGTGCTATGGGGCCGGGCGTGGTGGCACACGCCTTTAGTCCCAGCACTCGGGAGGCAGAGGCAGGTGGATTTCTGAGTTCGAGGCCAGCCTGGTCTACAAAGTGAGTGCCAGGACAGCCAGGGCTACACAGAGAAACCCTGTCTCGAAAAAAACAAAACAAAACAAAACAAAAAAAAAGTGCTATGGGTATTGGCCAGGCATAGTGGCACACACCTTTAATCCCAGCACTCAAGAGACAGAGGCTGAGACAGACATATCTCTGTGAGTTTGAAGCTAGCCTTGTCTACATAGTGAGTTACAGGTTAGTCAAGGCTTATAGTGAGACCATCTCAAATAAACAAGGGAACAAATTAACTAATTAATTAAGTTTAAAAAATAATAAAGACTGTAGGTGCTATCCTGGTGGCATATGTCTTTAATCCCAGCATTTAGGAAGCTGAGACAGAAGGATGGCTATTGAGTCAAAGCCACCCTGGTCTACAGAGTAAATTCCAGGCCAGCCAAAGTTACATAGTGAAAATTTGTCAAACAACACTTCACCCCATAAGAAAAACATTTAAAAAGTGGGGATATTATATGAGAATTAAGCCGGCTCTGTATCACTTACCTAGCTGGGCCAGAGACCCTGGTACACATATTTAACCCTTCTGCCTTAAAGTTTTCATACGTCTCTGTTGGGTGGTTGAGAACCAACACTTAAAATACTATGCTGGACATGCAGCAAGTTTCACTTGATAAATAAAAATGTTATTTTGTATCTCTGTCATAAATGTACAGTACCAAACCAACCTCCCAAGGAGGATGTGTGTGCAGAAGAAAAGATGCTTGCTGCTCCTCCAGAGGACTAGAGCTTTGTTCCCAGCAGCTGCATCCAGTAGCTTACAATCATCTTAGATCTAGCTGTCCCAGAACTCACTGTGTAGACGCAGAGGTCCGCCTGCTCTGCCTCTTGAGTGCTGGATTTAAAGGTATATGCCAACAAATCTACTTGTAGTGATTTACTCCCAAAGGTGTACTATATTCACAGATGGTCTAAGAAACATATAGGGCTGTTAACTGTGTATCATAATAGCTGAGGGTGATAGGGAATGTCAAGCAGGAACTATATACATTGTAATCCTAGTGCTCAGCAAGTGGGGACATAAGCATCACGGGAGCTTCAAGTTTGAGTTCAGCCTGGACAATACAGCAAGAATCCCATCTCCAAAACCAAAACAATACAGAAATTAATAGCAATAGTGGCCTATAAATATCAACCATTCTTTGCATTTATACAGAGTATAAACAGAGTATTAAATAAGACCTTAGCTAGAGGGGTTTGGTTACAGAAATTAAAAGAATTCTCTAAGTAACAAAACCAAAACAAAGTGACAAAATGAGCCTACCACTGAGGTTACACAACTATTAATTCAGTGCCAACCTGATGCCATCTGTTCCTCAACCGTTCTCTACCCTGTGATATTGTGAGGCAAATTCTAGATGTACTCAGTATGTGTTTCTGAGAAGCAAGGGACATTCAGGAAAAAGGTTATGTATAAAAGTTGAATCTTGGAAAGGTTCTCAATGTGATCAAACTTTCCCAGAGAGGATAGCTTTGCTCAGCATGAGGGGATGTAGTGTATGTCTAAGGTCTAGCATGACTCAAGTCATAAATGGTTTAGATTTGCAGCCAGTTAAAAGCCACTAGAATAAAGGTATCCCACCTAAAATAGCACTAAAGTGATGGGGGAGGGGCAACACAGTCAGATGGACAGACAGAATGTTCCAGATTTATTAAGGGCTTAACTGTGGAGAACAAAGCTTTGAAACTTTTAGGAGAGAGCTATTGAGAAGGCTGTGGGGTGAAGCACTTTAGGCCAAGCCTGATGACCTGACTAGGACCCAGGTGGTGAGAAGAAAGAACAGATTACTGAACTTTGTCCTCTGACCCGAACATGTGCACACAACACATAGACACATCCATAAAACAAACCAATTTAATTATAAAGTTAAGAAATATTTTAGAATATATTGACAATTTCTTTTTAGGGATCAATAGCAGAGAAAGGGAAAGTCTATTAAAATATAAATGTTATAAATCACAAAAGATTCAATTCCATTAAATACTGAATGGCTAGGAACACTTACTACTCTCAGAGAGGACCTAAATTGCCAGCCCCTGTATTAGGTTGCTCAGAGCTACTGTAACTCCAGCTCTAAGAGACCTCTGACCTCTGGGGGCACCAGCGCTTACATATAGATACCCACACACAGACACATAAACACATACATTTACTAAAAATAAATCTTAAAAAAACTCTAGGCATAAAAAATTATCATATAGAGGGCTGGAGAGATGGCTCAGTGGTTAAGAGCACTGACTGTTTTTCCAAAGGTCCTGAGTTCAATTCCCAGCAACCACATGGTGGTTCACAACCATCTGTAATAGGATCTGATGCCCTCTTCTGGTGTGTCTGAAATCAGTGATAGTGTACTCATATACATAAAATAAATCTTAAAAAAAATCATTTATAGAAAAAAGAAATCAGAAACTGAAAGATGTTATTATAACATGAGTAGACAAAATATTCACACTCAGGATAATACAAAGAACCCTAAAAATCCTTAGGAAGATGCTGACTCAGTGGAAGTGGGATAAGGACTTCACATGTATTTTAAGAGAAAATATAAATGGCTGGCACACAGAAGAAACCTTTTAGCCCCATGTGCAATCTAAAAAATGAAAATAACCAAAAAGCAAAAAACAAAACAAAACAAAAAAAAACCCCCAAAACCCAAAAAAACAAAACAAAACCAACACAGGATACCATCTCACATCCAACAGATCCATAAAAATTTAAAAGTCTGACCAGATCAAGATTAGCAAAGACACACATGCTAGCAGTAGTGTAAACTCAAAAAATCCACAGCAACAATCCAGAATTACCTTCCTATCAAAGATTCCACAGCATTCCCGAGAATACACTTAATGACAACCATCTTGAAAATGAGGTCCAAGGACTTGCAGCAGCAGCTGCTGAGAGCCTGACAACTACTCAGGGTGCCAACCAGACAGGCAGGAACCCAGCACCCTATGACTTATGCAAACCCTACAGGTGATCCTGATGGGCTAAAGTTTGGGAACGGCTGCTTTTGAATGTGTATGTACATAAGTACAGGACACACACAGTACATGTTTGAAACAGTGAAAGCAAGGAACCCAACAGCCCGAACAACCACTAAACAGATCACTGGGAAGATACCTTGAGACCTAATCATGCAAAATGAGGATGCTGAACTGGGAAAGTGGCTCATGTCTGTACAATTCCTGCACTGAGGGGCTGAGGAAGGACAACTATGAGTTCGGGGCCAGTCTGGATGGACTACAGAGTAAGTTCTAGGAGCCTGGACTGAAGAGTAAGACCTTGTCCCTTAAAAAATTCTTCTAAAGAAGCTGGAAATGTGGCTCAGTGGTTAAGAGCACTGACTGCAGCCGGGCGTGGTGGTGCACGCCTTTAACCCCAGCACTTGGGAGGCAGAGGCAAGCGGATTTCTGAGTTCGAGGCCAGCCTGGTCTACAGAGTGAGTTCCAGGACAGCCAGGGCTACACAGAGAAACCCTGTCTCGAAAAACCAAAAAAAAAAAAAAAAAAAAAGAGCACTGACTGCGCTTCCAGAGGTCCTGAGCTCAATTTCCCAGGAAGCACATGGTGGCTCATGACCATCTGTAATGGGGTCAGATGTCATCTCCTAGTGTGTCTGAAGAGAGCAACAGTATACACACATATATAAATTAAGTAAGAAAATCTTTAAAAAAACAAAACAAAACAAAAAACTTTGCTTTCTCTTCTCCTTTCCTCCACCATCGTGCACGCTACGCCTGATTCGGCTTCTCACCATGTCTTCTCACAAGACTTTCCAAATTCAGAGATTCCTGGCCAAGAAACAAAAGCAAAATTGTCCCATTCCTCAGTGGATCCAGAAGAAAACTGGTAACAAAGTCAGGTTCAACTCTAAGAGAAGACACTGGAGGAGAACGAAGCTGGGTCTGTAAGGATTCACACAATGGCAAGACTGAGGATTTATACTGAATTGTCATCAATCAGTCCTACCAGATGGATTTCAACATTTTAAACCTGGAGACTTGCTCGTGTCTTAAATTAGGATGTTTGTCCAGTAATAAAATATAGACCCTTTCAAAAAAAAGCTTCTAAAAATAAAACAACCTCCCCAAAGGAAAAAAAATGGATAAACTACAACTATACATGTAACATAGATGGATCTCAATGCTGAATGAAAAAAACAAACTACATAGGAACATCTATCTTTAAGCTTTGTTTAAAGCTTCAAGGCATGGAGGGGGAGAGTCTCTATTGTCTGGGGATATGAACTGAAGTTCAGGAACAACCATCCCAAAATGCTGCTGGAAAATGCTGATTACCTCACACCGAGGGCACGGTGGGGCACAGCAGAGGACTGCAGGAAGGACTCTTTACCTTCCCTCATAACCTAAAGGCAGACCTGTGCAAAAGTTAAAGAACTGTCATGAACCTACTCCCTGCAATCTCACAACCAGGAGAAACTGAACTAAGACGTCACAACATGGCCCAGAAACCATCTATCACAGGCTCCTCCCTTTTCTGCTGTGGGAGCCTCAGGGCCTCCACCACACACCTTTTTCCTGTAAAATGGGTTGGGTGTTCGCTTTCTTTCATGCCATGCATGCCCCGGTACATGCAATCAACTTGTAAAGGCTATACATGCCACCTCACCTGTTAATTTTTTCCGCTGTGATTGATCTCACAGACTCAAGTATAGAACCCTCAGAGGATAAAGGAAGACGTTTTTTCGTTCTCTGTAGATCCATGCAAAACAAAGCCCAATAAACCTCAGGAGAACAAGTGAGCAGTGGGTGACTGACAGGGGAAGAGTGCAGAGGACTTTATGGTACTCCCGATGGTAGAATTGGCTTTTTATTTCTATTTATTTAGTGTGAAGGGCGAGAGAAGAAGAGTGAGAGCTCAGCCCCTGTGGAGGTCACTGAATTTCAGGAGTCCGTGCTCTTCTCCCACCACATGGTTTCCAGAGAGGGGAGCTCCAGTTGTCAGGCTTGGTGGTAAGTGTCATCTGAGATGTCTCACCAGCCCATATTCTGATTTTTTTTTTTTATGTCTAATCGTACACTGTAGCTGCCTTCAGACACACCAGAAGAGGGCATCAGACCCCATTACAGATGGTTGTGAGCCACCATGTGGTTGCTGGGAATTGAACTCAGGACCTCTGAGCAGTCAATGATCTTAACTACCGAGCCATCTCTCCAGTCCCCCTCCCCCATATTCTGATTTTTGGAAATTTTCTTTTATTTATTTATTTAAAATTTTTTTCTGAGAGGGTCTCACTGTATAACGGTCCATATTCTGATTTTTAAAAGCTGGGTAAAGAGTTTGTTTACGCATATCTTCTATTCTTGAAACTATACATATGCATTAGTTATTTTATGTTGCCAGGCAAGTGGCACATATCATACAAATACCAGCACTTGGAAGTTTGAAGCAGGAAGACTGTCTCCAGTTCAAGGCCAGTCTGAGCCATATAGTAAATTCCATGCCAAACTAGGCTACTAATGAGACCCTGTCTAAAAAGACTAAAACCAAGCAATTCTCCATTGTATTTGCAATAAATTAATTTTACAAAACAATTCAGAGTGTACAGGGCCACTACAGCAAACACTGCAAGGAAGAACTGCGACCATGAATAACTACATGTGTGGTACCTGAAGGGTTAAGCTAGTTTCTCCGCCAAAAGGACGGGAGGACGGCAGCTGGGCCACAGTGGGAGTTCCTGGCTCCAGCTGGCTTGGCAGGGATCAAGCTCCACGCCCAGGAACAGCCACCTGGGGGAGGGGTCTGGACAGGTGGTACCTACAGTCTCTGGTGACCTGATCTATGTGAAAGGCTGGATCCAATCAGATGTGGGCCTCCTGTTAGAGCTCTTCCAGCTGCTAAGTCTTCCGGGTGGCAGCCCGAAGATGGTGAGAAGGGGAAGAGAGCCTAGGTGGCAGGGTGGGGGAGGAGAAGGAAGTGGGTGGGCTGGGCTCAGATACCAGGGGAGGCTACAGGGATTATCACCTGCTGAGAGTGAGATTAGGTTTCTTGGGAAGGGCTCTTCTATCTAATGCTCCCTTGAAAGCTGTCTCCCAGTGGCTTTTCTCTGCTGGACAGATGGTGTCTGAGCTGTCTCCTGGAGGGTGGGCTTCTTGAGGGAATGGTGGAAATGGAGTGGAGCCTGCTCCCTGCTCCTCAGAAGCCTGCTTAGCCTTGGGATTCCCTCCCTTCCAACAACTGCAGCCTGTGTTACGCTTAGTCAGAGCTTATTCAGAGTAGGCGGGGCCTGTTGTCTGTCATACAGGTTACTCCCATCTAGCTTTTACAGCACCCAACTGCTTAACGCTTACACACGAGGCTTACATTTGTGGAAGCTGAAGCTTGGTAAAGTTAAACACTTGTCCAGAGTCAAAGAGCAAGTAACTAACACTTGAATACAAAAGGCCACAGCCCCAGCAGAAAACAATTATCTGCTCTAGTGTATTCTCCTTATGAGAGCAAGCACCTCCTCACTGTTCAGTCCAGATGGCTGGACCCTCTCTCTCTCCTCCTTCCTCCCACCAAGCAGCAGCAAAACCAGTGTATCAAGCTATGACCACTGCTCCCCACGGCTGCCAGAAATCTGCATGGTATAAGCAGCTCCCACCATCTTGTTCCTGCTCATGCCTGAGGACTTCACCCTTCAGACAGTGGTTCTCACCCTTCCTAACGAACGACCCTTTAATGCAGTTCCTCATGGTGTGGTGAGCCCCAAACAAAATTATTTTCATTGCTACTTCATAACTGTAATTTTGTTGCCATGAACCACAGTGTAAATATCTGATATGCATACACTGTGAGAGGACTGCTCGACCCCCACAGGGGTGGCAACTCACAGGCTGAGATCCCTGCTCCAGAGTGAGCAGAGCTTCTCCTGAAGCTTAAGTTGGATCTGATCATCTTTTGGCTCAAAACCCCTCTCTGCCTGTGGGAATAAAAGCAGTGTTCTATGTGGCCTGCAGGAGGACCTGGCTGCAGGTTACGTCAGGCTCAATTTCTACACACTCTTTGCCTCTATCATATGAACATGTCTGAAGTCTTTATTGGACTTGCTGTCCTCTCTATTTCAATATTCTTTCCCCTAATACTTGCATGGATCACACTACTATACTCAGGCCCGAGGAAGCCCTTATCAAAGGCCTTCCTGATGAGTCTAGCTAGCAACAGAATGTTCTTCTCTTGTATTTTTTTCTATGGTCCTAAATACTACCTGCTATGTTAGGTACTTCGCCTCTCTCTCTCTTACTAGGATGTCAGCTGAATGACAAGACAGTGCTCGCACTATTTGCTCAAGCTCTAGCTCAATGCCTGACATACAGCAGGAACTCTGTATTTGTTAATGAACAAATGAATGAATGACCAACATCCCTCAGGAAATGACTCACTTTAGAGAGGAAGGCTGCCCAAATACCCTTGGCTTTTTCTTAGTCTTGTGACCTTTGGTAGCCCCAGAGCAGTGGTCAATGTCCTTCCCTGTTACAAAATGTCCTGGGTACATACCATCAGCACCATGTCATCCTCTTATGCTTCCGGGCATGTGTACACACACGGGGATGGACATGAGAGCTGGAACACAGGACTGGTTCTAGGAGGGGGAGTGAGCATGGGCACTGAGAGATCAGGGACAGTGAACTCTAGGGCACTTATCTTGTTATTCCTGCCCTGCCAAGGCCCCTATACCTCATACACTCCGGCTTTTATCTTCATGAATAAAAAAAAAAAAATCACTGGATAGTTGAGGGGGCTGATACACACCTGTAATCGCAGCATTCAGGAGGCTGAGGCAGGATGACTAAGTTCAAGGCCAGCCTGGGGTGTATACCAAGGGGTGTGTGTGTGGGAGGGGTAGAGAGAAAGTTAGTGGAAGATTTTGAGTCAAGTCAATAACAGTTTTTGACCTACAATTTTAAAAGGCTCACGTTTGCTGTGTGAAGGGAGCCAGGGCAAAGCAGGGAGACCATGGGGGAAGTTCCCTTGACTTGGTGAAAGAGAGAATGAGCAATAGCTGTTTAATTCCTAGCCTTGGCCTGGCTATTTCCATTGCATCCTGGGCTTCTATTCAGCTGTTCTCATGTCTGTTCTATCAGCACCCTGGTGAGGTGAGTGTCAGCAGAATCCACATTTTACAGAGAAGAAATCTGAGGCTCTGAGACACAAAGTCACCTATTAAAGATTATACAGAAAATCATTAAGAAATCTGACAACAAATGCTGGCAAGGGTGTGGTGAGAGAGGAGCCCTTACTTACTGTTGCTAAGGATGCATGCTAGTACAGCCATTATGGAAATCATAGGAGGGTTCTCAACAATTTTAAAATAGAGGTACAGTATGACCCAGCTATAGTACTTCTAGGCATCTGCCCAAAGAACTTCATATCCTACCACTGAAGTCCTTGTATATCCACAGTCACTACTGCTCTACTAACAAGGAAATGGAGCCAGCCTATATGTCCATCAACAAAAGAATGGATAATGGAAGTGTGGTGTGTATATGTGTACACACAAATACATTATGTGTGTGTGCATACACATATCTTTGTCTTACTGAACATGCATATATGAATGTGTGCAAGCAAGCACGCACGTGCACGCACGCACACACACACACACACACACACACACAAATCAGGTCCTAAAGAAACCCAGGACAAGGCTCACTTAGGCCCTGAGGCTCCTCCTAGCACTTCTTACCCTGTCCCCCACCCTAAACCTCTCCAGCCCTCTCTTCACATCTCTTCCCCTAGCTTTTCATTCCTATATAATCATGCCATTTTGGCCATATGCTCTTGTTGATCCTTGGCTCTTGGCTCTTTTTCCCTTCTTTTTTCTTCTTCTTGTTTCCGTGCCCCTCTCATTGTCCAGTTTAGTCTGAAATCTTCCAGATGCCATACTCCCCCTCATACATCTGTATGTATGTATGTATGTATGTATGTATGTATATGTATGTGGTGTGTGCAGAATGGAATTTTATTCAGTCATAAAGAAAACTGAAATTATGAGCTTTGCAAAGAAATGGATGAATCTAGAAATTTTATTAAATAAAATATTGAAAATATAAATAAAGACAAAATATGACACAATCTCAGGAAGATAAAAGAATTACACTCTGATAAATGGATCCTAGGCTGTAATGTGCAAGCGTGTGTGTGTGTGTGTGTGTGTGTGTGTGTGTGTAAGTGAGTGTAAATGTGGGTAAAGCCAAAATAACTAGGATGGAGACCAAGTGGAGATAATATAGGTGGTAAGGAAGTACAGTGGTGGGCAAAAGAACACATGAGATGTGAAAAAAGAAGCAACTGGGGAGGAAGGTTAGACAAGGGAAGGAGAATCTACTATAACCCATTGTTTGAGATGCCGTAACGATACCTAATGTTGTGTGCTAACTAAAAAAAAAAAAAAGTTATACAGCAAAGAGCCAGCCTCCAGCGGTGCTCTATATCTACTGACAGGCTACACCTATCAACATCCTAACCGGGCTTCAAAGTCCAGTTCCAAGCCAACCTATCCCTAAAAGCCTCACCCAAGCTTATCCAATGGCCTGTTCCCTGTCAAGAAAGTATCAGAGGAGCTACCACCCACTGAGTGCTCCTTAGGTGCTGGGTGCACTACTCCCAACTCATGGGTCATGTAATCTTCCTGCTTGGGCCTCTCTAGTGCCAGGACTATCTGCCTGTTTACTGAGCCTACCTCTAAATGTGATAGCTCATGTGATATGCCACTGACTGAGCGAGGCAAAGTCACAGGCAAGTTTGTATGATGTCTTACTGTCACAACTAACTCGTTCCTCACTTATTTTGCTTTTGATAGTCTTAATATGCAGCTAAGGCTACCCTGGAATTCAATTCACCATGTAGCCCAGCCTAATCTCAAACTTGTGGCAATCTGTAATGGAGGGCTTTTCCACTGTGTACAAGTTCCTCAAAATAATGATTCTGAGACTTGCTATTTCATGAAGAAATGCTTAGGCCAATAGCTTTGGCTTGTTCCCTGGCTGAGTTGTAACTTATTTATCCATTCATTCTAATCTGCGTCCCACCATGTGGCTGGTTACCTCTCCTCAGCTTCATGTGACCATCTCCTTCAGCATTTGGGGACAATCTCCCCACTTATTCTATTCTGAGGGCCAAATGATTGGTTCCCTTCTTCTCAGTTTATTCATGCCTGACTCTTTCCCAGAATTCTTCTTTCTCTCTGCTGGTATTCCCACCTCCTATTTCCTGCCTCAGCTCATTGGTCACAGGCGATTTTTTACTGACAGGTAATGCTTCCATATAGTTCCCAATAGATTCTCTCTACAACAATCTTCCTTCCCCAGACTTCTAGGTGCTGATATTACAGGTAGGAGCCACCAAAATAATCATGATGGTGATAATAGTAATAATAATAATAACAATAATTTTTAAAACTTTAAGTTATATGTATGTGTCTGTGGCGGTCAGAAGAGGGTGTAGAACCTTCTGGAACTGGAGTTACAGGAGGTGCTGGGGAGTGAACCCTGGGTTCTGCAAGAACAAGAAGCACTCTTCCACTTCTGAGGCAGCTCTCTAGCTTCCCACTTCTTTCTTTTTTCTGGTCATAGGCAGAGCTCCACCAGATTACACTGTGGCACTGCTCTACTACTCTGAAGTATACAAGCTTGTTTGAATTCTCCTAATCAGACTCTAAAAGGCTTACATTTAAAATCAAAATCCACAAAGACATTTTGCTGGCCCATCTACAGTGCTGGCCTTAGCTTAGAACTTAGGCAAAAAGACACAAAAGGATCAAGAGTCACGGGGTTAAATGAAGGCAGAAAAGAAAACCTTCTTGAGCTGTCAGTCCCTCAAAAACAAAATGAAACAAAACAAAAAACCCCCAAATGGACCTTTTAAGCCTCGCATGGTGGCACAGACCTAGAATCCCACCACCGAAGGCTATGAGTTTGACGCCACCCAGGGCTACAAAATAAGACTGTCTGGAGAAAGGGGAGGAGGGGAGGAAGGAAATGCATCCTTTGGCTATTCTGCTTTATTTTATTTTATAAACAGGGTCTCACCAGGCACTTGGAAAGCAGAGACAAGTGGATCTCTGTGAGTTTGAGGCCAGCCTGGTCTACATATACATAGAGAGGTTCTAGGACAACCAGGGTAATATATAGACCCCTGTCTCAAAAATACATAAAATAAAATAAGTATACATGGCTTCACTATGCCACTCTGGCTGTTTTGAAACTTGTTATGTAGTCAAGGCTGGCCTGGAACTCATAGAGATCTACCTACCTCTGCCTGTCATGCATTGAGATAGAGGTGAGTGCACCTGGCCTACCTTTTTAGCTCTTAAAACAGTGAACATTGTGAGTTTTAGCCATGACCCTGTAGACAGGTGGAAGACTCCCATGCTCTAACTTCATTCTGGAGAGACTTGCAAAGCAGGAAGGGCAATGATTTTCAGTTCCCGTAAGTCTACAGCAACAGCTGATTCAGCTAGATGAGGTCACCTTCACAAACCTCCTGACTAGCAGCTGAGAGGGTAAAAGCAGGAAATTAGAGGATACTGAATGGCTAAGTTCAAACATGCCTGTGGCAAATCCTACAATAACCCTAAGCCCTGGAGCATCCCCTTGCAGACAAACTTTCTCAGCTGGCAGGTCAGTGGGTATCCCTCAGATTCCAAGATGCTTCCCCAACCCTCCCTCTACACATTCTCAAATACACTGGGAAGAGCAACACAGAGAACCCGGCTTTGGAGCACACCTCTCTAGGTTCAAATCTATGTTTTATCTTATACAAGCTGAGGACCTTAAGCATCTCTCTGGGTCTCTCTTTCCTGTAAAGAAGGTAGGGCCACTTACTAGTCAGTCTATGCTTCTGACACAGTGCCGGGGAGGCAGAGGCAAGTGGATGCTTACTTGGAGCTTGCTGGCCAGCCAGCCATGCCTGATGGGAGAGCTGCAGGCAAATGACAAAACCCATCTCAAAGGAGGGAAATAACATCCTGAGGATGACCCCTGAGGTTTTGTCTTTTGCCCTTCATAGGCATCCAAGTGAATACACACAAAAATGCACACACACATTAAGAAACTATTTAGAGATACCTGGCAAAAAGAATGCATATAAATTACTGAGTACAGCACTTGGTACTTGATGAGCATTCAAAAGGTCTACACAGAAAGTTCCACGACACCCAGGTCTACACAGAAAAACTCTGTAAAAAACCAAAACCAAACCAACCAAACCAGATAAACAAAGGTAGGTCGAAAGAACGCTATTAATAGTGTTCTTAGTAGATTCAGTTTAGTTGTTTTGAGACAGACAGGGTTTTTTCCAGGTTGGCTTTCAACTCTGTGTAGCTGAGGATGCTGCTGAACTCTTTCCAAACACTGAGATCATAAGCTACATGTCCTCTATACCCCACTTTAACTTAGGTTCTAAAAAGCTGATCTGGCTGCAGTGTTGAGGCAGGTGTAATTTTTCTCCAGTCTTGTTCTCCTGCCTTTTAGCCTATCCTTCTAGATGCTCATAAACTGGACAAGAAAGATAAGAAAACCTCCAGAGGCACTGAGGAGATAGGGGTGATTTCTGCCCTGGTCAAAGGGAAGGAAATCTGTGGTGCTCTGCCCTGTAGAAAGAGGGCGTGGCCCACTCAGGGAGGGGAGAGAATCCAGGCTTGAAAAACATCCCTAAGCCACCTGGCCACCTGTACTATTTTTGCCTCCCCTGTGGTAATTTCTGCCAATGACACAAAGCTCTGGAATGTAACCCCCCCTCAATACATGGAGACACACACACACTTTCTCTCACAGAAGCATAGCTGTACTTTGCAGTCCTCCCAGGATGTGTTCAGAGCTAGCCTACAGGAAATGGTCAATAAAGAGCCTCCGATTGATTAATGAAGAAAGGGAGTATTCTCTGCCATTAAGCAAATATTAATGAGTACTGTGAGTACTATGTTGGTCTCTGGGGATCTGAAGTGACTAGGGTGGGTTTCTAGTTTTGGTGTGTGTCCCGTGTCGTTCCCCCCCCCCCCCACCCCCCCAGTTTAGAATCAGCAGAGAGAACAAAATCAAAGACCTATAGTGCTGGATACAACAGCTACAGCAGCAACATTTCTAGTGCTCCACCCCCACTCCCAAATGGGACAAAGGGCTTCTGAGGCAGACTGCTTGGGTTCAAAGCACTACTTTGACACTTACTAGCTATATTTCTGTGATGTTTTCTTCTCTGTCCCTTCATTCTCCTCCACAATGAAATTAAAAGAGTTAATTCTTCCTGGTTTGAGTTTGTCTTTTGTTTTGTTTGTGTTTTTTGAGATAGTGTCTCAAGACCTGAGGTCGATTCCTAACATTCATATGAAAAGCCAGGTGTGGTGGTATGCACCTGTAACAATATTACTTGAGAGATGGAGACAGGCTGGTCCCTAGGCCAGCTGTTTAGACTGAGCAGCAAGAGACCATGTTTCAAAATAAAGTGGAGAATGACAGAGGAGGATAGTTGAAACCAATCTCTGGCTTCCTCAACATCTGCACACAGAGACAAGTATACACATACACACCTATACAACACACACAGATACAACATACACAGAGGGGAAAAAAAAGAAACACGGCTACTGCCCAACAGCAGTATGTGATGATGCCCAGACTCAACCCAAAACTACAATTCTACAGTCCAGGCTCCCAACTACATAACCTCCTTCTCTTAAAGCTCAGACACAAGGGACCAGAGAGATGGCTTCTCAGGTAAAATGGCTTGCCACAAGCCTTTAATCCCAGCACTCAGGAGGCAGAAGCTAGTGGATCTCTGTGAGTTTGAGGTCAACATGGTCTAAAAGCAAGTTCTAGGTCAGCCAGAGATATTGTGAGACCCTTGTGTCCAAAACCAAAAAGTGCTTGTCAATCAAATCTCGTCAGACCTGTGTTCGATCCTCCAAACACACAAAAAGATAGATGAGAACAGCCAGGCATAGTGGCATATGCTTTTAGTCCTATCACTCAAGAGGCAGAGGCAGGTGGATCTCTGAGTTTAAGACCAGTCTAGTCTGCACAGCAAGTTCCAGGACAACCAGGGCTGTTGCATAGAAAAACCCTATCTTAGAAAAAAAAAAAAAGATAGGAATGAACTGATTCCATAAAAGTGTCCTCTGCCCTCCACACACTTGCTATTATGGCACACAATAATGATGATGATATTCATAATCATAACGATGAAGTAAAACAGAAAGAAAATGAAAAGACCTAGCACAGTGCCACAAACAGAGACCCCTCAAAGGAAGATCTGGTGGTCATCAGGCCATTATGCCTGACCCTTCCAAGGTAGGTACTGAGAAGACCAAAGGGGAGAGAACTCTTTTTTACCCTGAAGGGCTCTGAAAAGGGCCCAAAGGGTTAGATGTCAACTGCAGGCTTTGCTCCGAATTTCCACATACTTCTCTTATTGAAGTTTTGGGTACCAATATTGACCTCTATTCTCCTATAACCAGATCAGACCGAGAAAGGGCTGCAGGTGCAGACCACCTGCATAGACAGGCAGGCAGGACGGATGGACTTTTGTCTGGGCCTATACACCTTTCAGTTTCACCACTCAGCCACTACCCTGGCATCTTATAGCTGCACCTGCTGCTTGACCCAGTCCCAGGAGACCTAGAACACTAGACCTGGGCTTCCTCTCTGAGTCTTGCCTCCAAGGGTCATTTCTGAGTGACTCCCTAAAGATTTCTCTAGCATGGTTCCCTCAAGGTTCCATCTGCATGTGAGTGCTATGAGTATGGAAGGCAGATGGAGCATGGGTAGAACAAGGGATGGCTATTCTTGTTCTGAACCAGAGGTGAGTATGGGGTGAGGAGGTCTGTACCCTGGATTTTATATGTGAATGATATTGCTCTGGGCAGGGTCCAAGCTCCCACTAGTACCATAGCTGGGCAGGCAAGGACATACTGGGGTAGCCAATATCCATTTGAGTCACATTCAACAGTCTGAGCTTGCCTAGTAATTTTATGGTAGAGAGCAACCAATAGCCAAACCAGTGAGTAACCAAGCCACACAGAGAATGAAACTGAAAAGACCTAGAATTTGGTGAGCTTATTCTCCACAAGGCAGTATATGGGGCACTCTACATACACCAGCCATGATTAAGAATGCTTGCTAACCGGCTGCTAGATACTTAGCCACTAAGTGGTAGGATGGACCAGCAGTAGCTGTTAAGAGTGAATAAGATGATCCTGTGCTCAGTAAACACAGCACTTCCACCTTAGCTCCCCCCTAACCCCCGCCAAATTAACTCCCCTGTGAAACAACCTGTCTAGAAAGAACTATTTCTGCTTAATGATGTCTAGGTTTGGAGAAATAAGCTTGTCCTAACTCATGGAAATGGGGAAATGTTAAGTCAAGGTTTGTTTTTTTCTTTTTCCTGGTTGCAGGCTCGGTGAATGAATGAACGAACGAATGAATGAATGAATGAATGATACAGATATCTATGGCTGTGGCCTTAGTCAAGGAGGAGCAACAAGACCAAACATTTATAGTTTTCAAAGTGCTTTTTCACTTATCTCCTCCTTGTGCCTCTCTGCTAGTCCAGGAGGGAGGCAAAGCGGGTGTTATCTTTCTTCAGCATATGAGGCAGGCAACAGGCAGAGCTTAGGCAAGAGGCTTACGGCCATTGAACAAACAAGAAATGAGGGCATCCCAGAGAAACTCCACAGAGCCCACACAGTTTATGTGTAAGACATGGAGGCACTCACTGTGTGCTAGGCTTGCGTGCTCCCGTACACTTAAAATGTTCAACTCATAAATCTTCCAGTCATCAAATATGAAGGCATCTGCCATCTTAGAGTGGCAAAGATTAGAGAAAATCCACCCTGTTGCCAAATACTGAGTCAACAACATGGGTCCAGCTGTGTACCAGTTCTGACCGGAGGCCCTCCCTGGTGAGGGAGGCAGGCACAAGGCTGTGAGCCAAAGGTCTCTGTTTTCCTAACTCTTGAGCCAAAGGCTAGTCACATCTTCTGTAGCCCAAACATTTGCTTTCAGAAAGTAGCTCCTTTAATCCCAGCACTCTGGAGGTAGAGGCAGGCAGGTTTCTGAGTTCAAGGCCCGCCTGGTCTATATAACGAGTTCCAGGACAGCCAAGGCTAACCTAGGGCAACTTTGTCTAAAAAAAAAAAAAAAGAAAGAAAGAAAAAAGAAAAGAAAAAGAGAAGGAGAGAAAGAAAGAAAATTCCAACAATAATCAAAGCAACTTGACCACCTGTGACAGAAATGGGATAACAGCAATAGCAGTAGCTGTCACACTGAGTAGTTAGTTACTGTATGCCAGGCTCCAGGCATCTTAATAGTTGTTTTCAAGCTCAGCAGAGTGTTTCCAGAAAAGCACTGTAAGTTATTATCTCCTTGCTGTTTTTTTTTTTAACCATTTATTTATCTGTTTGTTTCTTTATGTGCAGTGAAATGGGGGAGGCTTGCCTATGGAAGTCAGGTGAAGTGGTGTCTTTCCATCTACATGTGAGTTCTGGGGTCTGAACTCATGTCATTAGGATGTATATATAGCAAATGCCTCTATCCACTGAGCCATTTCACCCACCCTTGCCCCTCCCCCCACTCCCATCAAACAGGTTTTACTCGTTAGTGCAGGCTAGCCTTGATGGCATTCTTCTTGCCTTAGCCTCCTTAGCCTCCCAAGTACTGGGACTTCAGGCAGGAGTTACTGTGCCCAGCTACTATATCCAACTCATTATTACTTACTTTTTGTCAGTCTGAGGTAGGGCTAGGCTAGTTTATAACTCCTTATATAGTCATGAACTTCTGATCCTCCTGAATACTGAGTTTTAGGCCTGGGTTACAAAGCCTGGGTAAGTGCAGTGCTAGGACTCGATCCCTAAGCTTCCTGCATACTAGGCAAACACTCTACCAAATGAATTGCACTTCTAACCCTACTGTACCTAACACTTCAATGGTGATCACCAATTTTCTCCCTAGGAGGCACTGGCAAGGCGAGTACCACAAACACCAGGAGCAGCTGCTACTAAGAGGGTGGAGGCCTCCAGAGACCCCAGAACCTTTCTCACTCATCCAGCTGTAGTCTCAGCCATTTTCTACATGTTTTGACACAGGGTCTCTGGAGTCCAGCTGGTCCTGACCTCAGTCTTGCCACACCCTCCCAGGTAGTTGCTTTTACTACCCTACTGAGAGGAGACAAGTAGAGAGGACTTGTGTTCACGGCAACAGGAGTTCCTCTGGGAGTTTGTGGCTTCTTCTGGCCGTCCACCACCCCCTGGAGAGAAGTGGATGGGGTGGACTTCTCCTTGGGCTTGGCAGGAGGCACAGCAAAGAAGCAACCTTATTAACTGTGTCCATCCTTGGCCAACAACCCCATGCATGTGACAAGGTGCATGTTCTTCACATGGAACTACTCTGGGGAAATTCCAGGGTACCTTTTGGACCCAAGAAGTCTCAAGGATGATAGACTGGCACAGCCCTGAACTATAAGTTAAGCTAACTATTTCTAAGCATGGTAACTAGGTCATCAGGTTCCTGGAGAAGCCAGCTGTGCCTGGGGGAGGAGGAGGGACGTTTTGTAGCCTACCAAGATCCCTACTTCCCCTCAGGCCACACCCTCCTCGAAATCTGCACCTGCTCTTGCCCTGAGCCCTCCCCCTAGTTGGCCCAGCTGTCTGGGCTCCCAGGGCCCCTCTCTGCCTTCCTCAGTGGGAAGGCCCTTTAGTAGGAGACACCTTATTGTCACCTGAGACTTTCGAAACTCCCCGCCTCTCTGGAGAGTAGTTTTGCTCAACCAGGGCAGCAAGAAAGCTAGGCCTCTTTGGGACTGCCAGGGTACCTTGCTGGCACAGTCATAGCAGGTGGCAGGAGACAGGTGATGTTTACCCTACAAAGGCTAGAGTTGCCAAAAGGCTTCAATCAGTCTTTTGAATCTGCACCTGGCTATGCGCCCCAAATAACAACCAGGGCGGCCTACCTGGTCTGCAGGTCCCAGGTGCCTCTCTCTCCCTGCAGCTCTGCCTGCTGAGTCCCACCTGGCAAGGATTCCTTTCTCCCAAGGGTTACTGGAGACATGACTGCATCCCATGTGTGCTTTGGGTCTCTCCCCTCCGAATCCAACATTACTATCAGCTACTCCCATCCCTGTTCCCCCAGGCCTCTATCAGTCTCTGCTTCCTTCTGCCTGACCAGTTTTACCCAGCACAGTAAAAGCCATGATAGCTCACCATCTCCCAGTGTTTCACATGCACCCTTCAGATCTGGCTGGCTGGTTCTTACCCATCTAGCCTGTCCCAGCCACATTCCTTTCACCTATTTAATCTTTCACTGAGTTGGGTGTGGTGGTGCAAGCCCATAACCCCAGAAAAGTGTCACAGGAGGACTGAGGTCAGGATCAGATGGGCTCTACAGAGACCCTGTTTCAAAACAGGGCGAAATGGCTGAGACTACAGACTGAGGAAGAACACTTGCACAGCAGGCTTAATGCCCTGGGTTCAACCTCTAGCATACAGGGTAGGAAAAGAACAAAGAAGCCTTCATGTTCCATATCTTCCAAACAGGTAATAGCACTGAAAACTGACTGAGTCTACGATAGGTCAGGCAGAAAGCTGAATGGTCTACACTCTACACAGTCATTCTCTCAAAAAATAGTGGCCAAATGTTACCACATTCCAAACATTCTGCTAGATGCTGATAATAAAGGAAAACTTTCCAGACAAAAGCAAATCCTCTGTGAGCTTTAGTCTCCCTGAATTAGAAAGTAAACATGTAAACATGTATACACGGGTAGCCTCTGGGGAAGTGAGACCTGAATGATAAAGAGAGTCCTAATCAGACCTGAGGCAGGCAGAGTGACTCTCAGCAGAGGAAAAAACACAGGAGCCTCTAAGGAAGAGACCCATTACCATTATCTTCACTTTACAGATGAGGAAATGGGAGACCTCAGCACAGAAAGCCACATTGCTGAAAGAGCTATGGGTACTTAAGCCCCCAGTGACATTTCCACTCTGACCCTTTCCACTGGAGTGCAGAAGAGTCTAGACTGGCAATCTAGCTGGCCAGGGGCCAGGTGGAAGGTGACGATGCAGACCGAGGGTGGAGGTCTCTCATGGGTAATCTAATGGGTGGTGGTGGTAGAAGCGGGACCATCTGGCAGAGGTCCAGGCCACCTGTAGGATGTAATCAGTGGTCTGGCCTCCTCCACGTTTTGAGTCTACACCACAGATTTGGCACAAGCCATTCACCAAGTGTTTGGGGCTTACTCCTGACTCAGAAGTGTTTGCTTCCTCAGGGACTGACAGTATACTACTACAGCTAGTAGTAACAACCCTCCTGTTCACTGTACAGACCCTAGCCAATCCCCTGCTGAAGCCTGGGCTCTGTGCCAGGCCCTTGGGAGAAAATAAACCAGTCCAGGTCTGCAGGAAAAGCAACAACATAGTGGCATAAGGATAGATTTTGGCACAAGGCATATCATCAGACTGTGCTCTGCCTCTTAGAAGATGTATTACTACGGAGGTCTCTGAGTCCTGGGTGTGCCCTCTTCACACTAGAGCAGTTGTGGAGACCAAATAAGATAATTATGTCAAGGGCATAAACATAGCACCTGGCACAGAGCAAGCAAGCACTCCACACACAACACCTGCTATTATTCTAACAACAGCAAGGCATTCTCTAACTTATGCCTTGCTTACTCCAGTAAGGTTGGCATTATTCTCTCAGGTTTATGGATTTGAAAATTGGAAGTTGCTTCACATGTGAGTTGTCCACGAGTTTGTTAAAAGTGATTAATAAATACTGTTTTGGCCTGGGTCTGAAATATACCTCAAAAAACGTATGTGTTAGCCAGGCACATTTTGTGATCCCAGGACTTTCCAGGCAGGAGGATTGTGGGTAAGTTTCAAGTTAGCTTGGACTACAGAGTGAGACTGTCTCAAAACAAAACCAAAACCCCCAGACCTCATGTGTTAAAGACATGGTTCCTAATGCAACAGTGTTCTGATGCAGGAACTTCAGGAAGGTAACTGGATGCACTCCGAGTGCAGGGCAGTCACGCGCTTACTGACTGGGCTCAAACCATTTTATTCAGAGGCTTGAAAGGTCTGCTCAACCTGTTAGCCCCAGCATGGCAACTATTCCAGACCTCTTCTCATCATTAAAGAGCAAATTTGTAACTTAATGGGCTTTGGGCAATAGGAAGCAAATCACTAGGGGCACACAGTGGTGGGCATTTTTTTTCCTAGTTCCCTCTCTTGTGTCACTGGCTTCCTTGATGCCATAAGGTAAGCAACTCTGCTTCACCATTTGTGGGCCATAAAGTTCTGCCTCACCACTCATAAATCAGGACAATGGAGCCAAGGGCAATAAACTGAAAGCTTCGAAACAGTGAGCTAAAATGTCTGGGAGCTGAGGGGACAGACAGATAGATGATCACATAGACTGATTCAAAGCGCAAGGCCACTAGCCAGTTCCATGGTGTGAAGCATTAAGACAGACTGCCAACAGAAAGTCTGTAGTCTCACTCATCACCACAGCCGTGGTGTCCCCATCCAAGGCATTCATTAGCATTTACTTATTTAAAGGAAATGAATGCAGCTTGAGGAGAGGCAGGCAGCAGCACAAGTAAGCTAGGAGTAACTAGCCAGACACAGGAGCAGGGCATGTTGAGGCAGGAAGTATAGGAAGGAGGATCAGGAGTACAAGGTGATCCTCAGCAACATCATGAAACTGAGGGCAGCAGCCTGGGATGCAGGAGACTCTCTCAAAAAGCTACCTGCCCCCAAACAAAGCAAAACAAAATAAACTCCAGGCAAACAGACTTGAAGTCTGACAGTCACTTCACTCTTTGTTTTAATTTCCTCCCTGGAAATGAGGCTGAAAGTAAGCCATCTTCCCTGGAAATGTGAACAAAAGGTTTGGTCCATTAGAAAAACCTATCATGTACAGGAAAGGAACCGTCACTATCTGCAGGCTGCTGTGGTGGTGCAGTTCTGGAAGCTAAACACTCTGAACTGGAACACTGGCTCCTCCAGGTATTGGCTGTGAGGCCCCAGCAGTATTCTTTTCTCTCAGCCTTGGTTTTCTTGATCATAAAATGAAGATGCTACCTACTTTATAGGCTGTTTCAAGTTCAAGAAATCAACTGCCTAAGCTCTAGTGTAAGGCAGGCCTGGAGTCAGGTTCTGGCTCTGCCTCTTGTTACAGCCCTTCAAGGCTCAGCTAGCAGCCTCCCTCTCTGGCTTGACCTGGTACTAACTGTGCTACTCAGGCTGCTGCCTTCCTCCTGTGCCTCAGTTGTGAAAGGGGCTAATAATAGTACCTACTGCATCGAGCGAGCGAGGCTGTGAGAATGGAATCAATTAGTACTTGTAGTGCATACTGAACAATGCCTGGCACAGAGTAAGCATTCAATAAATGTTAGGTGCTATTAATAGCAATGTTAACAATAATATTAATCACCAGGCGGAATAAGAGGAGGAGCTGCTTAGTCCTGGGACATGGGCATCCCATGAAATAATTCCAAAGAAGTGCTTGGACATGTGTCTAGAAGCAAGCCTTCAGCCTGTAAAAAGGGCATGAGGCTGGGCTCCTAAGTCCCAGTCCCACTGACCCTCTGGGGAGGGGAGTCAGGTTCCTCTGAAGGGACACTGTGTTCCCAGTGGTTGTGTTCCAGGCGCTGCCTGACTCTGACTTGGGGAACAAAGGCACATGTGTGTGGCCAGGGTGGAGGGAGGGGAATGTTTCCCTTTCAAGAGTTGGAACAAAGGATCTGAAGCATAGTTGAGTGCATTCCAATCTCCTCCCAGGCCAGCTCCCATTCTTCAGATGACTGTCCAAAAGGTTCGCAACCTTCCAGCTTCCTCCTGAAAGGTGACTAGGGAAGGGGTGGCCAGCTCTGTCACTCCAACCAGTCATCAATCTCCAAGAAGCAGGGTTTTAAGTGCAGAACCTTGGATACTTCCCTTAGGAACCTCTGTCCTATGCCCGAATGGATGGGTCGGAACCCGAGGGAGAAATCAGTTCATGGATGACACAGGGCACTCCCAAGTGACAGGTCTAATGCCCCTCTAGGGGAGAGTTTATAACTGATGGAGCCAGGGACAATGGCTGGGAGTTCTTTCCGACTGACCCCACAGTCTAGCATCAGAGGCAGACCTACTAGAAAGGCATTCCCAGTTCTAAAGGGAAGAGTACAGACTAGGACTGGAGGGAGAGACTAGGTGAAGGGGAAGGGAATAAGAGCAGAGAAAGTGACTGAAAGAGGAAAGGGAAGGGCATAAAAAAAAAGTAGGGGCATGCCTCTCGGAACACTACTTTGCAGTTTCCACACTCTGCAGCAGGAATCTGGCTGCTGGGCTGGGACAGGAAACAGTCTATGGAAGTCATTGCAATGGCATTTCCTGAAGAGCTCGAGAAAAAGCTCTAGTTCCGAGGGGAACTGTGCTCTCTACCCAGAGAACTCCATAGCTTAGAGCCAATGCAGGCCTGGCCTGAGACGGACTGGGGATGAAACCAAGCAGCAGCACAAGGACCCAAAGGTGGTTTCTCTCGACAAAACAGTGATGGAGGGACCCACGGAGCAGGACAGGACTGCCTGGATGATGGTCATGGTTCTGAACACTGCAGACCAAGAACTGACTTTCTGAGCCTTCCCAACAAGGCCAGGTCACACACTAGGTGACCAGTGAAGTCACTAATCTCTGAGCTTGCCTGCTCCTGTAACATGGAGATGGCACTGTCCTGATCACCAATCTGCATGGCTAAAGGTAGCACTAAGACAAGGTAGATGTGCAAGTGCTTTGTAACCTGAATGTGCTGGTCACTGTGCATGGAGACTTACTCTTGTGTAGCCAGTGACAAATGACCCTGTGATGACACTGTGTCTTGGAAAGAAGAAAGCCACTCTAAAAACTGCTGTGGACTAGCCTTCTTGGTGAAATCTGCCAAGGACTGAGGCCTGTGAGAACCAGGACTCCTAGGATATCAATTCCAAGATCTCATCATGAGGAAGAAGCTGAGGTCTGGGGCTGAACTGATCTGCAGACAGACTGAATATAGAGAGCTAACTAAGGGAGTAGATTTTTGGATATTTACCCTAAGACAAGGGAGAGCTTGGTCCACCAAGGCAGGTATACACTATAATTCATACCATGACAGAAGGCTGTCATGAGAACCTGCTAATGGGCAACTATAAACAAAAGGAGAATGGATGCTTTGTGAATGAGCCAAGAGTTCCATGGGACAGGTAATAAAAAGTATGACAGCAACATGTTGTCTGGCTCTCCAGATCTCAGCATACTTTAGTGTTTTATCATTGTGCCCAAGATTCAGGAAGGTCAAGAGTGTGGAGGTGGGAGCGGTGGGATGTTTACCTAGACAAGGTACAGTTTTCCAGGCAGAAACAGAAGAATGCAGGCGAGTCGATTGTAAAATCTATTTGGAGAGAAGGATTTCTGAAGGAGAGTTAGAGTTCGGTTACTTATTGGCATGAGATAGGGGCTCACTGTATAGCCCATGCTGGCCTTGAATTCACAATGTAGTCTGGGCTACCCTCAAACTCAAGCAATCTTTCTGCCTCAACCTCCTAAATGCTAGGATTATAGCCATGCACCACCATGCCCAGCTAACAGCTTATTCAGTCCGTATTCCACCTAGAATCTCCAAACAGCTCCCCGCCCCACCAAAAAAAAGGCTTCCAACGTGGCTAGACAGATCAGTCAATAATACACCATGTGCAAAGTTGGTCTCCTCTACCTGCATACCCACTTAAAGCCAAGTCGCCTTTTCATCTGCCAGGCACCAGCTTCCTCAAGAGGGGAGGACCTGCCTCCACCTTTACAGAAGTCTAAGCGTACCTACCTGTTTCAAACCTGTCTTGCAACACCCTCTCCCCAGCCTTCTCTCCATCCTTCCCCAAGCTTTCTGTGCCCTCATCTCCTACCATTCTGTTCCTTGCTGCTTCTTCAGGCAAACTGACTTCTTGCCATCCCTGAAAACGCCAAGCTGAGTATCTTTTCTCCTTAGTCCACTCCTCTGCTTGAGAAGCTCTCTATATGGACCCACACAGTGAACCACCTCCTTCAGATCTTGGCTCAAATACCACCTTCAGGTTTGCTGGGGTTCTGGATACAATATTCTAAGAACAGGCCTGGGCGACCAGAATAGGATATGTGGCATTCTGGAAGCTGGTTATTCTGAGAAATATATACTCAGAGACACATAGGAGTAACCCTGAAAGGCTGGTTGGCTGGCTGGCTTTCTTTCTTTTTCTTTCTCTCTTTCTTTCTTCCTTCCTTCCTTCCTTTCTTTCCTCCTTCCTTTCTTTTGGTTTTTGGTTTTTCAAGATAGGCATCCCCTGTGCAGCCTTAGCTGATCCGAGAAAAGCTGTTTTCATAAAGAAACATCTGTCACAAAAGTATTTATTTCTGTCAGTTGTGTCGGGTTGCTCTACAACTTTTATTACCTGAGACACTTTACAATATTTACTCACTATACTTTGTAGCTAAGCTTCCTGTAACTTGAAGTCACTGTATGAATTCCAAAACCCTATTCCTTCCTTCCATCTATTTATTTACTTATTTCTTGTTTTGAGACAGGGTGAGAGTTAGCCTCTCACTCCAAGGTCTGTCTGTCTACTGGGTTACAGGCATGTGCCATACACTCAGCCTCCTACTTCTTTATGTAGTTCAGGATGCGACAGAGGCCTCAATCATGAATCTAGCCATTCTTTGAGTTTGGCTCTTGTGCACAAATGACTTATCAAAATGTTTGGGGTTTTTGATAATTTGTCTTATGTCAAGATAATTCATACTCTAGCTACCCAACAGGTGATGGGTGAGCTATTTTTCATTTCCCTGTATCTTGGTTGTTCACTTTTTTGATCACTCCTTAAATTTCATCCATCCATCCACCCATCTATCTACTCCCTGGGTACGGCCATGCCATGGGCACATATGGAGGTCAGAAGACAACTCGAGATTAGTTCTTCCCTTCCACCAAGTGGAAACCAGGGATGTAACTCAAGATATCAGGCTTGTAGCATATACCTTTATAAGCTGAATTATCCTGCCAGGTCCTTTGATCACCATTATTAAAGTGCTGCCCTACCCTGCTGTGATAGGCATTATCTATAAACCAATCTGCTTTTTTTCCCCTTATTTCCTTCAGAGTTCATAGTATCAGCTGAAAGCTCGCTCTCCCCCCCTCTGTTTCCCCCCCCACACACACACAGAGAAAGGGGGCGGGGGGCAAACAAACTTGGGTCCTCTAGAAGAGTAGCAAGAGCTCTTAAACATTAAGCCATCTCTCTAGCTCCCAGGCTGTATCATCAATGGACTGCTGTGTACACACTGAGTGTGTGTGTGTGTGTGTGTGTGTGCGCGCGCGCACGCGCGCTCGAGTGCACGCACACTCGGCTTAGCTTGCACTTCTATGCATATGCACACAGAGGCTGGAGGTCAATCCTAGGTATTGCTCTTCAGAAGCTATCTACTTCACTGGCCTAGAACTCACACATTAGTCTAGAGTGGCTGGCCAGCAAGCCCCAGAAAGCCCTAGTCTCTGCCTACCAGCTTTGGGATTATGAGTGCACATCACTGTGTCTGGCATTTTTTTTTAAAAACATAGATTCTGAATTCTAGTGATCAAACTCAGGTTCTTTTTTTTTTTTTTTGGACGTGGGGGTTGGGGGGGGGGGATTAGAGGGTTGAGATGGTTTTTCTGTGTAGTCTTGGCTGTCCTAGAACTCACTCTGTAGACCAGCCTGCCTCTACTTCTCAAGTTGTTAGGATTAAAACTATGGGCTTGCCCAAACTCAGATTCTTATGCTAGCACAGCAAGCATTTTACAGACTGAGCCTCAGCCTCTATTATGTATTTTTTTTCTTTCTATCAGAACGAGTTACATGAGGCAAAAACTTATTCGTTTTGTTTAGTATTACTATCTGTTGTTTGTCTAGTATTGAGCCTAGCAGAGTAGAGGCTCAATAACTGGGTCAGAGGAGGCGCCCACCATTATTATTCTGGTTTGATAAGGTCCTTCCTTCAGAAACTTAGTATCTTTTCATCAGTGACTACTACACCCAAGACCTGTGCTCTGGGCTGAGATAACCAGTGAGCAAGATGTGGACTCTGCCTCAACTCCTGACAGAGTACAGCCTTGGAAATGCCTCTGGGCACCTACCTGACACTAACAGTTTCTTTCTTTATACAAAGTGCGAGGGATCATATGTAAAAGGTGAGTATCAAGCTGGTGGCAATTTGTCTCACTAGGTGAAACAAAGATCCCATGGGACTCTGTTTATCACTAGATGCCCAGTGGGAGTGGGGAAGACAGACTGAGCTGCAGGGACAATAGGATTCAGAGTGAACCCTTCAAGGAAAGAGGAGTCACAGGGAAGATCCTGCAGACTCTGGTTGGAGGGCAGGGATGGGGGCAGAAATCCTGATAGGCTTAGGTTGTTGAAAGGCAGCTCACTGGGGATACCTTTAAAGCAGAGCACACTAACCCAGACAAGGCAGCAATTGCAAAAAGCAAGTCCTGTGGTGGGAGGCTGGGCATGAGAGAAGGATGCCCAAGACCACTGGCCTTAGGACAGGAGTCTGCTGGGAGAGGGGTTCAGCTAATAATACCGCTTCACACAGCCCAAACAAAATTGGTGATTGCCCACAAAGTCAAGAAACTCTCCAGGTTCCACTGGGGCCCCCTAAAAATTACCTAGGTAATTTTTAAGCAGAAGATGAAGAGTTCCATGTGGTTGCTGGGGATGCTGCTTTAGGAGTCTGGAAAACCCTATGATAGCAAAGGAGTTTTAAGAGCCACCTAAAAAAAGACACTGAAAAGAAGTAGGTGTTCCAAGGGGGAGCCCCTGAGACACTTTACTTCATTTGGAGACCTGAATGAGATTACTAAGAATTTCTGTGTTGGGGTTTCTGATGGGGCTTCCCCAAGAAAACCACAGAACTGCCGAATTTGCAAATGGAGCTGAGGTGCTTCAACTAAGCACATGTCCATCTCTCTGTTGCACTGAAGAAGCCACAACAGGTAGAGTAGAGCTGCAGCTTGGGGAAGGCCAAGCTAGGTGCTCTCCCCAGTATCACTCGTTCTCTGCTCCTAACAATGGTGTTTCCACTGGGCAGAGGGTATCTCCAGGGCTGGTAATACCAAAGTGACTGGCCCACTTGGAGCCTCATCCACATTCAAAGTAAACAAAACAAAACAAAACAAAACAAAACAAAAACAACAACAAAAAAGGGTTTCATCTAATGGGGCCTAGGTCTCAGTGAACAGGCTTAGTTTCTTAAGTAGTAACTCCAGGGAGTAAAGTTCAGAGCCTAGAGGGAGGAAGCTCATTTTGGAGAAGATGGGCATCCACCCTACAATTAAGGTCAGCGAAGGGCTTTTATTCTGGCAGTTGGGTATCATTATTAGATTTTACAGGTAGGAGAGACAAAAGACAAGAGACACAAACAGGTACAACATTTTTTCAGGTGACTCAGGCAGGCGGGCAGTAGTATGGCCAGAGGCTGGAGTTCCAATCCTTACAGCATCACCCTACAATTAACAGAGATTCTGGGGCAGGCTATCTGTCTCCTTGCACACATGCCACTCTCAATGATTGACAAGACTGAGATTTTAACAAGGAAAACACTAACAAGAAGCCATCATGACCGGGCAAACTCCTAATGCCACGCAACACTTGCCAAGCCTGAGTTTTCTTAGTACCCCAATCGGAGGTTTCCACACATTTGGGAACCTACTACTGATGATAAAGGCACTGTTCTCAAACACCAGAACACTGCTACGATTGCAACATGGAATGAGTACCTTCTACAGGCATGCTGTTCTCAGCCCAACAGTAGCCATGAGTTTCTATGCTACTCTGTCTGGATTATTACTTCCTGATTAAGGCATGGATGGAAAGAGTCTGGACTCTAAAATTAGGCCAACCTCAATTTAAGACACTAAGTTGGCTGAGAAACATTTAAGCTCGGTTATTTAGCTACTGGGAGCTTTGTGTACAACCTGGGAATAAATTCACGTACTTTGGGAAGTTACTGTATGGAACATATGAATGACCACATATTTCCATGATAGAGAGATATTGTCTAGCTTATGCTAGCACCTTGCCTTATAGTAGATGTTCAGTAAATTTGCCCCATTAGTAAAGGATAAAACACCTGCGATACTCAGGTACAAGAAAGGCAAAGTTCTGTCCCCTTTCCTAAAGGATGCTAAATTTGGAGCATACCCTGAGTGACTATCTGAACTCATAGCTGCAGCCTCCAGGGAAGTTAGGGGATGCCACTGCAGCAGCATCTGTACAGCTCAAAGGAGACTGTACCTAAAAGGACATGGGTAGGCATCTTCCACCAAGGCTCAAATAACACCGAGGGGAATGTTTCTTGCCCACTGGTCCCGGAAAGAATGCATATCCAGAAATGGTCCTGCCCTAACCGGCTCTTCTGCACACATTCCCTCTCTGCTTACCACGCAGAAGTGGCAAGTTACCAGGTATGTTGCCCAACAGGCTCTGGAGATTCTTGAGTGAAGAGACACTGGAAGGTGGGATTTTAGTCAGTGAAGATCTAATGAATCTGTCCCTCAAGCTGCTGCCTTAGGTCAGTTTAGCATTTTTCTAGGTGATTGGAAGACAGTATGGCAATTCTTAGGTCCCAGTAGCCTCTGCAGACAAGAGGCTGGCTGGCCCAGCAGGTACCTCGTCAATCACCTACTGTTTGTAGCTGGCAAGACCCTACCTGTTATTAGGACCTTTAGTCAACTAAAGACAGTCAGCATGCGACGGAGGGAAAGGGCGAACATCTACTTGGAGATGCTTCAGAGGGTGTGTCTGAAGCGCTGGAATCCTGTCCCTCCTGTAATCAGCTGAACAAATATTTGCCCCAAAAGAGAATCAAAGCAAGAGAATGAATAGAAGAGGTCACAGCACAAACCAACAGGAACTATTTAATCATTTATCTCCCCAGGGAGTTCATTTACAGATTAGCTTTCAAGCCTGGCAACCCTTAACTCAAGGGAACCCACCTTTACCTCAGTCAACTCTACTCTGGTCATCTGGCCTCTACTGACAAGTGACCTCCTTGCCTTTACAAGAGCCACTGGAGGGAAGAAAGGTGAAGTTTCAAAGAAATGGGAAACTAGAGAGAGGATGGGGTCCCAGGGAAAACCTGGAGGTCTCTCACCCAGTAGTAAAGCAAAGTGCTTGCCCCGCCCTAGGCCCAGCCTATGGACAACTAAATTCTTGACATTCCGGAGTCCATGGTGCATGGCCCCTTCCACCTCACTTCCTTCAATGGATGACTTATTTTCCAGTCTGTCCATTTTCTACATATTCTAAGGAGACAGAATACGTCTCAGAAGCCGCAATATCCCCTATTCTAGAATGCAGTTCACTCTGAAGGGTAACAAACGCCTACCACGGCAGCTACTAGTAAGGGACCGCTCACCTCTATCTCACCCTGACTGATGAGGTGGCCCGCAGGATTCTGAACAAAAAGCACTCATTGTGTCAGCCTCTGCTCTCTTTATCTTTGGGTCACAATAGTCTGCTAGAAACTAAGGCTCTAGAAGGTAAACCAGCCTGTCCAAGGTCACATGGCCAGTTAAGTGACAGGGCCAGGACTCACACCCACATCCAGTCTGTCACCAAATCTTAATTTCCTATGGAGCCTCACAAACCAGGTTCTTGCTCTGCCAGCAAACAGTGCTTCAGTAAAGAGGCCCCAGGGCCCTGACCAGAAAAACACTGGGCAGAGCAGCTGGAGATCCCCAACCGATCCAGGGCAGGGAGGTGCAAAGTCCTGGGGCTTGATATATGGCACAGCAAGGGCTCCACAAACAAGCCAACCATGCAGAAAGTTGCACACTTTGGGGAAAATGAACTTAGGGGCACAGCACAAACACCATTGGCCCAGACCACCCTCCTCTAAAATCAGACAATACTCAGCCACTCTAGCCAGTGGGGGCTCCTGACTGGCCAAATGGTCTGAGTACCATGCATGCAAGTACACAGGAGCCTGAGGTTCCAGTTCTGCAGTTTCCTGGGTATTATGTTCATCACCCCAGCCAAGGTGACCCATTACATGAGAGTGAGCAGTACGCAGGGAGAACTTGCTGCTCTCATAGGTTTTAAGCCAAGTAAACAGGCGACAGGCTGTTTTTCTTTGCTGAGAAATTGGAACAAAACTATGAAACTGTGGGGCCACAAGGGTAGCCAGAATGAAAGATACAGGTCCCTTAATAACTGGGTCATCTATATTTCCAAAGTTAACCTCTTGTATTAAAATGAAGCCAGGAAGGTCTCCTGAACAATCGATATCTTTAACAACCATGCCATATAACAGAAAGAGACCCAAAAGGACAGTTTTAGGGATGTTCACAGAGAAGAGAGACACAAGGAGCGGACACACAAGGGGCGTGGTTCTTACCCAGCCGCCGTTCTCCTGGATCCAAGGCTCTAGGTGGTCATTCAGATAGGTGGCCATCCAACTTGCAATCCGACTCACCAATACCTGCATCTCCTTGTCTACGCTTTCCACGCACAGTGCCCCGCCAAAGGAGAAAAAGGCCACGATGCGACCCCAGTTTACTCCATCCCGAAAGAGTTCATTCACTACCTGCTCAAAGCTCTGATACGCGGTCCCTGGGGTTATGTGAAGCTGGGATGTTAGATCACTGAACGCTCTCCGGTACCGCAGTTCAAACTCATCGCCAGCCTCTCTCAGCGCTTGCTTCACTGCTGCCATGGGGATCACCTCCCGCGCATCCAAACTGCTGCTGTGGCCAGTGGCTCCATTCACGGCGGGGCTATCCGCCAGGTGCCAGGATGGGTTGCCATTGATGGCACTGGGGGTCTCCCTCTCTGCTTCAGTTTCTTCTGGGGCCTCAGTCCTATTCTCTTCGACATCACTAAACTGACTCCAGCTGTATCCTTTCTGGGAAAGCTTGTAGGAGAGAAAGTCGACCACCAGCTCCCGGTTGCTCTGAGACATTTTTATAATAGATATGGGCTCAACCAGTCCATTGTCCAAAACACCTGCTCACTTACTGGGTCTGCTCTGTGTTTAGCGATTCTCTTCCAGGATCCAAAGCCAAGATAAGGTTCTGAAGAGAGAGAGAGAGAGAGCTTCAGGAGAAAAAATTAATATGCATGTCATTTACCTTACAATATTCCCATTCCTCCTCCAGGTACCAGAATTGCTTTCTTTGTGGCTCTTATGAAGGTCTGAGTCCAGGTTCTAAGGGACTTCAATGAAGTCAAATTGAAAGGACCAGCCAGCTTTGAATTGTTTCATCCGCCTCTTTTTACTACAACCACCCACCCCCTTTTCTCCGAAATGCCTTTCTCCAAAAGTCACCCCCATTGGCATATCCCCACCACCACCACCTACATTCAAATCTATCTCCGGCGACAGCAAGCAGGTGCAACCCCCGGAAGGTCTTTTGTATCATAGGTCGGGGAGGAGGTGGTGGCTGGGTCGCCGGTTAACTCAGCAAAAAAACCCAGCCCCGGCCGGAGGGATCATGCGACCTGGTAGGCAGCTCAGGAGGCGACAGAGGAATTGCGAAGCTTAGGAACCTGCCCCCTCGCTTGCTACCTCCATTGCCCAGATCGAGGGCGGCCTCTCTCTCTGCTCCGCAGGCTCCAGCCACCCGGGAGCCCAACCCCCTCGCTCTAGCACGCCCCTTGGCTCTCCGCCTCCTACTGGGAGTCAGGAGAACTCTCCCGGAGGTATGGGTTTAGTGTAATTTCCCCCACCCCTCCTTTCTTTCTTTCTATTTAAGTACCAGCCTTGGATGAGGCTTCCGAAACCCTAAAGGGACTTCTCAGTGAATCTCAAGGTTTCGCGCAGGGACGCGGAGAGGGGGGAGACGGCCTCGGATCTGCGATCTGATTTCGGAAAGACCACTCCCGGGCTTTTCCGAGAGGCGTATGCTGGAGACCCCCCACAAACACCGCTAGTTGTCTTTGAATTCCCCAAAGGCCCTGGACACAGCACTGGGGGACGGCCAGGTCCTCCATTCCGCGCCCGGACACAATGGCCGCCGGCACCCCCCGCACAAAGACGGGGTGAGAGAGAGGCGCTGAGCCCCGCCACCGGCCAGGAAGAAGGGTCGGGACTCCCACAGCGGAGACCTCGTTTTTTCCTGAGGCCGAGCCCAAGGCGGCCTTTTGGAGCCCCCTGCAGGGCTCGAGGGCCGGAGGCCGGTCCGCGCCGGAGCCCCGGGTGGGTGGGCTGAGGCCTCGCTTACTGCTCGCGCTCCCCTAGGCCGGGTACCCGCCGAGCCACCGCCCCGTTGCTAGGCAACCGCCCTCCCTCAGGGGCGCCCCCTAGACCTCTCTGGAAGGAGGGGTCTCGCCCCCGCGGCCCGCCCCAGCTTAGCCAATCCGCGGGTCGAGTCGGCACGGAAGCGGGACGGCAAAGGCTCCCATTGGGCCCAGCGCCTGTCAGGCACAGGGGAGGCGGCGCTCTCACCTGCGAGCCCTAGCGAGCCGTGGGGGGCCACATCCCCCCTTCATAGGCCCAGTGGCTTCCAGACACGAGGGCGTTTTGCGGCTGGGAAGTATGCCGCGGACTTGGGCCGGCCTACCTGGCTGACTGCTGGTGCTGAATCTCCCGGAGAAGCCGGCCTCAGTTTCCCCTGAAGAGACCGGGGGAACTTGCAAGCGCAGCCACTTCCGGTGCCGCGGCAGCGCGCGCGAGCCCGAGACGCAAAAGGAGTGCGCGCCAGAAAGGGACTGGCATCGAGACATGGGAGAGCAGCGTCCCCTGGCGAGCGATTTGAGAAGTCTCAGGCGCGTGGAACGTTTATGGTTCACATTCCTTCAATCTAGTTCCTTCATCCATCTGTCCCTTTGTATACTACAGAAAAAGTGCTTTTTCCTGGGTGTCTAACATCGAACAGGTTTCTCAACTTGTGTATTTCCCCCTCACTTTAAAAATAGACAGCAGTATTGACCTTTCATTGACTGTGTACCAGGTACTACTTGAAAAGCCTGAAGAATAGAAAGCCCTTAGTTTGGTTTGTTGAAGACACAAGGCAAGGCAATGTCTCTGTTTTTATGAAGACTTATACCTTAGGGGTGGAGACTACCCAACTAGGAAAATACACAAACAAGGTAATCTCTAGTGCTTTGGGAAAAAATCCTGACATTGTGATAATGATGGTGAAAACGAGAGTTGCCTTAGAGTGAGTGAGTGAGTGATCTTTTTAAAAATGCAAACCCCGTCTCTGCCTGACCAGTGCAGTAGAAAGACATTTATTTAACAGTTTTTCAGCCCAATCTGTCCTCAATCTATGTAGCATAGAATAACCTACTCTCTCTCTCTCTTTCTTTCTTTCTTTCTTTCTTTCTTTCTTTCTTTCTTTCTTTCTTTTTTCTTTTGGTTGTGAGCCCAGCCTTTAACGACTGCGCCATCCATCTCTTCTCCTGTTTCACTATTATACAGTTTATGTGTTGCTGGCGACCGAACCCAGAACTTTGTGCATAGTAGTCAGGCATTCTACCAAATGAGCTATAACTCAGTTTTTCGAAAATTTATTTGGGGGCATATACACATGAGTGTGGGTATGTACGTGCCACCGCGTTTATATGGAGGTCTGAGGACAACATTTAGGCGTTAATTCTGTTCAAGAGTGGAACTCAGATCCTGGGCTTGTAAGGCAAGTTCTTTCTTTCTTTTTTTTTTTTTTAAGTTCTTTCTTTTTATACAGGGTCTGGTTATGTAGCTGTGGGCTGCCCTTGACCTTGAATTCACTATACAGTCTAGGTTGGTCTTGAACTCCTAGCAATCTTTCAGCTTTTGTGGACTGAGAGTTACTGAGCTCTCAGCTTCCTGGTGTGAAAATGACCACTGTTGGCCACTTAGTGTCCATGACATGATACAGGAGCTCTTTCTCTGCTGATTCCTGGCTGGAGACAGCAACTCGCCGTCTTTCACAGAATGTACTGTTGGCCACAGAGTTCATTCAACCCTTTTGGGAAACCCCTTGACTGAAATTTGGTGTGTGCTGGAGAACTAAGCCCATGTGGGAACGGACACACCAGAATTGTTTCAAACTCGTTATCTTCTCTGAGCCTCATACAGCTCCCAGGTGGGTGTTATTAAACCAGCCAAAGGAGGCAGAGACTAAAAGAAATTAATACATTACCTGAAGAAAGATTGTGTGTGAAGAGGGGTGGGGTGGCTATAAGACAAAAGAAAAAAAAAGGAGAGGTGCTGGATCGGAATGGACCCTGGCTGGTCTAAAACCAAAGTCATGGCTTAACCAACTCAAACGAACTGCCTTGGGATCTCTTACAGGATCCGAATGGTGTGTGTGTCCCCCACAGATTTCTGTGTGTCGTCGGCCTCACAGGTTCCTAACAGCTTTGCTGCAGTGGGCTGAAGGTTAAATGAGGGACGGGGGCTGGTGAGATGACTCATCCTATAAAGGAGCTCTCTCCCTTAGCCTGACAACTGGACTTCCATCTTGGAATCCACATAGTGAAAGGAAAGAACTAACTCAAAATTGTTCCCCCACCCTCCAGCTCCTGGTAAGGTACCCGCTTTTGCGCATATGCAGGAGCACACGTGTTAGATCATCGGACCTGACCTGCCACTCCCTTCCCTTCTTGCTGCTCAATTGTAAAGCTGGAACAGGAATTTGTAAATAAATATGCTGTTGCATTTCTTCCTTGAGCTATAGTCCGGTCCCTTAGCTCCTAGAGAAGCCTTGTAAAGATTAAGAGATATCTGCCTCGTTCTCTCTGTTACTCCAGCTGTTTTGCTCTCTATTTTTCTTATTCTCTCTCTCTCTTCCCCCTCCCTTCTCCATAGCGGCTCTTTTACCTGTTTACATTAAGCTAACTCCTTAGTACTTCTCTGATGCCCTCTCATCAGCACTGTCACGCTGCCTCTAGTGTGATCCTCAATGCTCTCAATGCTTTCCCACCGTAAGGCCTGATCATGGCCTGGTGGTATGTGCTCACCCTCTATAATGCTCATTGTCGGAAGGGTAATTCTGAATCAGCTACTTCCCCAGACCAGACCACTACTAAGCTTGTCTTCTGAACAAATAAATGGGTTTTAATGTTTTGGGTTTTGGTTTTCCAGACAGGGTCTGTCTGGTGCTGGCCTTGAATGCATAGAGATCTGTCTGCCTCTGCCTCCCAAGTGCTGGGATTAAAGACACATGCCACACCACCTGGCAAGTAAGTATATTTTTTTAAAAAAAGGAACTTGTACAAATGTTTAACACATTATAACCAGTGATTCTCTGGTGACTGATTTTATTTGATCATTGGATATTATGTGGAGCAGGAGAGATGGCTCAGTGGTTTAGAGCACTTATTTTGCTCTTTCAGAGGACCCATGTTCAGTTCCCAGCATCCACATGGTGGCTCACAACCATCTGTAACTCCAGTTCCATGGGACATCGTCTTCTGAGGTCCAATGCACAGGCATGCTTGTGGTATACTACAGACATGCAGACAAAATGCTCATATATATGAAACTAAAGAAAAAAGAGAAAGGTAATGATCTGGAGATCAGAGAACAACATTTAGAGAGTAGGGGTTTTCCTCACTGTCATGGTTTGTATATCCTTGGACCAGGGAGTGGCACCATTTGGAGGTGTGGCCTTGTTGGAATAGGTATGACCTGGTTGGAGTAGGTGTGTCACTGTGGGTGTGGGTATAAGATCCTCACCCTAGTTGCCTGGAAGTCAGTCTTCCACTAGCAGCCTTTGGATGAAGATGTAGAACTCTCAGCTCTGCCTGCACCATGCCTGCCTGGATACTGCCATGCTCCCACCTTGCTGATAATGGACTGAACCTCTGAACCTGTAAGCCAGCCCCAATTAAATGTTGTTTTTATAAGACTTGCCTTGGTCATGGTGTCTGTTCACAGCAGTAAAACCCTGACTAAGACACTCACCTTGCTTGTTTTCTTTGTTTTTGAGACAAGATCTCACTGTCCTGGCTTCTGCTTCCCACTTTGCTGTCAGAGTGTTCTTGCTGGGATTACACATGTAAATGGCCACATCTGGCTTGAACATGGGTCCTGAGGATCAAATTTAGGGTGTCAGGGTTGAGTGCTAGTATCTGCTGAGCCATCTCCCTGGCCTGGTTTTCTAAATTCTTTTTTTTTTTTTTTTAAAGATTTATTTATTTATTATATGTAAGTACACTGTAGCTGTCTTCAGACACTCCAGGAGAGGGCGCCAGATCTCGTTACGGATGGTTGTTAGCCACCATGTGGTTGCTGGGATTTGAACTCTGGACCTTTGGAAGAGCAGTCGGGTGCTCTTACCCACTGAGCCATCTCACCAGCCCCTCTAAATTCTTAAAAACAAACAAAAACAAAACCCAAAGAGCACAGTGAGCTTTAGTGGCACACACCTTTAGTCTGAGCACTTGGGAGGAAGGTGTGGGTGGATCTCTTCTATGTGTTTGAGGCCAGCCTGGTCAACAGAGTGAGACCATGTCTTTTGTTTTGTTTTGTTTTGTTTTTGTTTTTGTTTTTCGAGACAGGGTTTCTCTTTATAGCTCTGGCTGTCCTGGAGCTCACTTTGTAGACCAGGCTGGCCTCGAACTCAGAAATCCGCCTGCCTCTGCCTCCCGAGTGCTGGGATTAAAGGCGTGCGCCACCACGCCCGGCTTGACCATGTCTTAAAAAACAAAACAAAACAAAACAAAAAGCTAGAAACATAAAAACATTATAAGGATTTAATCACCCATTTCCTGCCTTTGGGAACATTTAGGTAATTTCCAATCTTTTCCCATTACAAATAATACTATAATTTGTCTAATCTGTGTTCTGCATATGTTGGCGTTTGTAAGATAAAAATTCCTAGAAGTCCCATTATCAGTGTACGAGCAGATTAATCTGTCTTGACCTTAATAAATATTAGCTAAGTGTTCTCTATAGCAATTGTACTAGCTTAGCTTCATTGGCAAAATATAAAGTGTCTAGCTCTTCACCTGGTAGGATAACAGTGTGTTATGATGTGCGTGCACACATGGGAACCCAAGATCTCACACACCAGATTAGCTTTTTATTTCTGTGCTCCAGCTCCAGCCTTGTCCAGTGTTGTTTGTTGTTTCGTTTTGATTTAATCCTTGCCAGTCAGGTAGGTTAAAACTGAAAAGCATCTGGGCCTATCATCTCAGGAGTTCAAGGTCATCCTCTGGGCATATGATGTTCCAGTCCAGCCTGCACTACAAGAAACCCTGCAAGTGTTAATTAGCAACCCTCAAAATATTAGCAACACAAAACAACAGTAAGAAAACACCACAGAAAAGCAACCTTTCATTGACTGTTACTGTGAGTGAGATTGAACAGTTTATTATGCTTTTAGTTGTGGTATATGCTCTTATATTGCTTGGCTTTTAGTTGGTCTTTTTTTTTTTTAAAGATTTACTTATTTATTTTATGTATATGAGTACACTGTAGCTGTACAGATGGTTGTGAGCCATCATGTGGTTGCTGGGAATTGAATTTAGGATCTCTGCTCCCTCTGGCCCTGCTTGCTCTGGTCCAAAGATTTATTTATTATTATTATAAATAAGTACACTGTAGCTGTCTTCAGACACACCAGAAGATGGCATCAGATCTCATTACGGATGGTTGTGAGCAACCATGTGGTTGCTGGGATTTGAACTCAAGACTTCTGGAAGAGCAGTCATTGCTTTTAACTGCTGAGCCTTCTCTCATTCCCTTAGTTGGTCTTTCTATTCAATTTATTTTTCTCATTTTTTTAAAAAGATTTATTTGCCCCTGAGTGGTGATGGCACACGTCTTTAATCCCAGTTCTTGAGAGGCTGAGGCAGGCAGGCAGATCTCTGTAAATTCTAGGCCAGTCTGGCCTACAGAGTGAGTCCTAGGACAATCAGGGTTGCACAGAGAAACCCTGCCTTGAAAAACAAAAAAAAAAAACAAACAAACAAAAAACAACAAGTGTGTTTGTGTGTTGGGGAGAGGGTCACATATGGAGGTCAAAGGACAGCTTGTAGGATCGGATTCTGTCCTTCCACTATGTGGGTCCCAGGTATGGAACCCAGGTTGTTGGGGCTAGCAGGAAGTGCCTATAACTTCTATTAACTTTTTAACTTGAAAAAGGTGGGGGGTTGTTTGTTTTTATTTTATTTTTTTATTTTCACTTTATTTATTTGTTTGTTTGATTGCTTGTTTGTTTTTTCGAGAAAAGGTTTCTCTGTGTAGCCCTTATTGTCCTAGAACTTACTCCATAGACCTGGCTGGCCTCAATCTCACAGAGATCTGCCTGGGACCAGAGTCATGTACCACCCCCCCCCCAGCTTCTTAGAGAAGAATTGAGTGCTACTTCTTCTTGTGTTCTAGGCAGTTTCATGAAATATTCCCTTACTTAGGAAGATTTAGGTAGTTTCCAATTTTGAAACTATTATGTAGTTCAGCAGACTGTTCACTGACTTCCTTATCTCTGTTCTTGGCCCCTGCCTTTAGTGATACTAAAATTGTGGATGGAGTAGGCCAGATGTGCCCCGTGTAACATCTGCTTCAGTGATTTCAGACCTCCTTGCCTCCTGTTCATCCAGGAGCATTCGAGCTGAGTTCTAGAACTCAGTGGATATGGAAGAAATGACAGGCACAGAGACCCTTGGGCCAGGCTCACTTTTTTTTGTTTTTTTTTTTGTTTGTTTGTTTGTTTGTTTTCAAGACAGGGTTTCTCTGTGTAGCCCTGGCTATCCTGGAACTCCCTCTGTAGACCAGGCTGGCCTAGAACTCAGAAATCTGCCTGCCTCTGCCTCCCAAGTGCTGGGATTAAAGGTGTGCACCACCATGCCAGGCTTCAGGCTCACTTCTTAATTTGGAAGGACTTGGGCCTGCTGGTATGAACAAATGAATGGTTTCACTCATTCCTTCCTTCATCAGTCACCTTTTGCCTAGTATTGAATACACAGGTCCTGAACACACAGCTCTGTTGCACCTTCCTTGTTAACAGAGGTACCCTTTGTTCCTAGCTGAGCTTGACTGCTCCCCAGCTCTACATGTACCTGCTGGTTCGGTGCTGTGTGTCCATGGGGCAGCCATGGCCTAGGCAGACCCTGCACCTTTCCTTACCTACTGCCTGTATCCAACCCGGCCAGTCTCTTCATCTTGATAAATATCCTTCAGGCCAAAACAGCATGTGCTACATAGTTCACTTCCTAAGTTACTACATCCCTTGCAATTACTTATTTCTCATGTTTGAGATGTCTTCTCACTAGAATGTCAGCACCATAAGGACAGAGATTGGGGTCTCCCTCCCCCTTTTCTTTCCTCCCCTTCTTCTCCTTCCCACCCCTACCACCACCCCTTGTTAAAAAAAAAAAGCCTTCAATCTTGGCTAAAAATAAGAGAAATAGGAAATAAAGCTGGGCTTGGTGGCATGCCTCTAATCCCAGCATTTCAGAAGCAGAAGCGGGGGCTGGTGAGATGGCTCAGCGGTTAAGAGCACTGACTGCTCTTCCAGAGGTTCTGAGTTCCAATCCCAGCAACCACATGGTGGCTCACAACCATCTGTTATGGGATCTGATACCCTCATCTGGAGTGTCTGAAGACAACTACAGTGTACTCACATATAATAAATAAATAAATCTTAAAAAAAAAAAAACGGGCGTGGTGGCGCACACCTTTAGTCCCAGTCCCAGCACTCAGGAGGCAGAGGCAGGCGGATTTCTGAGTTCGAGGCCACTGGTGTACAAAGTGAGTTCCAGGACAGCCAAGGCTATACAGAGAAACCCTATCTCAAAACAAACAAAAAAACAAACAAACAAAAAACCAACAACGAAGAAAGAAGAAAGAAGAAGAAAGAAGAAAGAAGAAGAAGAAAGAAGGGAAAAGGAGAAGAAGAAGAAAAGAAGAAGAAGGAGAAGAAGAAGAAAAGAAGAAGAAGGAGAGGAAGAAGAGGAAGAAGAGGAAGAAGAAGGAACCGGGAGCCGCGGAGCGTGGGGCCCGGCGCGGGCGGTGCAAGAGCCGGCGCGGCGGGCCAGGCCTCCAGACCGGCTGGGGGCTCGAGTGGGGCGGGCGGCCCTGTCAATCCCGCTTCGCTGCCTCCGGGAGACCCGCAGCTCATCGCTCTCTTAGTGGAGCAGCTCAAGAGCCGTGGGCTGTTTGACAGCTTCCGCCGGGACTGCCTGGCCGACGTGGACACTAAGCCAGCTTACCAGAACCTAAGGCAGAAGGTGGATAATTTCATGTCAACACATCTGGACAAACAGGAATGGAATCCTGCAATGAACAAGAACCAGTTGCGAAATGGGCTGAGGCCGAGCGTGGTTCAGTCGGGTATGTTGGAAGCAGGAGTGGACAGGATCATTTCCCAGGTGGTAGACCCCAAACTAAACCACATCTTCAGGCCACAGATAGAGCGAGCAATCCATGAGTTCCTGGCTGCCCAGAAAAAAGAAGCTGTGCCAGCTCCGCCTCCAGAACCTGAAAGCCAGGATCCTCCAGCACCATCCCAGGATGCTTCCTAAGAATTTGCCCGGTACCTTTGGAAAGCTCTACTTAAGCAATGAACTCCTGTTTCATACGAATATAAATTTAGTCGGCCATGTCATTATTAATGTCAAGATTTTGGCCTTGACTGCGGTGGTGTCCACATCAGATGGAGAGCAAGTTTGGTGGTGGGACAGTTACCTGTACGTGCTCATGGATTGTGTTACCTTTGACCAGCCTGTCGAAGGGTGTGACCCCAGTAGACACTACAGAGGTATACGCACTACAGTGACATGGGCTGTCCTGAACGAACTTTTATACTTGAATACAGACACTGCATGTGGATGTCAGCGCTGGCATTTTGTGGTGTGCAGAAGCCAGGCTGGAGGCTAGCTGGTCAGGACATCGAGGGTCGGTGGGAGCAGCTGTTTGGTGGTGGGTTTTGATATGCTAGAGTTACAGACTGCAGCGTGTGGCAGTTAGCATCAGTAGCCTTAAGGTTGTTGTGACCTTCCTGTGCTTGGAAATCTTAGTGGTTTCCTTTCCTTGTTGGAGCCCTGGAGTGAGTGAGGAAGCTGAGACTTGGGGTGCATGGAAAGCTGCATAGCTTCTGTCCTGGCATCTCCCCATCCGCAGGGATGAGTCACTCTGGGTGCCGTGCTCAGTTCTCATGTTTGTGTTTTTAGAAAAAAAAAAAGGTAATAAATAGTGGATGTTTTACAATAAAAAAAAAAAAGAAGAAGAATTTGAGGCCAGCCTGGACTATACATTGAGTTATAGGACAGCCAGGACTAAATAGAGAGACTCTCTCACTATGTAGACCGAATGGCTGGTAACTCACAGAGATCAATTTTCCTGTCTCCCTGGCCTGGAATCAAAGGCATGCAGTACTGTATTAGGCTTCATGGCTGGCTTTTTAGTACATGCCAATTTCCCTGTAAAATAAGTAAACCTGTCTCTACCATTACTTTATCTGTCTGTCTGTCTATATCTATCTACCTGCCTATCTATCTATTGTCTATTTATTACAATGAATTTAAAGGCTTTATTGTGCAGCAGGAGGACTGCACTTTTCCTGCCCACCCTCAAATTCTACCACTGCTTACTTTTTGTTTTGTTGAGACAGGGCTTCTCTGTTTAGCCTTAGCTGTTCCCTATAGACAAGACTGGCGTAAATTTCACAGAGATTCATCTGCCCTAGCCTGAGTGCTAGGGTTAAAGGTGTGTACCACCGCAACCTGGCTAAAAGTGATTTTTTTAAAAAAAATTATTTTATTTTTATTATGTGTATGGGTGTTTTACCCACATGCTTATCTGTGTACCATGAGAGAGCCTGGTGCCTGCAGAAGCCAGATGAGAGCATCAGACCTCTTGGAAGTGGAGTTACAGTTAGTAATTCCATTTGCTTCCATGTGGATGCTAGGTATCAAACCCAGGTCCTCTGGAAGAAGAACAGTGAGTACTTCTGATCACTGAGCTGTCTCTCCAGCCTCTGCCACTACTTTAAAAAACTTGTTGCCAGGCGTGGTGGTGCACGCCTTTAATCCCAGCACTCGGGAGGCAGAGGCAGGTGGATTTCTGAGTTTGAGGCCAGCCTGGCCTACAAAGTGAGTTCCAGGACAGCCAGGGCTATACAGAGAAACCCTGTCTCGAAAAACAACAACAACAACAAAAACAAAAAAAAAAACAAAAAAACAAAACAAAAAAACCCACCACCAACAAAAACCTTGTTGACTTTAGATGTATTTTTAATGTTTAATGTACTTGTATGTGTCTCTGTGAGTCTGTGTCTGAGGAGGTCAGAAGATAGCATCAAATCTCCTGGAACTGGAGTTACAGGCAACTCTGCACCTCTGAATATGGGTACAAGGAAGCAGACTCCAGTACTCTGAGTTACAGGCAACTCTGCACCTCTGAATATGGGTACAAGGAAGCAGACTCCAGTACTCTGGAAGAGCCATATGTGCTTTAACCACTAAGCCATCCCTCTGGCCCCTCTGCTACAATTAGTGACCAGCAGCCTGAACGGAGCCATGTGAGAAGAGTGGCAGCAGAGAGCCAGAAGCCAAAAGGCCAGGAGAGAGGGAACCAAGAGTGGCTGCCAAGAGCAAAGAGGCCAAGAGGCCAGCTCAGCCAAAATAACTGAGTCGTACAGGATTCAGAGGAGCTAGGGGAAGGAAAACCTAGCTCAGTTACTAGGCTGGAGAGTTTAGGGTAGCGGGTAGGGTTTGCCAGCTAGGAAGACCCTGTAACAGGTAGACTCCTGGCCAGTGTCCACCTTGATCTGTTAATAGGCATCTCAGCCTTTTGTCATGGGGTTGAGACCTAACAATTAGCACTGGACAAAATCTCTCTCTCTATTTTTTTTTAAAGATTTATTTATTTTATGTATATGAGCACACTGTCACTGACATACCAGAAGAGGGCATCAGATCACAATTACAGATGGTTGTGAACCATTGTGTGGTTGCTGGGAACTGAACTCAGGACATCTGGAAGAGCAGTCCGTGCTCTTAACCCTTGAGCCATCTCTCCAGTCTCAAAATCTCTTTTTTGTTTGTTTGTTTGTTTGTTTGTTTTTTCGAGACAGGGTTTCTCTGTATAGTCCTGGCTGTCTTGGAACTCACTCTGTAGATGAGGCTGGCCTTGAACTCAGAAATCCACCTTCCTCTGCCTCCCAAGTGTTGTGATTAAAGTCATGCACCACCACTGCCCAGCTCCAAAATCTCATTCTTACACTGGGCATGCCTATACTCTCAGTACTCAATAGACAAAGGCATGGTCTTGCTGTGTTGCCTGAGATGGTCTGGATACATAGGCCTACCTTAAGCTCCTGAGAGCTGGGGCTACAGGAGACTGCCACCATGTCAGGCTTCTTTTTTATGTCTTTGATGTCATGAGAACTGCCTGTTTTCACTTTTATTTTTTTCCTGTTGAGTTTTGTCCTGTGTCCCACAAATTATTTTTATTTTATTTTTTAAATTCCCATGGCTGGGCATGGTGATGCATGGCTTTAAATCTGAGTACAGAGGTAGGCGGATCTCTAATGTGTTTAAGGCCAACTTTGTCTACAGAGTGAGTTCTAGGAACGTCGTCAGAGCTACACAGAAAAGCCCTGTCTCAAAAACAAACAACAACACAAACCTGTAACTCCAAGGAATCTGAAACTTTGGCAGACAGACCTACAGACACATGGTTTGTTACATTTAATTATTTTGCCCACATAGTGTATTTGTATAACAGGGACAGACAGGAGCAGAGGCAGGTGGTGCCCTCCAGTGTTACTGTTCTCATTCTGGCCTTCTGTAAGGCCTCATTTGTACAAACATTACAGGCCTGTGACAGCCTAGGAAGAAATGATACCTTAGCTCTTTGTTATGGCTGGCATTACAGCTTCCAGGCAAGCCTTAACTGTATAGATTGTTCAGTCCTTGACAGTATAGGGTGTTATAGCTCTATAGGTCTAGCAAATCCAGACTCCTTATTAGCCCTTGACCCTGGCCAGAGCTCTGGACATTTGTCTCCAAAGACTTCACTGCTCTCTGGAACTCTTCCAGCAAGAAGTGCCTGCAGTCTCCCCTCTAGCGCTGTACAGCCTTTTCTTTTCCTTTGCTCTTGGACCCTCCACTGCTGTCTCTCTGTGGTTACTACCTGTCTTAGTTAGGGTTTTACTGCTGTGAACAGACACCATGGCCAAGGAAAGTCTTATATACAAAATAACATTTAATTGGGACTGGATTACAGGTACAGAGGTTTAGTCCATTATCATCAAGGTGGGAGCATGGCAGCATCCAGGCAGGCATGGCCCAGACAGGCATGGCACAGGCAGAGCTGAGAGTTCTACGTCTTCATCCATCCTTCCACTAGTGGAAGACTGACTTCCAGGCAACTAAGGTGAGGCTCTTAAGCCCACACCCACAGTGACACACCTATTCCAACAAGGCCACACCTCCAAATGGTGCCACTCCCTGGTCCAAGAATATACAAACCATCACATTCCACTCCCGGGCCCCCATAGACTTGTTCAAACACATGAGTCTGGGGGTGGGGGGCTATACTCAAACATAGCATAATGCAAAATGCATTTAGTCCAACTTTCAAAGTCCTCATAGTCTATAACAGTCTCAACAATGTTAAAAGTCCAAAGTTCAAGGTCTCTTCTGAGATTAATCCCCAAAGAAAGACAGGAAACCAGCTGGGCAAACTCCAAACTCTGCATCTCCATGGCTGATGTCAAAGCAGTCTTCAGATCTCCACTCCTTTTTTCATCTTTTTGACCGCAACAAACTGCTTTCTCCCGGGCTGGTTCCACTCCCTGTTAGCAGCTTTCCTTAGTATGTATCCCATGGCTCTGGCATCTTTAACATCTTTGAGTCTCCAAGACAATTTCAATGTTACAGCTTCTTGTTTCAGTGTCTGGGATTCATTCACACTTGATCTTTTGGGCTCCTCCTAATGGCTGGCATCACTTCTCCAGCGCTGCCCTCGGTAGCACTCTAAGCTCAGGTTGATCCACTCCACTATGGCTGCTGTTCTTGGTGATCATCCTATGGTACTGACATCTCCAATACACTGGGGTGTTCCACTCCAATTAGACTTTACCAATAGCCTCTCATAGGCTCTCTTCGTGGTGCCAAACCTCAAATCCTTTGCATGACCCCTTCAGTCCTGGGCCATCAACTACAGCTGAGGTTACACTTTCTCCAATGGCCTTCCGTGACCTCTCACAACTGGGGTGTTGCTGTGATAGGCCTGACCATGCTTTTATTTGAAAGAATGTGGATTTTGGGACTTTGGATTTGGAAAGCAGTGGAATGCTTTAAATGGGGTTTAATGGATCATCCTAGTAGGAATATGGAAGACTTTGTTGTTGGGAGTAATTTGAACTGTGTTGACCTGGCCCAAGAGATTTCAAAGGAGAAGAATTTCAGAATGTGGCATAAAGACTGTTTTTGTGGTATTTTGGTGAAGAATGTGGCTACTTTTTGCCCTTGTCTGAAAAGTCTGCCTGAGGCTAAGGTGAAGAGACTCAGATTAATTGCATTGACAAAGGAAGTTTCAAAAAAGTCCAGCAGAGCTGTGCGTGGTGGTGAATGCCTTTAATCCCAGCACTCAGGAGGCAGAGTCAGGCAAATTTCTGAGTTCGAGGCCAGCCTGGTCTACAAAGTGAGTTCCAGGACAGCCAGGGGCCAGGGCTATACAGAGAAACCCTGTCTTGAAAAACCAAAAAAATGAAAAAAGAAAAGAGTCCAGCCTTACAGTTTCGTGCATTTAGTCCACTAGTGTCAAGGCAAGAAGCCTGGTGAGATGTGGACAGAGAGATAGTGCTGAACAGGTAGCTGAGATCTGCAGGCTGAGGAAGAGAGACACTGGACCTGCCACCACACCTGGTTTATAGGGGCCATTCTTATTGAAACCACTTCAGGGGTTTAGAGCTGTACTGCTCCTGCAGAAAGGACCCAAGTGTAGTTTTTAAACAAAATCTCAATTGTTCAGTTTTACCAATGAAGACTTGGGAGCCCAATGCTGGAGTGAAAGCCTGCAAGCTCAGAGAGGCAGAGAAAATACCCATTTATCTGACCTTCCTCCTCAGCCAACTCCCAGAAGGAATATCCTTCTCTCCTGATGTCTCAAGAAACCTTCTCCAGTTGGATGTCCCTCCCTTCTACTTTCTATCCTTTTTAAAAAAAATTATTATTTATTTATTTTATGTATGTGAGTACAGTGTACTGTCTTCAGACACCCTAGAAGAGGGCATCAGATCTCATTACAGATGGTTTTGAGCCACCATGTGGGTGCTGGGAATTGAACTCAGAACCTCTGGAAGAGCAGCCGGTGCTCTTAACTTCTGAGTCATCTCTACAGCTCCATATCCTTCTTGACTCCCTCTTATTCTCTATATTTTTTTCTTAATAATCCTATGTTCACTGTCAACTGGTTGCTTGTTCCAACTCTCCTCCTATGGTTGACTTCATTTAATCCTGTTTACAATATTGAAGCAGAAAGCTCTTGGATTAAAGGTATGTGCTAAGGCTGAGCCAAACCTCAACTAAAAACAGTTTTTCCAGTAAATAACACAATCTCTGGGTTTACACCATGATCAAAAATTCTGCAACACCCAAGTTTAATTTTTCGCACCTCTGTTGTGTGCTCACAATCACCTGCAGCTCCAGCTCCAGAGACTCTGCAGGCATCTGCACTCACAGGTACGCATCGACCCAATGTACCTAATTAAAAATTAATCTTAAAGCCAGCTGGTGGTGGTGCACACCTTTAATCTCAGCTCTTGGAACGCAGAAGCAGGTAGGTCTTTGTGAGTTCAAGGCCTGCCTGTCAGAGTGAGTTCCGTGACAGCCAGCTTTACACAGAGAAACACTGTTTTGAAAAAACAAAACAAACAGCCTTAAGAAAGGAAAGCACTTAATCGGCTTGCTGCCTTGGGATCTATTGCCATGCCCCACCCTGCTTAGAAGGGCCAGGAGACCTCTTTAGCAATGACAGGATGCAACCCATTCCTGGCATCGGAGGGTTTATTGGTGGCCTAAGGTGTCTAGGTTAGTTGGAACACTCTCTGTCTTAGTCAGTCTTCTATTGCTGTGAAGAAAGACAATGACAAAGGCAACACTTAGAGAAGAAAGCATTAATTGGGGGATTTCTTACAGTTTCAGAGGTTTAATCCATTATCAGCATGGCAGGTAGCATTGGCACTCAGCACTGGAGGGGAGACTGAGAGCTACATCCTGATGTACAGGCCAAGATAGAGATAGATGGATGGAGGGAGTGAGGTGGACAGGGAGAGGGGAGGGGAGAAAAAACAGAGAGTGTCCAAAAATCCCAGTCCCACACTCCTGACATCTGTCCCAAACCCTGTCACCTGAAGTCATCAGCCCTCACCCCAGCATAAGCCAAGCATGTGACAGACAAATCATTTTCTTTCCTTTGTTTTTCTTTCTTTCTTTTTCTTTTTTCTTTTCTTCGAGACAGGGTTCTTCTGTGTAGCCTTGGCTGTCCTGGAACTCACTTTGTAGACCGGGCTGGCCTCGAACTCAGAAATCTGCCTGTCTCTGCCTCACAAGTGCTGGGATTAAAGGCATGCGCCACCACTGCCCGGCGCAACAGATCATTTTCTTTTGCTTACAATTTACTAAAAAACGTCACCATCATAGTCTGCCCTCAGTATTTTCAGCTCTTGTCCCCTGAGGCCGGTGAGCTTGCCTAGGAGCCCATCCAGATAAACTCGACTTTTTTTTTTTTCCCTTTTAACTCGACTGGAATTGGCTTATATTTTCAACATAGAAAACATATTAACTATCTCATGAAGTGGAAACTTTTTTTTTTAAAGATTTATTTATTTAGTATACAGTGTAGTACATTGTACTGTCTTCAGACACACCAGAAGAGGGCATCAGATCCCATTACAGATGGTTGTGAGCCACCATGTGGTTGCTGGGAATTGAACTCAGGACCTCTGGAAGAGGAGTCAGTGCTCTTAACCACTGAGCCATCTCTCCAGCCCATGAAGTGGAAACTTAAGGGTCGGTTGGATGATGTTTTGCTGGGACAAACACGTGAAGGAACGTTTTATTAAAGTGGACACAGGTGTGAAAGGCTAAGACAGACTCTCGAAAAAAAAACATTTTGCTGAAGCAGACGCTGGAGAGAGGATGTTCTGCTAAAGCAAGCATGTGAAAGGAGATATGATGAAGGATTCTTTGCTAACAACGTGCATTTATTGGTCTGACTTACACTGCATAGTTGAGGTGCATTTGTGGAGCCCCACAAGTGCACCTCAACTATGCACCAAAAAACTTCAGGTAGTATGCTGCAGTTACTTGCTAATTCCTTGGACTCGGGCTGTTTGGCAGAGTCAGCTAAGACACATGCACTTGCTGAGGCAAGACCCATGGAGGACACATGATGTTTGGAGGGTATACATAGGACTCGATGGACAGTGACGGAGGCTGAGCTAGGTTTACGTATAGAGCTAGCTATGCAATGCTTGTGAGTCTCCCTCCTGCTGACTGAGTCCAGGCTGAGGCCTGGCTGTCTCTGTTAGATCGTGTCACTGATGTTGCTAACCTGACTATGGAACTGGACTGTTGCTGTATCCCTGTATCCGAGAAGTGTTTGTGAGTGGATGGAGGTGCACCTGCTGACCTGTGAACTGAGCTGCCAATTTCCAGACAACACAGACAGGAATTGCTCCAAAGAACCTTTCTAAACAGGTCCGTTCATCCTCCCCCCAACCCTCCCTCTTCCATATCCTTTCTTTCCCACTACCTTTCGTGGGTGGTGGTCTACAAGGAAGGTTAAAGCATTTAAGAACCACCATTAAAAATAATTTTGAAAAAAAATTAAAGTTACAATCTCACATGATTTTAGAAAGTTTACTCAAGCTTCTAATTTTTAGCTTCTAAACTGTGTTTCATGTGCCTTTTATACATGTATGAAATGCAACATATATCATTGTACCTAACTCATATTTGCTCCTTTTCTATTACCCACCTTTTTGGTTTTTCTGAGACAGGGTTTCCCTGTGTTGCCCTGGTTGTCTTAGAACTGGCTCTGTAGACCAGGCTGGCCTCTAAATCATAGGCATCCACCTGCCTCTGCCTCCTGAGTGCTGGGATTAAAGACGTGTGCCAGCACCTCGCACCTTTTTAAAAAATGTTTATTTTATATATATAATATCTTATCATATATATATATATATATATATATATATATATACACTGTAGCTGACTTCAGACACACCAGAAGAGGGCATGGCATTCCAGTACAGATGGCTGTGAGCTACCATGTGGTTTCTGGGAACTCAGGACCTCTGGAAGAGCAGTTAGTGCTCCTAACCACTGAGCCATCTCACCAGCCCCATTTTTTTTTTTTTTTTTGATATGCTTTTTTTTTGAGACAAAATCTTCCTATGGAGCCCTGATAGGCTGGGAACTTTCCCTGCACACCAGCCTGGCTTGAGGCTTAGAATGCACATAGATTCATTCTGTTTCTGCCTCCTGAATGTTGGGATTAAAGACCTGGGCTACCACACTGGGTTTATTGTAGGAAATACATTCATAGACATGGAGAGAATAATCTTTAAAAACTAAAACATTTCCTTCCATGACTTTCGGGAGGCCTAAGACTCAGTCTACTGTTTTAATATACTTGAATGGGGCTTCTCACTTCATCTAGTTTCTAGACTCTAGTGCCAATTCTTCCAATTAAGTAGGAACAAGCTTAGCATGATGAAATAATTCTGAAATCCCTGTGGTTGGGACGTGGGGAGGCAGAAGTTTAAAAGTCAGCAATAGTTTAAAAGTCATCCTCAGTTACACTGAGGAATCAGGCAAGCTTGGAATCCAAGTGGCCCTATCACAAACAAAACAAACAAAACCTCACAACCCTATCAATCCCTATACAAAAACCAAATAGGAGCAGAGGATTCTGGGTTTTGTAGTCAAGTCCTTTCAATGCGCCACCCTCCGCGCAAGAGACCACATTTCTCTGAAAGCGCTCTGGCAAGTTATCATCTTGTCCCGCCTCCTAACTTCCGGTATCGCTGAATTTTCTGAGGCCAGTCAGAGGGCAGGGTTTGTTGGCTTCCGGCTCTCTGATTGGTGCGTTCGACCGGGTGTCTGAGTTCAAATTTTCAACCGTACCAGTTGAGTCCGGACGCGGTCGTCAGTCGCTGGACTCCTAGAGTTGGTGCTAGCTGAAACCGGGAAAGTAGCGTGAAGGTGAGGGGAAGCAGTGGTGCGCCGGGGGCCGTTTCTCCAGGGTTTTGAGAGGGCAGGGGAGTCCCCGGGGCGGGGCGGGTCCGGACAGCCTAGACAGCGCGCGGGCTTTGGACGCCGGTGACAGGACTTCGGGGTGAAGTCTCGTCGGCGTTGGTATTCCTGGGAACCCCGGAGCAGAGGCTGCTCCAGGCTGTCAGCCACTAGACGGTAAGGTCTGTTGGTGTAAGCACTGCTCTGCAGTTCCCGCACCAAGCTTATTCATTAAGCGTTCCAAACATTATTTTAGGGAAGGAAGTCGAGGCGCAGTGGGCGGAAATTGCCCTGCCATTAAATATTTTTGGTGGAGGAAAAGAGGTGTGATCACCAACTGCGTTTGTCTGGGATAGCAAAGTAAAATTGTTGTCGTGCCAACACAAATTGAGGTAGAGTTTAATTCCATTTTGATTGTCTTCTGTTTGGAATGTAAGATTCATTTTATTTTCTCCTTATTGCTCGCTCTCTTTGTATCGAGTCACTAGGTGTTTCTGCCCTTTTATCTTCCTTTCTTGGAACGTTTATAGATTGGAGGGGAAGGAAGGATGTGGCCCAGATCATATAGTACTGTGGGTTGGGCTTACACCCAATTTTCCTGATTCGTAGTCACATATAATTTTCTCAATAGCAGCAAGGACTCCCACCAAACTATTTCCTCCTTATGTATGTGTGTGTGTGTGTGTGTGTGTATGTATGTATTTCTGCCTCATTCTTACCTTGTATCTTCACATCTTTTGTCTGTTTTGTTTTTGAGACAGGGTTTCTCTGTGTAGCCCTGGCTGTCCTGGAACTCACTGTAGACCAGGCTGGCCTTGAACTCAGAGATCCGCCTGCCCCTGCCTCCCAAATGCTGGGATTAAAGGCATGTGCCACTACTTCCCACTGTCTTTTTATGAGTACACTGTAGCTGACTTCAGACACACCAGAAGAGGACATTGGATCCCATTACAGATGGTTGTGAACCACCATATGGATACTGGGAATTGAACTCAGGACTTCTGGAAGAGCAAGCAGTCAGTGCTTTTAACCACTGAGCCATCTCTCCAGCCCCACATCCTTTGTCTTTATTTGCCCTTTTCTCATATTAAAAAACAATTAAAGAACTATTTGGTAATATAGTAAAAATATTGGTTTTGCTGTTGTTGTTTTGAGACAGGATCCCTTTACATATTCCTGGCTGTCCTGGAACTCACTGTGTTGCCCAGGCTGGCATCAAACTCACAGAGATCTGCCTGCCTCTGCCTCCCAGGTTCTGGAATTAAAGGTGTGTGTCACAGTGCCTGTTAGCAAGAATATTCTTGTGTGTGGCCTCAGTGTATTTTAACACCTGTCAAGTTGCCCCAGATCATACTGTTTTCTCTTGCTTGGTTTGTGTCTCTACAGTAGTTTCATGTTATCATTTTTAGTTCAAAATTATCGTGGTCTACAGCTAATTGGGCCAAGTAATTGGCCTTTGAGAGTATATTATGTGCTTATGTTAGTTGATTTTAGATTCTGTATACAGATGCATAATGTAATTTTAGATTCTGTATGCATACAGATGCATAATGTATTCAAGGGTTTTCTGGTATGCTTGAAATCAAAATGGTTGATTATTTGTGTGTGTGTGTGTGGGGGGGTATTGGTGTTTGAACCCAGTATCTTGCTCATGGTAGAGAGGGTGGCTGGGGTACTTTGTCCTTGTGTGTGTGTGTGCGCGTGTGTATGATATTGATTACTGTTGAGACAGGGTCTTGTGTAGCCCACATGGGCCTGAAAGAAAGGCTGTTCTTTTTCATAGTTTATTTATTTTATGTGTTTTGCCTACATATATGTCTGCATGAAGGTGTTGGAACTTCTGAAACTGGAGTTACAGGCAGATGAGAACTGCCATGTGGGTGAATTGAACCTGGATCATTTGGAAGAGCAGCCAGTGTTCCTAACCATTGGGCATCTCTCCAGCCTGCATAGGCTGTTCTTGAACTCCTAGTCCTCTTTCCTTCACCACCATACCCAGTGCTAGAGATTGAGCCCAGGGCTTTGTGTATACTAAGCAAAAACTCTACCAGTTTCTATGTTTAAGACAGAATCTGTCTAAGTGATTATGTAGATAAATGCATTGTTTTGGTTTACAAGTATTCTGGCAATTTAGAAGTGGAGATGGATGAGATTTAAAGAGGGAAGGTTGGATTTCTGAAGTGTCTGGGATACAAACTCTCAGAAAGCAGGGTAGACAGGGACAAGAACAACCAGGCTGCATATATGTTGAATTGGATGTCTAGGGAGGCCCTGTCTAAGTTGGCAGCAAAATAGCAAGTGTGAGAAACTAGATCATAGTAATTTTAAGTTTTCTAGTATGCAAATAAAAACATTCCTTGGCCAAGTTTATGCTAATGTGCTCATTAGAACCAAATTCTCATCAGATTATCCTGCTGGCCCAGTTACGTTTGGTCAAAGAAAAGTTTTGTTGAAAAGTCCTTTGTTTCTTGTTCTTGTATCAGGAGAGACTGAATTCTACATTCCCTTTATATTTTTATCCTTTAGCTTTTCTTGGGTCTGTTCTCTACAATATGAGCCTGTACACCCAGCTTCTTTTTCAAAAAAAATTTTTTTTTAACTTTTGGGAGAAGAACAGAGAGGAGAATTTATGTATCCTTTCACAGAGGTGGTGGGGTTTTCTTGTTTGTTTTTGTCTTTGCCATGGTAGCAGTTAGGAAGCAGATCTGAGAATGGTGTGATTGACTAGCCTGAGTTATTACGTAAGATAGATTTGTATTTGAGACAGCCATGTAAAGATTCTGTATAATAGAAAAGTGTTAGTCAGGGCTCTCTAGAGGAACAGAATATTTCACACACACGCACACGCACACACACTCCAGCTAGTCCAGTAATGGTTGTCTACAACTATTGATCCAGTAGTTGTTCAGGCCTCGTGGCTGGATGCATCAACTAGGCTCTAATGGCAGTGAAGGAATGGACTTGCCATTGAGAGCAAGCAGGCAAAGAGAGCAAGCTTTCTTCCATGTCCTTTATATAGGCCCAGATTAATAAATAGGTGGAGCTTCCAACCTCAAAAGATCTGGATTAAAGATGTATTTTCCTATCTCAAGAGATTCCTATTAAAAGCAGGTCTTTCCACTTCAATGATTTAATTAAGGGAAGAAAAAGCCTCACAGGTGTACCTCACTGCTTGGGTTTTAGTTGATTCTAGATACAGTCAAGTTGACAACTAAGAAGAGCCATTTCAAACTGACCCCTTGTCAGCTTGACACACAGCTATATCTATTTATGCTATTCTTTTTTTTTTTTTTTAAAGATTTATTTATTTATTATATGTGAGTACACTGTAGCTGTCTTCAGACACTCCAGAAGAGGGCGCCAGATCTCATTACAGATGGTTGTTAGCCACCATGTGGTTGCTGGGATTTGAACTCTGGACCTTTGGAAGAGCAGTCGGGTGCTCTTACCCACTGCGCCATCTCACCAGCCCTATTTATGCTATTCTTAATTTCTAAATGAAAACAATAACCAGGTCATTATCACACCCTTCATACAACTGCAAATGCATTATAAATGTTAGCCTAGATAGCAGTGTCCCTTGAGGGACATGCTTTTTTTGGGGGGGGGGGGGCGGGGGTGTTGGGTTTTGTTTTGTTTTTTTTGTTTTTTCGAGGCAGGGTTTCTCTGTGTAGTCCTGGCTCTCCTGGAACTCACTCTGTAGACCAGGCTGGCCTTGAACTCAGAAATCCGCCTGCCTCTGTCTCACAAGTGCTGGGGCTAGAGGTGTGGGGTACCACTGCCCGGCTGAGGGACATTCTTTTGGCATCTCATAACTTAAATATGATAACCACTGATATTCTCTTTATTATTTTTTTTTGATGTTACATTGTATGATAAAGAAATCAAGGGAGTGGTGGTGCATGCCTTTGATCCCAGCACTCAGGAGGTGGAGGCAGGCGGATTTCTGAGTTCGAGGTCAGCCTGGTCTACAGAGTGAGTTCCAGGACAGCCAGGGCTATCCAGAGAAACCCTGTCTCGAAAAAAAAAAAAAAAAAAAAATCAAGGAAAAAACACAAATGTCCATAAACATATTCTTAACAAAGTATGACAGGAACACTCACATCAATGTTAATCCTCATTTCTACAACAGGTCACATAGTCTTAGCTGGTATTTGTTTATTTATTTATTTGAGTACGACTGTTGCTATCTTCAGACACACCAGGAGAGGGCATTGGATCCCTTTACAGATAGATGGTTGTGAGCCACCATGTGGTTGCTGGGAATTGAACTCAGGACCTCTGGAAGGGCAGTCACTGTTCTTAACTGCTGAGCCATCTCTCCAGCCCCCTTAGCAGGTATTTATAACTACCTTCCTCTACTACCCATTCTGTATTTTCTCCTCCACCCTCAGCAAGCTCTTGGTCCCTCTCTACCTCCATCCAGGAGCGACCCATACCTGGATTTTTTAAGAATCTGTGCCCTTTATCATCCTGCCTGGATTAGACTGTTTAGTTCCCCATAGGCTTAAATCACAGGACATGGTAGTACCAAGAGACACCCTAAAGCTCTCTTGTACTCCAGACCTAATCTTTCTTACCTCTTCTGTGGAGAAGCAATCCAATTTTCCATTGCTAATCTGGATCAATCACCCCTCCTAACACTGTTATTCCTTTCTTTTACTGTTGGCTTAAGGGCATCAGAAACCCCAAGTGGCCAGGGGGAGAAGTCTGAACTTCTAGTTCAATTGGATGTTTGTTATGGCTCCTGGCAGGAATGTTACCAGCTCTGGAACCAAAACTTTTAGGCCAGCAGACCTTAGGGTCCAGAACAGGAAGCAAAATTTTTCCTAGTGGGTTACTAGCGATGGATAGTGCATGGAATGATTCCCTTTTGAACGCCTTGATTCCTAGACCCATGGATTTTGGCTATGGAAGAAACTACCACACACTGGATGCTGATTCAAATCATGCATTCTGGAGAAATCTGTCTCAGCCCTCCAGGCTGCTGCCACCTAACTGGTGCTGTAATTGTCTTCAAAAGGTCATTCTATCTTTCTATCAGGCCAGCTACTTCAGGATGGTGGGGAACATGGTAAGGGGATCGTGAATTCCACGATTGTGGGCTCACTGCCGCAAGTCTCTGGCTCTGAAATGAGCCAGATCAGCCTCTTTCTCTAGCCATCTGTTATTGTCCAATAGACCCATGAACAAAGTATCCAAGATGGTAGAAAAGGAGGTTATGCACAGGTTAACAGTGTGGATTTCTACTCACCAAGGCTGACATGGGTACAGCTGCTGCTGAATGCCAGATATGCCAACAGCAGAGACCAATACTGAGCCCCAGATGTGCCTGAAGTTCTTCCCATTGTAAAGATTTCCTCTTTCAGGGTTGTTTCAGAAAGGGGTTTTAATGCTATAGTTATCCACTCTGGGTGGTGACTTCATAACATACAGAACCATCAGTAAACCAGCCCATAGTCTTCTCTTTAGAGCACACCCCGTGAGGCTATAGGTAATGCTTGGTAACAGATGGTATTTGTAATGGGAGTAGAAACCATAGGCATTTAAGCAACTTCCTTATGTGTAACTTCCTTATGCCTTTAGGATCTGATCACATACATATTACTTATATTTATTTGATAATAGATGCTGCTGTGCATGTCCTGCTTTATAACTTAGTGAGTTAGATAATACCCAGCTCATGATGGCTAGACCAGGTTACATGGTGGCCCATCATCAAACTTTCAGTTTCCATTAAGGCCCTATAACAGGCAAAGAGCTATCTCTCGACAGAGAATAGTTGTTTGCGGGTGATGGTTGAGTCTTGCTCCAAAATCCCAAAGGTATCTTCTGTGATTCATCTTGTAGAGGTCTGACAAAGGCTCCAAACAGCATCTCCATTTGACATCTTAAGTACCATTGGGTTTGCTAGGTCATATTGTCAAGTGGTAGAGCAGCCTGCACAGCAGCCTGGACATGTTGAAGAGCCTTCTGTCACAGGACCTATTCAAAGCTAGCAAAACTTTGTATTAGGGGCAAGATAACATAACAAAGTGAGGAATTGTCTATCTCCAGAATCCAAATAGGCCCACTAAAGTATTTAAAAGTATTTAAAATACTTTTGGTGGTGAGGGGCCACGTACAATAACTTCTCCTTCACTTAGAAGAAATATCTCTGCATTCCCCACACCACTGGACTCCTAAGAATTTCACTGGGGTAGGCCCTTAAATTTGGTTGTATTTATTTCCCATACTCTGATGTACACATGTTACCATCAAGTCTAAAGTGGTTACTACTTCTTGCTTACTCACTCCAATATTGTTATCTATATAGTGGACAAATGTGATATTTTGTGGGGCAGAGAGACAGTTGTTATTTGTTATGATATCAGGCTGCAGGCTTACTATACCCTTGAAGTAAAACTATAAAGTATTCTGCTGAAATTGTCAACTGAGAGCAAATTACTTCTGGTGGTCCTTATGGATAGGTACTGGGAAAAAGGCATTTGTTAGATCAATAGCTGCATTTCAGCTACTAGAAGATGTGTTAATCTGCTCAAATGATAATATATCTGATATAGCAGCCACAAATGAATCCGTGCTTTATTGAGTTCTTTGTTTCTTTTCTTTCTTGTTTTTTTCCAGACAAATCTATGTGCAGCTCTGACTGTCCTGGAATTTGCTCTGTTAAGGCTGGTCTTAAAATCCTATAGACCCGCCTGCCTCTGCCTCCCAAGTCCTGGGATTAAAGGCGTGTACCACTACTGCCTAGCCATACACAAAATATTTTAAGTTTATTCTTAACCTTTTAAAAATACCTTTCAACTGCTTCCAGGTTCTTCATGAGAAGTGTATGCCAGACTGCAAGAATTCAAGAGACTTGAGAACTTGATTGTGGCTTTGAGCGAGGTTGTAAGAGGTGGACTCAAGAGACAAATTGTGTCAGGTGTGTATCCATGGTGAGTTATACTCAAAGGAATAAGAGAAACGTTAGCATACCAGCTTCATAAATGTTTAAAGAACTTAAATGTATCTTTTTAAGTTAATACATATCTTAGAAAGAAATTCCTTAAGCTTGGAAAAGAAAATGTAAAGCTACCCATTATCATACTTTTTCATACATTTTAGAGAAATTATGGCTGCCTTGTGCTTGTGTTGGATTGAAGCCAGACTTTCACAAATCCTACCACTGAGCTAGTCTTAATTCTCTTCTCTCTCTCTCTCTCTCTCTCTCTCTTTCTTTCTTTTTTCAAGACAGGGTTTCTTTGTGTAGCCCTGGCTGTCCTGGAACTCACTCTGTAGACCAGGCTGTTCTGGAACTCAGAAATCTGCCTGCCTCTGCCTCCCAAGTGCTGGGATTAAAGGAGTGAACCACCACTGCCCAGTTTAGTCTTAAATCTTTTTGTACTTTTAATTTTTATTATTGTTTTATTTTGTACATATTTTTAATCTTATGTATATAGTATTTTGCCTGTATGTATGTCTGTATCTCATGCCTGTTGGGTGCCCATGGAATCCGTGATGTCAGTTCTCTTGGAACTGCAGTTACAGACAGTTGAGTACCACCATGTGGGTGCGGGGAGCCCTACCCAGGTCCTCTGGAAGAGAAGCTCATACTCTTGTTTTGCTTTGTTTGTTTGGAGATGGGGTTTCTCTGTATAGCCCTGGCTGTCCTGGAACTCATTTTGTAGACCAGGCTGGCCTCAAACTCAGAAATCTGCCTGCCTCTGCCTCCCGAGTGCTGGGATTAAAGGCGTGCACCACCATGCCAGGGTTTTTTTAAAAAGATTTATTTATTTAATGTGAGTACACTGTGGCTGTCTTCAGACACACCAGGATCCCATTACAGGTGGCTGTGAGCCACCATGTGGTTGCTAGGAATTGAACTCAGGACCTCTGGATGAGCAGTCAGTGCTCTTAACCGCTGAGCCATCTCTCCAGCTCACAACTTTCTTTTGGTGTTTTGAGAGAGTGTCTCACTATGTAGCCCTGGCTGACTTAGAACTCAGAGATCTGCCTGCCTCCAGAGCTCAGGGATTAAGGGTGAGTGCCACCACTCCTGGCCCCTTTTATACTTTCTGTCTTGACTCAGGGTCTCACACTGTCACCTAGGCTGACTTTGAACCTGCAATCCTCATGTTTCCATCCCCTGAGCAGTTAGTTACAGGTCTGTGCCACCATGTCTAGCTTGACTGACAGAGGTTTTTGTCTAAGACCATATTTCAAGTAAAAAAATGATACTCTAGCTAGGTATGGAAGTGGAGTCATCTCAGACTTGTAACCTCAGATTTAGGAGGTTGAGGCAAGAGAAGCAGAAGTTCTAGGCTAGCTTTGCCCATATATTCACTTCAAGGCTGGTCTGCCTGCCTGCCTGCCTGCCTGCCTGCCTGCCTGCCTGCCTTCCTTCCTTCCTTCCTTCCTTCCTTCCTTCCTTCCTTCCTTCCTTCCTTTCTTTCTCCCGATCCTATCTCAAAAAACCACAACAAAACAAGAACTAAGAACAAACTGTGTTTGGGGGCACATCCTGTAGTCCCAGCTCTTAGGAGGCAGAGGCAGAAGCATTAGGAGTTGAAAGTCATTGTCAGCAACAGATTGGGCAACATGTGATCCTGCCTCAGAGATATGTCAAGGGAGGTGTGGGGAGGGGGGCAAAAAGCCAAGTGAATGTTTATTGTTAATATGACCACACAAAAAAACCAAACAAATACAAGACAGATGTGGTAGTCACACCTTTAATTTCAGCACTTGGAAGAGGCAGAGGCAGGCAGATCTCTGTAAGTTCAAAGCCTGCTTGGTCTTCATAGAGATTTCCAGAACAGCCAGGGCTACATAGATAGACCCTATCTCAAGACAAACTCAAGCAGGGCAGTGATGGCACATGCCTTTAATCCCAGCACTTGGGAGGCAGATGCCAGCGGATTTCTGAGTTCGAGGCCAGAGAGAGTTCCAGGATAGCCAGAACTACACAGAGAAACCCTGTCTCGAAAAAACAACAACAAAATAAGACAAACTCAGTACAGTATGACACTTACAAGGTTTTTGGTGTGGTATGGTGTGTGTGTGTGTGTGTGTGTCTGTCTGTCTGTCTGCCTGCCTGCCTGCCTACCTGCCTGAGTCTGTGTATGCAGGGACATGAGTACAGTGATGTGTGTAGAGGCCAGAGGATAGTTTTAGGAATTGGTTCTCCTTCCACCACAGGCAGGGATTGAACTCAGTTCTGACCACAGCTCCTTTACTCACTGAGCCATCTCCATTGTCCTTGCTTGTTTTTTGAGATAAAGTCTTATAGGCTGGCCTCAAATTTGCTAGGTAGCCTAGGTTGGCCAACAACTGATGGCTATCCTGCTGCTTCAGCAGCCCATGTACTGTGATTCCATTCATAACGACACCATGCCTATCTAGAATTGATAAGCTCGAGAAAGAAATGAGAACATGTTCATTGGCATTCTGGACAGTGGCAAATTAGAACAAGTGTCCAGTGTGTCCTGTGCTGACTTCTGAGTGTTGGGTGGTGAGGGATTGTTTCGGATTTTAAACTGGCCCAATTTTGGAAGCTTCATGGATCTGTTTCTGTAAACAGATCTGATTTCAACATTAGAAGTTAGCAAATGTGGAAACAAAGTCCATTAAACTTTCTTCAGATTTAGTTTGTAAGTTTGATTTATAGTCAAACCTAGATGCAGGATATGTTGCCATTTGCTCACTCTTTCTAATTCCTTATGTACAACAACAACAAAAAAATGAAGATGTTTTCTCTCTGGGTGAGTGAAAATATGTGTTATGTAGTGAGATCACTTACTCAGTGAAGGTGGGAGAGTGTTGGGGGAAATGGCCTGGCCTGGATGAGGAGAGTTTGACTGACGTCTAATGAAGCCCTGACTCGTGTTCACTCTTGATTACCACCCGGTTAGCTAGTGCTTCCTTTCTGTTTCACAGGCTGGGCGCTGGGCGCTGAGCTGCTGGGCCTTCCCTCACTGCTGGCTGTTTAGGGAAGAGCACTAGCCTGCAGTTTCAGGCCTGCTTAGAGTGTGCTCTGTGCAGCTTCCCCACCCCTTCTGAACCTGCACCTTTTGATTTATAGAGCTTGTCAGGGCTAGTTATTTTTGGTTGGAGGATGAGTGAAGAGAGACAAGAGGTGACAAGAGGTAAATTTCAGATGAATGCAGAAAAGGTTACATTGCTTCTGCCATCTTCCTCATGTGTATTTGTCTTCAGTTTTCTTTCTTTTCACCTGTTTCTTCCTCAGGAAAAGTTAGTCATTTTTATTTTTATGTTTTCTCAGACAGGGGCTATCCAGGAACTCATTCTGTAGACCAGTCTAGCCTCAGACTCAGAGATCCTCCTGCCTCTGCTTTTTCAGTGCTGGGATTAAAGGTATGCTATGCACCACCTCTGTCCACCCCAATTGTCTGTTTTTTAAGGAAAAGGATTACACATTTATAAATCATTTCAGTGTTTATTTTGGGAATCAGATGGGTATAAGATATGATAGGTGGTGTTTAATACACAATTTTATAAAGAACTAGTTCATATGTCGCAAATGATTTATGCATAGAATACTGTGTAGGCTTTCTTTAAAGAATATTTCTACTTAATTTTATTTTGTGTGGCTATTTTTGTCTGCATGTATGTATATGTACCATGTGCATGCTAGGTGCCTGTAAGTCTGAAGAAGGCAACAGAACCCCAGGAACTGGAACTAGAGTTAGAGACGATTGTGAGCCACCATGTGGATGCTGGGAATCAACCCTGGACCGGAGAGAGCAGAGAGTTCTCTTAAGCACTGAGCCCCTTTCCCTCCCTCGGGTTCCCTGTAGGATTTTTTGTTAGGCTGGAATCTGCTCATCCCCAGCACTAGCTGGGAAAAGCCCTGCTGCCCTCCTTCTCCCAGCCCTGCCCTCAGAGAAGTTTCTGTCCCAACAGTGCCCGCCCAAGGGCTCAGTTTTTGACCATGTTTGGACACCATTCCAACTCCTAGCTGACACATCATCACTCCTCCCTTCAACTGCATAACCCCCCCTGGCTTTATCCTGGATAAGTCACTTCCATTGTCAGATTAGGTGAACCCACCCCAGAGCTGCCTCCTAAGAAAATTGCCTTTATTTACTTTTAATCTGGTCTGATCTGGCATCACTGAGGAAGAAAAAGTCTATTTTTATTAAAAGCTGGGTTTTTTTCTTTTTATTTATTTAATTTTCATTTTCTTAATTTGTTGTTTAGTCAAGGCTGGCCTTGAACTCAGATCCACTGTGTGTGTTTTCCAGTGCTGGATTAAAGTGCCATCAAGCCCATTTTCTCCTGAGAATATTTGTAGTTTTTCAGGAATCTGCACTGTGGCAATTTCAGATAAGTTTGAAATATGAAGTTAATTCTCTTGTTTGGCAGCTTGATTTGTGTAAGGGAATGTGGTTGATGTATCTGCGTTTTTTCCCCCTTCAGTGAGACCTGTTGACAGAAATTCAATCTTGATTAAGGGTTGCAGGAGGATCCAGTTCCCACCATTCCTGGGGCTCTCAGTTAAACAGCTGCCCTTAGCTTTGACCTGTGCGGTATCCAACTAGGCCCCAGCAGACTTTAATTTTTGCTGTTTTGACAGCCTAGTATTTATTGTTTGTAGTGAGGCAGTGTTATAAAACTGTCTTGATTTAGCAGTTACTTTGCTCTATGTCCTGGTGCCTGCCCCTAACCCACTTCCCCTGTTTATTTTCTCACCAAGCTCAGACCCCAACCCTACTTTTGGTTATCTTCATATACTTTGTCAGGCTTGAACAAGAGGATGAGAGTTCTCAAGGGATAACTGATTCGTATTTGTTAATTTGATTCCATTTTGAGGAGAGACAGGGTGTTTTTATCATTCTTATGTTTTTCTTTGTTGAGACAAAGTCTCACTTTGTAGCCCAGGCTAGCCTAGATGTCAGTATATAGGCCCAGGTTGATCTGAGTCAGTCCTCTTGCCCTAGGTTCTCGAGTGCTGGGATTGCAGTGTGAGACGCCATGCTCAGCTAGTGTGGCAGGGTGGCCTTCTGAGTTGGCCACTCTAGGTAAAAATATATCTTAAAGGGAGCATTTTAAGAAAATAGGCCATTGGGCTGAAGAGATGTCTCAGTGGTTAAAATGGTTGCTGTTTTTACAGAGGATCCAGGTTTAAATCTCAACACCCACATGGTACTTCATAATCACCTGTAACTCTAGTCCCAGGCCATCTGATGCCCTCTTCTTACCTCTGCAGGCACCAGGCACACATGGGGTGCACATACAGACATGCAAGCAAAAAACACTTGTGCAAGTAAAAAAAAAAAAAAAAAGACTGGAGACATGCCTTAGCAGTCATGAGCATTGGCTGCCCTTTCAAAGGTCTTGAGTTCAATTCCCAGCAATCAACTATCTCTAATGGGATCATCATGATGCCCTCTTCTGGCATGCATGAAGACAGAGCACTCATATACATAAAATGCATAAATAAATATTTAAAATATACATAAATACCAGAAAGAGTATGTAATGTTTGGATAAGTCAAGATAGTGGTCAATTTATGAACCACAAAAATGCAAAGTAGAATTTCCAAAAAGCAATTGATTTGAAATTATTGTCAGATTATCAAAAATATTTAACAAAAACTGCAGGAGTTCCAATCTTTTCTGAGTGCAAACTTAGAGGAAAATAAATGCCTAGCTAGCTAGCCTTTTCAATGAAAAGGTAAACATTTATTTTATATAATAATAAAGAACACCAAAGCTTTAGAGTGTGGTCTCTCCTACTGCAGGATTCCCAAGTCCCTCACAAACTCAGCTACTAACACTCACTACTTCTTCATCCATGGATATGGATATATGAATATGTTGCTTTTTCCTCTTTTTTGTTTCTTTGAATTCAGAGGCCCAGACAGGAGGACAGAGGTTAGCCAGAGAAGATCCCCCCTCCAACACAAAGACACAGATGTATACACACACATACACACACAGAGACACAACACACACACATACAGACACACAGCAAAAAATAAAGCATGTGAAAAGGTAGATTTGAATACTTGTCAGGTTTTGTTTTGTTTTTTTACCAGAATTCTTTAGTGGAATCCCTCCCCCTTTATTTTTGTTTTGTTTGTTTTTTGAGACAGGGTTTCTCTGCATAGCCCAAGCTGTCCTGGGACTTTCTCTGTAGATCAGGCTGGCCTTAAATTCAGAGACTGGCCTCTTTCTGTCTACTGAGTGATAGACTGAAAGAGCGAGCCCCACTGTCTGGCTTTTTTGTTTGTCTGTTGTTTTGAGACAAGGTCTCACTGTAGCTCTGGCTGTCCTGGAACTCAGGAACAGACTGACCTTAGATTTTTCTGCCTTGGCCTTGCAAGTGCCACACCTAGCTCGAGTTAGGGTTTGTCCAGAAAGGGATTTAAAACAGATTTAAGCATGGCACTAAGGGTAGGAAAGGGGCTTGAAATGGCCCAGCCATTGACATGGCTGCTTTTTCCGAGGACCTGGGTTTGAAGTCCTAGCATTCACATGGCAGCTCGGTTCCAAATGGATCTCACCACCTTTCCCGGCCTCTGCAGACACTCCATACCCAGACATGCAAGTGAACAAAACACCCAAGCACATAAAAATAAGAATTCATACATAAATAAAAAAGGCAAAAGGAATTTGAGATCTAAGTAAAGGTCAAAAGAGTGCATATCCTAGAGTGATGGCCAGCTTCTCCAGAGAATTGCTGGAATCGAAGTTTTGTGTGGTTGGGGTGTGTTGTGTTCCTGCCTCTTCCTCCCCAGCTCTGCTTGTCTTCATTATAGTCCTGGCTGGGAAGTGTTCCCAGTGACCTCAGTTAGCTATTGAGATCATGGGAATCCAAGATTTTCCCATGTCTTCCAGCATAGTTGTTCAAAGAAGAAAAAAAAAATTTTTTTTTCCAAGCAGAGAAATCCTTAGCTAATTGTGCCCCCCCCTTTTTTTTTAGCTTTGCATGTGTTATTTGGTATGAATTTATATATGGTGTGTGTGTGTGTGTATGTGTCTGTCTGTCTGTCTCTCTGCATAACAAGTTCTAGGCCAATTTGTGCTATGTAAGTCCCCGTCTTTACCCCCCACCCCCACCAGCAACAACAACAAAAAAAGCTGGGTGTCCTGTTTCATACCTTTAATCCCAGCACTCTAGAGGCAGAGGCTAAATGACTGAGTTTTTGAGGGCAGCTTGTTGTAGAGATCAAGTTCCAGGCGAGCCAGGGTGACACAGGACGAGAGATAGTGAGACCCTGTCTTAAAAAACAAAACAAAAAACCCCACAAGGACAAAAACAAACAATGGAACAAATAATAACTCACCAGAAAAAAAAAAAAAAAAAACAAAAGAAAAACAAAAAAAGATAAAACAAATAAGCAAAACAAACAAAAAGCCCATGAATAATGAAGAGAAATGGAGGAGAGTGATGTTAGGGTGGTGGAAGAGAGAAGCCTTCTCCAGGTCAGGAGACTGCAGAGCAAGGGCCAGCCTGCACACAAATGGAGACCTGATCCTCCTAACACTGCAGAGTCCTAGAGTGGGGTGAGGCGTGTCAGGGTGTGCTGCTAGGAGACAGCTCTTTACACGCAGGATAGTGAGCTGTTATTTAATCTCTGGTCTTCAGCTTTCTCCTCTAGGATGAGGACAGTAACTGATGCTTTACAAGGTTGCAGATGAACATTAGAGTTGATAGAGAGTTAGTACATAATACAACCTGCCATCTCTGGGAGTTATTTTTGTTCCTATGTTTGTTTTTAACCACAATTTTAGTATTGTTATGTGGTTTTTGGTAAACCCTAGTTTGTTAATCATTATCTATAAGCTGCAAAAATCAGATGTTACCATCCAGGCATAGTGGCATACTCCCTGAATCCCAACATTCAGGAAGCAGAGGCAGGTAGATCTCTGAGTCTGAGGCTAGTCTGGTTTACATAGTGAGTTCCAGGACAGCCAAGGCTATACAGAAAAAAAAAAAAAAAAAAAAAAAAACCCTGTCTTGAAAAACCAAGATAAAAAAACCCTCAGATGTTACCTACAGTTCCTCACAATTTTAGAGTATCAGTTTCTACTCTAAGTCCTCAACTAGAATGTTGCCATAAAGAGCTAAAGCTATAATGAGTTCAAAGGAAGAAGTTGTATGGTATGTAGAGTATGTGTGATGACGTCATTGTAGAAATCTGTTGTTTGTTAAAACAATTGTTTCTGAGACACTCTAAAACCCAGAAGTACTTTCCACGTGAGTCGTTCACTAAGAAGCTAAGGAAATGCTGGCAAACCACTGGGCAGAAATGAAGGTCAGGTGACTGAGCTCAGAATATGTTGACAGTGGTGTAGTTCAGACATCCAGTATGCAATATGCAACGAATAGAATTGCTGGTGAGATGGCTCAGTGGTTAAGAGCGCCGACTGCTCTTCTAAAGGTCCTGAGTTCAAATCCCAGCAACCACATGGTGGCTCACAACCATCCGTAACGAAATCTGATGCCCTCTTCTGGAATGTCTGAAGACAGTGTACTTACATATAATAAATAAATAAATCTTTAAAAAAAAAAAAAAAAGAATTGCTGGTCATGGGGTTGGGGAGCTGACACACTCCCCCAGTGATGTGATGTTCTTCTGATTTCCACAGTATGCATTAAGACCCCCCAACTCAGCATTTTTACCTCATTAGAATTATTTTAGAGAAAAATAACCAATATGTACAGAATATTAGCTATAAGAATTTCTTCTCAAAGTTTTTTGGTTTTTTGTTTTTGTTTTTTGTTTTCATTTGAGACAGGGTTCTTCTATGTAGCCCAGGCTTTCCTGGAACTTACTCTGTATGTAGATCAGGCTGGCTTTGAATTCACAGAGCCTCCCAAGTGCTGAGATTAAAGGCATGCACCACCACTGCCCAGTTAGAAGTATTTTTAAAGTGGAAATATTGAAAAAAATTCAAAAAAAAAAAGGGTATAAATAATTTCTACACATCATTAGGTAATGGTATATGCTCAAATTTTGGTATATTGCCATGGAGTATTTGTAGAATATATGAAGCAGATTCAAGATGTGCTGGGACTGCAGCTATATCTGACTTTAATGTGTGTTTACTCACTATGTAGCTCTGTCTGGCTTAGAGCTTGTATATATAGACCAGGCTGGCTTTGAACTTGTATAAAGTCATCCTCCTGCCTTTGCCTCCTGGGTGGTGGGATTCTAGGCATAAGCTACCAGACCTTGGGGTGTGTGTGTGTGTGTGTGTGTGTGTGTGTGTGTTTTGAGGGTCTTAATGTAGCTCAGACTAGTCTTAAACTCCCATCCCTTTGACTCTACCTCCTGAGTGGTGCTGGTCTATGCTATTACACCTGGCTCTGGTTTAATTTTTATACAAGCGTTTTTGGTTTAAATGAACATGAATTTTATAAAATTAATTTTTACAGGCATTTAGAGAAAGTTTTTGTGTGTGTGTGTTTCATTTTTGAGTCATGTTTCGCTATATAGCTCTGGCTTGGTCTGGAACTCAGTAAGTAGACTATGCTGGACTCAAACTCCAAAGAGTTTACCTGCTTTTGTCTTCTGTTGTGTGATTAAAGACACGTTTCACCACACCCAGCTTAAAGAAAGTTTAAAAAATATTCTTAGCTGGGTAGTGGTGGTGCATGTCTTTAGTTCCAGCAGTTGGAAGGCAGAGGCAGTCGGATCTCTATAAATTTGAGGCCAACTGGGTCTACAGAGTGAGTTACAGGACAGATCTACACAGAGAAACCCTGTCTTGAAAAAACAAAAGCAAAAAACAAAAAACAAACCTTATTTGTGTTTGTGTATGTGTGCCCTGATACACATACATATGAAGGTTGGAAAATTGCTTGCAGGTGTCAAATCTCTCTTTTCTTGTGGATACCAGAAATGGCACATAGGGTTGTCAGGTATGACTATCCCATGATCCCAAGAGAGGATAACGTTTATGCAAATATTATCGATCTCTACATCCCTTACAAGATACAGAATCCCTTTTCCTCTTATTGAGATAGGGTCTTGCTCTGAATCTTGAGTTTTCCTGTTTCTGCCTTCTGAGTGCTGGGAGTGACAGACATGCCCTGATGCCTATCTCAGTATGCTAGCTAGCACAAACTGCTCACTCAGTAGGCAATTTTTTGTCAGTGAACATGCCATTTAGGCTATTTTTCTGACTGCTGCAGCTATTCTATTACCTGGATAGAAGCAGAGTGAGAGGGTTGCGTTGCTGTTTGCTGCACACAGTGGATGCAGTTTTGCTGGTGTTGGGCATAGCCTGTAGTGCTGACTTGGTCCTTTTACTTACTCTGCTTGATGTCTATAAAGTCATTCTCCTCATGCCTAGGGAAGTTTTGCTTTGTTTTGTTTCTCCCCCCTCAGTGTGAGATTAAAATCACATTCTTATACATGCTAAGTTTGCTTTCCATCACTGAGCTATACCTTCAACTGGGGAATAGAGTTTTCTTAAAATATTTCCAAGGGAAAACTATGTTTCACTCTTCTGTGCATAAGACACTCTGCTAAGCACCCTCATATACACAACTAAGATTAACTTTTGTCTTCAGAATGCACAGTCTGCCAGGATAATCCTTTATGGAGTTACCTGATACCAAGTTGGATGCTCGTTATTCTAGAGAAGATAAAACTCTAACACTGTGGGTTTGGAGATAATCATATGTAATGGGTGGATATTTGCATAGCATTTTCTAGAATTTTAGTTGGACTTGGGTAAAGATTGTTAGGTAGAAAAGCTAATAATGTGTTTTAGAAATTAGGTTATGGGGCAGAGAGTGAGTACCTAGGTGGAAGAAGGCTTAGAAATAAGAAATGGCAGATTGAGGGAAAATGAATAGTGAGTGCCACACCCAGTAGTACATGGCAGACTGAAGTATGCATCAAATTTGTCCTTTTCTTACAATAGGAGAAACGAGGAAAAAGTTTGTACAATTATTTGTCTGTGTGGGTTGCTTGCTTGCTACGTCTATGGAGCTCAGTGGACAACATGCAAGAGTCAGTTTTCTCTCATGCTACCTTGTAGGTTTTGGGGATAAAACTAGGTATTCATGCTTGGTGGCAAGTGCCTTTACCCACTGTGCCATCTCACCAGCCCCAAACTAACTTCTTTCTAAGTCCAAAAACTAGAGCAATCTCCCAGGCAATTAATTTTTAGGTTGATTTCAAAAGGTAAGGTATATTTACGAGATTCCTCTCCTCCCCTCCCCTCCCCTCCCCTTTCCCTGTGTTTTGATTTTTGAGACAGTGTCTCACTATGTAGCCCTAGCTGACCTGGAATTTATTATGTAGACCAGGCTGGTCTTGAACACACAGAGATCCATCTGCCTCTGTTTACTAAGTGCTAGGATTATAAGCATGCAATTGCCATGGCAGCCCCTGGATGATTTTCTGAATTGGAAATATAAAAACCAAAGTATTTTGTAGGAATCAATATTTACTATTGATGTACAACCAATTTTTTGTAACCATTTCTTCCCTCAGAAAACAGTCTATTGAGGAGAGTATTAGAATCCTGGAAAAAGCTTGTTTTTCTGCACTAAGTTGGGGCAATGTCACAAGTCCCGACTACTTACTCTTTCGATGCCCCCACCGACTTTATCAATTTTTCATCTTTGGATGCTGAAGAGGATACTGAAAATATAGACTCATGGTTTGGTAAGTGACACTTTTTCTTTTGTTTGTTTTGGTTTGGGTTTTGGTTTTGTTTTTGTTTTCAAGACCTGATTTCAATGTGTATGTACCTCTGGCCATCCTAGAACTTTTACTCTTTAGACCAGGCTAGCTTTGAATTCAAAGACTCCCCTGCTTATGCCTCCTGAGTATAGGCATTAAAGATGTGCGACACCAACCTGCTGTTTCTCTGCCATTATAAGGGTTAGTGTCTTGCTTGCTGAGGACATTTCAAGAACAAAAGGGCTGGAGGGAAGGCTCAGCAGTTAGGAGCAAACCCACTATGGCAGCTCTCAGGTGTCTATGGCTCCAGTCTCAGAGGATTCAATACCTTCTTCAGGCCTCCACAGCACCAAGTGTGCACATGGTGCACAGATGTGTGTGTGGATAAGACACCCATACACATAAAAAAAATTAATAAAATTAATCAAATTGAAAATTGAGAGTGAGATAAAGTAAATACATTCTCCCATGATTTAATAGAAAAAGCAACTCACTTTTGAACTACAGGAGTCTGCTTATATGTGAAATTAGTTGTTTTCTTTTAAAGATTTATTTATTTTATTTATATGAATACACTGCAGCTGTCTTCAGACACACCAGAAGAGGGCATCAGATCCCATTACAGATGGTTGTGAGCCACCATGTGGTTGCTGGGAATTGATCTCAGGACCTCTGGAAGAGCAGTCAGTGCTCTTAACCACTGAGCCATCTCTCCAGCCCCCTGAAGATTTCTTTTTACAAGTTTTCTCTATGTTCCCAATATCTACAGAAAGGAGATATTAACATAGCAATATTAATGAAATTAAATACAGAGTCTGGGAGAGAAAAAAAATTCTGTACTTTAAAAATCATCTTAGCTGTACTCTTTTTCTTCTTTTCTTTCTGCTTGTCACATCTTGTCACACAGTCATAATCAGAGTGTCCATGCATGCTGTAGTTATTCAGGGACTCCTGAGCTCCTGCAGCCTGTCACAGTGTGCTGTTGCTGGGACAGACTGTTTTTACACCAGCTTTAGTCACAGCAGAATCCAAGATAAAACTTCAGAAAACTTGGTTCTGCTCTACTCTCACACCCCACGCTCTGAATATAAACTGTCCCTTGTCCTTCTAATCTTACAGTTCCTGGGGGCCAAAGCTTCTTCAAGGTCAATGTATTTAAATGGTAGATAAGGACAGATAATGTTGGTGTGGCCCTAACAGTATCTTAACAAAGGTAGGAGTCACTCAGTACAGAATCTGCAGCGTTCCTCTCTGTAGGATGCTGGGTGTGGCAAAGTCTTTGGGGATGGATTTTGCCTCTGTCCTGATGTGTAGTGAATGCACTGTGCTTTCCTTTAGCTGCTGACAGTGCTGGAAGCGGACTTTTCTCCCTTTTGAATGCATGACTCTTCTCTGGTTTGTTTCCTTACTGATTATTGCACAGATGAGAAGGCCAACTTGGAGAACAAGTTTCTTCGCCAAAGCGGAATAGGAGAACCTTTTCAGGGGAAGAATTCCTTGAGAAAAGCCAAACTTCAACAGGGCTCCGTCACACCGTTGAAGGCAGGTAAGGAGAAAAGCTTAGACAGGAGCCTTGAGGGCAGCTGGTGGTGACTAGAGCTGTCACCTGAGGGAATCACCAGAGACTGGAATTGTGGTTTGTTAGCGACATGTGTGAATTCAGTCCCTGGTAAATGTACTCTTTTTCCCAAGACAGGGTCTGTGTGGAGCTCAGGTTGCCCTCAGACTTGTAATCTTCTTGCCCCTGCCTCTCCCAAGATTGTGGGCACCGCCACGCCTAACTATACTTTTCTTTTGACTATGCCTTTAGGATTCATTTGCTTTTTTTTTTTCTCCAGTGCTATGGGTTAAATCTAGGAGTTCATGCTTAACAAGTGCTCTACCAGGGTTATGGAACTATCCTGAGCACTACATTTTATTTTTTTAAGATTTATTTATTATACATAAGTACACTGTAGCTGTCTTCAGACACCCCAGAAGAGGGCATCAGACCTCATTATGGGTGGTTGTGAGCTACCATGTGGTTGCTAGGATTTGAACTCAGGACCTTGGGAAGAGCAGTCAGTGCTCTTACCCACTGAGCCATCTTGCCACCCCCTGAGCACTACATTTTAAAAAGAATTTTGCACAAAGGTTCATGAATAGTGTTATGTTATAATTTTCTCTTGTGATTTTTTTTTTTTCTCTGCTGGTGTTTGTCTTCCTTTTTTCTTTTTGCTTTGAGCATGGCAGCAAATGCTTCCCTACTGGACAGCACTCCAGCCCCCATTTATGTGATTATAAGCACGTAACTTTTATTTTTAAAAAAAATTTTAAATAATTAGTTATATATATATGAATGTAGCCAACTGCTGAGCCATCATCTCTCCATCCCCAGCACATAGCTTTTATAAACAGGCCTTCTGTATAACTTTACCTGAGTTAAGGTTACCATGCATAGGAATAATATTTGTATGTGTGTGATACATATGATCTTCATTTTGAATTTTTTAGTCACACACACATGCTATGCATACCTGCTTACATATATACAAATGTGCATATATATATATATATAATTTCTGATTTTCTTGAGAGTTGAGTACTGATTAGTTTCTATTCATTTAGGGGGCTATTACTTTAATTAAAAATATTTACTGGGGTGCTGAAGAGATGGACCAGTGGTTAAGAGGACTGGCTGCTCTTCCAGAGGACCCAGGGTTCAATTCCCAACACCCACATGGCAGCTCACAACTGTCTCTAACTCCAGTTCCAGTGGATCTGACACCTTCTCACACAGACATACATACAATCAGAACACCAATGCACATAAAATAAAAATAACTCTTAAAAATACATTTTTTGCTTGAATTCATACATGCATATTTTCTTTTTAAAATTAGGTTTTTTGTTTTTAATGTATGAATGTTTTGCTTGCATGTATGTATATGTACCCGTGGAATTCAGAGGAGGCCATCAGAATCCCTGGAGCTAGAGTTACAGATGACTGAACCACAATGTGGGTGCCAAGAATTGAACTCAGATCTTCCCAAAGAACAACAAACCTACCCAACCGCTGAGCCATCTCTTCAGCCCCATATATGATCTAATCAAATCTATCTCCTATCCTCTCCCTTCTGACTTCTCCTCTGTCCCTCCCATTATTATTGCAAGTGTGTGTGTGTGTGTGGTTTACCATGTTTTAAGACAGGGTTTCTCTGTGTAGCCCTGGCTGTCCAGGAACTCTCTTTGTAGACCAGGCTGGCCTCGAACTCAGATCCACTTGCTTCTGCCTCTCAAGTGCTGGGATTAAGGGCATCAGTGTAGGACCATCTACTGGAGCATCCCTGAAGAAAACTGACTTTCACTCTCCCAACAACCATTGGTTGTCAATAGTTCCTTAGGGAAGGTTCTTCATGACCCACCTTCCCATCCATGTTGGGATTTTGTGTGGCTTGATCTTTGTCTTAACCTCTGGTGCATAAAATCCTAGCTATTAGAAGTTCATGTGTGGGCTGGTGAGATGGCTCAGTGGGTAAGAGCACCCGACTGCTCTTCCGAAGGTCCAGAGTTCAAATCCCAGCAACCACGTGGTGGCTCACAACCATCCGTAATGAGATCTGGCGCCCTCTTCTGGAGTGTCTGAAGACAGCTACAGTGTACTTATATATAATAAATAAATAAATCTTAAAAAAAAAAAAGAAGTTCATGTGTGTAACTGCTCTGACATAGCTGGATAAATGCTGGTTCACTATAGTCTTTTCACTACCTGTGGCTCTCTCTACCCTCTTATTCTCTGATCCGTGAGTCTTAGAGGAAGTGGTGTGATGCCCCATTTAGATCTGAACAATCTACAATCTCTTATGCTCTACACAATGATCAGTTTTAACTCTCTGTGTTAATTGTCATATACTGCAAAAAAGAACCTCTCTGAGTTGTAGGTGAGGCAGTAACCTATGGATATAAAGATCAATAGAGGGCAATTAAATCCAATGTCCATTTAGCAGAATAGTAATATAGTAGTAGGTTCTCTCAAGAACTCATGGCCTCCCTAGCCCCAAGTTCTTGGACCTGCTAATGGTGCCAGGTGTGAGTTCCATGTTCTGGGTGGACTTTAAATCCAATCAGAAAGTGGCTGGTTACTCTCAGAACATTTCTGTCACTATTGAAATATGGTGTGTATGTCTTGACAGGGCAATTACTACTGTAGCTGACAGGGTTCACGTCTCAGATAGACTATTGATTGGTTCTTCAGTAGTATACATACACTTTCAGCACTGTGAAAAGTCAACTATAGGACTGGGGCTTTTAGGTTGATAACAACTTGATTTTCTCCATGTTCTATGACTCATGTGTGTGGTGTCTTAGTGTCAAGTTCTGGAGGGAGGCTAAGAACAATGGTAATAGCCTGGACTATGGTGTAGGCAGTTGTCTATGGGGGAATCCACTGACAAAAACTTGAAAAGAAGTAATGTGTATATATGGCTCTGTGCTTTTGATTTGGTAGCTTATGGTGTCTGGGAGAGGTATTGCCCCCTCCTACAGGGTAACTCCATTTAAACTTTCCAATTTTTAAAGTTTTATGTTTATGGGTGTTTTCCTTGCATATGTGTCTGTACATCTTGCTTTCAAAGGCCAGAAGAAGATGTGAGATTCCTGAAGTTACAGATAGTTGTGAGCCATTATGTGGATGCTGGGGATATAAGCTCCGGTCCTCTGGAAGAGATAGCTGTTGAGCTGTCTCAACAGTTAAATAGCTACCATTTAAACTTTTTTTTGTTGATGGTTTTTGAGACAGGGTTTCACTATGTAGCCCTGGCTGTCCTGGAACTCAGGTACCATATAGACTCAGAGATCCTCCTGGTTCTGCTTCCCAAGTGCTGGGAGTAATAATGGTGGGCACTACCACTGCCAAGCTACACTTTTAATAAGTGGCTACTTTAGGATACTTTTGCATTAGTCTGACTAGGTTTTTGGTCTCTTGTAGTTGACAACACTTACCACAAAGAGACAGAAAAGGAAAATCTTCAGAAACAGTCTATCCCATCAAATGATTGTTCTTCCCTGAATGCTAAGAGAGCTGCATCAGGAAATACTCCTGTCCAGCCTCAGAGGTAAGAGTGGGGCACAAAAGTGGATATTACTGGTTCTGCTCAATCAATATAGTAACTCCACAGATTCCTTATGTTACTTCAGTGCTTATGGATTGTAGCTTGCAGGTTTATTTATAGGTAAGTGCTTATAGACACTTAGTTGCTTGGTCAGGGAACATTCATTTCAAAGCCAAGATTCAAACTTGTCAGTCTGACTTTAAAAGCTGTGTATGGATGCAATTGTTTTTCTGATGTCAGTTCTCTTTCTATCTCTTTTTAAATTTTCATTTTTATTTTATGTGTATGGGTATTTTGCTTGCATTTATTTATGTGTGTTATGTACACTCCTGGTGCCTGTGGAGGTCAAAAGGGTGACTCCTGAAACTGGAGTTGCAAATAGTTGTGAGCCCTCATGGATGCTGGGAGTCATTGCTCCGGCCCTCAAATGCCTTTCTTTGTCTTTGTATTACATATAGAATCTTTCTTGTGGTTATGTTTATTTTCGTCTTTTATTGTTCATGCTTAATATTTTGTGGTGCAAGAGTTTAAACCAATCTCAGGTATGCTAAAAGCAAAGCACACTTTCTACTATGGAATTATATATCAGTTCTTGTTTAAAATTCTAAAATTACATATATATATATATATATTTATTTTGTGTGTGTATGACATTGTACACATAGACAGTAGTTGGAGAACTGTGGGAATAGGGACTGGAGAGTTGGGGTGGGGGTTAAATGGAAACAGAGTCCATGATGATGCCCAAGATTCAGACTCTGGAGACCAGCGTCAGAGTGCAGATCTAACTTTATCGTTTACTACACGAGCTTATATTTAGCTTTTTAGTATGGTATGGGTATGTTTATGTATTCAAGGGCAAATTGGGCTGCAACAGGTGTTGTTTAGCAGAATCTGACTCAACGTGTCTCGGATCCTGTCCGTGGGGCCTGTAGAGGAGTGTTCACTCCCCTATGGAGATTTCCATGAAAACAAGGGAAGCAACTACAGCCCTGGCCTTGGCTTGTTAGTGTATGCCAGGAGCCGTGTCAGATCCTACACTGTGTACAGCGGACCAGGACTCCTCAGGAGTCACAGGAGCCTGTGGTGCCTCACTCTCCCTCCCCTTGCTCCCAGGGTTATCTTCACATCCCCTCACAGAGAAGTCAGGTCATGTCTCAGGCCTGGACATAAGCTTTTCTGTCTCCTGAGTCATCTGACTTCCAACCCCATCCTTGCCTTTCATGTTAATGGACAGCTTTTAAAGTAACCAAACAATCACAGAAAGTACATGGTGCTTAGTGGGATCTCGCTTTAAAGAAAAAACTGGTCTGATTAGTTATATTATAACTGCTGATTTGGTTAGATCTGTCACAGCTTTGGCTCCTGGTCATGTGTCTTTTCTTTTTATTCTACTTCTCTTTTCCTGTGTTTTGATCTTAGCCCTCCCACTTTCTCTGTGTTTTGCCCCATCTCCCCTGGGGAGTAAAGAGCTCTTTGCTCCTAGTCCTTCTAGGTGAGAATGTTTAGTATTTTATTTTAACTGTTTTAAATTTGAGACAGGTTCTCTCTGTAGCTATGACTGGCCTGGAACTCAAGGTATAGACTAGCCTAACCTCAAGCCTTGTACCCTTTTTACATCTTTTTGCTTGTTTTGTTTTGTTTTGTTTTTGGTTATTTTGGTTATTTTGTTTTGGTTGTTTCTCTGTGTAGCCCTGGCTGTCCTGGAACTCACTTTGTAGACCAGGTTAGCCTTGAACTCAGAAATCCGCCTGCCTCTGCCTCCCAAGTGCTGGGATCAAAGGCGTGCGCCACCACCACTCCCCGGCTTGCTTGTTTGCTTTTTGAGACCAGGTTTCTTTGTGTAGCCATGGTTTCCTTGGAACTCATTCTCTAGACCAGGCTGGCCTTGAACACTAGGATTAAAGGCACATACCATCCATCCCACACCAGGGTTTGTTAGATTCCTAAGAGCTGAGATTATAATAGAATATAATAGAATGTTTGGTTAGTTTTAACTTATAAACCACCAGCATATTTAAATAGCGAGATTTTATGTTTGGAAACAACAAGTTTTCAGGAACATTGGATTACTAGAGAATGGATAATAAAGGTTTTATTGGCCTTTTAGTTGACATACTTTGACTTTAGGAAGAACATTTGCATGTCTGTAGTAATTGTATTCATCATAAGATAAATTGTGTCTTTTCTACCATAGAAGATCTATTAGACTCTCTGCTCAGAAGGATTTGGAGCAGAAAGAGAAAAACCATGTTGCCTCTATTGAAATGAAAGCCAAGAGATGCGTTGCTCCCGCCACTGATTGTCCCCCACAGAAAAGAATGAAAGTGTGAGTACCCACCATGAGACCACCAGCCTGGGTCGAGAGTTGTAAGTTACAGAGTAACATTACCAATGGTTTCATCTGCAGTCTGCATGGTGTCCCTTTAGCCTGGGAAACTCCAAAGCTATGCCATGGTCAGGGGAGCTGTTACCCATGTCCCATCCAGAAGGTTTGCCTTCAGTGTTCATCTGTGGCAGGAGCGGACCAAAAGATATGGTGTTCATGCTTCTTCTAATTTTTTAATTGGAAATGTGTTTCACTGTAGGAACACTCCAAAAGTGTCTAAATAATTTATGTACTTCACAGAAGTCAAAACTAGATTGCCACTGGCTTCGGTCGATTATTATCTATTGCTTCTTATTTTTTGTTTTTTTCATTTTGCTTGAGCTTCATTATCAGAAGGTAACTAAAACTACTATATCTTTAGCTGTGTCCCTGTTCAAGAGAATATATTGTAAAGGGAGCAGCCCAGCATTCATTCAGGAAAGTGAGGCTTTCCTCAGGGATTATAGCTTACATTTTATCTTAGTTCTAAAAATTGTCACTTGGATCTCCCAAGTTGCTGTAGAAGCAAGACCAACACTTAGTTATGGCTGGGTTCACTGCTGCTGCCTTCGGATTGCCTAAGAAGCAGATTGTAGGTATCAGGGACAATGTCCACGGTCTTCTGGTTGTTGACTTGATGACATAGAATCCTTGTATCCTGAAACACTGTTGGCTGCCTCACCTGACCTCTGAGGGCTTTCCCATGGTTGACCTGTTGGAGCTGCTGCTGTGTTAATCTGGTGATGTGATTGAAGGACCTTGTGGGTCAATCATGCTGTTATTCCCCAAAATGAGGGCATGTTTTAGGAAATTGAAACTTACTTATTTTTCATTCATTTTGAATCAAGTTCTCATAAAAAGAAACTGGAGGAAGAGGAGGAAGGCAGTGTTCCAGCTACTTCAAGAAAGAATGAAAGAGAAACCCTGGAGAAAAAGGGCAAGCACACTGTGCCAGGTGTGCCACCTGCAAGGTACTTTCTTTCCCAGAGTAAACTTTAGAGGAAGACAGTAATTGGCATACCTGCCCTTCAGGAAAGAAACCCTTAAAAGCTGTCAGTGACCTGAAGGATGCTGAGGCAGTAAGCAGCACAAGATGCTGGTTTAAGAGGTACACAGGACAAGATCAGTACACGTTCTTACCACTTAGTAAACGTATGTGATTTTAGTCAGTGATCAACTTTGGGGTTTAGTGTTATTCCTTTGCCAGAGATCATTTCAACTTTTTCTGGAAAATCTTGTTTATGCTTTAATGGATAATGGTTGTCTGGGTGTTGATTTATTTATTGCCAATTTTATTTCTGAAATTAAAAATCAAAAAGATGTGCAGTGCTGCCACTTCTTGGTTGTGTTTGTAGAACAGGCTGACCTTGCACAGCCGAGGACAGCCTGGAACAGTTCTGCTCTTTTTGCCTCCCCGGTGCTGAGAGTGTGGCTATGTAGCACCACAGCTGGTGTGTGTCACAGGTTTTTGTTTTTTCTGACACAGGGTTTCTCCGTGTAGCCCTAGATGTCCTGGAACCTCTCTGTAAACCAGGCTGGCCTCAGAAATCTGCCTGCCTCTGCCTCCCAAGTGCTGAAAGGCATGCGCCACCACTGCCCAGCCTGAAGAGTTAACTTTAAATATGGTTTTGTGAGAGTAAAGTAAATGTTGCTTAATATAATAATGTTTACCTGTTTTGACCCTAAGCTGTGGGCCTTTGGCAATTAACATTCAATTATTAAACAGCATTGGTGGGGGCTTAGGGGTGGGCTAAATAAAGGATTTATTGCTATGACTCCTTTCTTTCTTGCCCAGAAGCCTCACCTCTCACTGGCCAGGTGAAAGTGAGGCTTGGAGCAATTAACTTCTATTGAACTCAGAAAAAACTGAGTCATGTTCACAGAAATACTTTTACACAAGTAAATATACCCAGACACATATACATTCATACATACATTTACATTTTTATTCATTCACATTCTCACACATTAACACAGTCATCTTTTCTACTGTGTTTTTTTTTTTTAAGATTTATTTGTTGTTATATGTAAGTACACTGTAGCTGTCTTCAGACCCACCAGAAGAGGGCATCAGATCTCACGTTAGCCACCATGTGGTTGCTGGGATTTGAACTCAGAACCTTCGGAAGAGCAGTCAGTATTCTTAACCGCTGAGCCATTTCTCCAGTCCCATATTCATCTTTTTATTGGGCCTAACCATCTGTCTTATCTACTCTGCAAGTATCCCTGCATACTTATATACACATACCTAGACTTACATGTGTATTTATATATGTGTGTTTATATATGTGGTGGGTGGAGCTAAAGCCCCAGCGCCAGTGCAGAAAGAACTCATTCATTCTGGATAAAAAATCAGCTCCAGCCTTTATTGCATAGAGAAAGAAAAAGCTTCTGGCCTTTTATTGCTAAATGAAAGAGAAACCCAAGTGTGTAAGAAAAAAGCCCATCCTCATCAGTTAGCAGCAACCTGCTGCTCTCTCTGCCCTCTGTTCAGCCTCTCTCTCTCTTCTTGCCTCTCTCTCTCCTCAGCTCTGTACCTAGTTTTGTACTGTTTTTAGGAGGATAGATCACATGCTATTCCAAGCATCTTTTTTCAAAAGTTCACAACAAGTTCAAACATAAATTCAAATCATAAATTGAATCAGGAGTCACAACATGTGTTTCCATTTAGACTAGTTATCTAACTAAGCATTCATTGTCTGTCACTAGCTCTACAGGTTCATAAAAGTTAAAAACTAGGGGCTGGAGAGATGGCTCAGTAGTTAAGAGCACTGACTGCTCTTGCAGAGGTCCTGAGTTCAATTCCTAGTAACCACATGGTGGCTCACAACCATCTAATGGGGTCCATTGCCCTCTTCTGGTGTGTCTGAAGACAGGAATAGTGTACTCACATACATAAAATAAATGAATCTTGCCGGGTGTGGTGGTGCACACCTTTAATCCCAGCACTTGGGAGGCAGAGGCAGGCAGATTTCTGAGTTCAAGGCCAGCCTGGTCTACAAAGTGAGTTCCAGGACAGTCAGGGCTATACAGAGAAACCCTGTCTTGAAAACAAACAAACAAACAAAAATAATAATAAAATAAAATAAAAAAATGAATCTTTTAAAAAATTAGTTAAAACTATAATTCTTATGTCTAAGCTAACACAGTATGTCAAAAGGCAAATCATCTGCCCAGTGTCTTCTTAGTACTGAAGCTTTGTATAGATAAACCCAGTCAGTATTATCTTCTGTTATTGCATCCATCATAGATAATAAATCATTCATTTGCAGGTTATGGTCTTTCGTTAGCAGGTAATAGTTTTACAACCAGCCTAAGAGGAATATTTTCCTTAATGGTAAATCTGTTTGATGCCTGCTTTTTATCTTAGTGCAATTAACTCATGATACTTGAAGGCTTGCAGGGCCCTGATTGAAGCCCATTTTACTAGTATAAATTTAGGAGTGTTATAGAATAATTATTAGGAATTAAGAAATCATTTGTCTGCATATCATCACTACAACACATCTTCATTGACCTCCAGGGTATCTGCTCAATAGGGTGGGCTGATGCCCAGGGATTATTATATTAGTTTAATAATGACAGGAAAGGCATTAACTGCAAGAATCAATCCTGAGATGAGATTTCTGAAAGCCTTGCAATTAAGAATTGTGCATTGCAGAGCATGCATACGCTGTGCCATCTGTAGAATGTCACTTGTATGCCTTTATCCTTTCCTAGATGGCTCCTGACAATCGATGGGCCTGGAACTAGCTCGGTAACCCAGGCTGGCCTCTGACTCACAGTCCTCTAGCTTTAGCCTCCCATGTGCTGCAATTCTAAATGTGGCTTTTGTGATTTTTTAATTTAGCTTTTCCAGTGGCATAAAAGTTGGTCACTGGCCGGGCGTGGTGGTGCACGTCTTTAATCCCAGCACTCGGGAGGCAGAGGCAGGTGGATTTCTGAGTTCGAGGCCAGCCTGGTCTACAGAGTGAGTTCCAGGACAGCCAGGGCTATACAGAGAAACCCTGTCTCGAAAAACCAAAAAAAAAAAAAAAAAAAAGTTGGTCACTGGTGTGGTCAAAAATGTGTGTCTTTTGTGTGTCTTACTGCCTTGTATAGTTAGTTTTAGCAATTGTCATCTGGAAATTTTATAATATCTTAGTGTAAAATACCCTTCTTTCTTTTCTTTTTTTTTTTAAGATTTATTTATTTATTTTTATGTAAATACACTGTAGCTGTCTTCAGATGCACCAGAAGAGGGCATCTGATCTCATGGGTGGTTGTGAGCCACCATGTGGTTGCTGGGATTTGAACTTTGGACCTTCGGAAGAGCAGTCGGGTGCTCTTACCAACTGAGCCATCTCACCAGCCCCCCTTCTTTCTTTTCATGTTACCTAATTAAGCAAATATCTGTTTCTGGTGGATAAACTTTTTGGCTTTGATAGCTATCATAGGTTATAAACATAGTCTACTCAGCAGCTTATTGTTCTTTGAGTACTGAACCCTTCCTTCCTTTGGCCTCTCTACTGACTCTTGTTTCTAGGGAGAAGGTTCTAAAGAGTACTGAGGAGCAGGAGATAGAGAAAAGGCTGCGAATGCAGCAGGAGGTGGTGGAACTGCGGAGGAAGAATGAAGAGTTCAAGAAGCTCGCGCTCGCCGGGCCAGGTCAGTTGGGCCTCACTGAGTCTTAACTACAAGGGTGCTTCTTTGAATTTTGGTAGCATTTTTTTTTCCTTTGTGGTTTTTACAGCAAGAACAAAATAAGAAACAACCAGTTTGAGTGGTCCACATACAACAGTGTGTTTACTTAAAATTGTGGCTGTAAGTCACCTGCACCTCAGGGGTTACTCTCTAGTTGGACCACCCAAACTAGCACTTTCTCAGAGGGCACTATTCTTCTCTTATGTGTTAGCAAAAGGATTGAGACAGATGACAGTCAGTCTGGCCAGTTTGTCGTTTCCTTCTTTATACAAATGGCAGAGGATGAGAAAGAGGACTGTCAAATTCAGTTGCAGTTAGAAGGAAAAACGGTACTGAAGAGCTCTTAGCTGGCTTTGCTCTGGCATAGTGGTTTTGGTGGCACCAGTTCTGCTTACTGGATTTTACAGGCTCCCCTCTTAGAGATTCCGAGTTAAATTTTGCTTTTAAAGTCACTCTCTAGGGGTTGGATTTTCAGTGTTTGATTAGAATTTGTAATGCCCTGGGTTCCATCTCCAACACTATTTTTTTAAAAAGGATGTGAGGTCATGACTTTATCAAAGCTATGGCTACATCCTAGCAGTGGGCTCCTCTGCTTACCTAGTTTGCATCTGAACAAAGGCCTTCAAACCCACTACAACTCAGATACAACTCGAGCCGCAGTAACAGAAATACAGGAAGGATTAGAGGGTACAGGGCTCACTAATGATCTCTTCTTAATGTCACCGTGTGCTTTCCTGTTCCTCAGGGCAACCTGTGAAGAAGTCCACGAGCCAGGTTACCAAGACAGTTGACTTCCACTTCCTCACGGATGAGCGAATCAAGCAACATCCCAAGAACCAGGAAGAGTATAAGGAAGTGAACTTCATGTCTGAACTTCGGAAGCATTCTTCCACGCCTGTAAGTGAGCGTTCGTTCTTATTACTGATTCAGTCGGTCGCAGCTGTGACGTTTTTGGTCATTATTTACAATGGGATGATTGAGGGACGCTTACTCTTTGAATCAATATAGATACAAATTCCCTGTGAACTCTGTGACTGTCAACAGATCACTCCCATTCGAAAGCATGCTACGAAGTTGGTGTAAAACTTGGATGGGACACGAAGCATATAAAATTATGTGTGGCAAATTTGTAGAGGCTTTCTTTCTCCCACCCCTCAGGCTCGGGGTGGAGTCAGGTGTAGAAAGTAGGACTGCATCTCAAAGGCACCACCACCAGGCTTTGTGATCATTAGTTCTCTTAATGTTAAAGACTAGTAGGCATAGCCGGGCGTGGTGGCGCACGCCTTTAATCCCAGCACTCGGGAGGCAGAGGCAGGCGGATTTCTGAGTTCGAGGCCAGCCTGGTCTACAAAGTGAGTGCCAGGACAGCCAGGGCTACACAGAGAAACCCTGTCTCGAAAGTAGTAGTAGGTGTAAAGTCATCTCTCCCGCCTCCTTTGTTTGTTTTTCATTTTTAAGATGGAGTCCCAGTTAGTCTAGGCCTGCCTCAAACTCGCTGCTGTCCAGCCGGCGATGACTTGGAGCTCCTGATCCTCCTGCCTTCACCTCCCTATAATGGGTGCTGGGTGTGCACCAGCAGTGCTGACTTCACACACTGGTTTATTTTCCTTTTACTATTTATTTTTATACCTATGTGTCTTGTGAGTATGTGCCATGTTGGTGATGGTGGAGGCTGGAAGAGTGAGTAGGACCCCCCCCCCCTACACACACACACACACACACACACAAGTGGAGTTAGAGGGTTTGAATTGAAGTATGCCTGGACGACGAAGCCATGGACTATGCGTGTCTGGAGTTCTGGCTTGGCCAGGGCTATGCAGAGAGACCCGTCTAAAAAAACTCACCAAAAATAGATAGAAAATGAATGATGCGCAATGGGTGGGCTTGCGACAGTCAGTTTGAGGTTTATGTGGAGAGATGTAAGTGAGGCTCCTGTCTGACCTGATGCAGGCCCAGCAGCCCGGACCAGTTTTGTATGTTTGCTTTTTTTTCTTTCCTTCCCCATTCCCTTATTTTAATAAAACTTTCTGCAGATTGGTTCAAAACATTTATATACTTGGGAAATGCATGTATATATACAAAGCAAAGCAATCTTCTAAGCACCAGGTTCTTTAGAAGAAGACAAATAATAAAGGGCTGCTGAACTGGTGTAAGGAAGGACTCTGGCTGAGCACCAGTACCGAGGATGGGGCTTGCAGGAGGTTCCCGCCCTTTGCTGAACAACTCTTCTCTTCCCAGGCCCGAGGAACCAGAGGATGCACTATCATTAAGCCTTTCAACCTGTCCAAAGGGAAGAAAAGAACATTTGATGAAGCAGCTTCTACGTATGTGCCCATTGCACAGCAGGTTGAAGCCTTCCACAAACGAACCCCTAATAGATACCATCTGAGGAACAAGAAGGACGAGAGTAAGTTTCCTCCCTGACCTTGCTGGCCAGAGCCTCTTCTCCAGTGGCTGGCACAGCAGAGTGGAGAGGGAGGTGAACGGGTGCAGATGCTGATAAGTTTGTATAGATCTGGTGGTGAACAGATGAAAGGATTTTAATTGTTTCTGTCATTATGAAAGTAATTTCTACAAGAAGATTAAGAAGGACTAGAGATGGAAAATAATGTAAAATATGTTATCAGGAAAATATAAAAAAGCTGGGTTGGTGATGTATGCCTATAATCCCAGCATTTGGGAGGTAGGGGCTCAAGATTTGGGCTTGGTCCAAATGGTGATTTCGAGGGTTCCTGGGCTCCACAGAACTGGTCTCAAGACAAAAACAAATAGGGCTAGTATTTTGGGTAAAACAGGATGTGCTTTGAGATATCTACACATCTCTTTTTCATATTGTTTAGCTCTTTGCTTTAGGTGGCCACATGAATTGCTTTAAATGCAGTATTTCTCTTTTCTTTGGGCAGTGTTGGAGATTCAGCTAGCAAGCACTGTATCAATGTGCTACACTCTCAACCCTAAATATAGTATTTCCCAGTATTGTTAACACATTCTAATATTTTCTACTATGAAAAAGTGAATTTTTTCTTATTACCATAGAATTTGTGTCTATCTAGCCAAGGCTTCATAGACTCTTTCAAAAGAAAAACCAGTAAATGAATTAGATAATTAATTTTTCTCACTCTGTTATGTAAGGTCTAGATAGGAGAATTCCTTCTAGGTAATTATGAAAATCGATAGGCTTGTTACTGACCAGGTAAATCAGTAAATACCTTTTGTAAGTGTTCATAATGTCCTTAATCAGTGGTTTTCAATCTATGAGTTGAGGCCATAAGAAAACACAGATATTTACATTACAGTTCATAACAATAGAAAAATTATAGTTATGAGGTAGCAACAAATACAATTTTATGGTGGGGTCACAATGACATTAGGAACTGTATTAAAAGGTCACAGCATTAGGAATGTTGAGAGCCACTGCTCTGAATAACGCTGTGTTGGCAGAGTTGTTCTCCCTCTCTTTGCCTCTAATTCTCTGTAACTTTCTCCTGTTGACTATCTGAATCTCTGCCACCCCACCCCCACTGTTTGGTGTAGCTACCTTGTGAGGTTGGTTTGAAAGTTGAAATGCACCAGGCTTGGTAGCCACGCCTTTAATCCCAGCACTTGGGAGGCAGAGGCAGGCGAATTTCTGAGTTCGAGGCCGGCCTGGTCTACAAAGTGAGTTCCTGGACAGCCAGGGCTACACAGAGAAACCCTGTCTCAAAAAAACAAAACAAAACAAGAAAAACTAAAAAACAAAACAAAACAAAGTTGAAATGCAGTAGCCTTAAACTATTGATCCTTCTGCCTCAGCTTCCTAAATTCAGGATTACAGATCTGTACCACCATGCCTGACTGCACCATTTGACTTGCTATGAGAGGTGGCCTAGATGTTTTGATACAGATGTTTTTGTGAAATTCATTACTCACTGGTTTGCAAAGGTCTGGTGTCTTAAAATTGTAAGAAAAACATTGTCAACAATAAGCGAAATAGTTGGTGTTCTCCATAGAAAGGCCTATGTAATGGCAAGGACCCCATCAGACATGGCTAGATTTTAAGTGCAGAGATGGCAGAAGAATTCACCTAGATACTATCCTTCAATAAGAATGATAAGAGGAAGGGAGGGAACATCTGTCAGGTTGAGTGCTATCAACTGAGTTGAGCATAGAAAAGCAGGTTGTCTGCTTTGCCGGTTTCTAGTTGGGTTAGCACTTAAGGGTGACCTGGATGGTGGGGAACTAAGCAGACGTTTGTGGTTTTGTTTTACAGACTTGTTACCCTCCAAACCTGTGAACAAGATTGCACGAGACCCCCAGACCCCCATACTGCAGACCAAATATCGTACAAGGGCTGTGACTTGCAAAAGTACCGCCGAGCAGGAGGCCGAGGAGCTTGAGAAACTGCAACAGTAGGTCCCCTGCAGTGTCTGAGAAAGGCTGGCCACTCCTGCCTGCCTGCTTTCAGTCCTGTTGGACGGTGGTAACTGTTTTCCCGTTCATGAAAATGCAAGCCATTTAGTGGCTCCATAGACTGTGCTACTGTCTCTGTGACTGAAAATGGGACTATGTAGGTGCCCTGGAGCAGAATCTGAGAAGTCATCTGAAAAGATGACTTTGCTTTGGTTTTTTTGTTTGCTTGTTTTTAAATTTTATTTGTAGAAGTTTTGCTTGCATGTACCACTGGCATGCCTGTGCCCATGGAAGCCAGAAGAGGACTTTGGAGCCTCTAGAACTGGAGTTACAGATAAATGGTTTTTAGTTATCATGTGGGTGTGCTGGGGATTTTTGGGGAGTAGCAGCCAGTGCTTTATAAACCCCTGAGCCATCTTTCCAGCCCCCCAAAGTTTGGGAACTTGAATTTCTGGTCCTCTGTCTCTGCCTGTACAAGTGCGAGGATTATAGGAGCATGCACTCATAGAGCCCGGAGCCCCGGCGGGAGCTCAGGCCATGCCGTTCACCCTTTTCTCAGGAGGTGAAGATGGCTATGGAGAGGAGAGATCATGCTGTCCATGGTGGATCATCTTACCACTTCTTCATAGGTTTTGTTCTACTTTGTGTAGTTTTTATTTAATTTTAAAAGCCTTTTATGTTTATTACTTTTTGTGTTTGTTACAGATACAAATTCAAAGCACGGGAACTTGATCCTAGAATTTTTGAAAGTGGCCCCATCTTGCCCAAGAGAGCGCCTGTTAAGCCTCCTACTCAGCCTGTTGGTTTTGATTTGGAAATTGAGAAACGAATTCATGAGCGAGAGTCAAAGAAAAAATCAGAAGATGAACAATTTGAATTTCATTCTAGACCTTGTCCTACTAAGATCTTGGAAGATGTTGTGGTAAGAATATTTGAGGGGTTGGGTGCTGGCAGAGCTGACCAGCCGGTGACTGAATATCCACCCAGAAATGTTCGCCCTGTGATCCCACCAGCATATCACAGGAGGTGACAAAGAGATGCAGCGGAATTGGATTTTGGTCTTAGAACTTCAAGTCTAGTGAAAGGCAACATGAGGTTAAATAATAGACTGATAGGAACATGGAGCTTAAAGGGCTGCAGAAGAGGGAAGCTTTGAGCACCTGGAAGAGGAGGCAGGCTTTGATGACATGCAGTAGAGTTGACATCCTTGTGCTGTCATTGTGTTGCTGTGATGGCTGACACTTGTCCCTCTTTCATATGGATTCATCCCTCAGTTTCTGCAAGATTGGTTTCAGAACCTTGCATAATGTTCAAGTCTCATAAAATATAAACTAGCACACCATACGCTATTTAAATAGTTAAGTTTTCCTTTGAGATGGGGTCTTGCTTTGTCTCTCAGGCTTGTCAAGCAAGACTCCAGAGCTGTCCTTACATTAGCCTAGTAGTTGGGACTGCAGGTTCATGCCACTGTGCCTGGCTTGTGGTACGGCTTGCCATCTTTTCCTTTGCTGTTTCAGAGTCATCTATGAGTGAAGCTGTAATATATTACCCCTGGTCACTAGTTCGTTTATTCCATCTCCTCACATTAAACCAAAAGCAACCTCATGGTATGCTTTCTAAACTTTTTATTTTATTATATATATAATAAAATTTTATTACATATATACAATTGTGATTGTACCTAGAAATAATCATTTCTTACTTAACTGAAAGCTTTTTCTTTTCTTTTTAAGATTTATTTATTATTTCTTTTTTTTTTTTTTTAAAGATTTATTTATTTATTATATGTAAGTACACTGTAGCTGTCTTCAGACATTCCAGGAGAGGGCGCCAGATCTCGTTGCGGATGGTTGTGAGCCACCATGTGGTTGCTGGGATTTGAACTCTGGACCTTTGGAAGAGCAGTCGGGTGCTCTTACCCACTGAGCCATCTCACCAGCCCCTATTTATTATTTGTTAAGTACACTGTAGCTGACTTCAGATACTCCATAAGAGGGCATCAGATCTCATTACAGATGGTTGTGAGCCACCATGTGGTTGCTGGGATTTGAACTCAGGACCCTCGGAAGAGCAGTCAGTGCGCTTAACTGCTGAGCCATCTCCTCAGCCCTGAAAGCTTTTTCATATACCTCTCTCCGTGTCTATCTCTGTCTGTCTCTGTCTCTCTGTCTTTATCTTTGTCTCTCTCTCTCTGTCTGTCTGTCTCTCTCTGTCTGTCTCTCTCTCTCTCTCTCTCTCTCTGTCTCTCTCTCTCTCTCTCTGTGTATGGGTGTGTATGTGTGTGTGTGTTTGTAGGGAAGGTGTGACTGAAACAGTGGGGTGCTGAAGGAGCATGTTGTCTGATCAGCTGCTTTTCAGAATCCTCTGGCTCTTACATAGATTCCCAGTCTTGGCGTTTTGGTTTGTTGAGTTGAAGACAGAGAGAGATCTCTGGTGAAGAGCTTAGGGTCCCTGACGCAGTAAGCAGTGATGATAGAAATACTTTCTATATACCTTCGAGTGTGTGTGTTGTACTAGGGTGTTTGGGGCTTTGTTTTGAGACAGGCTCTCCCTATGTAGCCCTGGTTGGCTGGGATTAAAGGCGTGCACAGCCATGCCTGCCTTGTCCTGAGTTTTACATAGATTATTTTATTTCTCATAACAACTGTAAAAGACTCTGTTCTTAATTTCTGTTTTAAAAACAAAGGACTCTACCACCAGGGTATCTAATAAAAGGAACTGGGCTATGAGTCTGTCACCTCTTTAAACACTGCATGGTTCCACCCCACATCTCATTGTTCCCGTAAGTCATGTTGATGTCTGAGGTCACTGTCATGACAGAGCTATCTGTAACTTTCATCAGTTTCACTAATTTAATTCATTTTTAGTTTCTAGAGAAGGAATGAATAAAACAGACAATAGATATATTCTTTTTCTTTTTCCTTTCTTCTCTCCTCCCTCCCACCCTTCCTTTCTTCCTTTTTTTTTTTTTTTTTTTTTTTTTTTTTTTTTTTTGTGTAGCTTTGGCTGTCCTGGAACCCTTTGTATAGACCAGGCTGCTCAGAATTTACAGAAATCCACCTGCCTCTGCCTCCCACATGCTGCGATTAAAGGCATGTTCTGCCATACTAGCTTAGCTGTATTCATCTTATCTTCACTTTTCAGAAAACTAATAAAAATGGGTGTGTGGCTTGCCCATAAAAACATTTTAAACATTGTGTGCAGAACCAAGATGAAGTTACTTAACTTTCCGCCCTAGAATCTCAAAGCCTAGCTGAAGGGCCTGCCTCTGAGAGCCTGCTGCAGTCATCTGCTGCTCTCTACTGGCCTCCCCTAGTGGCAAAGCTCTGGCCTCGGGTGCCCTTACAGTGTGTGGAGATACAGTGGGTGTGGTGTGGTGCTGTGGTACAAAGAGGAGCAATCAAAGCCCCTAAGAAACAGCCATGCAGACAGTTTGCAGTGGGAATCAGTCCTCATGATTTGTGGAAGGAAAAGTTGTTAAGAAGTTAAAGGAGGGGATTTCCTTTCCTTTGTTTTACACTGAGATTGACAGGTGGTAAAGACAGTGAGAGATGGACTTGAGTAGCCGAGAGCATGAGGCAGAGAAAGCCAGTGTGATGGAAGTCTTGAGCATGGATGTGGAAAGAGAAGTTACTGTGTTTAAAGTGTGGGTTTCTAGAGTGGGACTTCTAGGGGCCTGAGGGTGCCAACCACAGAGGCTTCTGTTCTCTTGGCATGTGATCTTTTAATTTTGTGTGTGTATGTGAGAGAGAGGGAGACAGAGACAGAGAGAGATGTTTATATGAGGGTGTTATGTTAGTCCTTGCATAATCACGTGGAGATCAGAGGACACCTCTGGGATTTAGTTCTATCCTTCTGCCATGGGTTATGGGATCAAGTACAAGGCAGGCTTGTTCAGCAAGTGGCCCCTCATCAGGGTTCTATCTTCCTGGCCTGGTTTTTAGTATTTTATGTAGCATTGCTCTTTGATGTCTAATTGAGTTAAACCCTTCTTCCAGGGTGTTCCTGAAAAGAAGGTAATTCCAGCTACTGTCCCGAAGTCACCAGTTTTTGCATTGAAGAACAGGATCCGAGTGCCCATCAAAGATGAGGTGATTCCCTGGGAAGAGGGAGTCTTCTTTTCTTTTTCATGACCAGTCTGAGTCTTAATCATTCTTTTTTTTTTTTTTCTTTTTTTTTTTTTTTTTTTTGGTTTTTCGAGGCAGGGTTTCTCTGCATAGCCTTGGCTGTCCTGGAACTCACTCTGTAGACCAGGCTGGCCTCGAACTCAGAAATCCGCCTGCCTCTGCCTCCCGAGTGCTGGGATTAAAGGCGTACGCCACCACGCCCGGCCTTAATCATTCTTTATATTTAATGGGGCTAAAAGGCAATCAGCTCTTGTCTGGAGTTGACTGTAGGAATGATGTGAATGCTTGAGCATGCGTTTTGTTCCTCTGAGAACACTGAAGCTGGCTGTGCTGTGACTCAACTTTCAGTGATAGTGGGTTCGAGTCTGCCATTAAACCTCTGCATCCTGTAGCATTGGGATCATGCAGCCTTTGTAACATGGTCAAGTGTTTCCTGAGCTATTGTCACTGCTCAGGGACCTTGAAAATTCACTTGAGCAATTACATCGTATTGTCCTTGATACCTAAGGGTCACAGAGGTGACTGAGGGTGATGAGTTATGGGTCTGTAAGAAGTGAATTGCCATTGATAGCATCTTATTACATCTCCTATTTTATTTATAAATATCCAGCCTTGGGGTAATTTTATAGCAGATATCAGCATAAACCTTTTTATAGGATCAGTTGAAACTCAAATACTTGGTAATCTTATGTTACTAGCTTGGTAATCTTATGTTACTAGCTTGAACCCAAACAACTTACTTGGTCCTATTCTGGGTTTGGCAACCATTAATTTCTGTCACATGTTTTAGTGGAGTCCGAGTCAGAATATAAGGTGTAAGTGTGCTTACTCAGAACCTTTCTTCAAGTCTTGATTTTACCTGTCTGGTGTCATCTAGTTATTCCAACATTCCTGAGAGGAACTTGAGATTCTTAAAGAGTTACTGTGTCAGTCATTCACCCAGTGCTCTTACAGATTGCTTTGACCCATGATGAGTGGGCATTGTCTGTCTTTGAAAGAAAAGTCATTTGGTGCTAAGTGACTTGCATCATCAGTAGCTTATCCCATATGTGCTTTCCGAGACCTCACTCTGAGCTCGGTGAGCAGGGCAAAGACGAGGAGTCTTGGTTCTCAGCTGTAGTTTCTCTCTTAGGAAGAGGAGAAACCAGTAGTGATAAAAGCTCAACCTGTGCCACATTATGGGGTGCCCTATAAGCCCCACATCGCAGAGGCAAGAAATGTGGAGGTGTGCCCTTTCTCCTTTGATACCCGGGACAAAGAGCGCCAGTTGCAGAAGGAGAAAAAAATAAAAGAGATGCAGAAAGGGGAGGTAGGTGTTTCATATCTGTAATTTGCAGAATACTGTTCTTTGATCCCTCAAAAGGAACCTTTCCCCGTTTGTTTGTTTGTTTTGAGCAGTGTTTTGCTGTGTAGACCAGATTGGCTTTGGATCTGTGGTTGTTTCCCTGTCTCTGCCTTCCACATCCTGGGATTACAAGCATGTATAATACATTTCACTCAGAGAATGGTTTATATAAAATTACTATATAGAAATATATAAAAACATACTTTGAAGCAAAAAAGTATATAAAATCTTTATAAAATTACTATTGAATCATTGTTTTCCACTGATGCCTACATGACCCGCTATGAAATGTTTATTGCGCTTTGAAGTAGTAGGAAAAAAAATCTAGGTTTTCTTTGGGTCTAAAACGGTCCATGGCTTTTCGGCTAGACCATCCCGCTTTAAAAATTGAATTCCTCTGTTTGTCTTTCAGGTTCATACACATATTTAGGAGTAAATATTGTTTTATCTCTGTCTCAATTTGCTTTCCGTTGCTGTGATAAAATCAAAAGCAGTTTGGGAAGAAAGGGCTTGTTTGGCCATGTTTTCTCAGTTGTTTCTCCCCAGATAACTCTGGCTTATATCAAGTTGATAAAATGCTCACCATCATACTTGCTAACAGGCCTTTTTTGGTTTTGTTTGGCTTTGGGGACATTGTCTCAGCATGTAGTCTAGGCAGGTGTGTTGAGCTCCTGATCCTTAGAAATCTGGAATTATAGGTGTGCATCACCAACTCTGGCAAGCATTCTTTACAATTTTTTTGTGATCAGCCTATTTTATTCAGAGACACGAAGGTGAGGGGGCACTGAAGTCATCAGTGGGATCTGAGGTCCTCTGCAGGACAGTGTTTCCTGACCCCCACTGAGGAGAGCTCCTTATGTTGCTCTTCTGTTCTCTTCTCTACCATAAGGTGCCCAAGTTCAAGGCACTTCCTGTGCCCCATTTTGACACCATTAACCTGCCAGAGAAAAAGGTAAAGAACGTGACTCAAGCTGAGCCTTTCTCCCTGGAGACAGACAAGAGAGGCGCCTACAAGGCTGAGATGTGGAAGCACCAGGTAAGAATGAGGAGCCATTGAAATGTTGGATGCTGATTGGTTGATGGGTGAGTAGTGGGTGGACAAGCCTATAGGTTGCAGGCCTATAGATTGGGCCTGTAGATTCACTATCTGTACTGAAATCATCTGGGATGTCAGATTTGACTATTTTAATATATTCTATGTAAACCAGGAGTCACATCAAGTTTTCCCTACAAGGCCAGGCAACATTTACTTTAGGTTTTATAGGTTACATATGACTTATGTCAGGTATTTTCTCCCTGCCTTCCCTCGCCCCTGTATGTATATTTGATCCTTGAAACATGTAAAGACCATTCTTAGTTCAAGTTGCATTTGACTAGCAGGCTGAACTGTGCTCATCTCTCCTTTAGTAGTCTCCTGGGGAATGTGAGACTCCTCAGTTGGGAGTTTCTGTAAGATCTCATCTATTTCCTTAAGTGGGTGCTTTTGGTAAGAAATAGGTTGGAGCCGGGCGTGGTGGCGCACGCCTTTAATCCCAGCACTCGGGAGGCAGAGGCAGGCGGATTTCTGAGTTCGAGGCCACCTGGTCTACAGAGTGAGTTCCAGGACAGCCAGGGCTGCACAGAGAAACCCTGTCTCGAAAAACCAAAAAACAAAAAACAAAAAAAAAAGAAATAGGTTGGGAGAATTGGTTCTTAATAAGATAGGCTATTTTTTTCAACATGGTATATGATATAATTGCTTTTTATTTATCATAACAGGTGATAAAGACAAATGATTGGTTAGAGAGTGATAGAATTGTCTTATCATTTTGTCGCTATTCCTGTTCTCTGTCTCACCTCAAAACAAACACTAACAAGGGTTTAATGGAGCCTCTGGGTCTAATTGCTCATTTAAAAGAAATAAAGGGATAGAAAGCTCTATCTTTTTAGTCGTGTGTTCCTGCTGCTGTAGCCAGCAAACACTGTACGCCACTGTCTGACGGCTTCCTTCCCGCAGCTGGAGGAAGAGCAGAAGCAGCAGAAGGACGCCGCTTGCTTCAAGGCTCGTCCAAACACCGTCATCTTCCAAGAGCCCTTCGTTCCCAAGAAGGAGAAAAAATCACTGGCTGGTAGAGTTTATTTTTTATGTACTCTTTTGGGGGTTGGGGCAAAATGTCACACTTCGCAGTGGGGTGCTAGGACTCAGAATATTGTAGCAGACTAATGCTGTGTCAACAAGAACGGCTCTGTCTGAAGGGACGGTAGCTTTACTCCCTTAGAGCCAGCCTTTTGCTTGTGCTGGAGCCAGTGGCTCCCCTTGAACATTATCAAGTATGTTGGGGCATACATATGCCAAAACAGGAGTTTTGGCAGACACAGCTGGCCTTTCAGTGACAGTCACAGGCTGTCCACACCCAAGAAGGGAGCAAGCAGATGAAGGAAGGGTGTGGGGATTTCTTTCTATACACAAGGCTTGGTTTCTTAGGCCTTGGACAACATGGCTGGTGGGAAGTTAGGATTCTTTTACTTACAGTAGCTGTGTGGGAGAGCAGCATGCAGGGCTGAGTAAGCCACCTCACCTCTCTTGTCTCACTGATGACTCCTCAGCGTTCTAGGTCATGGGGTGTGGCTTCAGCCCTGAGTGCTGCATGTGCATCAATCAGTGTTGTCTTTGTTTCTGTACTCAGAGAACCCTTCTGGTTCTCTAGTTCAGGAACCTTTTCAGCTGGCCACCGAGAAGAGAGCCAAAGAGCGGCAGGAGCTGGAGAAGAAAATGGCTGAAGTAGAGGCCTGGAAACTGCAGCAGCTGGAGGAAGTCAGGCAGCAGGAAGAGGAGCAGCAGAAGGAGGAGTTAGCCAGGCTCCGGAAAGAACTGGTAATCTATTGGGCGCCAGAGGCACTCAGAAGCCTGGCTTGTCGCTGTTCTGCTCTCTGATGGATTTTGGACAGACTAGTCAGCATCCACACTGACAGCAAACAGTATAGTCTCTCCGGCATAGTCACGCACGCACACACACACACACACGCACACACGCACACACGCACACACACACACATATACACAGCCATACCTGCCTGTTGAGTTTGTTCCCAATATAAGTTTATTTCTTAAAGCAGTTCTCAGTGCAGGCCAGAGGCAACACCCTGTTAACCAATGCTGCTTATTAATGAATTATGGCGGCTTGCTCTGAGGTTGATCTACTCTTCAAAAGGATGGGTGGCACCCTGCTTCCCCAGCTGCACTGCCCCTTTTGATTGTTTCTCTTCTGTCTTTTGTTTTGGTTTGTGATTTTGTTGAATACTAAGAGTCAATCAAATAAGTGTAAAATTTCACTGGCAATTTTGGCATCCCGCCAGACAGATGATTTTTCTGTGTAGTTCTGGCTGCTCTGGAACTGACGGTAGACCAGGCTGGCCTCAAACTCAGAGATCCGCCTTCTGAGTGCTGAGAGTGAAGGTGTGCACCACTGCTGCCCAGCAACTCTAACAATTTTTTTTAATTAATTAATTAATTTTATGTATATGAATACACTGTAGCTGTCTTCTGACACTTCAGAAGAAGACATTGGATCCCATTACAGAGCCACCATGTGGGTGCTTGGAATTTGAACTCAAGACTTCTGGAAGGCAATTCTCTTATCTGCTGAGCCATCTCTCCAGCCCCCTTAGTTATTATTTTATACATATGGGTGTTTTGTTAGCATATATGCATATCCACTATTGTGTGTCCTGAGAGGTCAGAAGAGGGTGTCAGATGCCTTAGGGCTGGAGTTACAGATGATTATGAACTGCCAAGTGCATGCTGGGAATTGAACATGGGTCTCCTGGAAGAGCAGTCAGTGCCCCTCACCACTATCACAAATGTTTAATTTGTAGCTTTTGTCTGCTACAGTTTATCAAGACCCTGTTTCTCCCTAGTAAGTTACACTGGGAATAAGTTTGAGTTTCTCAGTGGGAGGTGTGTGTGTGTGTGTGTGTGTGTGTGTGTGTGTGTGTATACACATTCATGCACTGAACAACAGTAGCCACCTGTTTGGGCTTCATCTCCTTCCCCTGAATTTGTAATTGGGATCTATAAATCCTGTCCCCACCATTCTCCCCTAACAGAACAACTGTGCACATAGATGTGTGTTGTCCACCTCAGGAACCCTGTTTTCTTATTCTACAGGTGCACAAGGCAAATCCAATACGGAAGTACGCAGCAGTAGAGGTGAAATCTAGCGAGCTGCCTCTGACTGTGCCGGTGTCTCCTAAGTTCTCCACTCGGTTCCAGTAGAAGCTGCATCTATATCACAGGCATGGAGACCAGGTCTTCAGACTCACCGGCCATGTGTGGAAACACACCTGATAACTAACGGATGCCAGGTGTTTTGAAGATGACTACACAGCAACTTTGAAGCTAATGAGCCTCCGCTCATTTAGACTTTAACCAGACTTCTTGTAGTTATTTCCTTCAGATATTAGCTGGCCCTTTCCTGTTGGTCTTAACGCTGGCTAGAATTTCAAGAATTCGTTTTGGTATAGTCTACTTTTTACCTAGTCCCCCCTTACTCCCCCTTATATATGTATTTTAAGCATAAAATAAAGGCAGTCAATTCCTGGGTTGTGGTTTCAGTCACAGTGTAAGTGAGAAGCAGCCAGTCTATTGGATTTCTTCTCTGTTCAAAATGAGTTTATAAAGGAGCCCTGTGCTGTGAGGTAGGAAGGGAACCTCTGTAATGGCTCCAAGGAAGACTGCGCAGCCTCCGGAAGACCTTACAGAGCTGCTGTTGAGCACGTTCTTATTGTTGGTGGTGACAATGGGATGCCACAGCCTACAGTTTCCCACCTCACTTGGATAACATTGTTTTTTTAAGGTCACAAGAATTTATTTAAGGTCACTGTTTTCTGGAATCCAGTCCATCCTGGAGGGGGTGGTGAGGTGATACTGTTCAGACTGTGTGACAGATTGGCACCTTCAAAGACCTCTCCCTGTTGGGTTACATACTCCAGCTGGGCCTTGCAGGCAAAAGTCCTACAACTTCCCAAAGCAGTGCCAGGCTATGGACCAAGAAACACTAGCCTATGGTGGGCATTTTATACCTACATGATAGCATTTCATCTGTGGGTGCTATAGGCTCACGGTCATTGCCCAGTGCAAAGGCATGTATTTCAACTTAAGAAGAATCTGTAGTGTATTTTTCTTTCTGAGATTTCTTGATTTTATTTTATTTTATATATTTGGTTTTTAGAGGCGAGGTTTCTATGTAGCTCTTGCTGTCCTCGAACGTGATTTGTAGACCAGAGCCGACCTTGAATGAATTTTTTTTTTAACCTGCATGTATGCATATGGAATTCTTACCTACCCTGTGCCAGTGGATGTCTGTGGAGTGTGTCAGATTGCTTGGAATTGGAGGGTGTCAGATGCCCTGGGATTGGAGTTACAGATGGTTGTGCTGGGAAACCCTGCCCATAAGGTCAGCTTTTGACATTACCAGAAAGCCTAGACTGAGGTCGGTGCAAAATGGTGGATTCCTTTTGTCAGCAAGGTTTCCTCTTCTTTACTTGAGGGATCCCGGATCACACACCATCTACCTGTGGAATATCACATGGCCTTGGTTAGATTTCAGGTCTGACTTCTTTTCTACCTATACGAACCCGTTGGAGTAGCACCGGAGACTGCTGGACGATGGAGTGCCTCCGTGTGTGTGTGTGTGTGTGTGTGTGTGTGTGTGTGTGTGATGGTTTGTATATTCTTGGACCAGGGAGTGGCACCATTTGGAGGTATGGCCTTGTTGGAATAGGTGTGGCCTGGTTGGAGTAGGTGTGGGCATAAGATCCTCACCCTAGTTGCCTGGAAGTCAGTCTTCCACTAGTAGCCTCTGGATGAAGATGTAGAACTCTCAGCTCTGCCTGGATCCTGCCATGCTCCCACCTTGATGATAATGGACTGAACCTCTGAATCTGTAAGCCAGCCCCAAGTAAATGTATTTTATAAGACTTGCCTTGGTCATGGTGTCTGTTCACAGCAGTGAAACCCTAAGACAGTGTGCTAACGAGGCATCTCAGTACCTTAGCCTCCAGCCAATGACCTCTGCCCACCCTGGGTATTCCTGCCCACTTCCCCCAGCAATATAACACTTGATGCACCCCAAATAAAACTGGTCTGTCTTCCCGATACTGATCCCAGAATGTCCCTTTCGGGCCAACAACTCCAGGGAGAAGGGAGCACCAAAGCTGTGAGACCCCATGTGGGTTCTTGGAACTAATCCTGGGTCCTCTGCAAGAGGCATTCATTTTGTGACTAGGAAGTCCTCAGCATTGTATGTGACATTAAGCCTATTTTTATATTCTTTTTTTGTTCTTGTTCATGCAGTGACCACTTTTAAAATTTATACAAGCCTTTGTAGATTCAGCTGGGAGTAACAAAGCCAGATATTGTTTCTTACAGGATGTGTGTGTGATCTTGGTCCTCCTGGAGACCCACAAAGCAGTACAAAGAGCACCTCTCCAACTTGTTGACTTTAGGTATTTGCATACAGCATCATAATCTGTAATCTGTTTATTTCACAAAAACACGGTACTGCACACATGTCTACAGCGTGGCACTGTTCCACCCTCTGCAAATCCAGTGAGGGCAAAAGCAATGGAGAACACTTGTTTGAACTTTAACCAGGGAGACAGACAGTGGGCACGAGCAACTTGCAGTTGCCAATTAATCCTGCTCAAATCAACACAGCTGTGGTAGCACATGTTCCTCAATGCCCACCCCAATGTTCAGGGTTCCCAGATGGAAGGCAGACAGACAGACAGACAGACACACACACACACAGAGACACACACACACACACAGAGCCTTCTATTTTAATATATCTTAGCTCAATGGCTGGGCCACTCCCAAACCTCCACCCGGCTAACACCCTTTCCCAGCTCATCGCTTACTAAAATCTGCCCTAGACCCAGGGGTGGGGCCCCTGGGGCCGCTCTTCATGGCTCTTACAGGTTGGCTGTCTCTGTCCTGCACTTCTCAGGCCTGGTTTTTTACCCTTCCCTACATGGCGGTTGTCAATCCTTCTCCTTGCCAGAGAAACCTAAAGTCCCCACTTCTTTCTCCCTGCCCAGCCATTAGCTGCTGGCACCTTTATTTACCAATCAAAACCAACTGGGGGCAGGGACCCCCAGTCCCTTCCATGAGGATTCTTGTGCAATTTTGGGAACCCAATTAACATAATACAAGGTATAGACCAAATCCACAACACATGCTTGTGCTTCCTGCCGGTCTGATGAGGCTGCCTGGGGATTCCAAAGAGGAGCTGTCCAGGAAGGGACTGGCTGTAGCTTGGGCTTGAGTTTGTCGAGCTGGTAAGCACTGCTGAGTTCTGAATGTTTTAATGTTCAGTGTGGACATTAAAATCCCTGAGAGACGAAAAGATCCCCTGAGCTGGAGTTACAGCTGGGTTTCCATGGCGTGGGTCGGTTGCCGGATCAGTATGTGGTCCTGGCCAGAGCCATCGCTCCAGCCCCTCTGAATGTACTTTATTGCCAAGAGTTTGGATATGGAGAGTAAGAAAACAAACCAACCAACCAAACAAACAAACAAAAAACAGACCCGTGCTTGGGGGACAGAGAATCCAGTTTCCCCCAGTCCTTGCAGTTTGGTTGTCCATTCTTGGAGCTTCCATTTTATTCTGGTCACTTGGTGTCTTCTCCCCACGTGTTTGGTCCCTTGTCCAGGCCTGTCCTCTCTGGTTCTTCCCTGCAGTGCCAGATGCTCACCACCATTGGTGCTGGGGACACTTACACATATCAGGCATGTCCCTGTGGTCCTGCAAGGACTTGGTCGCTGTGGGGGTGACCTGACTGGAGAGGCCACGGCCATCTTGTCTTCTTATCCCTTCAGGCTGTGCCCTTGAGAGTTTCATCTTTTCACTTTCAGGTACCTTGGACATTTTTCTGAACAAAGAACATGCCCTGAGATAAAACTTTGTACATTTTAAGCTGGGTTTGGTGATACACACCTTTAATCCAGGGAAGAGGCAATTGGATCTCTGAGCTCAAGGCCAAGGTGAAATCTCGTTTCAAGAAAATAAACACATGAACAGATGAGCGGATCTCCTCCACATCTGGACCTTTTCTGTATGTAGCCACTTTCCGCAGAAGTTTAAGTTTTATAAGAGACGTGGTTATTTTAGTTGTTATGTATGTGAGTGTAGGTGCCTGCGTAGGCCAGAGATGTCAGATCCCTGTGGGGACTGGAGTTACAGGTGGGTGCTGGTAACTCAGGTCTTCTGCCAGAGCAGTTTACACCAGCCCTGAGCTGAGACAGAGCCCAGCCCCCTGGCTTCCATCTTATTTTGATCTTGGTGCTTTTTATCTTTCAGTAGTTTCCATTAAACTGACATCTCCTAATATAAATTTGAAAAGAAAGAGTTTACTGGATTTTACTAAGAAATCTGGCTAACATTTGCCGGGCAATTTTGTAAAATCCCCACATTTGTTTGACATGCAGATTGCTGAAATTTCCACAATTTAGAGCGCATCTCAAGATGGTTTTGACTTGTGTGGCTTCTGTACTAACTCTTTGTTTGTTTTTTGGTTTTTCCGAGACAGGGTTTCTCTGTATACCTCTGGCTGTCCTGGAACTCACTTTGTAGACCAGGCTGGCCTCAAACTCAGAAATCCGCCTGCCTCTGCCTCCCAAGTGCTGGGATTAAAGGCATGTGCCACCACGCCCAGCTGCTTCTGTACTGACCCGTGTGAGGTCGATGTCAGGCTTCCTCGGCCCATGTTTGCCCTTGCTCTGTCGTTTGGCCACCATATTGGTTGCTGTTGCATTACGTTTAGGTTCTTTTCCATGGAGTTTCTGTCCCTGGGAAATATAGCTGAGTGCTTGGCAGACTATGGCTGGTACTGCTTGCTCGCTGTAGCGTTTCAGAGAGGCCTGGATACAAACAGTTGTTTAGCAAGATGGACTGTGACTCACCCCTCGCAGCTCAGTACCGTGGGGGCACAGCATTAATTTTGGTTTTTATTTTTCAAGGGTTTCTCTGTGTAGCCCTGGCTGTCCTGGAACTCGCTCTGTAGACCAGGCTGCCTCTGCCTCTTGAGTGCTGGGAGTAAAGGTGTATACCACAGCCTCCAGGGTCTCTGCACTTATTTTAGAAGTTGTTTTTCACAAGGTTTGTACATGGCATGCATATGGTTCAAAGCTGTGAAGGTAGAAAGGTGTCCCCCCTGCTCAGTTGTCCTCCCCAGAGATGGTAGGTGTCACCAATTTCTTGTACCCCCTTCCCCTGCACCTCCACACACACATTCCCACCCCTGCCTTTATCTTGATATACAAATCACATCCCTTTTGCTTTTTTTCAGTGTTTTGTGGCTTTGAATGATGGAACTCCTGCACTACCTTGAGTATGTCCTGGCTTCCTGAGCGTGAAGCCTCATGGGAATCGAGCAACGTGGCAGTCCTGAAGCCCAGGGGCAGATCAGCAGCTGGCCTTGGAATGGCTTTGTTGAGGTGTGAGAGGATGCTGCTATTTATTAGCTAGAGGACCTGCTTAAACCTCTGTTTCCTGTTAGAGAAATCTATTTACTTATACAAAGCTCCCTGCTAGCACAGCTGGTTTTGACCTCACTGTGTAGCTCAGGCTGGCCTTGAACTCACGATCCCACCCCCCCTGCCTTAGCCTCCCAAGTGCTAGGATTACATGTCCGTACCCCTGGCCCGCCTCTAGCATCATTCTTTTCAGGTTCGTAGAAGTCTCTGGGGGAAGTTTCTCAATGCTGACAGTTGCAGTTAAAAAAGCTGTGAGCCACGTGGCTGGGCTCCTATTTCTGCGGAGGCTGAGTTTCACTGTGGTGGTGTGGCTCCCTAGGCGCTGGTCAACATTCTGAAGCCTGAGCTGCTGTCTGCCTCTCAGCCTGCTGGGATGCTCATTTTAGGCAACATATAAAGTTTCCTGGAGACAGGACAAACCCAGGCCTATGGAAAGAGCAGGAAGGTTAAAGTGTGTGGTGCTTTGAGCAGTGACGAAGGTGTAACCAGGGAACCGACATGTTTGCTCCAAGGCCAAGAATTCCAGGACAATTTGTTACTAAGTTAAAGCCAACAGTTGCTACAGAAAAGGTGGGCAGAGGCATGGGCCTTGTGTTTTCTCTGCCTTCTGATATATCCAGGTCGGCAGAAGATGATGGTGAGCATTGCAAACAGCGCTGATGAGTTTTGCTCTTTTCTTTACTGTCTTGTATGGCAGAAGCTGAGCTCTGGCCAAGCCATGACTTGTATGTTGTGGTTCAAATATTGCTGCTCACTTGGAGAAAGTGTGGTTGCAGAGTCAGGCAGACTGGAAGAGATTTAGGTTTATCTGGAAAGATATCAGCTTAGAGACATCAATTGCCCGTCTCTCTTTAGGGGGAAAAAAAGACTGGACAGAGGATACTTGCCCTTCCTGATCTCAGGGCCTGTCCCAGCACTGTGGGCATGTGGCTGAACATGCCGAGAACCTTGGCCAAGGGCTCTGGCCCAGCTCGTTTGGGCTTCGACAGTATTCTCGGGTCTTCTTTCAGGACCAAAGGTCAGAGGAGAAGATCTCAGCATGTCAGACTGTTAAACACTAAACGTGAGAAACAGTTGGGGCCACACTGTTTTCAGTGTTTGGTGGTGAGAGGAGATGTCTCTCCAGGCTCCTGTTGACTTCCTGACAGGCACAGGGCACAGAGGAACTGCTGTGTTCCTAGGTGAAACTGTAGCCTGCTTATGTGTGAAGTCAGTCTCTCCCCATCCCTTCCTCCTCTTCTCCTCCTCCTTTATAGTACCACACTTACATCACACTCCTACTTTATCAACACTAATTTAACTGCAGCATACTACTCCATTCAGAGTCTGCTTCTCCTTGGTGAAAACGCTTGCTCTCTGAAGGATTGTTCAGGGCTCTACAGACAACATTATCCTCATTTCCCTCCCCTTAATGTGTTAGGTTTGTATCAACTTTAAATGAATATCTTCTCACCACTTGCAGGTCCACCTCATTAGTAAAAATACTAGCTTAAAAAAGGGGGGGGGGGGGCAGACGTGGTGGCGCATGCCTTTAATCCCAGCGCTCGGGAGGCTGAGGCAGGCAGATTTCTGAGTTCGAGGCCAGCCTGGTCTACAAAGTGAGTTCTAGGACAGCCAGGGCTATACAGAGAAACTCTGTCTCAAAACAAAACAAAACAAAACAAAAAAAAAACAACCCTCCCCCCAAAAAAACCCTGTCTCAAAAAAAAAAAAAAAAAAAAAAAAAAAAGAAAAAGAAAAAAAAGGAAAACAGAAAAAAGAAAAAAAAAATCCTCAAAAGTAAATGGGCAGGGAGGATGCAAACTTGCAAGCCTAGGAACCTGACTGAGATCAATTCCCCAGAACCCATGTGCTGTGAGCCACGTGCAGTTGTGAGCCCTTGTCATCCTGGGGTTAAGGTGTAGGCCAGCAGATTTCTGGGGTTTGCGAAGCAGCCTGCCTAGCCTAACCGGAGAGTTCTAGATCAGTGAGAGTCCCTGTCTCAAAAATAAACAAAGGCAGGGTGAGTGGGGAAAGGTGCTTGCCGCTAAGCCCTATGACCTGAGTTCGATTCCAGGGACCCATATGGCAGAAAGGGAGAATGATGTCCCCAAGTTATTCCCTGACCTCCAACACATACACACACACACACACACACACACTCACACACACACACACACTCTCTCTCTCTCTCATACACACATAAGTAGATAAATGTAATAGTATTTTTAAAAGCAAAGAAAAATGAAACTAAAAAATTAAAAAAAAAATAACGAGGAAAGGAGTGCCCCAGGAACAGTACACAAGGTCTGGCTGGCACGCACGTGCACACACGTGCTCCCAAACACTCGTGTGTGTGTGTGTGTGTGTGTGTGTGTGTGTGTGTGTGTATAAACAAGTTTCCCTGAAAGCTACAGTCAGGGCTAAGGGAAGACAGAGTTGGTCAAGTGCTTGCTCTCTAAGCATGGAGACCTGAATCTGCACCTTCACACCTATGGAAAAAGCAGAGGAAGACCGGCAGCTCTGGAGCTCTGGCAGCTCCTTGGAGCTCAGTGAGCGATCCTGTCTCAATAAGATGGAGAATGACTGAGTGTCTGACAGTGACTTCTGGCCGTCTCACACAGATGCACCTGTAGACACACCTGACACAGACAAGCACACGCGACACGCCATCTGACCCACAGAAACAGCACAGGCGTCACCCTGGCATGCAGGCGTTACCCTGGTATGCAGGCGCTGCACAGGCATGCAGGTGTTGCACTGGCATGCAGGCGTTACCCTGGCACACACGTTTATTTGCATGTTATTCTCACTTGTGGAACGGAAGGCTGCTTTGAGCTAACGTGGTGTCCGTGTTACTGACACCCATGCCCAGCAAAAACAAAACCTAAAAACATACCGGCGCCTAGCCAAGCCTTCCTGGAAATAATTCTAGCTATGTCGTTTAAAACCCAAGCTTGCAACTACATTTTCAAGTTGGTATCCACTGTGGACCTCTTGTAGTCGTCAAGCCTTTAAGGTCACATTTGAAAGGAGAAAGTCCTTGGTCTTTCTTTCTCTGGAGGCTGTGATGTGAAAGTGTGGAAGCGGAGATTATAATCTCTCTCCTGTTAGTGACAATCGAGGATCTTTAGTGCATGATTCCTCTTTTCAGAGTCTGCATTTCCTCCTGAGAGGAAGGTTGAGGCAGGACAATGCCTAAGGCTCCTTTCATCTTAGATACCTTCAGGGTTTTCCCTAGGGGGTTTCTTTAGACACAGTGTCCACTTTTCTGCTTCTGTTCTTCTAAAACCTGCCCCTTTGCCCTGGGAGAACCCCCCACAGCTCCCAGCCTGGTTTGCCCTGGGAGAACCCCCCCCCCCCCACACACACACAGCTCCCAGCCTGGTTTGCCCTGGGAGAAACTGCCCCCCACCCCAGCTCCCAGCCTGGTTTGCCCTGGGAGAACCCCCCACAACTCCCAGCCTGGTTTGCCCTGGGAGAACCTCCCACAACTCCCAGCCTGGTTTGCCCTGGGAGAACCCCCCACAGCTCCCAGCCTGCTTTGCCCTGGGAGAACACCCCCCCCCCCCAGCTCCCAGCCTGGTTTGCCCTGGAAGAATCCCCCCCCCCCCCCAGCTCCCAGCCTGCTTTGCCCTGGAAGAATCCCCCCACACAGCTCCCAGCCTGGTTTGCCCTGGGAGAACCCCCCCACAGCTCCCAGCCTGGCTTTCCCATATGCACTTCAATGAAGCATGTCCGATGCCAGTGTTCTATCTTGTTGAGGACTTTCCAAGAGTTGTTCTGGAAGCGGAAATCTAGCCCAGATCACTCCAGGGGACTAATCCCTGAATAATGTTGTCCTCTGACACACACATATTTTCTGATGTTTCTCTTGACCTTGGAACTAGTTAGAGACTGCACAGAATGTTCAATTACTAACAGACTCCATAGAGCCCCCATCCCCAGTCCCATCCAAGATGGTTTTTCCCCCTTGGAAGTGGTCCTTCTGTTGTTGGAGGTGGGTTAGAATATTACAATAAAACTGACACCTCATGTTTCTCCTTTTTATTTCTTCCCACCGCACCTCACTTTTATGGCATTGGCGGCCGAGGGGCCTGCTCGCATTGCATCCTTCTCCAAAGTTCAGGAGGAACACGGGATAGTTAAATAAACCTGATATTAGGGAGTTTGGGGTTGCTCCTCTGGCTTCATGGCTTCGCGCATGACATTTGAATTCCCTAGATTTCGAGCTCATCTTAGTTGCAGAGACAGGGGTAGAGATGTAGCTCAGTTGGTAGAGTGCTGACCTAGCACACCAAGAGCCCTGGGTTCAATTCCCAGCCTCTGTGTTAAACCAGCCATGATGCCCCTAATCCCAACACTGGGTATTAGGAGAGTGGGAAACAGGAGAAGCACAAGTTCACGGTCATCTTTGGGCTGAATCAAGCTTGTATTTAGCCTGCTAGGCTAAAGACTCTGTCTTCAAAGAGAAGATGAGGAAACAGTAGCTGGAACAGTGCATCCCACAGAGGCCTTTCCTCCAGTTTGGTGAAGGGGAGGTTTCTCCAGCTTTAAAATGACCCTGGGCACCAGGCACTGATTGATGATGACCACACTTGAGTCACATATTCAGTACTAGTTGTCAGTGGGCATGTGTCACCAGCAGTGGCCAGAAGCCCCCGCTGCTTACCCTTTGGCCACCAGCCTGACAGGACAGGCTCAGTGGCTTCTAGTTAGCAGCCAGTGAAAAGAAACCTGGAGCTTTCTTTGCAAATGAGGAGGCTCATGGGAATTCACAAAATCGAGAGGAGCTAGGGATAGGCTTGAGCTGAGCGGATGGCAATCTGTCCTGCTGGCCGCTGGCTGATGGGCTCCTTGAGCTTGGTTTGGACTGTTTTCTGCTCTTTGCTCATAGTTCTTTCTGTCTTTCTTGAAGTTTGTAGTGAGGTCATGAGAGCCCAGTGCAAGAAGCAGTCAGCTTGGCAGGATGGTGAGGTGAGTGTCTGTCTGTGGTTCCTTCCATGCACTGACACTGCTGTCTGCTGCCAGGAGCTTCCGGGCAAAGGGAGGGGTTGCCCAGCATCTTGGCCTGAGAACTTTCTCCACGAAGCCCCAGAGTACGCATCGCCCAGGGCTAGAAGTGCCAACTCACCACCCTCATTGTGGGCCCAATGAATCAGACCCCCTTGGTATGGACCCAGACTTATGTGTTTTTGTAGGCCCTCCAAGGGAGAGTGTCACATGCCCAAGGGTGGGGACCACTGTGCCAGGGAAAGGACCTGCTGATCCTGACTCAGGTTCCCATAGAGCTGGCAGCTACTCTCTCATGTGACCCTAAGTGCCCAGGCTAATCAGAAACAACCCAGGCTGAGCTTGCTTTCCTTCCTACCCAGCGCCCTGGGGAGTTTCCCTCTCCAGCTGTTCCTGCTCCTGAGTCCCTTGAGTGGGTGTTTATCTCTTCAGTAAGACTGCAAGACTAGGAGGAAGATGGGGGCAGATGCCTTTCCATAGATCCTTCCAATAAGCCACGTGACAGGCCAGAAGACTTTTTTTTTTTTTTCCTGCTGGAAGTGACAAGGTCTTTGTATCCCCAACGTTTCTTGTGGAGCAAGAAACTTTGCCTGGGTGTGGGTGTCTTCAGGAGCTCCTGAAGGGTGCTGCCTATCTCTCTGCTTATGAGCTAGGACCTCACTGAACTCAAGAGTGTGTGTGTGTGTGTGTGTGTGTGTGTTGGAGGTGGGGGTTGGGGAAGCCCCAACTAAGCCTTTCACAGACAGGCCCTTTAAAAGGGAGATCCTCGCCCTTTTAAACCTGTTGCTAGCAGGACAGACATCTCCTTGATGTGGGCCATGCCCTGCCAGATGTGCAGGCTCCTGTCCGGGCTGCGGCAGCTACTGGTCATCAAAGCCACAAGCTTCAGCAACCCTGAATGATTGCCAGAGTGGCCCAGGTGTCAGGTGAGCTATGCCCTGGAGGGGCCTCTTCAGCCCCTGCCTCACTGTTGGCGCGGACACCCTTCATTGTCCCAGGCAGGGCCCCATCCACCCAGCAGCCGTTTGGAATTCGCCAGGCACCCCCTCATTCTTATGGTCACCCAGCTTAGTTAGCCAAGAGACCTGGAGCTTTAAAAATAGCACAGAGGCAAGCCAGGCCAGGAGCCGCCTGTCCACACAACAGGACAGAACACGCATTCCCCACTTCTTGAGCCATTTCCTGGGATCATGTGTTGAGAATAACTCCCAGAACAGGTTACTCACTCCCGGGTCTGAACTCTGCCCGGTGCACCACTTTGGGCCCCATCTGCACATCACCCTGCCGCTCTGCAATCCCATGCACTGTGCTCAAGCCTGCTCCAGGGACATTTCCTGTTCTTGGAACAGCTGCACCAGACTGGGGTACCCTCCCGCCATTTGATCCTATAGGGAGGTGTCCAGTGGCTGTGGGCAATTTTCAGATGACCTTGTTCCTCTGACGTCATTAGGGAGCTATTTTTAGCTTTGCTGTTTATGCTGCAGAAGTTAGGCTGGGGTGGAAGGAGCAGGGGAGGGGCTGGGCTGGTTTCCCTTGTCCCAGAGTCATGCCAAAGAAGGAGTATTTATTCTTCCATATTAATAGAACTCCTACTGGGGCCACCAAGTTGATGACAGTGTCTCCATATTCTTATTTTTTTGTTTGTTTGTTTGGCTTTGTTGATTTTTTTTTTTTTTTTTGAGACAGGGTTTCTCTGTGTAGCCCTGGCTGTCCTGGAACTCACTCTGCAGACCAGGCTGGCCTCGAACTCAGAAATCCGCCTGTCTCTGCCTCCCAAGTGCTGGGATTAAAGGCGTGCGCCACCACAGCCCGGCTTTTTTTTTTTTTTTTTTTTTTTTAGAAAAAGTCTCACCTCATACCCTGCCTGCCTCCTCTACCTCCTTGGTGCTGGAATTAAAAAGGCTTGCACCCCCATGTCTGGTTCCCATGGGTTTCTTCACACAGGACTTTACCAGTGGCCATTGCTTTGGCACACAGTTGAAATGAAGCCTGTGGGGTCTAGGGGATGCTTGAGTTAAAATTCTGGTTGTGCCTCCGCAGCCTCGGGTCTCTTTCTCCTCTGCCTCAGTTTCCTCTTAGAAAAGGGAATGACTCTGGCCTCTACTTGGGCTGGTGAGAGGAGCTGACAACTAGCACAGAGTCAGCACAGCATGAATGCAGTATTTATCTCCACCAACCACAACAGCACCACGTACCACTTGGGGCAGAGGGTTGATGGCATTGTGGTTCTTAGCACCTGGGCTTGCGGGATGGGGGATGGGCATACAGCCTCACAAATCAGAAGGAACACCTCCCACGAATGTCACTTTCTCCTAACCCTGGAGGGCTTTCAAGGCAAGGGAGAAGCAGTTCTTGCCCCAGGAAAGCCCCTGACTGCACCTCAGATTCTTCTGGGGAGATGCTCCTTCCTCAGGCTTGGGTGGAGCCATCACAGGTTCTGAATCCTCCATCCTCCCTCCCCCAACTTCCCCAGGTGTTTTTGCCTGCAGCTTAGCCCAGCTCCTGGGCTAGAAAGCAAGGATGTTCGGCCTCAGACCTTCCCTTTGGCTGTACCTTTGACACTTACCAGGAGACTGTCCCTCACAGCTAGCAGCCCTTTCTGGGGACTCTGGCAGTGAATGGGGCTCTGCCTTGGCAGTCTTCCAACTTGGGTTTGCATATGGACCATCTGAAGTGCTGCTCAAAATGATAAAGTTTCTAGAATCCCATCCCATCCTGAGCAGCCCTCATCTGAAACAAATCCCAGAGACTCAGGTGCCCAGACAGCTTCTGAGAACGGCCCTCAACTCTGCTTTCTGTGGCTTTCAGATCTCAGCCTCACCCTTACCGCGACTGTGCGTGTCTGTACTGACATGGCTCACTTGTTTATCTATCCAGTCAGAGCTACAACGGATCATATAAGGAGCTAGAAAATCCAAACAAGAGACTTAAAATGTCCCCTGTTGTCTCCTTACCAACCAAGCTCAGCAGCACCAATGGGACACTGTGGCAGGGACAGGGTTTTCTCACAGGTTCAGGGAAGGTCTGACATGGCTCAGAGTGGGCGAGGGCAAGGAAAACAATGGGCTGATGACAGCCCCAGTGACTCTCAAAGAAGGCTTGGAATGGAAGGCGAGGAAAGGCCAAAAGGCCATTGCTCAACTGCCTGGATTTTCCATCACAGCGAGCGAGCGGGGAAGGGTCAGGCGGGGAATGTCTCCTCAGGCAGGTCCTTGTAAAGCCTCTTGGCCTGACTGGTCTCCTTTGGGGTGCCAAGAAACACTGCTGGGTAGAGTTAACCCCTGAATTCCCAGTGAGATTGCCTAGAGATGGGCAGGACCGGGAGCCCTTGCTCCTGGAAGGCAGAACTGCTCAGGGCAGGTGGCCTAAGGAGCCGTGAACTCTGGCTAGAGAGGCCTTCTCTCTGGCCTTGTTAAATCCAACAGGCATAATTGCATCCTGCTGACCTTAATTCCCCTGGCGGGTTTAATTAGGCCTGGCACTGTCCCACTTCCTGCCTTGGCCCCATGGAGGCAAAGGGCGTCTGCTCAGCTGGCACGGGGTGGGGGAAACCCCTTCATGAGTTAGGTGGGCAGGGGTTCTGGCAGCCTCTTGCAGGGTTGAGGAAGTTACCCCATGCCCCTCCCCTGTGCCTCCTAGGGAGTGCTGAGAAGCCTGGGGACTCCCTGTGGAGCAGCTGACAGGACCAGGTCATCCCACAGGGATCAGACCCACTCCCACCTCCCATCCCAGCAGAAGGCATCCCAGCAGAAGGCACTTCTGGTAGATTAGGCGAAATGGCTGAGCTCTCTATCTACAGTGGTCACTACATTACCAAGTCCCAGGCCCTTTTGCTCTGTGCCAAGCGTTCTACGTACACAGCCATCCTGGGAACAAGTTCTCAGCCATTCTGGGTACCCACAGGTCTCCAAACACTTAATGAGCTTCCTCCTGGGAGCAGGTGGCCCTCCAGCAGAAGGAACCACCGGGACCCATGGCATTCTCATAGATGGTGGTCTCCACCTCCATTGTAGCACTCCTGACTCTTATACCCAAGAGAGCGGCTTCAAGATTAAAGGTGCAATGTCCTGGGGCTGGGGAGACCCATTCATCAGAAAGCATTGCCCTGGAGAAGGTCAGCCATGAGGCAGCCGGTCTCCTGGTAGGCACTGCATGGTCCTGGCCTGCAAGCCTGAGGGCCTGAGCTCCATTCTGGGCACACACGTAAAAGCTGTGTGTGGCAGCACTTGAAACCCCAGCACTAGGGAGACAAAGAGGTAGATCCGAGGGACCTACCTTGCCAGCCCAACTGAACTGGTGTGTTCTAGGCTTGGTGACAGACCCTGTCTAGCTTGCTTTCTATCGCTGTGGTAAAACACCATGGCCAAAAGCAACTTGGGGAGGAAAGGTTTATTTGTGCTTATCGTTGACAGTCCATCACAAAGGGAAAGCAGGGAAGAAAGTCAAGGCAGGAAGCTGGAGGCAGGAACTGAAGCTAAGGCCTGAGAGGATGCTGCTGACTGGCTTGCTCCTCCTTACTTGCTCAGCCTGCTTTCTTATACAACCCAGGACCACTCGCCCAGGGATGGCACCACCCACAGTGGGCTTCCGTACCAACCACTAATCAAGAAAATGCCTTATAGACTTGCCTGTAGGTTAATCTTACCGAGGCATTTTTCTCAACCTAGGTTCCCTCTTCTAAGATGACCCTAGCTTGCATCAAGTTGACAAAGGAGCAAAGTCCACATAGGTAGAGCAACTGAAAGAGACACAGTGACATCAACTTCTGATCTCACTACCCACAATGCTCCTCAAGCAACCGGTCAGCATCGGTGAGAGTTCCCGTAAGTTATTTTCATGTGGGAATCCGAAGAAGAAGAAGAAGGAGAAGAAGGAGAAGGAGAAGGAGAAGGAGAAGGAGAAGGAGAAGGAGAAGGAGAAGGAGAAGGAGAAGGAGAAGGAGAAGGAGAAGGAGAAGGAGAAGGAGAAGGAGAAGGAGAAGGAGAAGAAGAAGAAGAAGAAGAAGAAGAAGAAGAAGAAGAAGAAGAAGAAGAAGAAGAAGAAGAAGAAGAAGAAGAAGGAGAAGAAAGAAGAAGAGGAGCAGATTAGAATAAAAGTCTGTTGTGACAAGAGCTGGCTCTGAGTTTGATCACTTAGATGACGCTCACCGGGCTGAGGGGTGGGGTGGGGTGGGAAAAGCCATTTATCCCCCACCTCCCACCTCCCCTAGCATTCGTCTCTGCAACTTTAGCATGGGAAGCACTCAGCCTCTAGGGACTCTTGTGTGGGTCCTGGGAGCTGGGTAAAGAAACCTCTTAGCATCATCAGACCTGGTCCTTAGTGGGTCCTCACTGAGTACATGACAGGTGATATATTGATAACCCCAGAGGTAACCAGGGGTTGTCATCAAGGGCCACCACAGTCAAGCAATCCAGACTCTCAGCCAGCCTTGCTAGTAAGTCACTGGGCTGTTATGGTAGGCAAATGATAGGTGCCATGTAGCCAGGCCTAGGCTGTGAACTCATCGTGGGAGTAACCAAGGGGCATTGGGGGAAACAGCCAAATAGAGGGCCAGGGGTGTCCCTGTCACAGGTGAGGACAGGAGACACTTCAACCTTTTGAAAGCCTTGGAGATTTACACGGCAGAAGGGCGTGAAGTGTATGAAGCTACTAACCTATCTCTAGCTTCACCGTTGCAGGCAAGTCATCCCTTCCTTTAGCCCTCCTCGCCTTCATCCAGAAAACGGGATGAGTGTGGCCCACAGTTATGACAACGACAATGTATAGCAGAGAAGTTAGTCAATGCTAACAGGAGGTGCTTGGTGACCCAGACTCCCTTTCTTACCTTAGTTGAGGTTAGGGTCACACCCAGGGCAGCCCCTCATGGGCAAAGAGCTTCACAGACAATGCTTATTTTTGCTTTCTGGAAGAGGCAATGTTTCTTGCTGAACCCGGAAGAAGAGGACCAGCCCAGAGAGGAGCCGGAGCCAGGGGTGAGGGAGGGGTTCAGATTTCTGTTTTCATTAGCTTGTGTCAAGCACCCTCCATGTTTGCCAGCGTGAGTTCTCAAGTTCAATACATTCTCACAGCTCAAAGGAAACAGTAAAAGAGCTGAAGATGTGAGTGACAGATGTCTGTCATCTCAGTGCTCTGCAGGTTGATGTGGGAGGATGGAGAGCCTAGGCTACGGTGGGCTGCATAGCAAAACCCTGTCTAGAAACCAAAAATAAACTTAAGACAAAATAAGAAGCCTTGATGCCTCCCTTCCAGCCAAGTTCCTGCCAAAGAAGTTTGCACAAGTCACGGACCCTCCATGCCATTTCACACCTGATTTTTCCCCTTGGAAGGCTACCTTCCTATCAGTTTCTTAGCAGCTTCCCGATCCATTTCATAACTCCCCACTCCCCCACCTCCAAGGCTCCTGCCTGCCTCCATCCTGTCTCTGCAGGGCAATGACCAGCAGTGGGGAGCCACTGGAAGCTTTCCCTCAGTTGGGATCTGAACCCACACAGCTACCTTATGACCTCTCAGGCCTCCTCCCAGAGAAGCATGGGCTGACAGCCCCTGCAGTGGGGAGGACCCCACAGAGTGATCCTCCCTACCCCATCTCAGCCTGAACACCTCAAGCTTCCGGGGTCTCCATCCCTGAAGAGACGTCCCACCAACCCCTTCTAGAGGAGGGTCATCTTATATTTCCACGGGTCTCCCTCTGCTGCTCAGCCAAGCCTCCATGGCTCCAAAGAACCCAAGAAAAGGAAGTCTTCCCCGGGGGCATAGGGTGGGGGTGGGGAATTGGACCTGTGGACAATGAAGCGATTCTGTCATGATTCCTTACCCAGAGATGGTCTGAGTACATCCGGATACCTGGGGCACAGGGCTAGGCACTGGGGTCACAGCAGCTCTCCCCAAGCTCCTAGGAACCCAGAGAGGTGTGGCATAGAGGTGGGCTGAGCCATTCCAGGGCCCGGGCATAGTCTTGCCCTTCAGCCCTGCCCAAAGGCCCCTCTTCTTGTAGCCCCTTCCCGTATCCTGGCCACAGCCTGCTCCCCAGGGCCCAAATGCCCCCTCCCTTTTTCTTCCTAATGGTTCCAACGCCATTCTACCCCATGTCAGGCCGTGGGAAGAATGCCGTGTCCTCTGAACGGGGGCCAAGAGTGACAGGTGGTGGCAACCCGCACTGCTTGGCCCCTGGTGTCAAAGATCCTCCTCTTAGTCTCCGCCTCCACTGCCCACGCCCCTGCCTGCCTCCGCCTCTGCCCACCGGGCCCAATCCCTTACAACCACCCCAGGATTGCGCCTGAGTAGCTGCAGCAGACTGCCGGCCACCAGGTTGCCCCTCTCTATCCAGGGACATCTCTCCTCTCAGTTGACTGGCCTTGGTCTTCTCTCTCCACAGCTGGAAAAGAAGGGGCAATCTGACAACCTGATACACTCCACTCCTCTTTCTGCAGCTAGAAAGACTTGAGTTAGACAAGCAGACGCACACGCCTACCTACCTCATGGCTACAGAAAACGGAGCAGTTGAGCTGGGAAGCCAGAGCCTGTCAACAGGTGCCAAGCCGGGGCAAGAGATAGGAGGGAGGAGCCTCAGAAGGGATGTTTTTGAAGCCAGGCTTGGGCAGGCTTCTCACTGGGAAGTCTGTGCCCAAGGTTCTCTGTTTGGTGCTTGAGGGATTTGGGAATGGGGATAATCTGTGGGTGGAGTTGGGCTGGGTCCAGGGCCTGCATGAAGCTTCTGTTGGAGGGGAGATGGGACACCTCCATCCGTGGCTGTTGGGGGTTCACTTCAGAACTAGTACGTATGCAAGGACTGTCGGGAGGCCAGCAGAACTCATCCGGAGTGGGAGAAGCTGGTGCGGAGCCCCCAAGCTCCTGACAAGTTTGTCACCAAATGACTCCAGAGACTTGGAGGGACCCAGAGCAGGTCTCTGCCCCACTTGGCAGGGGGGAAGAAAGGAGGGGATGCTGATGGATGTCCTCCTCCTTTGCAGAACAGACACCTAAAGCCGCTGCAGGTGATGGACCTCCAGCTTCAGAAAAAGAACCCAGCGCCCCAGCCACAGAGAAAGACCCGAGCCCCCCTAATGCAAAGAAAGACCCGGGCGCGCTGGATCCAAAGAACAATCCAGATCCACCCTCCCTGAAGAAAGATCCTGCCAAAACCCCTGGCCCAGAGAAAAAGGGTGACCTGGCCCCAGCTTCAGCCAGCAGCCAGGGCCCTTCAGGAAAGGGAGATGGAGGTGGGGGACCTGCTGAAGGCAGTGAGGGGCCTCCTGCAGCCTTGCCCCTGCCCACTGCTACAGCTGAGGCCAGCATCCAGAAGCTGGACCCCACGCAAGCACCCTCGGGCAACCAGGGATCCGGAGAAGCCAAGGCAGGCAAGAAGGCAGCAGAATGCCGCGAAGCAGGAAGAAGGGGCTCACCTGCCTTTCTCCACAGCCCTAGCTGCCCAGCTATCATCTCCTGGTGAATGGCCCTGCTTGGGGAGGGAGAGACCCCGTGGCTCCTTTTTCCAGACTCTGCCTGAGTACTGGATATTACCAGCTCTCGTGCTGGGGAGGGTAGTTCTTGTGCAGGCACCCCCTCTACCACCCTGTTATCACCTTTATTCAGAGAGCAGAATGTCAGACAGGGGATGTCACCAAAGACTGGCCAGGCCACTTTCTTTTTTTCCCCCCCACTAGGCTTCCGGATGTTTGTTTCCCAAGTGGTGAGTGGTGAGCTGGAGTGTAGCCTCCTTAATTTATTACAAAAAGACGACTAACAATTCATTCATAAGCCGATACAACCAGTTATGCACAACTTGACACTCATGGTCTGCAGACGCAACGGTGACATGTCTCACACCAGTCATAGGGACACATTACTGCATGGCAACATCTCTCTCTCTTTCTTTCTTTCTTTCTTTCTTTCTTTCTTTCTTTCTTTCTTTCTTTCTTTCTTTCTTTCTTTCTTTCTTTTTTTCAAGACAGGGTTTCTCTGTGTAGCCCTGGCTGTCCTGGAACTCACTCTGTAGACCAGGCTGGCCTCGAACTCAGAAATTCGGCTGCCTCTGCCTCCTAAGTGCTGGGATTAAAGGTGTGCACCACCGCTGCCCAGGGCAACATTTTTTTTTTTTTTTTTAATGAATCGGGAGCCTTATAGCTTCCTGTTGGCCCATATGATTAGCCACAGCATAGCAGCCAGGTCTATCAGAGGTTCTTCCCTGTTGAGAGTTGGCCCTTGATGTAGACAAAATAGATGCCAAGTTTGGTCTGGAAGCCTTGAACTTGCCTGAGGTGTCTCTCTTCTTACCTTCTAGCTCTGAGAAGACACTGGCTGTGAAGCCCCTAAGCGAGACAACAGACCTCGTCTTTACAGGGGTGTCTGTGACCCCTGACCCCCAAGATCCTGGTCCAGTCAAAGCAGGAGGGACAAACGCCCTGGCAGAAAAGAAGAAGGAAGAGGCAGAGAAAGCCCCAGACCAGGCGGGACAGGCTAAGGCGCAAGGGGACACCCCCCAGAGGATCGGGTTCCAGGCTGTTCCCTCAGAGAGAGTGGAGGTGGGGCAGGCCCTCTGTCTCACTGCCAGGGAGGAAGACTGCTTTCAAATCCTGGGTAGGTAGGGGCAGACTGGGATTAGAGTGCCCTGGGGAAGGGGGAGGGAAGTGATGGAGTAGCTGAGGTATCCTTCGTTATGCATGGGTCTAAATTACCCTGATGCATACATCCCCAAGGCTCCCTGGTGCAAATGTCACAGGACACCAGGTAGTATTTCTTTCTGATAGACATGGAAAAGGGAAACAAAATGTCCAAAGACAGTGAAGACCTTGTGACTCAAAAATCCACTTTTGGTTTTCTTCTACTTTGGTTAACATGGGATAAAAAAAGAAAATCACACAGATAAGTGTAGCAATGAAAAGTCTGCAAAGTGGAGTCGGGGCTCTGTCTGAGGAAAGGTTCCAATGTCAGTTGCTTTGAAAAGAATCGGTGGAGGGCAGGGTGTCAGGGAGCTATGGTGGGTTCATGAGCTGCACAGGTGCTTGTTCGAGGGACCAGTGGTCAGGGAAGTTGGGGCAGGACTCCACAGGTACTGAGAGAAAGCCCTGGGGCGGTGGAAGAGTAGCCTTGAGCAGCAGGAGGAGGGGATTCCAGCAGGGGTGCAGTTAGGCTGGGGGGTAGGGTGACACAGGGTCAGGAGAGCCCAGAGTGTCCTGACACCCCCTCCTCCAGGCTGAGGTGCCATGGGAGACCGGCCAGTCTGCCTGGCTCGCGGCGGCAGAGTGCCACTCAGACAGGGTGGGAGGACCTGGCGGCTGGGCTGTGGCCAGGGGCCCTGCCTCCTGCCCCCGCGGCTCCAGAGACCTCCGCCCCGCCCAGAGATCACATCCTTGGCATGACAGGGCCTGAACCACCTCCAAGGGCCGTCTGATTTATCACCAGAGTGGCTTCCCTGCTGCCTCTATTTTTAAAGGTTTCCATTCCGATGAGTCAGCCCGTTGGCCTTCGGAACCCGCTGTCTTCGCAATGCTCACTAGGTGGCGGTGTTTCACCACCGAACTGTAGTGTCCCTGGACGCCCCACCGTGTTAATCAGGTGGCCCGCAAGTGTCTCCACCCACATCGTCATTCAGACACAGCCGTCCCCATGTCTGGGATTCCACTTTACAGATGCTGAATGCACCTGTTTGGCTGTTTTTAATGAAAACAGCCCCCCTCCTCCCTAGAGCTTGTATCTAAGCCCAGTCAGCCAGTTGTCTTATCGTTCTGCAGAGAACCTGCATTCCCAGTGTTGGAGACAGATGCCCAAGACCATTTTGGGTGTACATGGCAGAACTAGAATTGGGTGGATCTGATAGTCCTGTTCTGACCAGATCTTCTCCCAGGCATCACTTGGTAAACTCAATTTTTCTTGGAGGGTGGGGCAGATCAGGCAGGAGGCAGTGATGTTAAAGACATTTCCCAGAAGTCTTCACCCCTGACTAATAGCTCAACTCTGTCTCCTTAGATGATTGTCCACCGCCCCCAGCCCCCTTCCCACACAGGATCGTGGAGCTGAGGACCGGAAATGTCAACAGTGAATTCAGCATGAACTCAAAGGAGGCATTGGGAGGGTGAGACAGCAAACCAAGCTTGGAAACATGTATGGGGGAGCATCCAGCCACCCCCCTCCCGTGGTTCAGACACACCCCCTAGGACATGGCCCACATGCTTGCACTTGCTTCTGTGTGTGCTCACACATGTTATCCATCGGGTCTCCCAAAGTGCAGTGACTACGGTCACTTTCTGGATGAGTCTTTGACCATTCGTAGCCTGTTCCTCCTCCCCCCCCCCCACGTGCTGTCCAGCCATCATCTTGGTAGAGCAGCCTGTGCTTCAGGAGGGAGTAGGGGCTGGAGGGGTGAGTGCTCCCATCTTTCAGAGGAGCAGCCAGAGTCACCATTAGGCCTGTGTCAGGAGGAGAAGGGAGCGCAGGTCTTTGCTAACCCTTGGGTCTTGGAAGTACACTCACTTCCAACCTCTTACCACTCTAGTGGCAAATTTGGAGCTGTGTGCACCTGCACGGAGAGAGCCACAGGCCTCAAGCTGGCAGCCAAGGTCATCAAGAAACAGACACCCAAGGACAAGGTAGTGGGGGAGGTGTTCTCAGAGTGGGCATCTCTCTCTCTCTCTCTCTCTCTCTCTCTCTCTCTCTCTCTCTTTGGTTTTTCGAGACAGGGTTTCTCTGTATAGTCCTGGCTGTCCTGGAACTCACTCTGTAGACCAGGCTGGCCTTGAACTCAGAAATCCACCTGCCTCTGCCTCTGGGAACTCTCCCTTCTGGGTCCTCTGTGAAGCTCAGAAGCACTGAGGAACATGGCTGCTGGCTCTGAGCACAGCTGGGAGGGATGTGTTTTCTGTGTGGCTCTATCCTACTCCTGGGTGTAGATAATTTTTTGTTTGTTTGTTTTTTTGTTTTTGATTTTCTTTTTTTTTTTTAAAGATTTATTTATTTATTATATGTAAGTACACTGTAGCTGTCTTCAGACACTCCAGAAGAGGGCGCCAGATCTCGCTGTGGATGGTTGTGAGCCACCATGTGGTTGCTGGGATTTGAACTCTGGACCTTCGGAAGAGCAGTCGGGTGCTCTTACCCACTGAGCCATCTCACCAGCCCCTGTTTTTGATTTTCAAGACAGGGTTTCTCTGTATAGTCCTGGCTGTCCTGGAACTCACTCTGTAGACCAGGCTGGCCTCAAACTCAGAAATCCACCTGCCTCTGCCTCCCGAGTGCTGGGATTAAAGGCGTGCGCCATCATTTGATTGGCTAATTGAGAAAGGGCTCACGTATATCCCAGAGCGATCTTGAACTCACTTTGAAGCGGAGGATGACCCTGAACTCCGGATTCTCCATCTTCTGCTTCCTGAGTGTTGGGGTTGTGGGTGTTTGTCACTATATCCAGTGGTCCTGGGAAATGAACCCAGGACTTCCTGCATGCTAGGCAAGGATTCTACCAACTGAGCTATGCCCCCAGCCTCAGATCTGTACTTTTGACTGCTCTTCCCTGACCTCTGCCACAAGATCTGGTTCCGCACGACTGCTCAGTGTCCTGTGATAGGTCACACAGCCGTAGCCGTGTGAGTTAAATGGAGGCAGCTGTTGGTTAATTGATCACTGAGCAGTTTTTTTTTTCTTTGCCTTCCACCGTACCTGGTGCCAGAGGAATGTCACAGGACTGAAAAATCCCCAACCCCATGGGACCAGCATATCAAAGTATAGGGACAGATAGATGACTAAAGGCTGGAGCAAAATGAAGAGCATGACACCAGGTGTTGAGCGGTGACAGGAAGAAAGAGAAGCAGGACAATGGCAGGGAGTTCACTCAGAGGGACCATGTTAGATGTGGCCTTTCTGGGGAAGGAGTAGGCAAAGCGTGGGCTGGATGAAGGAGTGGGATGAAGGGCAAAGAGATGCGGCTGGACAGCCTCGCTCTTGACGCCTAGAGTTTAGCATCTACCCTGGGGTGTGGGCATGAGGAGAGACCCGATGAGCATCATGTGCCAATTTGTGGTGTAAATATTCCTACCATAGCTTCTATCAGCCCACCAATAAGACTGTCTGAAAGTTACAAGTGACAGTTGTTTGGCTTAGAAAGAGGGGGTAACGGGTGGCTGGGTTTCTTATCTAGCTTAGAGTGGAACTGTGACAAAGGCCTTAATGGTGGACTGTCAGTGAGCACAGAGACGATTGCTTCTAGCTCTTTGTCCATAATGCTTGGGTGAAGGCTCATGTCTTTTTTTTTAGTTTTCCCTTGATGGCTGTAGGAGAGTCAATCATGGAGAAGGGTGGTACCAAGGATTTAGCATATAATAAATCTGGGAGCTTCTTAGATTCCCCAAAGGGAAATGACAAAGATGGCTGCTCTGTATTTGAGGATCAATCCCATTTCATGGGTGGGGGTTGAACAGGGTCTTATAGTGTGATCTAGGCGGGTCTTGAACTCTTGACACTCCTGCCTCTGCCTCCTGGACTCCGAGATTACGAGTGTGTGCTACCACATTTGGCTTTGGGAACTGATCCCACCTGCCTACGACCCAGTTATAGCTCTGCTGCAGGTGCTCAGGGCGAGGTCATAGGGAGAGATCGATGGAGGCAAGAATTCAGGTGGGGGGAGGCTGAAGTGGGTGTTGGTGCCCAGTGGGTCCTCTAGATGTCCCTGTTCCTCAGGAAATGGTGTTGCTGGAGATCGAGGTCATGAACCAGCTGAACCACCGCAACCTGATCCAGCTGTACGCAGCCATTGAGACCTCTCACGAGATCATCCTGTTCATGGAATAGTGAGTGCCCGCTGTGGGAGTCGGGGCTGGGCGGCAGGGCCAGCAGCCCAGAGCCGGTCTGCAGAGGGGTCTGTGCACACAGCATCGAGGGCGGCGAGCTCTTTGAGAGGATTGTGGATGAGGACTACCATCTGACGGAGGTGGATACCATGGTGTTCGTCAGGCAGATCTGCGACGGGATCCTCTTCATGCACAAGATGAGGGTCCTGCACCTGGACCTCAAGGTAGCAGGCTGAGGCCTCCTGGAGCAGCCGCTGTCACAGGCTCAGCTCTCTCAAGGTTCCCTCATCCCTCCCTCTCAGCCTATTCAGTGTATCCCCACGGAGCTCACGGAGAAGCCTCACACCAGTAGACAGGAGGCAGGCACTAGTGAGGATCTCTACAAGGGGACTTTCCCATCCTGAGCTGACAGAGTCCCTTGTGCACAGCTGGCTAAGGACAGCCAATAGATTGTACACAGCACACTCACTTCAGTCAGTACTGGTGGCTGCCAGGAGTTTAGAAACCTACCTAGGACGTAGAATGGGAAGAGGGGAGCACAAGTCACCAGATGTCTCCTGTCCCTGTGGCAGATGTTGGAGTATTGAGCTGGAATGTTAATAAGCTCCGTCAGCACAGAGTGAATACCTGCGTTCGTTCATTCACTTAACACACAGTTGCTGAGTCCCTGCTGTGGGAAGAGCACGCCTAGTGTGGGACTAGGGTGGACATGTTCCCTGTCCATTCTACAACGTCCAAATAAATGAAATCCATTTTTAAAAAAAGGGTTGTGAAAGGCACAAAAGAGTATCCAGGACACACAGAGGGAGAAGAAGGGAAAACAGACCCTGGTCTGGTGGAGTTAGGGCAGCAGATGGGGCATCTGACAGCTTCTGGCTTTGCTCAGCGTCATGTTATGAGAGGGCATGACAGTCTCCCAGTGGCTCCTATGGGTAGCTATGAGGACAAACACAGGAGGAGAGAGGAGATGGTTTCAGGGGGACCTCAGGAGGCTGAGGTAGGAAGCTGGGGGAGGGCTTGGCTCCTGGGGATGAGAGGGGTGGACTTTGCAGAATAGTAGTGGCTGGCTGAAGGTGCCTGGGGAGCCGGCTAGGGAAAAGTGGGAGGTATTTCTGAGTTATAGGGAATATATGTCCCTCTAGGAATTAGGCTGGCTGGAAAGCTCTATAGGGAAACATCAGAAGTCCCTTGTGAAGGGACATAGAGTGGGACCTCTAATTAAAATGCAAGGTTCTGAGAGAAAGGACTCTGCCTCCAAGCCTGTGGCTGTCAAAACAGGGTTTGCGCCTGGAAGACAGGCACCGCCCAGCTGAGAGCAGCAGAAACTGTGCTGTCTAAAGGTCTCCTCGTTACCTCACCCACTCAGGCCCTGGCTCGCCAGTTCCTGATAGCAGCCCTGCCTGGCCACCAGCCAGGGCACACTGCCTATCTGCAGGCCTCAGTTTCCCCACCCTCTTCAGGACTGGGAGGAGAGAGATTCCTCCTGTGACTACTGGGTAGCCTTGTGCTTTGAGACAAGTTCCTCACGGGGCCTCAGCCTCCTTAGGCTGAGAGCACGCAGGCATGACAGGTCTCTGAGTCCTACCTTAGGACCTACTAGTACAAGTTACTCCCCAGTGTGGGGCACCAAAAAGGGACCAGGTTGGAGCTGGGGAGGGAAGGAGGGTGAGCTGAGTCAGAGGCCAACCCCGGCCATCCCTGTCTCTTCAGCCAGAGAACATCCTGTGTGTGAATACCACTGGGCACTTGGTGAAGATAATCGACTTTGGCTTGGCAAGGAGGTACCAGCTGGGCGTGTAAGAGGGTGGGGCCTAGAGGTGGGATGGAGAAGGGGTGAGATGTCGCCTGGTGGCTGCTGGGGACCTGAGCTCTCAACCTCACTCCAGGTATAACCCCAATGAGAAACTGAAGGTGAATTTTGGGACCCCGGAGTTCCTGTCACCGGAGGTGGTGAACTACGACCAAATCTCTGACAAGACAGACATGTGGAGCCTTGGGGTGATCACCTACATGCTGTGAGCCCTGGGGAAGGGGGTGCAGGGATGGGTAGGAGGGGACACGACTGGCCTTGGGGTTCTGCTGGGATAAAAGGTGTGCGCCACCACGCCCGGCTTGTACCCATTTTCTATATGAAAATAAAACAAAACAAAAACAAAAACCAAGGTCACCTAAAAGCACAACATCCCACCCTGGGGCAGATTCCCATGCCCTGGGTGGGGACAGAGGGACAGTGGATAGCTCTTATGTGTGTGCTCACTTTGTGTTTCACACTTACCGTTCGTTCCTCATCTTTACTGCAACCCTGGGAAGCTGGGGTGATTATGCCCATTTTACAGACAAGAAGAGTGAGGCTCAGAGAGGGGAAGTGACTTGCCCAAAGTCACCCAGCCAGATTCAAACCCAGGTCTGTCCCACTCTGGAAGCCCCGGGTCTTTCCAACACGTGCTGCCTCCTAGGCTCCGGCCCATCCCCAGCAGCTGCCAGCTTACTCTCTTGCTCCGCTCTCCTTCCCTTTAGACTGAGTGGCCTCTCTCCCTTCCTGGGAGACGATGACACGGAAACCCTAAACAATGTCCTGTCTGCCAACTGGTACTTTGACGAGGAGACCTTTGAAGCTGTGTCAGATGAGGCCAAAGACTTTGTCTCCAATCTTCTCACAAAGGACCAGAGGTGAGACTTGCCCAGGCTGGGGACCCTGTATGTTCTAGGACAGAGCAAAGGGCCCACCCTCACCACACCGCCCTCTGCACAGTGCCAGAATGAGTGCTGAGCAGTGCCTCGCCCACCCCTGGCTCAACAACCTGGCAGAAAAAGCCAAACGCTGCAACCGTCGCCTCAAGTCCCAGATCCTGCTTAAGAAATACCTCATGAAGAGGCGTTGGAAGGTAGGGGAGCTGGGGCAGAAGGAGGGGGCCCTGAGAGGCCCTGGGGAGAAGGAAAGCCCCGTTGCCAGCCCCAGCCCTACCAGCTATGCCTTGGCAGTCTCCATTGACAGGGCCTGGCCTTGTCTGGGAAACATGGGCTTTTCTCTGGGGCCTGGGCTAGCTCCCATTCTGAGCTGGAATTGTTCACCCATCCTGCCTGTCAGGGGAGGAGCATTCATCTAGGGCTCAGGAGATGCTCGGGAGAGCATCTCTGACCCCATCGCAACTCTCTTCCCTCATTTCCCAAATACTTCATGCACAGCTCTTGCTTCTGAATGCTCCTCTGCTAAGGTAGAGACAGGAGCCAGGCATCTGGTTCTTGTGGACTTAGCTCTCAATGAAGGTAGAGAGTTTTTATGGGGATGGGCGAAGTGCCAGGGGAGGGGTTATACCTTCCAACAGGGTGTCAAGGGGCCCAGTGAGGATGAACAGGTGAATCAAGACCTCAAGGAGAGAGGGAGTGTGAGACCTCGTGGCAGAACCTGAATGGTGAATGAGCCACAGGCAGCAGGCAGCTGGCAGCAGGGAGCAGGCTGCAGGCCGCATGGCTGGAATAGAGTGAGAGAGGCCCGAGTGGAACAGGAGACAGGCTATATAGAGTGGTGGCTCTCGGCCTTCCTGATGCTGCAACCCTTTAATATAGTTCCCCATGTTGTGGTGACCCCCAACCTTAAAATGACTTTTGTTGTCACTGCTATGAGTCATCATAATGTAAATATCTAATATCCAGAATGATCTTAGGCGACCCTTGTGAAAGGGTCGTGTGACCCCCAAAAGGGGTCCCAACCCACAGGTTGAGAATCACTGCTGTAGAGGGAGGGACTCATGAATTAGGATGAGGGGCTTCGTTTGCTTGGACCAAACAGTGCCCCGCACTTTTTAGAGTTGGGTAAGTGGTAGGTTTCTGTTTCTCCTGGCTTCTGACCTTCCTTTAAGAACGGGGAGATCTTTTAAAGGTCTTCTACTTTTTTTTTTAAGATCTATTTATTTATTATATGTAAGTACACTGTAGCTGTCTTTAGACACCCCAGAAGAGGGCATCAGATCTCATTACGGATGGTTGTGAGCCACCATGTGGTTGCTGGGATTTGAACGTAGGACCTTCGGAGGAGCAGTCAGTGCTCTTACCTGCTAAGCCATCTCTCGAGCCTCCCTACTTTTTTTATTTTACATTTATTTATCTATTGTATATATACAGAAGGTACAGAGGACAAACTCATGCCATGGCCTGGAGGTCAGAGGACAACATAAGAATCAAGTCTGTGGCTCTACCATGTGGCTCCCAGAGACTGAACTCTGGCTTAGTTAGAAGCACCTTTGTCTGCTAAGCCATCTCTCGGGCCAGAAGGGGGGACTCTGAAGGGCACTTGCCCGTCTCCCAGGTTCTCTCCTATCAGAGTACTGACCAGGATTCCTCTCTTGTCCCCCAGAAAAACTTCATTGCTGTCAGCGCAGCCAATCGCTTCAAGAAGATCAGTAGCTCGGGAGCACTGATGGCTCTGGGGGTCTGAACCCCAGGAGCAGCTAAGCCTGGATGCAGCTGCACGGTGGTCAAGGCTGAAACCACACAGCTCAGAAGGCCAGAGACAGCCAGCTGGCCAGATCTCTAGAACAGGCTGGTCAGGACAAAGCTGCACCAGGCCCGGAGGCTTGGGGCTCCGCAGGTCCTTAGGCGATACCGCTTCCCCTATGTGAACATGGAGTGGGGCCTGGAATCCATCTCGCTACTGCCTCCTCAGCGGGGCTGTGGCCTGTCAGCCCCACCCAGACTCCAAGGACGGCCAGACCATTCCCTAGTCTCTCCCTAGCTTCCCCCTTTGAACTGCTGCCCTGGAGCCTCTTCTCTGCCCCACCTTGGGCATCCTTGCCTGGAGCGGGAAGGCGGGGGGTCCAGCAGGTGGGCTGCTATGGTGGTGGGTGGAGAGCTTCCAGCAGGGGTCAGAATGCAGTCCAGCTGCCTGGGGAGACAGAGCAGGCTTTGTGTGAGAGGACCTCTGTGGCCTGCTTCACACTCCCCACAGATAGAGCCTCGCACACACCATCTGGCCTCCTGGCCCCCACCTTCTGTTTTTGTGACCACCAACACACAGGAACTCTGTAAGAGAAAGCCAGCCCGGGCCTGGAGTGGTGGTGGTGGTGGTGGTGGTGGTGGTGGTGGTGGTGGTAGCGGGGAGAGGCCTGGGAGGCATGAGACTACCCCACCAAGTTTACTTGGGGGGGACTGAGTCTTCCCAGCCTGACTACTCTGTGCCCATCCCAGGGGCAGTCACAACCCCAAATAACAGGATGAACTGGCCCACGAGGAGTATGAAGCCGTCGGGCAGACCCCAACCTGCTCTCAGCTTGTGCCTTGTAAATAAAAACACAGGTTGGAGGCAGCCTCCTTCCCTCTGCACGTGCACACACTCGTGTGAGATCACAAGTTACTGCATTGATTGGGCACCCACTATGTGCCAGGTGCCGAGTTTTCACATCTATGTATAGTGTGGTGTGCACAGATGTAGGCTCAGGAGCCAGACTTCCTAACATGAGTTGTGTTCACGTGGCTTCCTCTCTGTGCCTCAGTTTCCCTCTCCTAGGAGAGGGATGGTGTCACGAGAGTCAAAGCATGTGGGGTGGCCCATGCTGAACTCCAGTCGTGGGCTCAACATGGATTAGTTCCTTATTCTTTGGAGGGTGACAATGGATAGGATTTGTATCTCACAGAGGGAAACTGAGTCAGGTGGTGAGACAGAGGTAAGACCTACTTCTTGGGGAGGAGAGGAGGTAAGGGTCTTGAACTATTCCTGACCCAGAAAGGAGATGGGGGCAGGGGGTGTCCTTATCCACATTCTGTAGGCTCAGAGCAGGGAAAGAACTCGAAGCCTGTTCCAGGGCTTGAAGAGAACTCCTCCCGTGAGCTCAACATTGATCAGGGTTGGAGCGGAGCACAGGGCATTCCGGAAAGGGATGCCTGTGATGCCTGCTACAACAAGCTCTGCTTTCTGCTCTCCACTGGCTGTATCCAGGCCTCCCGTGCAGGCAGGGGCCAGTCTGCTGGAGGGGCAGCCTGTGGGGTGGGGTGGGGTGGGGAGCAGAGCCAGACCATACCAGTGTGCAGACTTCCTATCTGAGAGGCGACTGAGCCCCAAGTGAAGCAGCTCCGTGTGCGGGGCTGCCAGAGTGGCAGATGGAAGCAGTGACAGGTGGTGTGAACCAGGTCCCCAGCCTGCACCCTTTGTCTGATGGAAAAGCTGATTTCAGGAAGCCCCGAGAGGTTGCAGGGAACCAGGATCAGTATGCAGACTGATCAGGCTCTGTTTCTGCTGTGGCTGCCCCTCTGCTACCTTGGCTAGGGCCTTGGGTGTGTCCACAGAGTCAGAGCTCACTGTACATCTTTCTCCTGTCTCCATGAAGAGCCAGGCACCTTACCCCTCAGCCCTGCCTGCCGCCCTGCTCTTGTGGGATTTGAGACTTGAGTGTGTCTAAGCATGACCTTAGTCCTGGGAATCGAAAGTTCTGCAAACATGGTTTGGGCTGTGAATGGCAGATGTAATAACAGCAGGGCCCCCAGGGTCACACACTGCTGCCCACTGCCCATTGGCACCCTGCTGCCTCCCCCACCCCCACAACCTGACCCGACCTCCACCAGCCAGGCCTGGGTTTCCACTGAGTGATCCTCTCTGCCTCACTGGCCCCACCCTGGCCGAGCATCGAGCCACACAGCACGATGATGAGGGGGGAGGGGAGGGAATGAGCTTCATCCTGAGCAGAGATCCAAGGCTCAGATCCTACCGGAGGTGGGGGGTGGAAAACTGAGACCACAACAGGGAAGGCCCCTCACCAAAGACTTCAACAGTTGGCTCTAGAACCCTGGCTCTAAGCCCAAGCTTGCTTCCTCTTTATATTTTATTTTATTATTTTTTCCCCCTTTAGTTTCTAGGGACAGGGTTCCGGGGCTGTCCTGGAACTCACTCTGCAGACCAGGCTGGCCTCGAACTCACAGCTCCACCTGCCTCTGCCTCCTCCCAAGTGCTGGGATTAAAGGCGTTGTGCCACCACACCTGGCTCTTGTTTCCTCCTCTCTAACTGGATCACAGTCTTATCTCTTCCTTCTTCTGCACCTCCTGTGGCCATTGTGACAGCTGAGATAGGAGGGGGCCCATCTACCACCCTCCGCTGATGAGGGAAGAGGCTCAAGGCTGCACAGCTAGTTAGTATGTCCTGGGCCTGAAGCCCCTCAAGAACCACAGGCAGGGATAATCACCCCGTAACCTCAAATCTACCCCGCTCCCCTTCTCAGAAACATGTCTGCATCAGCTTCCCAGGTCCCCAGAGGCAGAGACTTGAAATATCGATGGGAGGATGAGGGTTTAAAGGGATGCCTCCTCTCCACCGCCTCCAAGATAGGGTCTCACTACAGAGCCCTGGCTATCCTGGAACTCACCAGGTTGGCTTTGAACTCACAGAGCTCTGCCTGCCTCTGCCTCCCAAGGTGTGGGCCACTCATCCCTGCTTCACAAGGACTTCTTTGATCTCTCAAAGCCCACGGAGCACACTCTCAGAGCTGGAGCCCTTGTCCTGTTGCATCCGCCTCTCTGAAGACTGGGACCCAAGCCCCCAGTGGCTCTCAGAAGAGTTCTATCCCTGGCAGTCGCTGGATGATGAAAGGAGTCTGTTAACCCTAGATCTAGGTTAAGGGAGGCAGCAGTCCACAGCTGAATGAGGACTGCCAAGTTGGAGTCAGACCTGAGTGTAGTCTGCGGCCAGAGCTCTGGGTCTGGGGCCCTGCCATCCTCAGGATGCTAGGCTATGAGCTTCCCAGGCTCCAGGAAGAGCTTATCTTGCTTCTCACAGTTCAGGAGCACGGCTAGTCCCGCGTGGTGTCTGTCTCAGCAACAGTGCTTTGGCTGTCTCCTTTGTTACCAGCATGTGCATCTCCCTGGACCCGGGCTTGGGCCTCTCTTTGGTCCGAGAAGGGTTAAGAGCTTCCAGAGGACCCTCCTCCTAGCTGGGCCTAACCCAGAGAGTGTTCCTCCAAGGCCATTTCCTGCCTCTGGGCCCAGGCCAGGCCCACAGTGACCACCCCCTGGGTCTGGAAGCCACCGAGGCCACATCTGGTTTGGATTACACCAGCACTGGTGACGCTGCCTTTTCCTGTCTGCGTCTAGTGGCCTTGAATTCCTCTGGCCACCTTGAACCCAACTAGGCAGTGGTGGGAAAAGATGCAGCCCTCGCTTGGCCGCCCAGAGGGAGCAAGGCCGCCAGGGTTGTTCTGAGAGGTGGGGGGTTGCTCTGCACCTGCTCCCCCCCCCCCAAGAAGAGGAAGCACTTCTTGAGCCCCAGCTCTGTATTGAGAAAGTTCATGTGTTAACCCTCTCGCATTTCACTGCTAAGGAAACTGAGGACTTAGGATGTGTGTCATGAGCAGTGTGTGTGAAGTTTCCCTGAGCCAGTCTCCAGGGACTCCAGAGGTAGGGTGGGGGCTGGGAGAAGCTGGAAGAAAACTCAGGAAACCACAGGGACAGAACAGAGTCACCAATTTGAAGTCTCACCTCCCTAGGAGTGACAACACTCTAGGTGAGGGCATTCAAGAAGCAGGGCATTCTGGGATAGCGGAGAGAGTGTGGTGAGAGAGAGAGAGAGAGAGAGAGAGAGAGAGAGAGAGAGAGAGAGAGAGAGAGAGAGAGAGCACATACAGCCTGAAAACCTTGCCTGAGTCCATTCTAGTAAGATTTTGAATATGTTGATGGAGATAATTTGGGGGAGATAATCAAGGGAGCTCACAGAAGTCTTGAACAGAGGAAGAGGGTGGTAGTATCTGTGATGTAGATCACTATCTGCTGCCAGGCAGCTGAATCAATTAAAGACTAGAGGCAGGGAGAGCAGAGGATACTGTACCCAGATGCTTTAGCGGAGACAGAACAGCGAATCAGGACTCAGATATCTCAGGGTCCGCAGGGCAGTAACAGACACAGCATTCCAGGTGCAAACCTACCTACTTGCTCTCCTGACCCTGTCTGTAAAATGGGACAATGACAATAGTTGCTTCCCAAGGTCAGTACCAAAGTCACATGAGATGCCCAGGCAGAGCATGGTACAGGCTCCTGAGCCCATATCTGGCTATTTCAGGATCCCCTGCTGGGCTCCATATACAGTTCCAGTTGCAGGAGACAGCAGTCGAATAGACAAAGCCCCTGGTTTCAGGGATCTTCTAGTGGGCAAAACACACTGACCTTAGCCTGTACTGGCAGGGGAGAAGGGGGCAGAGGTCAGGAAATGCTCATCTGAGGATGCTTGATGGAGGTTGAGGGAGAAGGAAGAGAGCCCATGGATGGCGGCAGAGGGCTATCCTGGCAGAGGAAAGGGTGGGCATGAAAGCTGCTTTGAGTTAGTGAGGAGAGAGACTTCAAATGCGTGCTACTACCCACAAGCCCTATATGGTGCTAAGTGAGGCAGGGCGTCCCTGGGGTTCTTTGAGACAGCCCATTGTGAATGATGAATGATTCACTTGTAAGTGTTCACCACAGCCCTACTGAGGAAGGAAAGAGGAAGAGTGGACAGGGCAAACACAGGGCAAGACCCTTCTCCAGACCCCTGTCCTAGGGTGAAGATACTTAGGTACGGCTTCTACAACTGTGAACACCTCACAGTGGGGCCGTGGGAAGGCAGCATGAAGCTGCAGGCGAGGGAGTATGCCAGACAGTTAACTGGGCTTTGGGACTCCTTTGGGGTGGTGGTGGCTAGTGACAGGGACTGTATGCAGAAAGCCATCCTGCGGAGGGGGACACTCCTTGGGAAACAGGCAGCAAGCACAGAGCCCTTAACTTAAAGTTCATCTGAGCTGGCTGCCAGCAGAGAGGAAGGAGTTGTACCTAAGTGACACTGGGCAGCCTCTGTACTGACCCAGAGGACAGTGATGAGGGCAGCCCCAGCCTTCCCTGCTAACCGAGTGACTAATGGGCCTCTGGTCTGTTTTTAGCCACAGAGCCACTTCCTTCTGCCCACCGACTGCTTCTTGAGTCACCCACACAGTTAACAGCAGGGTAGGAACAGAGGATTGGGCACCTCAGAGGAGCTTCTGGTTTATTGTTTTGCTCTGTGTGTGTGTGTGAGTGTGTGTGTGTGTGCTCGCGTGTGTGTCCGTGCACACACTCAAAGGATAGGGCCATAAGAAGTGGTCCAAGAGTGTGGGGACTTCCGGTGGGGATACGTTTTAATCTAATTTCACCTCTATTGACCAAATTATGCATGAGGATGCCAGTCCTGGGCATCAAAAACAGCATCCCCATTTTATAGAGGAAGAAACCGGGGCTCAGATGTGTGAATCCACACCATAAGGAAATAGGAAGGGCAGAATTTAAGCTCATAGAATCTGTTAGTCCTTTCTCTACACTCTGTCCCCTTCTTCGGAAGCAGCTGGACACTGCCTTGGTAGGGGATCCATCACGGTAAGGGGACATACTAGCCCCCAGTACAGATTCACTTCACTTCAGTAGCATTTATACTGCAATTCTGAATGCCAGGCCCTGCTCTAAGCACTTTGCAAGTGCTAACTTAGAGAATCCTCACACAATCCCACTCCGGTATCCTTCTGAAGAAAGCAGGCAGAGGAAGTGACTTCTCCCAGGCCACACAGCTAAGACAACACTGAAGGCAACCTTGCCTCTGGCAGCCTGGGTTAGGATGATGGGAGCTTGGACAGGGGAGGGATGTTGGGCTGAGGCCTGGATTCCTAGGTTGCTGCACTCCCCACAGGCAGATGTGCCAGACCTAAATGACTCCCCCTGCTTTCTCATCATTGTGGCAGCCGCAGGAAGCCGCCCTCAGGGGGAGAGGGTCTCTCCCCAGCCAAATGCTTTCTGGGGGTGTGGGAAGACATGAGTAACTTGCAACTCAGGCCGGGGAATGCCTTCCTCAGGGAAGGAAGCAGTGGGTGGGAGGCAGGCCTGAGAGAAGCCCAATGCAAGAGTGTGTGAGGTGGGCCCTTGGGGTGTTGGGGGGACCCCATCTATACCCTTCTAATAGCAGATGGGCACTTTGACCAAATACCAGCAGGTAGGGACAGACTAACACAGTCACTGTATCTTGTTAGAACAGGCCCTTCCTACTTTCCGGAACGCACATAATGTAAGAGGGTCAGAGGACACTCTGTCAACTGTGCATTCCAAGAATCCGAGCTGCTGTGATTAAGAACGCTGGAACAGTCTTAAATCCTGAGCCTACCATTTTAGGATTTGATTTAGTCTCCAAACCTTTTCTGCTCTATTTTCTGAAGAGGAGTACATGTGTCTGGAACTGGGGGCTGGAGACAGATGAGTTTCCACTGAAGGAGTCCCTGAGGCTGTCTGATACCACAGCCCTGACCTAAGCATTGTATGGGTGCATGGAGGAGATGGCTCTGTTGGCCTTGCTGTGTGACCTTGGCCTTGACATCTGTATCAAGAAGCTCTGTCTAGTCTGAACTGATGAAGGGCGCTTCCTGGCCCGACACCCCCACCCCCTAATAGGGGCAATCAGACAACGTGTGGTAGTATCTGTTGGCCATAGAAAGAATGTGAGGGCAGGATGCCCACTGGGAAGGCTGCCACTGGGTATGGGGCAGAGGGTAGCATGAGATCACGATGTCTAGGCTTCCTGGCCAAGAACCTGCAGAGATGGGATGTCCTTAAGGCTGTCCCCCAGGCCAGATACTCCCCTGGGACTCAGATACAGAGTCAAATTGCCCACTTCCTACCCGTTAGACAGGGTGAAACTGAGACCCAGAGTGTAGTGTGGGCCTGGTCCAAGATTAAGTAACATATCTGGGGTAGGCCTAGACCAAGATCCTACTTGGGGACATCACTACTTCTTGACAAATAAGAAGTCTTGGGGGTTGAGGGCAAGGGGTTCTGTGCCAGAGCTGACTTAGTTTCTTTCTTTCTTTCTTTCTTTCTTTCTTTCTTTCTTTCTTTCTTTCTTTCTTTCTTTCTTTCTTTCTTTCTTTCTTCCTTCCTTCCTTCCTTCCTTCCTTCCTTCCTTCCTTCCTCCCTCTCTCTCTCTCTTTCTTTCTTCCTTCTTTTCTTTCTTTCTTTCATAGATATCTTTCCAAGGCCCAAAGCAAGCAAGGCCTCAACCTCGCTGTCCACAGTCTCTCTATGAGGTAGCTGCTCTTTCTTGGGTGAAAATCAGTGGGTACAGGCAGCACCCACTAAAAACACAGGGAGGAACCTGAGTCTCCTCACCCCAGCCCGAGTGCAGGAAGGAACAGAGGCAAGAGCATTTCTTGCAGAGCCCCGGGTTCTTCTGGGTCACAGACACAGGGCTCAGAGGCTGAACATCCATGGGAGGCTGGGTGCTTTCTTTCTCCAGCCCTGCTCACTTCCCATCTTCCTACCGGCTAGGATACAGGCTGAGCAGAGACTTGAGGTCACCAAGGCTCCAGAGGAATGCAAAGCAAGGAACAGTGCCCAACAGAGGCCTCTTTCCCTGACCCAGCTGAGAAAGAATCCTCACTAGGGACCTTGTCCTGTCTGTGTGTCCCCAGCATCCTCCTACACCCACATACTGACCCCACATCACACAGGGGTCCTTGCATCCCTCACTACATAGGACCCTGCTGTATTCCCTCCCAAGAGCTCCCTGTGTTCTTGCTTGGGGTGCAGCAGGCAGGGTAAGCAGGGGGAAATGAGGAGGGAGGAGGGGGAAGTGTGAGGGGAGGAGGGAGAGTCCACATCCCCCAGCTGGCCAGGCATTTTCCCACCATCCTCTGGCCACAGCAAGCTTGGCCTCTCAGGTCCCCCTCCACCTCGGTTCTGGAGTCTGTGGGAACCAGACAGTTCAGTCAGGCCAGCCAGCATGCTTCCTCCAAAGCCCCAGGGGACCTGTGAAGGGAGGAGGGAGCTGCAGAGGCTGAAGTCGGGGAAGCTGTCCAGGCCTTATGGAGGAGACTAAGCCACCTGCCCAAAGAAGGGCAGTCACTGGGTGCCACCTCATGGGACATAAGGCCTCCTGGGCTCTCTATAGAAGACTACAATGGGGCACACCAACACTATGGCCCCTCTGCCTCACCCCATACCCACGGCCCAGACGATGAGACTAAGGTTCAGGAAGGCTTTTCCTTCTGTTCCTTGCCATGCTGGAGCGACAGTGAGGACTGTCTGTCCTGTCTGTCTGTCCCTCTGGTAGGTACCGTGTAAACTGCTATGCGTCCTATTCTACTCAAGAGACTACCCAGTTGTCTCTGCTCAGTGCCTAGGGCAGCCATAAGTCCTGTCCTTATCCTCAAAGAAATGTGTTCATAAAGAGCCACGGGAGGACTGGTGAGATGGCTTAATGGATAAAGGCCCCCGAGTTCAAACCCTAGGACCTACATGGTGGAAGGGAAGAAACTCTCCTCACAAGGTGGCTCTGACCCCTGTGTGTGCACACGGGCACACATGTGCATACCACATACACACGCACACGCACGCACACACACGAATGTAATACAATTCTGGAAAAAAGTCACCAGGAGATCTCAGGGACCCAGGAGGGACCCAGGGATCCAGGAGAGGTCCTGTTACTGTAGGAGTTCAAATAAAGACCAGTGCTGTCTTTAAACCTTTAGCTCCCCTGTCTGCATGAGAGTGAAGGGTGTCTTGTCAGTGCTGGCAATGGGAAGACCCCCCTTTCTCTGGGGCTATCCTATGCTGCCCTTGCCTAGCTCTCCACTTTGTGCCTTCCCCGTTTTCATCAGAGCCACAATACCAGGGTACCCTTTGCTCTCTGACCCTCCTTTCCCCCTGGAGCTCGGGTGAGCTCTGAGCCTCAGTTCCCACTATTGTAAATGGGGCTGATATTCCACAGAACCCAGACAAGATGACAGAACCAAGCCCGTGAGGGGTTGGCAGTGGACATGCCTGGGGTTCCATAGAGCATCCAGTTACAACCAAAGATGAAAAGCCACCCCATAGGCCAGCCCAGCTTTCCCATACTCTGGATCTTGGCTACATTTCTCCTCCGCCTGCCCTCATGCCCTACTTTCCCTTCCTGGGAAACTCCCCAAGAAAGTCCCCAGCAGGAGAAAGGCTCAACCAGAATCTTTCCAGGCAGGTCCCCCACTCCTGCTGCACCCCCACCTCCACACACACAATGCCTCTACTCCACCATAGTGCCCCACAGAGAACCCAGCATCCCGGTCCTGAGCCCCAGCCATTCAGCAGGCAGACCCTTATCACCACACCGGCTTTATTAGCCCTGAGAACCACAGAGAAAATCTTAAGGGTTCCATTTCCCCACATCCCAAGTTTGTCAGGAGGCCCCCAGGGACCTGCCTGACTGCTCACTTCTGCCTTCTGATCCTCACAGTCCTTGGCCTGCCAGGGCTGGGTTCTTGCAGAGTGCCCTAGGTCATATAGCCAATCTGAGTCTCCAGAGAACAGTTGACAGAAGCCCTACAGAGCGGCTGCTGCAGTCAATCACTCGAAGAAGAACATTCCCGGTGTCCGGTAAAGACAGGGGGGTAATCCCAGTGGATAGCCAGAACCTCCCTGGACAGGGAAGCTCCCAGCCACCCAGGGTTCTTTGGAGTCAGCTGGCAGGGGCAGTGGGGCCCGGTGAGAGGCTGAAGGAGTCGAGGATCCAGGGGTGGGGACTGAAGAGACCAAGAGGTGTTCAAGGCCTGGGTCAGTCCCCATACAGAAATTCAGTGTCTGCATCCGGCACTGGTAGCTGCTCCCAACACTCTCAGGAGCCACACCGGGTGTGGGGGCCTTGCCGAGACTCTCAGCGTCAGAGAAGGCAGACGAAAAGCCGAATGCTGGGCACGGTGAGGGCGAGGTAGCTTCAGAGAGCTCCCTTGGGCCTCCAGACTTTGCCGAGCACATCTCTTTGGGTCCAGTGGGCAGCTGGGACCTGACATCACTGGTTGTTGAGCTCATGTTGGCTGGCAAAGACCCCATCAGACCCTCAAAGCTTAAGCCCTTGGGGTTTGGCACCTCTTGTGGGAATGGGCACAGTCTGCCAGTTGTGGTGTTGGGGGCTCCTGGGTCCGGGCTGGTGGCTCTGTGGGGTCTGTGGTCTGCCTTGACAGGGCCCTTGGTGCCCTGTGCACCTGTGCGCTTGGTGAAGCGTCTGCGGCGACGGAGAAAGCTGCCATGCTGGAACATGTCGTGGCAGTCCGGATCCAGGGTCCAGTAGCTGCCCTTGCCTGGCTTGCGGTCATCACGCGGCACCTTGACGAAGCACTCGTTGAGAGACAGGTTATGGCGGATGCTGTTTTGCCAGCCCGGCCGGTTGTGCCGGTAAAAGGCAAAGCGGCCCATGATGTAGCGGTAGATGCCACTGAGGGTGGCCCGCTGACCTGGTGAACTCTGGATAGCCATGGCAATCAGGGCTATGTAGCTGTAAGGGGGCTTGGTGGGCTCTGCAGAAGGAGCCAAGGATTCTGGTGATGGTTGCTGCTGCATGCTGGCTGTGTTGCTGACACCGCAAAGCCAGGCACGGTATTCAGAGCTGGCGATCTGCACAGGCTGCCCAGGCTGTTAAGAGACCCACTGGCCCAGCCTCCCAGCCTAGAAAGGCAAAAAGAGGTGGGTCCACCACGCAGTCCTTCCCTCCTCTCTCACCGCCCTTGTCAAGTCTAAGGAGGCGGTAAGGGAGGCCAGCAGTCGGAAGCTGTGAGCAGCTGCGGGGTGAAGAGGTGGCAGGGCAGGGACATGCCCTGAAATTGAGTGAGACAGGGGCAGGCAGACAGACAGACAGACAGACAGGCAGACACACACACACACACACACACACACACACACACACAAAGACCAGACATGCAGAAAGAGAGAATTAGCATACAGAGAGAGTGCGAGACACAGCAGAGGAAAATGAAGAAACCTGCAGACAGAAGGAACTGCAGAGACGCAGAAATGACCCAAATTAGAGATGGGGAGGGGGCCGGGTAGGTGGGGGTAGGAATCTAAGCAGAGTCCCTATGGAGTGAGAAAAGCCACAGAGCTTCTCGAGTATTTTTGTTCTGGCTTTTTCTCTCCTCTGCTGTCTCTTTCCCACACTGTGGATTCCTCCGGGCCATACTATTCAGGCCCTGGGTACTGGCCTGTAGACTTTGGAGGGCTACAGAGATAAGGATGTTGCTCAACCCAGTTCCCCTGAGCCCTGGCGCCCTCTAGTGACCAATGTGGGGAGGATGGCTAACTGGACAGAGGCCTCAGCTTCCTTTCTCTGAAATGGAACTAAGATGTCGATATCCAGGCTATGGTGAGGACACAACAGAGTCCCTTAGAAATCGGTGCCCTGGGAGATCCTAGCACAGAGGAGGTACTGGGAGTTCTGTGAACTGGTGCTCTCCAAACCTCAACCTGGGGCTGGGATACAGCTGAGGCCAGAACAGAATCAGCCGTGTCAATGGGTCAACTGTTTTTTTTCCCCATGCCCTTCCCCCACAAGTCTGTGGTCAACTGTTGTGGGCTTATAGCTCACGCACCCCATCCACACTTGTACTTCAGACTAAGACTGCCACAGAGATCTTCACAGCTTCTTCTGAACAGAGGAAGGTCCTGAGGCTCAGGGAGGGTAACTAACTTCCTGAGGTTGCACAATTAATGAATGATAAAGCTGGTTTTAAAATCATGTATCATTTAGCTCCTTAACATCATTTCATTTGTGAGGGTCAGGAGTCGGGGCAGCCATAGGACCCCAGCTGGAAACAAGCTGTGAAGCCCAAGAGTGTAAAGACCGTGCTGTTGTTCTCTGTTCCCCATATCCAGCACTGGGCACTGGAACACAGCAGCAACTCAATAAACATTCCTGAGATGACTGGGGAATATAAAACAAAGAAATTCGGTCCTTTGTCAGATCATATCGTTTTCTCTCCACAGAGTGGCCTGTCAGCTGGGGGTGGGGTTCAGTGGGAGAGCACATGCTTAGCACTCACAAGGCCCAGCACAAAAAAAAAAAAAAGAAAGGAAGGGGGGCGGAGAGATGGCTCAGTGATTAAGGGCACTGACTGCTCTTCCAGAGGTCCTGAGTTCAATTCCCAGCAACCACATGGTGGCTTACAATGATCTGTAATGGGGTCTGATGCCTTCTTCTGGTGTGTCTGAAGACAGCTATAGTGTACTTACATACATAAAATAAATAAATCTTACCAAAAAAAAAAAGAAGGAAGGAAAGAGAGAGAGAGAGAGAAGGAGAAAGAAAGAGAGAGAGAGAGAAAGGAAGGAAAAAAAGAAGGAAGAAATGTCTATTTTAAGAATCCTATAAATAAGTCCTGAAAAGGAAAAAAAAAAGTTACCTTGCTCATAAGGCAAGGGGAGGACAGAGGCAGAGGCTGCTTGTTGAAGATCCTCCTCTCTGTCCTCAGAAATGTGTGATGGTCAGCGGGCCATGGGTGAAGCTGGCCTCTGGTCTTGGACTCTGCCTTAGAGCTGTGTTCATTTCTCCAAAGACAGAGTCCTCTAGGTATTGGTGCTGGTACCCAAAGCCCAGGATTCTGTTTTGGGCCCCCTCTAGATCCCCTGAAATAGAAATAAATAATAGGTAAGACAAAGGGCCTGAAACCCAGAGTAGCCAGGTGGTAGGGCTCTGAGCTGTAGGTTGGCCCTACTCTGAGCAGATCTTAGGGTCTAATCACTGGGAAGCAGTACTTCAAAGCAAACTGGAAGCTCTTTATGACAGGGTAAGGTTGGCTGGCTGGCTCTAAGGAATGAGCTGTCCTCATGTCGGCCCACTGACAAGTGATTTTATCCTATATCTGCCTCAAATTCAAGGGGCCACCAGGTCAAGTTCCAGCTGACTCCCAAGCCTTGCTTCCAGTCACTTCCTGCGTTCTAAGGCTCTGTCCTCAGGGCAGATGGGTGAAGGCTATTTTGGATTTCGCCCATTAGTAACCTGGTCAGATATCTCCACTGGCTCAGGCTCAGGGAGATATAAAGTCTAAACCCCATGGCAGACTGCTTTTAGTAGATGTGAGAGAGGAAGCAGCCATCCTGGGGCTCATTGTGCTGTGTTAGAAGGTAAGGATGCTGTTGGGGATACTGGGCTGGAGAATCGTGTGAGGCCTCAAGGCACAGGAGCTTCCAGTGCAGGAGGAGCAGTGAGCAAAGACTGGCTCCACCCGAGGCAGCATCGGGCAGTGAGGCGACCCTTTCCCGAATTCTGGGTAGGAGACATGCTCATCTCTGAACCACAGAGGCCAATAGTTGTGTGGGGATGGGAGGGGGAGCTAGGACTAGGATGGATCATCGAGAGGTCATTTGGGAGGGGTTGGAAAAGAAGGAGTGATAGGTATAAGTCACGTGAGCCTCTTCTCTGGCTAGTCTAGAGGACCTGGATACTCCTCACCAAAGCTCAGGCTCAGGGCAGCCATCCTTACTTCTACTGGCACAGAGACTGAGAGAAGAGCCAAGAGCTTGGCATCCCAGCTGATGCCCACTTTGTGCTCACATCCGTGTGCCCATGCCCTACACCTGTTTCCATGTCCTTATCCTCTCCTGCTCTAGGCCTGTCTACTCCGTGCTCCAGTGTGTGTGTCCCTTGCCTCCTACTCATATGATCACTCTGTGATTTTGGGCTCATCCCTTGCCCATTGCTATTCATTACCTCCTGTCTTGTGCCTGCTGTCCCCGATGGCCCACTTTGGACATGTGCCCAAGTCCTTTGCTTTTGTCTCACCTCCAAGGACCAAAGATGTCCTTGTCTACACCCCCATGGGCTTAAAAGGAATCTATCACCAGTCCTGATAACCACATTTTTCTCCCTCATTTTTGGTGCCTCTGTATGGCATCTTGTTTCCCAGAGATTCTCATTTTGAGGCTACCTTCCTGGGCTCACAATCACAAGTATGTACTTTCTCCTCTGTCCAGGTTGATGTGCCCATGTCCCCTGCGGCACACTGTGGGCGCTTACCCTGGAAGAAGCAGCACATGTCCGGCAACTGGCAGGTGCGTTTGCTCTCCAGGTGGGCGCCACCCACAGCAGCAAGCTGGGCTCCAGATATCTCTCGCAGCAAGTGAGGCACCACTCAGGCCACCAGTGGAGGCTCCTGCGCGTCTTCAGGTCCATGCTGCAGCTTTCTGCCCAGCATAAGGTGGCTTTGCGCTGTGGAAGAGCTGAAGTCTGCAGAGAAGGAGAGACAGGGGAAGGAGGAGCGCCCGCTCACCCCAATATCCACAATGCCAGCACCCTCCTTTGCCTTCAACACAATGTGGCATGGACCAGGAGGTCCTCCAATTCCCACCCTGGGAATTTTTGCCCCTTTCTCCTCTCAATAGTCTGGCAGTAGGAGTAATAGACTCCATTGTAGAAACTCTGGTAGTCTGAGGACTCATTCCGAACAGCGCTCCTCTTGTGTGTATGAGGGCAGGGGTTCCATCCTCAGTAGCGGATACAACCAGATGAGGCCTCAACTCTGAACAAAGACTACAGGCAACGAAAGAATACTGACATCTGGATAATAGTCTTCCCAGGGGAGAGTACACCAACTAATTGTGCAATACCAAATGATAAGTCCTGAAAATATATATATATACAAGTATACATTGCACAGAGAGACCAGGCTGTGCTTACATGTTTAGGAACATACATACACCATTACCACTACCACCGCCATCAATAACAGCAACCAAGAAAGAAGAGGCCATGGATTTGAAAGAGAGCAAAAGGCGGGGTACATGGGATGGTGTGGAGGGAGGAAAGGGAAGGGGGAAGTGATGTAATTATGATATCTAAAAAAATCATTAAAAACAACAAATTAAGCACAAACACCAAGCATGGCAGTACATAGCTGAAATTCCAGTACATGGGGGTGGGAGTGGGGTAGGGGCAGGATGATCAGAAGTTCAAGATTCTCTGCTATGTAGCAAGTTCAGGACAGAATGGGCTGTACCAGACCCTATCCCAAAAACAAACTTTAAAAAAAACAAACAAAAAAAAAAAAAACCACCCCAAACCAAAGAAACTCCTCTCGTTTGTGCCAAGGACACTGGGAGGCATGACCTGGAGTCTGGGATATCAGGAGCTTCTTCCAGCAGAGCCGTTTTTTTTTTTGGGAGGGGGGCGGAGAGGGTTGGGTTTTTTTCGAGATAGGGTTTCTCTGTATAGTCCTGGCTGTCCTGGAACTCACTTTGTAGACCAGGCTGGCCTCAAACTCAGAAATCCGCCTGCCTCTGCCTCCCAAGTGCTGGGATTAAAGGCGTGCGCCACCACCGCCCGGCAAGCTGATTTCTTAAAGGACTGATTGATTGATTGACTGATTGATTGAATATGAGTACACTGTAGCTGTCTTCAGACACATCAGAAGAGGGCATCAGATCTCATTACAGATGGTTGTGAGCCACCATGTAGTTGCTGGGAATTGAACTCAGAACCTCTGGAAGAGCAGTCAGTGCTCTTAACCCACTGAGCCATCTCTCCAGCCCCAGTAGAGCTGATTTTTAAAGATTTATTTTTATTATATGCATGTGTGTGTGTCAAATCTGTGCAGATACCCATGGAGGCTAGAAGAGTCCATTAGATGCCCTAGAACTGAAGTTATAGGTGGGTCCGAGTCAGCCACCAGACATGGGTGTTGGAAACCAAACTCCCATCCTTTGAAAGAGCCAAAAGTGCTCTTTATGGCGGAGCCATCTCTCCAGCCCCACCAGCAGAGGTTTTAATAGCAACAGACACAGTTATAAGGTCAACAGTTCAGCAGCTCTCTTTCATCAGGAATGGTCCCGAAAGTTCAGGTTAAGGTCTGGGCTCCAAGCCGGGCGTGGTGGCGCACGCCTTTAATCCCAGCACTCGGGAGGCAGAGGCAGGCGGATTTCTGAGTTCGAGGCCAGCCTGGTCTACAAAGTGAGTTCCAGGACAGCTAGAGATATACAGAGAAACCCTGTCTCGAAAAACCAAAAAAAAAAAAAAAGGTCTGGGCTCCAGCTCTGGGCTCTCAGAGCCTGTCCTCCCCTGCTGCTAGACAGCAGCGGCCTGCTGGTAACTAACTGTATGAGCTCAGGCAAGGTTAGGAGTACAGGTTACCACTGTGTGTGTGAGGTGTCTGATTGCACAATGGAGTAATGCAGTATCTGCCATATGGAACTGTGAGAAGGCTTAGGTGGGCACCTGCCACCAGTCAGGGTTTGAACATAGCCTTGTGACTTTGGCCTCTAGGACTGGGTGCTTTGGCTAAGAGGTTCAGGGTACCTGTCCCATCCCTGGGTCTCCTCCAGTTCTACAGATGATCAGATGGAAGGGCCTTCAGAGTCCTTACCAGGGTTTCTGAAGTCCTCAGAGCTCACTGGGCTCTAAGAGTGTCTGGGGTTTTGTGCCTGGTACACTGGGTAAACAGTCAGAATCCACTTCATCCGGGCACCTCAAACCTTAGATCTAGGCCAGAGAGGAGACAGGAATGGGTGGAGAGATCCAGTCCACACTGTGGTCAGGCAAAGGGCCTGGGATGCAGGAGGCTTCTGGCCCATGGGACCACTCCTTGCCCTTTTCTTTTGTGGCTAATCTGAAGCTATTCTGGGCATGAGAGAAGGCCAGCTGTGAAGATGGAAGAGGAAACCAAGATCCTGAGGAGTTACCAGGCTGCCTCCACCTGAGCAGAGAGAACACCAGACAATCTGAAGGCCAGCTAGGGCTAATGGAACCTGTACATTTTAGAACTTAAGAGTTGATGAGGGTGTTGGCGGGAATAGGTTCAGATGCTGGGGAGAGAAGGACTGGAGGGAAGGATCTTGAGGAAGACAGAGTTGGGGTCACAGGTAGACATGGTACTGAGGGGGCACTGGGGGAATGGGTGATGAGGAAGTGGCAGTTAGACACAGATGATGGAGAGACATTCACAGGGATGACAGATAAGTAGACAGGGAAGGGGAGCAGCAGGCGTGGAGGGGACCAATGAGAGAGCTGGATACGGAAGGGCAAGTAGGGCAGAGGGATGGACCAATGGGCAATAGGGGAGGGGTGGGTGTGGCTTGGGGCAGACAGAAGGCTGGAACTGAAGGCAGGGCAGGTAATGGGGGCAGACAGAGCCAGGCTGATGGAAGAGGAGGAAGGATGAGAGAGAAAGACAGAGAGAGACAGAGAGACAGAGAATGTCTATTTAAAATGTGACCTTGCAATACATGCTTGTTTTTACTAAAGTGAAACCTGGTCTGCTCCCAAGATGCTGAGGTTGGTTGTTTGGGGGTGAGAACTACAAGAGGGGTGTTTTCTAGTTTTTCTGTGGGGTGAGAGAATGGAGCAGTCACAGGCAGCTGCAGGCTAATGCTAGCTAATGCTAAGAATGTGTGGAAAGGTCTCTTGTATACATCTGGGAGCACAACACTCAGCCTTGGGGCCACGTGAATGGCTCAAGGTCGTGGCTGATGGGCCTGTGCCTAAGCTACAGCAGGGAACTGAGGCTTTATGAGTCCTGCCCTGTCCAGGCTTTTTCAGGATCCACAGCAAAGCTGATCTGATCGGTCCTGCCATGCTTGCCTGGTAGGTAACACCGCTGAGGGCGTGTTTCCAGGGGATGCTGAAGAGGATCTTGGCCCATCCATCCTTCAGCACAATCTTTCCTAGCTTTCACTTTCTATCTGTGCCACCAGCCAGTCCGGGAGACAAAGAGGATCATGCTAGGGAGGGGGCGCTGGACCTGTGCGTCAGGGAATCACCTGGAGCCTGAATGGAGCTCAGACACAGTGAAAGTAAAAGTCCGCAGGGGTAACTGTTTCATTTTCTAGCCTTCACTGCCCCAGGTGGCAGGCTCTCCTGGAGCCTGATGCGCTCCCAGAGTGCAGCCTGCTCTGGCCAGGATTTTGTGGGTGGAGGAAGTCTCCAGCCAGCAGTAATCTTGCTCCACCAGGGACCTAGCCTGTGCTTCCCCTAGCTCACCTGGAAACTTTTTTTTTTTTTTTTTATAAGACTATCCTGCTGTACTAGCTGGTTTTGTGTATCAACTTGACACAGGCTGGAGTTACCACAGAGCTTCAGTTGGGGAAATGCCTCCATGAGATCCAGCAGTGGGGCATTTTCTCAATTAGTGATCAAGGCGGGAGGGTGGTGCCATCCCTGGGATGGTAGTCTTGGGTTCTATAAGAGAGTAGGCTGAGCAAGCCAGGAGAAGCAAGCCAGTAAGTAACATCCCTCCATGGCCTCTGCATCAGCTCCTGCTTCCTGACCTGCTTGAGTTCCAGTCCTGACTTCCTCAAATGATGAAGAACAATGTGAAAATGTAAGCTGAATAAACCCTTTCCTCCCCAACTTGCTTCTTGGTCATGATGTTTGTGCAGGAATAGAAACCTTGACAAAGACACCTACTATGTTACACACTGGCCTCTGTTTCCTGGATTCCATCGTCCTCCAGCCCCAGCACCCTCTACGTAGTAGGACTACACAGGGCCCAGCTGTCAGTCTTCTCTCAGAACCTGGACTGTGGAAGTTAGACAGGCAAAGTGCTTCTCACACCTATTCCTGTCATAATCAGGAGGCAGTGAGTGGTCCACGACTGACCTCAGAGAAGCCCAGGGACTGGAATGCTAGCCAGCTCCCCACTCTCTTCCGTGCAGGCAGTCCACAGACTGCACTTGGCCCTCCTGTCTTTCGATTGCCTACTGAGTGATTGACTGTTCAGCCTTGTGCTGGCCTGGCTGAATCCTTGCCCACTAGGTCTTGGGACCTTTAATGACTTCTACTAATGCCCTATGGCATCATCAGGGACAGCTAGGATCCAAAGCTGTGTGTCGGTGGCCCTTTGCCACCTCCTGAGATCCAGAATTTACAGGTTCCTGGTGGGGTCTGTGATCCACTGGAATTACATGAGAACATTTCACATTGATGTATTTTGAGGGGTGGGTAGATTTTGGAAGCAGGGAGGTTGAGACAAGGTCTCAGTATTTAGTCCAGGCTACTCTTAAATTAAAATCCTTCTGTCATAGCCTCCTGAGTGTTGAATTATAGATGCACACCACCACACCTGTTTTTAGAGTCTGTGTTTTTTATTATGAAGAAATATTTGCACTATGAAATGTGTTGAGTAGTTCAGGCTGCCCCAGCCCTTGTTGTGGATGTGGTAGAACTGAGGCTCCAAAAGAAAAAAAAATTCCCCTAGTGCAGCGGCTGTTCCAGCCAGCATGGACAGAGGTGGGGAGTCAGGTCTCCCCTTCACAAGCACCGGTGGGAGGGCATTCTTATTCCTCTTCCTCTTGGTCCCATACGCCAGCAGCTGTCCCATGATATTCATGCAGACAGAGTCCACTCAGACCCGTGAACACTGGGGTGGGAGCAGGGGAGGGGGGATGGGCACAAAACATTTCGTGTGATTAACAAGAGTAATAATTAGTTGTCCCTTTATGTTGGGTTGGTTCCAGGACCCCAGTGAACGCTGAGATGCATGGCAAATCCTTTAAACCAAGGGGTGGACTATGTACACAGAACCTGCAAGAATACTCCTACATACTTTGAACCATCTCTAAAAATCCACCAAATCCAAAACAAATGCCAGGTGCCTGATGTACTGTTTAGGGAACAGTGACTAGGAAAAAAGTCAGTAGATTATTTTCCCATTTATACTCCAACCAGGATGGAGTTTTAGACACCAATCTGAGGCGTTCTGTCCCTCCAAGCACCTGGCTCCCATGTGTTAGAGGAGCCTTTCATATTTCTCGATCACAAAGGGTAAATAATGAAGAGCAGAGTCCGCAGCCAGGCTGCCTGAGCTCACATCTGAGTCCTGACCCTTGCTTGTAACCTGGGGCACCAGCCTCAGTTTTCTTCTTCTCTGATAAATGGGACAGCTTTGGGGAGGGTGGAATGAGGATCAGCTGAGCTGCAGTGTTTAGCACAGTGACAGCGTCCTCGGTAGAGAGCCCTCACTGTCCCAATAAGGCGTAGAGGTGATATTCAGGGAGGGCAGCGACTGGAGGGATCTGGAAACCAATGGGTTTCCTCACCGAAGGGCTAGAAAACAGTGGCCGGTGGTGCCACCAACCAATCAGGAGGATGCAGGTGGGCTTCCTGCCCTCAGTGGGAGCCCCTCCCAGCCAGATGGCAAGACGGCCCCACTCTCTTACCTCTTCTTTTATCTAGTGCCTTCCACTAGAATGTCAGCAGCGCACAGGCAGAGCTTTGCTCACTGTGGTAGCCCCAGGGCCCAGCACAGTACCTGGCACACGGTGTGAACACTTGAGTGAGGAATTAGAGGTTGGTGTGGTCATTTCACCATTGGCTCAGCTCAGTGCTGAGATCTCTGCCTCCCCATCGGCCATGAAGCCCCAAGAGTCTACCTGGGCTCTTTCAGGTCGGCAGCTCTGATGACACACTCTTCTTTTCACCTATAGGGTTACTTACTGTTTTATTGGCTTGGTAACCTTTAAAATTAAAAAAAAAAATCGCACCCTGTGAGGTCTTTCTCTCCAGGAACCTTCACACTAGGAGGTGCTTCCTCTCTACTGTCACCACTGGAAAGGATTTGCCCTTGCTGTGTGCGCTTGGGCCAGCTGCCTGACCTCTCTGAGCCTGGGTGTTCTCCCTGAGGATAAAGCCATCTCAGACAGTAAAAGATGACGTGAAGGTAACACCACCAATTGGACCACATTGACCAGTTATCTGTGCAGAGAGGGAAGGAGAACTGAAGAAGAGGAAAGGGGATTCGGAGAGGTGAAGGGTCCAGAGAAAAGGGGCACAAGGGTGGTGTCAGGAGTCCAGGCCTCTGGAGAGATGGAGGGGGGTGGACTGGTGTCAAAGAAGGGCGTGGTCTTGGAGTTCAGCTCTGAAGACTGGTGGAGAATGGCGCTTGCTTCCCGGGGCCCCTGGAAGTTGTCCCTGCTCTGCTTCCCGCAGGCCCTGGAGCCCAAGCTCTGCGGAATGACCAGAGGCACCGGGCCAGGCAACTTCTGTGTCTCTTTAATCTCCTCCAGGCCGATCCGCCCCACCCGACCCTCCCTCCTGCTCCTCGCCTGTGGGGGTGGAGGACCAGGACCCTTCTCCCGAGTCCACGGACTAAGGCACCAGGTGGCTTGCAGCAGGCCGGCCGAACACAGACTCACAGAGCGGACACCGAGGACAGACGCAGACAAGCGTGGTGGGTACGGGGCAGGGGCGAGGCTCCCATGGGCTCTGGGTGCGTCCCAGCCGCGGGAAGCCCGGCCGCCCGCGAAGGCTGCCGCGTCGGGACGGGCGGAGCGGCGGACGCGGCGCTCACTTGCCGCCCTTGCGCGACAGGCACCGCGGGAGGCAGAAGAAAGTCTGCTTGACGCGCGCCAGCAGCGGCAGCGGCTGGTGTGAGTCCCGCGGCGATCGCGGCACCAGGCGCTGCAGGGTCCCCTCGGAAGCGGCCGAGGACGCTGTGGTGGCCGACGCTGCCGACGTCGCCGAGCCCTGGCGACAGCGCCTGCAGAGAGGCAGCAGCGCGCGCAAGTCTTCCTCGTCGCGGAACGGGATCTCCCCGAAGCGCTCCTCCAGCTGCCGGCGAAGCTGGGGCGGGGAGGGGGTAGCGGGGCGAGCGTCTAGCTGTCACCTGTTTGCCACCTCCACCCCTCGCCCTCTCCCCACCCACACCTGGTTCTTCTAAGCGCCCTCTATCTCCCTTCTAAGACTTTCCAACCTTCACAGGGGCGTCCCGATTCAACTCAGGTCCTAACATCTCCCTGAACCCGACTACCCAGTCTAGCCCGCTGCAAACAAGCATTAAACCGCCTTCTTGAGTCTCTGTCCCCATCCCCAGGCTCAAAGACACCACACACCCGGGTCTCTTCCTTGTCTGCTCCCGGCCTAGGGCAGCCCTGGAATCCCCAGTGCCACCTTCTGAGAGCCCTGCAGTCACTCTGATCATGTCTCCCCCTCACCGCTTGTTGGCTGAGTGGCTTCAGCCTGATACTTTCATGTACCAGCTCCCTAGAAACACTAAGCGAAGGGACTCCTTTGGTCTCAAAAAGACCCTGAGTGGAATAGGACACAGACCCCACCCCCCCCCAAGTGGATAAACCCAGGATTGCCTTGTGTTGGGGACACTTGTGTTGGCCACAGTCTAAAAGCATCCAAATTCTCAGTTAAAAAGACAAATCGAAACCTGAAAAGCCAGGCCAGGTTCGATCCCAGTGCCTGGGAGTCTGAGGAAGGAGGATCATGAGTTTGTGACCAAAATGAGACAGCCCCTACCTTCTGGGAGTTTGCCCAGCCAAACTCCTCGAGCTGCTGCCTAAAGCCCGGGTTTGGGTTGGCGATGGGCCGGGAGGCTTTGATGGCTTCCAGCACTTCCTGCCAGCCAAGTCCAGTCACCGTCATCACATAGGCAATCACTATGGTGGTACTTCGAGATATACCTGCAAAGCTAGATCCGGGACAACCCTAGGCTTCAGGAAAGTCACAGTCTCTCTCTTCCATCTTCCCTCCCTGCCAGGTCTTTGGCCACAGGGAGCCTGCCTTCCTAGCTCCAACCACAGGGAGTCCACCTTCCTAGCTCCAAGACTTGACTATGACATTTCCCTTTCCTCTGGCCAATTTCACATAAAGGGACTGGCTGGAATAGCCTTTCATTCGTCTAACAACCACTTCCTGACTATCTTTTTGTTCAGGTCCTGGAAAATAAAACCCATGGCCTCTGCGGTCCTGGAGCTTACAGTGTGGTATGGAGAAAAAGTCACTAACCAAAGCAGCTGTTTCAGATACTGATGATCGCTCAAAGACAAGTCGAGGCTGGGGCCATAAAAGTAGAGAGGTTTCTTTAGTGGGAGTGGAAGAGATGTAGGGGAGAGGATCCCTAGGAAGTGACATCAGCTGAGTTTTGAGCGATAAGGTTAACCCAGGATGTTGTGGGGCAGGGGCCATAGGCAAATTGTGGAGTGCTTGCTTAAACGTGTACAAGTCTGAGTTCAGTTACCCACCCCACAAGAAAAACAAGACAAAATACTCTTAAGTAGCACGTACAAAGATTTCGGGGTGAAAGATAGACTGTGGGTTTGAGGAAGGGGAGGTTAGGATGGCTAAATATGGGGAGAGCTAGGTCTTAAGAGAGCTATCCCTTGGCCCTAGCAGGAACGCTTGGTGAGATGTCATGGGATGGATGGTATCTCTGGGTCAGGAACACTGGAGAAGACTCAGAGACCTAGCCCTGCATTCATGCTTCAAAGGCCTGCAGGGGAGGAAAGCAGATGCTAGACTGATTGGTCTATCTATGGGACCTCATCAAGCTCCTTCAACAGCCCCATCAACATGACGTTTATTCCCCCATTTTACAGATAAGGAAACGGAGTCTCAGGGAAACACAGTTGCTGGACTATGGCCATCCAGTTGCTAGGAGTGATGGACCTCTGAGTGATCTGTCCGGATGGGTGACAGCTGTCAGCACTGTGACAGGCTGGAGGGGACCTGCCCAACAGGATAGGCATGCAGTTGAGAACTCACCAGTGTACAAGGCAGTTACCCCCGTTGAGGCGGCAGGAGTGGATAAAGTGGACGCATTCTTTGAAGTGCTTTTTGCTAGAGAAGAAAGTAACAGGGAAGGCAGTGCTGTGGGGCAGGTCTCTCAGGAGTCTCCTTCCCACTTATAGACAGCAAAGGATACACCTCAGTGCAGCCAGTGTGTGCAGTGAATGGGGCCACTGCTTGGAAGCATAGCACGCAGAGAGATAGGCTGGCCCCATCTCTCCGGTGGGTACAAGGAACAAGGACTTAGGTGTGGGGAGAGTGAGGGTGCCATTCTTCTGGGGTCTGCAACCAGAGGATCGGGGACAGTAGGTAGCAGTGGGTTGGGAGAAGAGCCCCAAAGGGCAAGGCTTCAGCCCGAGTCCATCTCAAGCTCCAGGTACCTGTGCTGGTGAACCAAACAACCCTCCTGTTTTCCAGAGTCCCTGCCATCACCGGGTTCTGTCCCACATCCTCATCCTTGCAAGCACCCTTGACTCGTCAAGGATGCTGTAGCCAAAGCTCAGAGAGGATAAATGATTTTGTCAAGGTCACAGAGCAGTAAATGGCAAAGCCTGGCTGCAAACCAGGTGTCTGAACTGCAAGCCAGGATTCAGGTCGAGTCTGACCCTCAAATCTGCTGTACATGCGGTCCCGAGAGATAGGACACTTTCTCCCCGTCATAGGGGAGGAGGCTGATGATCCGGAGAGAGCTGATTAGGGACATGCTACAAGGACATGGTTGAGACAGACTCAGGATGCCCTCTGACAGCCTTCTGGCCTCAGTACTCTTTGCCCTCACTCCCACCTCGGGAGGCAGCTCTCTGTCTGTCAGCTGTTGGCCCATCCAGGGGAACTTACATGGGTACCTCAGGAGCATCAGACACTGAGATTCGAAGGTAGGTGATATCCTGCAAGGATGAAATGCACACTCAGATTGTGGGGCCTTGCCTGCACCCCTCCCCCAGCCTGAGCTGCCAAGGCCAGTGTGACCCCATCCCAGTCCTGGTCCTCCCTAGACCACCAGTGTTTTCTAGTCCCCAAAGAGCAGGTACTGGCTGTATGGGCCTGCCAGTCCTGTTTGTATAGATGGCATCCTCACCCACAGGTGACATGAAACAGGAGGACCTGCAAACTGGGAAGACCTCCAAGGGTCTTTCCTCCAAGCAGGGAATGCAAAGTTATAGAGTGAAAAGAGCGGGGCTCATTTGTCTTGAAGAGTACAAATTATGAAAACAACAGTCAGGCAGAACGAGCTCACATTTGTAATCCTAGCACTCAGGAGACTGAGGCAGGGAGATTTTGAGTTAGAGGCCAACCTGGGCTACCATAGTAAGTTTCTGTCTCAAAAGACAAACCACACACACACACACACACACACACACACACACACACACAGCAGCAGCAGCAACAACAACAAAACAGCATCAGCAACAGCAGCATCAGCAACAATAGCTTCAGGAACCAGTCTGGCAGCATAGCTTTGTGCTGAGACTCCACACAAGGGCACTGCAGGTATTTCTACCCTGCCCTTTCTCAAGTATTCCCCGTAATACTTCGTTAATTCACGCAACCCTTTCGGATGCCTGGCTTGCTGCTGGCTGTCACTCTTTAGGACAAAGGACCTGTCCTCTAGTGTCCATGGAGGTTTGTCCCGTCTCTGTCTCACACTTCCAAGGTCATGGGATTCCATGTTGTCTGCAAGATCTGCAGTTTCATTTGGCAGTGTGTTCGATGTGGGCTTGCCTAGTAGCGTCAAAATCCTGCCTGCTGAATTCCCCGATGGGAGGGGTGGCTGTCAGCGAGGTGTTGGGGGAGGGCTCTTTCTCTAAGCACTCATGGCTTTAATAAACACATTAATAACTTGGAAGGCACGCCTGTGCAATCTGTTCAGACTACATACTCCAGTGCTCCAGAACGAGGCTGTCCTAGAATGCAAAATCAGACTCCACTGGCCCGGAAATTTCTTCATTGACAATGAAAGTCATAGATTATTGTCAGCTGCTCTTAGAGGCCATCAAATTTGATAGGAAAACAACAACAACAAAAAAAACCCCAAAAAACTAAAAATCCAAGGCCCTGAAAGGGCGAAGGAACCTGCCGAAGGTCACCATAGCAAGCCTGTGGGGGATTCTGTCACTGCTTTAATTTATTTAAAAGACTGTGTAAATGTGTGAGTGTTCTGCCTGCAGGTATGTAAATGTGTACCATGTGTGTGCCTGCCACCCTTGGAGGTCAGAAGAGCTCTCTGGAATTGGAGTTACAGTGTGAGCTGCCAAGTGGGCCCTTAGAACCAAGCCTGGGTCTTTTATAAAAACGAGTGCTCTTAACCACCATCTCTTCAGCCCCATGGAGCCTGTTTTTTGTTTGTTGGCTTGTTTAGTTTTGCTTCTTTAATCTCAGATCTCCTGAGCCTTTTCAACCTACCATTCCTCCTCTGCAATCGATGTAGCAGACACAGAATCTAATATAAGGGGCTCTTTTATTGGAACATATGTGTGTGTGTGTGTGTGTGTGTACCTAGGCATACATATATGTATGCATAGGAGAAGTCAGGTGTCTTGTTCCATCAACCTCTGCCTTATTCCCCTGAGACAGGCTTTCTCACAGAATCTGGAGATGTTTTTCAGCCAGATTGGCAGCCAGCTGGTCCAAAAAGACCCTCCTGCCTCCATCCCATCTACCTCCATTGCCAGGGTTACAGGCACATATGAGCATGCTTGGCTCTTTTTACATGGGTGCTGGGGATCTATAGAAAGTGCTTTTAACTCAGAGACACTCAGTGATGTCAGTCCTATTGTAAGATTCCCACTTAATAGGTGACTGGAGGCTCAGCTTGTCTTGTGCATAAGGTCAAAAGGAGAATAAATGGGCTCCTGATTCTAGCACCAGTGGCCTGAGTTTTTTAATTCTTTCCTCTTGATTCTAAAACCACCTTCTCTTCTTTAGGATTCCACAGGAGCAGAACCAACCACTTTATGATACTGTGCCTTACAGCATACAGAATTATCTTCCACATCTGGCAGGGTCTTTGCCCTCTCTCAACAGCCCTCTGGGGCAGTTGGGATCAAAAGCACCAAGGAGATGAAGTCACAGCCCAAGGTTGTACAGCAAGACAGAGAACCCAGGATCTTCTGTTTGGAATCATCCAGACACTTGGCAATTGGAAGGATGCAAAGAAGGATTCAAATGAGACCTGCATTAAAGTTCTAATATTAAGGATTGATACAAGACTTCTAGGGTCAGATGGCCTATGTTCAAATCCCAATTGGCCAGCTTCCTCACTGTATGACCTTAGATGACTTCATTTACCTCTTTGGCCTCAATCACCAAATAGCGGTGTTAAAACAGCCTAATGAGGAGGATGGATGAGTCAGCTGGGGTCCAGATGGTAGCCAAGGATGGTGGCTCAGGGACAGAGCACTGACCTAGGGTATTCAACACCTTGGGCTCTATCTTCACCAGTAGGAATGGGATGAAGGGCAGCCTTGGACTGACAGCTTTCTCTCCCACCTACCAGCCCTGTAATGGAGAGTTTGGAGTACCTGCAATAGAGGTTGGGGTGATTCGTGGATAGAGATGATATGTGTGATCTTATTCCGGCCCAGCTGATCCGGGTCTTTGGCATCTGAAAGAAACAGGCCGCTTGAGCCAAGTTGGTAGGTGTGAGACTTATTTATTCCTAATGACCAACTGCAGCAAAAGCCAGTATCCCGCTTGTATTCTCGCCCCTCCCCTGACCGCTTGGCCCACCCCCTCCAGGCTTGCATGTTCCTTCCCCCACCTCTGGGGCGCTCATCAGACACAGGCTGGTGTGCCCCAGCCTTGTGCTGCCCTGCCCATCCCAGACACCTATCCCTACTTCATCCTTCAACCCAGCAATTCCACTTCTAGGAATCTTTGGACTGAGTGATTGCACGTGGAAGGCTGCACTCAGGGGGAGGCTGGTGCTCTCTGCAGCGCTGTTTGATGCAGATGCCACTAAATGTTTGGAATAACCTAATGCCCATCAAAAAGGGACCGGATGAAAATCAGTACAGCTGCACACTGGACTCCTGTGCAGCAATTAAAACGATCCCTATGAGCTGACAGATATCCAAGGGTGTCCTTGACATGTGTTTTAAGTGGAACACATCACTTCTTGAGCAACATGCAGAGTGGGGTTCCGTGTGTTTTAAATATCACATCTGGATCTACACTATATGACACATAACCCCGTAAAACACCCTTTCAGAATGCAGGTGGTCATCTCTGGGGAGTGAGATGTACCAGCATGTGCTTGCTATGTGTAGGCTTTGGTTAGGCACTGAGTCTGGGGTCAACTTCATGGCTCTTGTCCTAATGCAACTAACATACAATTTAGCCAGATTCTCTCAGAAATCAATGTGGCAGGAGGTGCTGAGGAGGCTCCTAGGGAGGAAGGAGCCAGGGCCATAGGGTGGGTCACTTGAGTCTTCTCTGTGACTTTTCCACCTTAGGTCCCTAGACCTTGAGCCAGTCTGTCTCAGCACATTTTCCACCAAAGTCAAAGGTCTATCCTGGCTCCCTAGTGTGAAGCCTGCAAAGGCGGGGTGAGAGGGCACTCCCCCTCCCCCATGGAAGGTCACAGAAGGGAGAGATGAGAAAAAAAGAGAAGGCAGAAAGCTGCAGGCTTGCCGCCCCCTGGCTTGAGGCCACCTGGTGCTTCCACGCAGGATTCTGCGTAGAGGAATTGGCGGTCCAGCTCCTCTTCAGAGGAGGTTGCCCAGAGAAGAATTCACAGGTTCCCACTGAGGGAAGTTATACCCCTGGGCAGACCTCAGCAAAAAACCTAATGGACTTTGTGCTGAGGAGGTGGACAAAGCTCAGAACCAAGGTTGTCCTTCATGTGGGCCTTTAGCCTGTTGGTGAGCCTTGGGAGGGAGGCTGAACTGGGAGTGCTTTTTCCAGCCTGGGGACCGCCAGCCCTTGCACCCCAATCCTTCATGAAGAATCCTTTCTCTTCCCAGCCTGGCATCCTCCCTCCCCCACACTCCATTCTTGAAAGCATCTAAGTTGTGTGGGCCTGAGCATGAACAGTGGACACAGGCCTGGGACAGGCAGAGTGCCATGGCCTTGGGACAGAGTGGGCAGTGCTCACCAATGAAGTTTCCAAGGTAGAGTCCAGGAAGTACCTGGAGGAAGGACAGCAGGGGTCAGGGGGCAGCCTGCACCCCTTCCCACCCATGGTAGCTGGGGCCCCCGCAGCTCTTCTCTATTGGTGGTGGGACCTCAGGAAGCCATCTCCCTGATAGGTCTGGGTGCGGCGTGAGGGGTCTGGGGCTCTGGCAAGGATGCAAGAACAGGCAATCAAATTAACCACAGAAGGGTCCAGGGAGGTCAGCCTGGGGACAGGTGGAAGAGAAGAGCAGGGATGGGTCGGAAGTTTCAGGTAGAGATCAGGGAAGGGCACTGAGTGGGGCCCAGACGGAGTGGACTGAGGCAGGCACAGGTGGAAGGACACGCGGAGCAGAGCTGGAGGTTCAGATTCCAGGAGTCACAGACAGACAGACGCGCACACACACGAGAGAGAGAGAGAGAGAGAGAGAGAGAGAGAGAGAGAGAGAGAGAAAAGAGACAGACAGGCGAGCGAAAGGGACAGCAAGAGTCAGAGTCCGCACAGAGGACAGACAGGCACGAGCAGAGACAGAAAGGCAGGCAAATGCAGTCTGGAGGGCAGAGTGACAGAGATGTGGCATACGTCTCCGGGCGGGAGCAGAAGGTCAGCGACCTGTGTGGGGGCGGGGGGGGCGTCCGGCACGGCGGGGGTTCCCCATACCTTGGTCATGCCATTCCCCATGATCCTGAGGCAGGGTGGCGGGGCGCACCCCTATCTCAGCGCCTTCAAAGCGCTAGGTTCACTGCTGCCCGACTGGCCCAGGCCCAGCCTGTAGCCTGATGGGAAACCAGGGGTCCGGTGTCAGCTCTGTCCAGCCGCCGCCGCCGCCGCTGCCCGCCGACCCCCAGCCCCGGAGGGAAGTGATGGAGGGAGCCGCTGCCGCTGCCGCTGCTGCCGCCGCCGCCGCCGCCGCTGCAGGCTCCTCCTACTCCCTCGGTCATGTGGGCCCCCCTCCCCCGTGGGCCATGGCGGGGGGCCGGACAAAGCCCCAGTGTGCGGGGCCCACGGCCCGCGGGACAACGGCAGCTTGTTGCGGCCGCGTGGGACGCCACCTCCGGAGGTGGGGGTGGGGCACTCCCCCAACCCTGGCACCGTCAGGCGCCGCGTTTAGGGCGGGTAGGTCGCCCCCAGTGGGGTGCAGACATCAGCTTGAGGCTGTGCCTGCACCTGCCTGCGGCTTGGGGCAAAGCAGCTAGCTTCTCCAGCCTGGGTCCCTTCAGAGGTACAAGCTGGACTCATCTCCAAAGGTTTCTGTTTGCAACAAGGAAACAGAAAAATTTCCTCCCCTGCCCATGCAACCAGCCTAGCAGCCATCCCTCTCCTTTCTAGCTCATACCACTATTCGTGTCTACTCATCCATTCTACCCACTTACCCATTCGTTCACCATCCATCCATCCATTATCCATCTTACCTTCAATCCATTTACGCGTCAGTTCACTCATTCACCCATCTCTCCCTCTCTCCCTCCCATCCATTCATCTACCGGTCATTCATCCATCACCCCACTCGTCACTCATCCGTCCTCCCTCCCCTCCATCCTTCCATGTACTCTGGTCCCCAGGGAGGATGGAGCCACGTGGGTAATTCTACTTGGACCAGGTGTAACTGCCATTAGAAGCCTGAAGAAACAGTGGTCAATGTGGGAGGAAAGGGTGGTGTAGAAAGGTTCCGGGCACCTGGATCCTGGCTCAGAAAACTGCAACAAGACGTCCCTAGTTCAAGCCCATGTGCACAATTGACTTGTTGAATGATCTGAGGTCTCCATGTGGCTTCAGCTGACACTGTCTGCATAAGCATGTTAAAATAAACAAGTCTGGGCACCTCCCGTGGGAACTGAATAGAAACAGCTGAGCCTGCTCTGTTCCTGTGGACACCATCCTTATCCTTCTAACTGAGTGATTGCAGGGGAGTGTCCACTCAAGCAGGACAGAGTCCGTTTCAGCTGTAACTGGAGAGAAAGAAAGCCATTCTTCATGTGTCTCTCTTGAGTTCACAGTGTATATGGGGTGTTTGACTCAACACTCTCTGTTTTCATAAAACCCAAATTATTCAGCAAATATTTAGTGAGCAGTAGGTCCTAGGGACACAGTCACGGCGTAAGATAGGGGCGAGTCTTACCTTCCTCAGCCAGCAGGCTAGAACTCAGCTTCCTTAGCTGTGGGCACGGCCACTGACTTGTGTGATGGTTGTGAAAAATTTGTGTAAAAGGTTTCTAAACATGCAATGCCTAATTTCAAAACTAAACCCATGGTGAGTCTGGGGTGTTTCTTGGCTTTAAATCTCCAGCACACACACACTCCCCTGAGCATGCTGTCAGGCTCACACCACACATGGACTCTACCAGAGACACCTTAGCCCAGATTTGAGATTCTGGTGTTATGAACTACAGTGTTTTACTCTACAAATTACTTCTAATTATGGGGGCAAGGGAGAGACTCAATGTCTTCCTACCCTCATTCCTCAGCGTGTGCCAAACTAAAATATCTTCTGAGTTTGTTATATTGAAATGTTTGGTATTTTGTTGTTGTTGCTTTAAGTGCTGTTGAGCTGCTGAGTTCAATTTCCTAAAAACTATTACACGAATTTAGGGTTGGGAGTAGGACAGAATTTTCAACACCTTCTGACATTTGTATTATGTATTTATGCAAAGTGGCATTCCTCGCATTGATGATTATAAAATTAAAATATCAGCCCTGAAAATGCCGTGCTGTATCAAACATTCAGCCAAGCTTTAGTTCTTTATGCATAAATGAAGTAAGTACATCATGTCACTGGATGCAAATTTGTTAGAGCCTTCATATATGTTATAAAATTATATGTAAAAGAAGTTATTTTAAAATAAATTCTCTTGTGATTTATTATCAGTAAATGTTTGATTTGGATATCTATTTTATACACACATATACCTAGGGGTTATTTTGAAATTAAACGAAAAGTGGCTGGATATAGCTCAGCTGGTGGTGTTTGCTTGACATGCATAAACCTGGGTTTTGAACCCCAGCGGTCCAGGAACTTCTTGTCCTCTGGCACTTGGGAGGCAGAGGTGGGAGGATCAGAAGAACGAGCTTGAGGCCAGCCTGGGCTACAAGAAACCTTGTCTCAGAAACAAAGATACCAAAACTAAAAATGAATGGAGATCACATGGTGGGGGGATATTTAAGAACGCTGGCCGAGTCCCTCCTACAAGGTACAAAATGTGTGCATATTCAAATGGAATCTTTCTAGTATTCACATGAAAACAGTAGATGCAGATTAAATTTTGATCATATTTTGATTTAATTCAGTATATCCGGATACTATCATTTTAGCATTTGGTCGGTGGATAGAGATGATTGGTGATGAGTTTTATGATCTCTGCATGGTATTGTCTTCAAAACTCGGCGTGTGGTTTCTACTTCAGACTCACCTCAACTCAGACCATCTGTATGGCAGATGCTGGTAGCCTTAGGTGCCAGCGGTCAGCATAACACACACATCCCAGATCTGGGAGAGAAGGCAAAGGAGGAACAAATAGTGCATTTACCAAAGGTCACACAGGTGGCTACAAAGAAAACAAAGCAGGGGGTGGAAAACACGCCCCCCTCCCCCCCCAGCTCTGCTCCGAAGCAGTTGAGCTGAGAGCTGACCTAGTCCCTGCAAGAGTGGAGTAGGACAGAGGACCACACTGCAGAGGCCTGTGCTGCTGTGAGACTGTGGCCTGTGGGCAGAGCAGAGACAGCTGGGGCAGAGGGAGTTGAGACAGGGGCATGAGACAGGCTGAAGAGTACAGTCAGGGCCCCAGTGCAAAGGATCCTCCAGGAGCACAAGTAGGCTTAACATAGCTTTCTCCTCCATGGGATAGAAAACCAAAGGGAAACTTTAACCAAGGACCCAAAACACCTGGTTTAAGGCCCTCCCTGTCCTCCACCCCCACCCCGCCATTAAGTCATCAAGGAGGCTACTGCAGCTGGGCGGGTGGGAGATGAGGACAGCTTGGGATGGAGCAGACAAAGAGGTTGCAAAGAAGGGGAGGGGGCACTCACTGTGTGTGAATAGCTAAGAGTGTGGCTGGCAGGATATGCAGACAGAAGTGGGTGGAGAAGGAAGGGACTCTGAGATTCCCTGACTTGAAAAAAATCATTATTTCTGCCACAGAAAGAAAATCATCAATAATTCAACATGTGGTTATGGGATGTCAAGTTATAGGTGGAAAGTTACACCAAAGGTACACTGATGCTGACTTGAGCCTCTAGAAGGACTGGTCCCTGAAGGCCAAAAGAAATACTCCTCACTTCAGGCTCCATGTCCCCTGCTGCTAGGAGTCTCAGCTAGGGTCACCTCCAAAGACTCCCTGGAGTCTCCCCCATCTTAGAGCCCTCCCCCACGGATTTCTGTTCTCTTTCTCAGCCCTCCCCTCCCTCCCACCCAGTTTCCTCCCTCCATCTACTTCAAGTGTTTATTTATTTCCTCCCTGAGTGAGATTCAAGCATCCTTCCTTAGACCCTTGTTACTTAGCTTCTTTAGTCTGTAGATTGCAGCATGGTTATCCTGTACTTTATGGCTAATATCTGCTTATAAGTGAGCACATACCATGCATGTCTTTCTGGGTCTGGGCTACCTCACTCAGAATGATTTTTTTCTAGTTCCATCTGTTTGCCTGAAAATTTCATGCTGTCCTTGTTTTTAAGTAGCTGAGTAATATTCCACTGTGTAGATGTATCATATTTTCTTTATCCATTCTTGAGTGGCATCTAGGTTGTTTCCAGTTTCTGGCTATTATGAATAAAGCTGCTATGAGCATAGTAGAGCAAGTGTTCCCATGGTTTGGTGATGCAACTTTTGGGTATATGCCCAGGAGTGGTATAGCTGGGTCTTGAGATAGATCTATTCCCAATTTTCTGAGAAACTAACAAATTGCTTTCCAAAATGGTTGCACAAGTTTGCATTGCCACCAGCAATGGAGACGTGTTCTCCTTGCTCCATGTTCATTCCTATAGCACGGTGGGTCTTCCAGTGGAGGGAGGGGGACAGCAATCTATCCACAAAACCTTCCACCCAAAATTTGTCCTGCCTACAAGGAGTGCAAGCAAGGATAAAGATGGAGCAGAGATTGAGGGAATGGCCTACCAATGACTGGCCAAAATTGAGACCCATCCCATGGGAGGGGGCCAACCTCTGACACTATTAATGATACTCTGCTATGCTTACAGACAGTTGTGCTAGCACAATTGTCTTCTGAGAGGCTTCACCCATCAGTTGATGAAAACAAAGGCAGAGACCCACAGCGAAACAAGGCAAAGCTCAGGGAGTCTTGTGGGAAAGTGGGGAAAGGATGAGGAAGCCTGAGTGTCAAAATCACCATAAAAAGACCTACAGAGTAAACTAACCTGGCTCATGGGGGGGTGGGGGGGCTCACAAAGACTGAACCACCAACCAAAGAGCATGCATGGGCTGGACCTCGCCCCCTTACACATATGTAGCAGAGCTGAAGTTTGTTCTTAACGTGGGTCCCCTAACAATCAATCGGAGCAGGAGGACCGTCTCTGACTCTGTCGTGGGCCTGGGATCCTTTTCCCTTAGCGTCGCTGCCTTGTCGGGCCTCAGTGGGATAGGATGCGCTTAGTCCATCGGTGACTTGATGTACCAGGATGGGTGGGTACTTATGGGTGGGGGGAGGGGGTAAGAGGTAGAACTGGAAGGAAAGGAGGGAGGAGGTGCTTCGTTACAATGAATAAACAAATAAAAGGGGGGGGGAGGAAAAGCCAGTAAACGGAATGTGACCGCGTGCACCTGTAATGGCAGCATTGAGAAGAAAGATGCAGGAGGATCCGGAGCTCATGTTCCACCCTGTCTACCTTGTGAACCTGAGCCAGCCTAGACTATGTGAAGTCTTGTCTCAAACATACACAACCCAGGGGACAGGCGGGTGAGGTGAGAGAGCTGATAAAGTATCCTGGAGACAAGGCCCCGTATCAGAGCCCTGAGAATTAGTCACTCTGTGAACCTAGGCAGGAGAGCCTATTTTCTTAGTTTATTTCATCTATAAAGGATTAGCCCCAGTCGCCCTTTGTATCCTGACTTGGTACTTAGAGGGAATGATCAAGTCACAGGAACAAGAGACCTCTGCCAGGGTAAAAGCCCCGAGGAGAAAAAATAAGGAAGTTGTTAGACATCACACATTTAATAGCTATGAACTCTTTGCTCCGAAAGGGCTAGCTATCGCAAAGCTCAACTTTCTTAAATAAATCATGAGGTGTCTATTTTACAAAAACTCTGCTAAAATACGGGTCTCCCTGGAAACCAGCCCATGGTTCACTGTGGTAACCAAAATGCTTGTTTGCAAAGATGTCCACATGCTGATTGCTGTCAACTCTTGAGTGTGTTGTGTTACATAGGATGGGGTGGGGGAGAGTAAGACTGGAGGTGGAGTAAAGGCGTTAATTAATCAACTGTTGTGAGGTGAAAGGATACTGGAGTGTCCAGCAAAATCACCAGTCTAGTGTTCTCACAGGTGACATGAAAGGTGACAGGGTTAGAGGGACACAAGGACAGAAGTAGGGGCCATAAGGTGTGAAGGTGGACAGGAACAGTGAATGGTGAGTGGAGTGAACTTTATTTCTGGGCTGATATATATATATATATATATATATATATATATATATATATATATATATATATATGTGTGTGTGTGTGTGTGTGTGTATGTATATGTATATGTATATATGTGTGTGTGTGTGTCAATAGAGCATTTATCTCAAGGCAGGCTAGATTCCTTGAAAAGATTCAGAACATATCTAAAAGATAGCTGATGTCTTTGGAAACATATAGGTAACTGAGCTTGGAAGGTGACAAATGGTGGAGGGAGAGCCTCTAATAAGAGTGGGAGGTGATGGGGAGGGACCCAGATGTGTCATTCTCCAACAAATTTCCTTAGGGTGGAGGCTGTTCAGCTCACAAACAAGAGACTTTGGGAGTTGATGGTGGAAACTTTAAGGCAGCAGAATTATTTTATGTGGAGCTACCAGAGACAAGTCATCTATATAGACACCTTCATCCAGTGAGACCCATTCTGGGCTTCTTCCCAGAACCTTAAGATGACGTGTTCACGGGATTTTTAAGTTACCAAGTGTGTGGGAGTTACAAGGAGCAATCAGAATCTCTCTATTGCTGTTTGGAGAAATCATCCCACAGTCTGGTGGCGTCTGCTGTGCTCTTGAGTGGGTTGCTTCAAGCCTATGGGCCTCATCTTCATCATCTACAAATGGGAAGGCAGACAAGACTGTAGGTTTGTAGTGTGAATGGATGAGATGACTTATTTAAAGTGCCCAGTGGAGACCCTAGCACACAGGAGATCGTTATGATCTTTGTCATGGAGCTATGGACAAGTCACAGGTGTTAGACACTTCTTATCTGAATAGGTAGGTCATACCCCCTTGCTACCTCACTTTCCCTACAAAGGTGCAACTGCTCAACCTGGCTGGCAAGGTGGCCTGTGACCCTGAAGTCTCTCCTTCCACCATGCCCTTGGGGGACAGTCAGGTGACTTGATGGCAAGTATGCACCATAGGCTACTTATTAACCACATCTTTTGATTCCCAGCCTGGGACCTTCTGCTTATTCTGGGAGTCTAAAAGTATGTGGGGTACCCTCTTTGTCTGGTACTGAAGACATCCCCACACTACCACCTTGTTAATGAAACTGTCTCTAGAAGGGCAGTTTATCTCAGCTCCTTTCTTTCCAAACCCAACCATTGCATCCCCTCCTGACGGGAGCTTCTGGGTCACTCTCAACATGTCCAAGTCAATCAGAAGCAAAGATTCCCAGGACTCACCAACACAGGGCCTTCCAATGACATTGGTATGATTTTATTGTTTTATCTTTTGTGTGTAATTTCCATTTAATTTTTCTCAGAAGATGATTTTTTTTCTGTACTTAAGAATCCAACTGTTGAGCCGGGTGTGATGGTGCATGCCTTTAATCCCAGCACTTCGGAGGCAGAGACAGGCAGATTTCTGAGTTCGAGGCCAGCCTGGTCTACAGAGTGAGTTCCAGGTCAGCCAGGGCTACACAGAGAAACCCTGTATCAACAAAAAAGAAAAAGAAAAAAGAAAAGAAACCAGCTGTTGAGGCTGGAGAGACGATGGCTTGGGAATTAAGAGCGTTCACTAATCTTACAGAGGATCCAGGTTTAGTTCGCAGCACCCACATGGCAGCTCACAGCTACTTGAAACTCCAGTGCCAGGAGATCCAACACCCTCTTCTGAACTTTACAGATACCTGCATTCACATGCTCACGTACTCCCACCACACATATGAATAATTAAAAATAAACCAGTTTTTAAAAAGAAGAATCCATCTCTTTACAAGGACTTTGGTGGAGGTTGCTGGGGCTGCTTCAGCAGGTCTAAATTGGGGCGGGAATTTGGTCATTCTGGATGTCACGAGGTGATGCTATACAATGCAGCTTCACAGAGCTCCGCAGCACAAAAGCCTTGAAATCGCTTGCTTCGGAAGTCCCCCGACAGCAGCTGCCTCAGTTAATCTTCAAAGGACAAATTTCTTTAATGGCCTTGACCTTGGGTGTACACAGGATCTGGTAAATGACGCCATTAGTCTACAGTAGTTCCTAGTTTGCTTACCTCATGAGCCAGGAGCCAAAGCTGCTGCTGCTGCTTCTTCTTCTTCTTCTTTTTTTTCCTGTGCAACTGATATATTTTAAATACTAATTTACAATTGTGTTAATTCTCAGATGGTTTGCAGTTAGAGTTTCTAGGTTTTTGTTTTTGCTTTTTTTTTTTTTGTCTTTCCTTCCTTCTTCCATCCCTTTGCCCCCTCTTCCCTCCTCTCTTGTCTCCCTCCCTCCCTCATTTTTTTTTTCTTTTTCAGACAAGGTCTCAGTATGTTGCCCCAGATAGCGCAATTCAATGTATAGCCAGGTGATATTCAAGCGTACAAGAATCCTCCTGTCTCTACTCCTCAAGTGCTAGGCTCCCAAGTGTACAGCACCATCCCCAGCACATTTGATTTCTTCTGCAGAAAATCCCCTGTTCCTGTCTCTGATGTGTAATATTGTTTCCTTGACAGGGTCTAGAACCACAAATCTCTGGGTTACCCGTGAAGAATTTTCTATACTGGGTTAATTGATATACTAAGACTCATATGAATAAAAGGCAGTGCCGTTCCATGGGCTGTCATCCAGGGCTGCAAACGAAGAAGGAAATGAGCCTCACACTCCTGCTTTTGCACATTTTCTCTTGTGGAAGCCAGGGTGGGGCCCTCTTTTCCTTAATGTTTTGTGAGAGTTGTTTGAGCACCTTTGTTACACACACACACACACACACACACACACACACAAACACACAATCTATGACCTTCTGTGTGCCTTCTTCCCCTTATCGTATCTTTTCAGGTTCATCCACACACCAGCATCAGTGGGTCTCAGTCCTCCATTCCTCTTTATGGCTGAGTAAGGTTTGATTATATGTATCTATTGTAACTAATTTGTCTCGATGGTCATTCAGGTTGTTTCCACTTGGGGGATCTTGTGAATTTTGCTATTGTGTATATAAATATTTGAGCACTTGTTCTCAATTATCTTGGACATATATTTAGTCAGGGGCTTTATATTCTACTCTCTCAGTTGGTAACTATCTGTTTAACTGATATTTTCATTTATGTAGTCACTAGACAGTGTTAGACAGCTGCCAAACGCCACGTCCAGTGGAAAATACGTAAGTACTTTTTTCCCCCCCTTCTAGGTGCATATGGGAGGAGATACTAAGGATTTAGAGGAAGTGTTGAGAATGCAATAACAGAGAGCTAGGGAAGTTCTGAGACAAAGTGCAAGCTGAAGTTAGGGCAGAGGGGTGAGAAGAGCCTCAGTAAGGGAGCGCTATGATGGGTGGACTTCAGAAAGCGGGGATGGGAAACAGCAGTCAAACCATCCACTGAAACAGACTGGAGACTACAGGGGAAGAGCAAGGTCACAGAGTGGGCCGGAGGAGCTTGGCAAGGCTGCCATGGGGGTGGGGGAGGGCGAGATGGTGGAATGTGTGCTCCAAGTGCTCGGGCAGAGAACGACTTGAGAGGGACAGCATGAGGTGGGCACCAGCATGTGATGCTACAGCAGGCAAACAATTGTTACTTAAGAATTATTATTATTATTGCCTGGCTACTAGCATATGCCTTTGATTCCAGCCCCTCGGGAGGTAGAGGCAGAGGCAGGAAGACCTCTGAGTTTGGGGCCAGCATGGGTGATGTAGTGCATTTCAGGACAAAAAAAAAAAAAAAAAGGATTTTCTGTGTGATATATAGCTCAGTTGTAGAGTGCTTGCTTATTATACAGGAGGCTGTAGCTCAACCTAGTACCACGGAATCAAAACCAGGTTTATTATAAATTATAACTAGCTTATTTTTGTTTGTTTTTGAGGCAGGGTTTGATACCATACTGGCTGGCCTTAAACTCACTTTCTAGCCAAGGATGCCTTTGAGTCTTTCTGCTGTTGCTTCCCAAACAAATGCCACTCTGCCCAGTTGCTTAAAGGTTAGAGAAAGTGATGGAGCCAGATGTAGAGATGTGGTGGAGGCTGTGGTGGAGGCAAAGGTATAGGAGTTCAAGGTCATTCCTTGGTTTTGAAGTGAGTTTGAGGATTGCCTGAATAACGTGGGGTCCTGTTTCAAACAACAACATATCCAATCCCAAATTAAGAAAAGAAAAGAAGGGAGCTGGAGAGATGGCTCAGCGGTTAAGAGCACTGACTGCTCTTCCAGAGGTCCTGAGTTTAATTCCCAGCAACCACATGGTGGCTCACAACCATCTGTAATGAGATCTGATGCCTTCTTCTGGTGTGTCTGAAGATAGCTACAGTGCACTCACATAAATGAAATAAATAAATCTTAAAAAAACCCAAAAAACAAAAAAAGAAAAGAAAAGAAAGAAAAGAAAAAAGAAGCCGGGCAGTGGTGGCGCACGCCTTTAATCCCAGCACTTGGGAGGCAGAGGCAGGCGGATTTCTGAGTTCCAGACCAGCCTGGTCTACAGAGTCAGTTCCAGGACAGCCAGGGCTGGCTACACAGAGAAACCCTGTCTCGAAAAGAAAGAAAGAAAGAAAGAAAGAAAGAAAGAAAGAAAGAAAGAAAGAAAGAAAGAAAGAAAGGAAGGAAGGAAGAAAGAAAGAAAGAAGAAAGGAAGGAAGGAAGGAAGGAAGGAAGGAAGGAAGGAAGGAAGGAAGGAAGGAAGGAAGGAAGAAAGGAAGGAAGGAAAGGAAGGAAGGGGAAAGCAGGAAAAGAAAAGGAAGGAAGAAAAATAAAAGGAGAAAGAGAGAGGGAGGGAGGGAGGGAGAGAGAGAATTAATGTTTCGCGGGGGCGGGGGGAGACATCAAATAATCAGGTGACCTGGTGAGGAAACTTCCCTCAGTTAGAGGACTGCATTTTTTTAACGTGTCCATTTTTCAAAGGTAGTGTTATTAGATGGGTGGGGGCGGGGAGTGTAGCAGGACAGCAGAATAGGAAGTGCTGCTGTGGCGGGCAGCCAGCCTCTAGCCGAGTGTACCCCCACGCTGGGAAGTGGCGGCAAGTGGCGCCAAGAGAGAAAGGTTCAAGCAATAGACTGACGTGGGCAACTCTTCCAAGATCCTTGCTTGGGTCAGAGGGAACCTAAAGGCGAGTCATCCAAACAGATTGCTATCATCCAATCAGATCGGCGGATCGGGACACCGCCTTTGGTTGTCGTAGCAACGAGACGCACAAGCTTTCTAGGGCGCCCGTGGCGGTTTGGTTTGGGCCCAACTCATGTCGCGACAGAAGGTAGGACTCTCACCAATCCGATGATGTTGATTGTTCTTGATGAAAGGAAACCGCGGAGGGATTCAGAAGGGGAAGGTTGGGTGCAGTAATTAGGGGGAATTAAAAAAGAAAAAAGAAAAAGAAAAAGAAAAGAACACGCTGGACTTTCTTAGGACTGCAAGTCCCGACATGCCGTGCGCCACATACACACGCTCCGCGAGAGCGCTGTGCTGGAGGGAATTTACTGAGTCTAGATTTTAAATTGAACCCAGCGATTTCTGTGGCTCTCAGATACTTTCCTGACTTAGAGAAACCACTAGAGATTCTTTCATCCCCGGTTTGCATGCCCGTCATCCATCGGTCTGTTCGTCCATCCATTCATCCACCCATTCATCCACCCAAAAAGCTCCGTTAGTGACTTTTCCAAGCCCAGTACTATCTGAACCTCATGAGACTCGAACAGACAAACCCTGATTTTAAAACCAGGAAAAATGGGATCTAATGAAGAAAAATGAGTCTCCTTAGAATCCAGCATTCTGCTTCTTATTTCGTGTTTGGACATTTCAGAATGCCACCTCTGTTTCTTTTCCTCTCAGAACAAAAAGCGAATCTACCAGTAGAGTGCCGTGAATTTCCTCCCTTTACTGGGCTTCTTTATTCCGTCTAATGTCTGTCTTTCCTTCTAGACTCCAGGGTCGACTTGCTCCCTAATACTGAACCCCAGCGCCAAGCACAGAGCTTGCACACACTTATCACTATTGGGTGACTGACTGCTGTTGATCAAGTTAGAGAAACTAAGGCGCTGACTGACTCCTTTGTTTCAATGCCTTCATCAGCAAATCCTTCTCTTTTAACTTTGTGAATATATATTGAACTTATTCCCTCCACTTCCACTACCACTGTGCTAAATCATCATGACTCACTTCTTAATTGAAGTGACACTCTTTCAATACACAGGCTAGGAGACTATTACAATGTCATCAACGGAACCCAAACTAACATCTACTGCAGTAGCCCTTTTCGTTCGGCCTGCTTCCCTTTGACACTGAATGACTGAGGCAGCCCCATCTTGTTCTGACTGCATTTTGTGTTTGCTTAGACAGTTCTCAGCCCTCTAAGCCCATCCCCCACAGAGGTCATGTCTGTCTTGGCAACACATTGAGATTTTCATGGCTTTGACCATGTGTGTTAGCATGTTGTCTAGGCTCTGCCCCACAGTTACCTGGCAACAGCCAGGTATGCCTGACTCACTATAAAAGGGGCTGCTTGCACCCTCTGCTCTCTTGCTTTCTTGCTCTCTGTCCTCTTGCTCCTTCCTGCATCTCTCCATTTCCCTTCTCCCCTTTTTCCATGTGCTCATGGTCAGCTTCTACTCCTTTACACTCTCTCTCTCTCTCTCTCTTTCTCTGTCTCTAATACCCTCTCAGCTCCCCTCCCCATGCTCTCTATGCTACTCTATTCTATACTACACCATTGTGTGGCTGGCCCCTCAGGGGAAGGGATACCTCAGGATGGGCCTGCAGAGGCACTCCCCTCCCCCACACCTGACTGTACATCCACCAAACACATCCCTTCTCTTTCTTAATTTCTATAAAACACAACAGTAAGGGTCCATGATTCACTGAAGACACCCCAGGCTCAAACAGTATGTAAACACAAAGAGTGTTTTATTCTGCAGAAGTTCAGCATGCTGGGTCCCCATCACCAAGACAGAGAAACACCAAGTGAGCTCGAAGGCTCGATTTAAAGCACATTGGAATTCCAGGGTAGATGGGCTTTATCTTCCTCTATCTCTAGGCATTCCAGAACGTGAAGGCTGGAACCTGGGTTTTTTTTTTTGTTTTTTTTTTTTTTTTTTTTTTTTTTTTTTGTCTTGCTCAGGCTTGCCTGAACTTGCCCAATTATTAGGCTTAGTCTTCTTAACTGCCAGTTTGAAGTCTGTCGTGGAATCAGCCTAGCCCTCTCACATGGTCCAGTTGTATTAACCAAAATAAAGTAAAATAACTAGAAAAGATATAAGTCAAAAATAATTGGCATGTTTTGTCTAAAATAATTACTATGCTCTTCCAGAAATGTGTTTTAAGGTTACTTTGACATTCATCTAACTTTGGTAAATTATGGTCTTTGTGGATGTGGTGGTTTGAATGTGCTTGACCCAGGGAGTGGCACTAATAGGAGGAGTGGCCTTGTTGGAGGAAGTGTGTCACTGTGTGGGTGGAATTTGAGACCCTCCTCCTAGGCATGTGGGAGCCAACCTTCTCCTGTTTGACTTATAAAATGTAGAACTCTCAGTTCCCCCACAGTCATGACTGCCTGGATGCTGCCATGCTTCCTGCCTCGATGATAATGGACTGAACCTCTGAACCTGAAAGCCAGCCCTAATGAAATGTTGTTCTTTATAAGAGTTGCCTTTATCATGGTGTCTCTTCACAGCAGTGAAAACCCTAAGACAGAAGTGGGTACCAGGGACTGGGATATTACTGTGTTAGGCCTGACCATACTCTTGTTTGGAAGAATGTGGATTTCTGGATTTTGGATTTGGAAAGCAGTGAAATGCTTTATGTAGGGCTTAATGGGCCATCCTAGTAGGAATATGGTAGACTTTGTTGCCGAGGGTGATTTGAACTGTGGAAGCCTGGCTCTAGATGTTTCAGAGGAAAAGAATTTTAGTATGTGGCCAAGAGACTGCTCTTGTGCTATTTTGGTGAGTAATGTGGCTGCTTTTTGCCTGTGTCCGAAGAGTCTGCCTGAGGCTAAGGTTAAGTGAATCAAATTAATTACATTGACAACGGAGGTCTCAAAGCATACCAGTTCAGACTGCTGTGGTTTAGCCTCATGAAGAGTGTTTTTGACGAAGCAGAGCACGTTTAGAAAGAAAAAATAAAAAACGTGTGGTTCAAGTAATAAAAAGGCACCAGGAAGTGCAAGGGAGCTGAATCCTGTGTTCAAGGAGATAAACAGATTAAGAGAGTGGTGACCTCGGGGCAAGATCCCGCCCAGCTAAGCTTATTGTTTATATGTTTGCATTTGAACAAGGAATAGTTATATTATGTTAGGCATTATTGCCTGGTTATTGTTTTCATTTGGACTTTTTAATCTGGAATAAACTACAATCCAGATCTTGAGGCTTTTATCCAGGTCTTGAGGAATAGTGGCCATGAAAAGCTTTGGCCCAGGCATGGTGGTACACACATTTAGTTCTAGGAAGCAGAGTCAAACAGATCTCTGAGTTCAAGGCCAGCCTGGGACAGAGCAAGTTCTAGGTGAAGAAAAACTTAAGTACAGCCATGGTGGTACATGCCTTTGATCCCAGCATTCTGGAGACAGAACCATGCAGTTCTCTGAGTTCAGGGTCAATCTACAGAGCAAGTTCCGGGACAGCCAAGCTTAGGCAGTGAAGGAGTTGGAAAACAGAAAGCTCGTGATAATGAAATAGAACAAGGGAGCCATGTTCTACTTCCAGCAAGCAGCAGAACTCAGCAGCTTGGGCCATGTGGCTCTGGCTTTACAATTGATGCTGGTTAGCTGGAGCTAAGAAAATAGCAGTGATTAAGAAGACACCAGCATCACTGAGGTGAAATCTTCCGGCAGCACAAAGAAGCTGTGTTCCAGAGATAACCAAGGTTGTACCTGGTGCTGCAGCTGAACTTGGTAATGTGTAAGAGTCACCCAGGTGGTACTGATTTTGAAGGGATGAAGGGGTCATAGAGAGCAGCTGAGGCTTGGCACTGTGAGAGGTCATGGAAGGCCATTGGAGAAAGTGTAACCTCAGCTGTAGTTGATGGCACAGGACTGAAGAGGTCATGCAAAGGATTTGAGGCTTGGCACCATGAAGAGAGCCTATGAGAGGCTATTGGAGAAACCTAGTTCAGTGGGAGACCCCAGTGTATTGGAGATGCTAGTACCATGGGATGATCACCAAGAACAGCAGCTGCAGTGTAGTGGATCAATCTGAGCTTAGAGTGCTACAGAGGGCAGAGCTGGAGAAGTGATGCCAGCCCTTTGGAGGAGCCCAGAAGATCATGGGTGGATCCCAGACATTGAACCAAGAAGCTGTAACATTGAAGTTGCCTTGAAGACCCCAAGATGTTCAAGATGCCAGAGCCATGGGATATCTGCTGAGGCAAGCTGCTAATAGGGAGTGGAACCAGCCAAAGAGAATTGTGCGGCAGGCAACAAAGATGAAAGGAGTTGAAGATCCGAAGAGCGCTTTGACACCACTTGTGGAGATGCAGAGTTTGGAGTTTGCCCAGCTGGTTTTTGGTCTTGTTTGGTCCAATATTTACTATTACATTTTGGAATGGTAGTGTATATCCTGAATGATGTTTGAGGTATGTGATCTGCTTTTTGATTTTGACTTTATAGGGGATTACAGTGATTGAATGAATCTCAGAAAAATCTTTGAACCTTGGACTTTTAACATTGTTGAGACTGCTATAGACTATAGAGACTTTTGAAGTTGGACGAAATGTATTTTTTATTATGCTATGGGTAGGTATGGTCCCTAGAGACTCTTGTGTTTGAACAAGCCTATAGAGGCCAGGGAGTGGAATCTGATGGTTTGTATATTCTTGGCCCAGTGAGTGGCACTATTAGGAGGTGTGGACTTGTTGGAGTAGGTGTGTCACTATGAGTGTGGACTTTAATACTATAGTTCTAGCTCCCTGGATGTCTTCTTGTAGAGGCCTACAGACGAAGATATAGAACTCTCAGCTCCTCCTACACCATGCTTGCCTGGATGCTGCCATGCTCCCACCTTGGTGATAATGGACTGAACCTCTAAACCTGTAAGCCAGCCTCAATTAAATGTTGTCCTTATAGGAGTTGCTGTGGTCATGGTGTCTGTTCACAGCAGTAAAACCCTAAGACACCTGGGGAGATGGTTTAGTGGGTAGAGTGCTTTCTGTGAAAGAGTGAGGACTGCAGTTAGAATGCCCAGAACCAAGATAAAGCTGGGCATGGTAGCACCCTTCTGTAAGCCTAGTCCTCCTAGGAAGAGATAGTAAGTGTGGGCAGGGGAATCTCTGGAAACTTGAGTGCCAGCTTGCCTGGCATACAGACTAGGAAACCGCAAAAGAGACTCATCTCAAACAAGATGGAGGGCAAACACTGATAGTCAGGGCTGTCCAGTGACCTCCACATATGCAGCAAGGCCGTGTGCTCTTTGTCTCTGCCTCTGCCTCTGCCTCTGCCTCTGCCTCTGCCTCTGCCTCTGCCTCTGCCTCTGCCTCTGCCTCTGCCTCTGCCTCTGCCTCTGCCTCTGCCTCTGCCTCTGCCTCTCTCTTCCCCTCTCGCACAGTTTTTTGTGGTGTCAGGCAGAAATAAATGTAAAACATCTCCAAAGAACTAGAACCTGACGACCATGATAGGTGAATAACATAATAATTACCAGTGAAAGATGGTTTTCAGTGAATTTCATAGTATTTCCATAGTTATGTAAGAAAAGATGCCTGAAGTAAAAAATGTTTAAATAAAATACTTACTAGGGAACAGCAGACTCTTTACCCCTTTTGGTATAGGACAGTTATAAGAACCTATAGTAACATCATTGCTTAAAACAAATTTTTATAGTCGGGTAGTGGTGGCACACACCTTTAAACCCAGCACTTGGGAGGCAGAGGTAGGTGGATTTCTGAGTTTGAGGCCAGCCTGGTCTACAGAGTGAGTTCCAGGACAGCCAGGGCTACACAGAGAAACCCTATCTGGAAAAACCAAAAAAAAATTATTACTTAAAAAAAATAATTGTGTGCACAAGCTTCATGATATATGTGTGGAGGTCAGAGGACAAGTTTCAGGAGTCCATTTTCTCTGTCCGGCATGTGGGTCTCCAGGATTGAACTCAGATAGTCAGGGTTGGTTGCAAGCACCTTTACACACTGAGCCATCTCGCTGGCTTCAGCAACATCATCTTTAAAAGTTGAAACAGGAAATGTCCTTTAAGGTCAGGCACAAGTCCAGGATGTTTGCACTCAGTACTTTAAGTCAGCATCAGCACCGTATGAAGGTTTAGATACTGCAGCTGAGCAACACAGGTAAATAAAAGACATAGATAATAAGTTCTTTGCAGATGCAGTCTAGGCTAGATTAGACCAGATTAAAAATAAAGGCAGGTTTAGTAGATGCAACTCCTGGGCGGGTTTACCTGTTCCAAGGAATGTGGTTGCGGAAATTGTGCACCCAGGCTGAGAAACGGGTGTTTTATAGAACTTAGGCAAGGGGTTGTGTCGTGCCAGCCAGGAGCTGGGATTGTGCCCATGTATGATCAAAAGCTGAGCCCCTGGGTAGGCACTCTTGTGTGAGCTTCTGGAAATGTAGCTATGTAGAGAGGTGATGACATGTTAGCCCAGAGTGTAAGTGTGGGCGGGATTGATGGAAGGGGGCAGATGCTGTTTCTCAGTTTATGTGGGCAAGCAGGGGTTCCAGCCGAACGATAGATATCAAAAAGGAGGGAGAAAATGTGCCTTTGTTTATAGATAAGATGTATTTACATAGAGAATATGAGGGAATCCATAAGCTCCCGAATTGTTAGTTCAACAATGGTGCTGACCGCAGGTTACTACACACTAATCGGTTTTTGCTTCTGCTTGTATCTATTTCCAATGGAACAAGCTACCCTAAGTCTAGTGGCTTAGGAACCTTGTTACCTAACTGGCCTGGTGGGCAGAAGTATGAAATGAGGTGTTGAGCTGGCAGAAGCCATCTAGGAAAGGCTATGGCAAGCAAGTGAGTTTTCTGGAGCTGGATCACCATATTGCATGGCTGTGATGGGTGCAATCTGGAGAGGCACAGCCCAGAGACTTCATCCCAGGATTGCTTCTCGTTGCTGATGTGCCTTTTGGACATAATTACATAGTCCAATGATTCCTGGGCATCATTGGGCAAATTCCCTGCTGATCAACATGAAGATGAACTTTCATGAATTAATGCTGTCTGGATGAATTACTGACCTTATGAAATTCCTAATTTGATTCAAATAATTTTGGGGAAAAAGTTTAAGGAGATGGTTTTAGTTGTTTTGCCAGAGAGACGTAATAAAGTTAGAATCAAGAATAGAATGTGCTCCCTCCTCATAGAATGGTAAGTAAAGGCTGAACAATAAGGAATGCAATGAGCTTTCATAAATTACACTAAGAAGAGAAATAGGCTTGGGACAGATGTGTGATCAAGGAAAAACATTCATTCTAGATCAGGTCCAAGGATGAGGCCACAGATGTGCACTATGATAAAGCAAGGTCATGTAAAACTTGCTTTGAACACTTTATAGAATTCATTATAGAATGAAACACTGCTCCTGTATCTCCCCTTTTTTTTTTTTTTTTTTTTTGGTTTTTTGAGACAGGGTTTCTCTGTGTAGCCCTGGCTGTCCTGGAACTCACTCTGTAGACCAGGCTGGCCTCGAACTCAGAAATCTGACTGCCTCTGTCTCCCGGGTGCTGGGATTAAAGGCATGCGCCACAGCCCGGCTTGTAACTCCCTTTTTTGTGTAACATTTTATCTATGAGGTAACTTCATATGAAACTTTTGTCTAAGAAGGTATAAGAAGGCCGGGTGTGGTGGCGCACGCCTTTAATCCCAGCACTCCGGAGGCAGAGGCAGGTGGATTTCTGAGTTCGAGGCCAGCCTGGTCTACAGAGTGAGTTCCAGGACACCCAGAGTTATACAGAGAAACCCTGTCTCGGAAAACCAAAAAAAAAAAAAAAAAAGGTATAAGAAGGCCAGAGAGGATAAATAAAGTGTGGCATTTGGGGCTCAGCCCCATTTACCAAATCTATATACTTACAAGTTTGTCTATATGTGCATATATATATACATACATATGTAGGTATATGCATATGTACGTAAGTATGCATGAACATTCTTGGAATTGTTGAGACTGGTGATCAAGCTCGGCCAAAGTATGTGAGTATGTGGGTGTGTGCATCTATGTGTTTGTGTGTTTCTGTGTGTACATGTGACTTTTTCTCTATCTTTTTCTTTCTCACTGGCTGAAGAGTTAACGAACTCAGAGTCAGGGAGGGGCCATTGAGCCAGAGAAAAAATAAGCCTTTTTTTTCTTAATCCCCTGCTGCTATCAGGGAAAGTCAGATTACTAGAAGCTAGTGACTGAAAGCACTGAATAGCAAAGAGTTAAAGACAGAATTGCCAAAAGTAAAGAAGCTTTGGCCCTGACCACTGACTCCATAGCCTTTGCTGCCTTCCTCTGTGAACTGTGTGCTGAGATAAGCCCCTGGCATTGTGTAGAGACACTCTGTAGAGCTATATTCCCAGGAGGGGCTATTTTCATGGCTCTTCTGGTATCTAATGGCATGTCCGCCCTCAATGGCTTCTGTGGGGCCATGGACTGTGAGCCTTGTCCTTGGCCAGTCAATGAATGTAAGACTCAGACAGTTAAGCTGTGAACAGATCTCCACCCATAGAAACAGATGATAATAAATGCATACTTTCCAAGAGACTACATCTATGGTACTGTGTTAAAGGGCAACAGAAAAGCCCATCCACCCAGAAGATGTCACCCTGAACAGGGACTGTTTGCTCCTTATTCATGCATGCCTCAGGAATTGATCCTACCAGGAGGAAAGGAGGGGGCAGTCTCCTTGGAACTTGATTGAGTGTGGTGGTTTGAGTAGCTCACTCACTGAAAATGTTGAGCAGGGAAGGTACATGAGTGTGCAAAAACAGTTACATCATTTTTCTTTTTTCCCTACAGAATCAAAATTCCAAGGGCCATGGAGTGTCGAAAGGAAAAGAGAGGTGTGTGACCTCACTCACTCCATACAACCAGGACTGCCCCCCGTCCCTCCTTATTTCCCTCCCCCACTTCCTTCTGTCTCCCTTTGTGACCCAGGCTAACCTTGAACTCACAATGGGATGCTCCAGGACACCTGGTCATCTCTCCATTATTTAGTTCAATAATTATGATCGTAACCTTAGTGACCTTATGAAACAGTTGTTGAACTGTTCTTGCAAGTCAGGCCTTGGGCCACCCCTCCCCACCCTTTGTACTACATGATCAAGTCCTTACCGTCACCCTTGAGGTAGATCCTGCTAATGTGTCTGCTGTTCAGATGAAGAAAACTAGAAACTCAGAGAAGCCAAGTGCCTTAGCACAACTGACTCCATCATGTTGGAAATGCCACTCAGGCTGTAAAACTCAGCACACAGACATTACCACCTGCCAAAAATGAAAACAAAGACCTAATCCATCGAAGTCCACAGTTCTGGGAAAATCTCTAACCTTCTAACCTTGCTTTTTGGCTTCTGTAGTTCTGCTTCTGGCTAACATCCCTGTTAACTGAAGTGTGTCAATCCAGAACATGGTTTCTGTGCATAAAAGCTCACCCTGAGAAAGGTTCAGTGCTACATGGGGATCCTGAACACCCAGTGTTGTCAGCAGCTGGGTAGTAAAGAATTTCTATTGTCTTAAGCCCATGTCAGAGCATTTTTCTCTAGCGAGTACCCCACAACACCATCAGCACCTATGGTAATTATCAGAGCACCCCACCTTCATGTGAACTTGTTATGTTTTGCTTAACATCTCCCCCAATCTGCTGTCTTTTTTGTTCAGGATTAGGGACTCCTTTGGAATGTTCTACTTGGTTTCTGTCACTTTTTAGCCAAACCTTCTTATTCTATTTTTTTAAAGTTACTTTAGAACAGTGAATCTCAAGACCAACCTCACTTACTTGAGACCCTGTTTCAAGAAAACAGTTTTGTCTCGTTTTAAAGACAGGTTATCTCTATGTAGCCCTGGCTGGCCTAGAACTCACTATATAGACCAGGCTAGCTTCAAACTCAGAGATCCCCCAGCCTCTGTCTCTCAAGTGCTAGAATCAAAGGCATGGACCACCATGCATACCTAAAATCTGTTTTTTTAGTTCAATCTGTTGTTCTGCTAAAGGATTAGAAGAGAATCTTTTTTTTTTTTTTTTAAGATTTTATTTATTTATTATATGTAAGTACACTGTAGCTGTCTTCAGACACTCCAGAAGAGGGCGCCAGATCTCGTTGCGGATGGTTGTGAGCCACCATGTGGTTGCTGGGATTTGAACTCTGGACCTTCGGAAGAGCAGTCGGGTGCTCTTACCCACTGAGCCATCTCACCAGCCCCCAGAAGAGAATCTATCTCATAAAGATTTGTAATTAGAAAAGGGAAGACCATGTCTCCTGAAAGAGAGCTGGAGACTCCCAGGAACACTCATGACCTGTGACCCTAGGGGATCAAAGTATGCATCTGTTATGGTTTGTCTATCTATCCATCTGCCCCCACTCCCCAAAGCTGGAAGTTTAACCCCTAAAGTCTAGTGTTGATATTAATTTGGTTATGTAGAGGTTGAATAGCTGAAATGCCTTTTCAGCTTTAGTTGATATGATCATGTGATTTTTCTCAAGTCTGTTACTGTGATAAATTACATCAATTAAGATTTCTAACACTGAGCCAGCTTTGCCTACTGGAAATAAGCCACTTGGTTATGAGGTATAATTACTTTTTGTATCATTGAATTTTCTTTGCTAGAGTATGTTTACAAACGTGTGTGCGCCTGTATATGTGGTGATGGAGATATGCCCAGGGTCTCACATGTGCTAAGCAAGTGCTGTGCTGCTGGCCACACCCCAGCCCCTCGCCTGTAGCTTTGTTTTTACCTTAACTATATTTCACTATCAGAGTACACTAGATTACAGATGAGTCTGGAAGCTCTCTCTCCTCTTCCTTTTTTTTTTTTTTTTCTGGGAGAGAGTGTGTTATAAAACAGATATGGCTTCCTCAACATCCCAGGTAATTAAATCTCCAGTGGAGCCCTGTGGGTCCAGGTATATCTTTTGAGGGTATTTTCACACAATAGACTTGATTTCTCTAGGAATACAGCTACTCACCTGTGCATCACATCAAGAGAGCTGTGATAGTCTGGGCTTTTCAAGAACTGTGTCCTCTCAGCTGTCATGTTTGAGTTTCTGAGATGCTAGCGAGCTCTTACTGTGGTCTTGGTGTCTTCAAGATCTACAGTAGCACCCCATTTTATCCCACCTGTGGTAACAGTGTCTTCTCTGTGTCGGTATTGCTGATAGATTTGTCAATTTGACTGGTCTTTCAAGAACTTCCGTTTTATTGATTTCGTCAATTGTTTTCAGTGGTATTGGTTGACAATTGCCTGCCTTAAACATCAGCCAAGATTGGAATATAGAATATAGTAGCATATATCCCCACGCCTACATATAGGAAAGTTCAGGCTCCCCTGACCCTTGGCTTCCTATGATAGGGAACACCTTACTGCCTGAGGGAGAAGGAGCCCTCAGCCTGTATTCCTCCTCGTCTGCACCATCCAGTGACAGACCCAGTGTTGGGGGACATTGATGTAACCTCATGAGCAGTGAGGGCATGCCACTTGACCTCTGCCAGCACCTGTGGAAGTACACAACAGGTGTTCATTTGGGGTGTCATCAGAGCAGAGCCATTACTATGTATTCTGTTGTGGAAGGCTGTTCTGTCTTGGGCTTCCCTAGGCTGGAGAAAGCAGGCTGCTTTTGAAAGTTGTTTAGGGTCCATGCCCAGTAGCATCTTGGGATGTCCATTGGCTGGCTTTTTTATTTCCATGCCTAGGATGAAAAGAGGCAGGAAGAGCGCCAGGGATGTCACAGTTGCTATCTCTTGGGTCTGGGTCTCTAGCTAGCTTCCTTGTGTACATTCAGTCTTCTCACATTTTTTTTTAAGATTTATTTATTTATTATATACAAGTACACTGCAGCTGTCTTCAGACACACCAGAAGAGGGCATCAGATCTTATTAAGGATGGTTGTAAGCCACCATGTGGTTGCTGGGATTTGAACTGTGGACCTTCAGAAGAGCAGTCAGTGCTCTTAACTGCTGAGCCATCTCTCCAGCCCCCAGTCTTCTCACATTTGTTTTATACATACTGTTTTGGGTTTCCAGTTGCATTAGTAGGAGGAATAGGGAAAAGTGCATCTGTTTGGTTTCCCAAGCTGCATGCCAGGGAAGGGGATCTGCAAACACTTGCCATGTGATCTAAGAACGTAGTCACAGCACACATGAGGTGGCCAGGCCTTGCCTAGCACATAGTACGGACTGGAGAAATGTTAGCTTGATCATCTTATTTTAGGCTGGCCTCAAACTATGTAGCCAAAGATGACCTTCAACTGACCCTTTTGCCTTCCACGTACTAGGATCACAAGTGTGAACCACTATGCCTGGCTTACTATTTTTATTATTTATTGTATGTGCATGGGTGTTTTGTCTACATGCAAGTCTGGGCACCCTTTGCATGCCTGGTACCCACAGAGGCTAGAAGAGGGCACTAGAATCCCCTGGAACAGGAGTTAAAGATGATTGTAAGCTGCCATGTGGGTGCTGGGAGTCAAACCTCGGTCCTCTAGAAGAGCAGCCAGTGCTCTTAATCACTGAGCCATCTCTTCAGCCATATTTATTATTGTTGTTGTTGCTTTGAGACAAAGTCACTTTGTGGTCTAGGCTGATATCCACGTGGCCTTGAATCATGGCATTCCTCCTGCCTCAGCCTCCTGGATTACAGGCCTGAAGTATGTGCCTAGCTTGCTATGTTTCATTGCCCCACAGATGCCAAGAGTCTCAGTTTGGCTACTCTGAGTATTGGCAGGCGGTGGTACCAAGCTCTGAGAATCAGCACTTCTGGCTGTGGCATCTGTACATGGAGCCTGGTTTTTCTTTCTCTGTTTTGTTCCGATCCTTGAAGACATCCTAGGGAAGTCACTGAGCATAGCTTCTGGTGCCCTATTTTGCAGAGAGCAGAGAACGCTAATCCGCTTCAAGACCACACTCATGAACACACTCATGGATGTTCTGCGCCACAGGCCTGGATGGGTGGAAGTCAAAGAGTAAGATGCCCCTCCCCTCCCCCTCCCCGCCCCCTCTCCTCCCTCCTCTCAGCCCCTCCTCTCCCTTCGTTCCTCCCTTCTTCTCTTTGTCTCTCAGGTCTTGGTCTCTTTTTGTTTTTCCCTCAGTTCCTCTTGCTAGCTGCTGGAATTTGCCCTAAGGAGATGAGAGGGTTTTTTTGGGGGGTGGGGTGGGGTGCGGGTTTCACACCACTGCATGTTGCATGCATTGCTGACATCATCACTACTGCATTTATGCCCTCCAAGCATCCAGCCTGATGTGATGCCTTTCCAGGTGCTAGTCAATTGCTTGAGACCCTATGGTGTGTGTGATGGTTTTATCAATTGTCAACTATACTATAGATTCTGCAGGGACAAGTCACCAGTATGTTTGTGAGGGATACCTATAGATTAGGTTACTCAAGGTAGGAAGACCCATCTTCACAGTAGGCGGTGCCAGGCCATGGGCTGGAGTGGGGAGTGTCCCAGGTTGAATTTAAAGGGAAGAAGAGCTGGGCACCAGTATCCAGTTCTTCCGGCTTCCTGACTGTGGAGGCAATTGACCAACTACCAACTGCTCCTGCCACTCTGATAGGCTGCATCTGTAAGTCATCCAACTGTAAGTCAGAAAACATCCTTCCTTCCTTCCTTCCTTCCTTCCTTCCTTCCTTCCTTCCTCCCTCCCTCCCTCCCTCCCTACCTTCCTCCCTCCCTTCTTTCCTTTCTTCCTCCCTCCCTTCCTTCCTTTCTTCCTCCCTTCCTTCCTTCCTTCCTTCCTTCCTTCCTTCCTTCCTTCCTTCCTTCCTCCCTCCCTCCCTCCCTCTCTCGATCCCTCCCTCCCTTCCTCCCTCCCTCCCTCCCTCCATCCCTCCCTCCCTCCCTTCCTTCAGTTGCTTGTCCGATATTTTAGGTACAGCAAGGAGAAAACTAACACAGCATGCAAGTGTGCCTGTAGAATGCCATCCAGGTTTTGGGTGATTTCTGCCCTCTCATTGTCTCCTCGTTCTCAGCAGAACTGAGGACTGCTTCCCGCTGGCAGGAGTTCACCAGGGACCAGCCGGGCCAAGGACTGCTCTTCCCCTGCCACTAATTAGTCTGTGGCCTAATGAGTGACCTGACTGGCTTGGCCCAAATTTCCTTTGTGCTAGGCTCTGGGGACAGTGAGAGAGATGATAATATATTGGCACATGACATTAGGTACAATTACCGAGGGCTGAGGCTTGGATATATGTCACAGAAACCCACAGGGGGCTTTGACAGGTGGAAATTTCTGGATCTGAAAATCCAGAAATTGCAGAGTCCTCTACCCCAACCCCCTCACAATGTGGAGCCATCCCCTTCTGTCTCTCTATCCCACTTTCTCATGAGTGAAGCCTCATCCTTGTGACCTGAGGTGGAACTTCAGCATTACATTCAAATAGCGGTGGCAAGGGGAGGTGAAATACGTGAGTTTGCCCCTCACTGTGTCTTTGGTGGGACTTAGTCATTCGCCACATACCTCACTGCATGGAAATCTCAAAGAAAGTGCACCATATGTTCCCAGATAAATTCAGGAAATTCTAGCTGGGTGTGATGGTGCACGCCTTTAATTGAAGTGCTTGGGTGTCAGAGGCAGGCAGATCTCAGTGAGTTCAAGGTCAGCCTGGTCTCATAGCAACAGTCACAGTTACATGGTGAGGCTCTGCAAAGAGCATGGATTTGTGGTATAGGGACCTAATAGCCACCCATGCCAAGGTATCCAACAAGCAATTCATTGTGTCCTGGTCACTAGGCCACCTGAGCACCCTGAAGCACTTAACACCAACCATCTCTTAGCCACACCACAAATCTTCCACCTCAAATCTTCCAGGCAAGTGTCTTTATGATCCCCATCTCAGTAGTGGGAAACCAGGGTAGGGAGTAATAGACATGCCATCCTGAGAGTGCTCTGCATGGAAGCCATGGAGCAGGATGTGTGACCAGTGCCTGCAGTGCCTGCAGAACTGGCTCGTCCCCACCCACTCCTAGCAGCCTTTCCCCGAGCAGGGGAGGAAGCAAGCAAGCGCTCTGAACCCCAGAGCTTCAGTCCAGCAGGAAGATGGGCTGTAACTGAATCAGCCCACTGGAACGGGGCTGCATCCAGGTGGTCCTTCATTATTATTCAGTGCTAGTGAAGCTGATGGTGGCAGCTGCCCTGGTTTGCCTTGGTCATCTCATGATCATCCTGGGATCCTTCCCTAGAGCCGGAGCCCTAGGCCCTGGTGCAATGGAAGATGAGTCAGGGGACAAGCTAGAGAAGGGGTTGGAGGGGCTGGAGGGCAGTGCAGAGAAAAAAGATATAATTTCCCCTTGCTGTGTGTCCTTGGGTCCTTCCCTGCCTCTCCCAACCTGTTCTTCAGACTGGTAGCAGGGGATGCGAGGCTGACACTATGGGAGTCACACTCAATGCCTGATCCTCGACTGGCCGTCTCAAGAGTTGTCAAATCAGGACAAGCTTGCTACCTCTTTATTCCCCGTGAACCCAAAGCCTCATCCTTGAGGACTTGTATTTTCAAACAGAATTAGGTCTTGGCTGAGACCTTTCAGGTCAGAGTTTAGAACAGATATGGCCAAACATGTCCCTTTCTCTGCTTCCTGCCAAGAAAGCCGGTGTGACCAGCGGAGTTGCCTAGGGAGCAGGGAAGAGAATGGGAAGGTAGAAGAACTTCTGACCTGAACTTAGCCATTTAATATCTTCCTCCATAATTAAAGAGTGGCCTCATGGAATGAACATGAGTGAACCTGCAGACCTGATCCCAGATAGATCCCGGGTAGATCCTTGAGTAGATCCAGGATAGATCCTGGTCCACACTGCTCTGCGAGCCTTTGCTCTCTTGGGTCTTACTTAGCTCTTCATCTTCAGCTCTGCCACCTCAGTTTCCTCTATGGCTTCCTTCACATACTTGAACACAACCTTTCCAACCCCAGGGCCCCACCCTGCTCCAGCCCTCTCCCACTGACCCTGCCTGACCCTGCCACCCCCCTTCACCCTCTAGACCTCAGCTGAGGGTCACCCAAAGGGTCCTTCAGCTCCCCAACCTCATGACTGCTTTGCTCTGAAACACAGTTCACAGTACCTCTCTGTTTGTTGCCAATCCAGCTTACTGGAGTGTTGACAACATCTGGCCAGATATTTTGTCATCTTACTCCCACTGCCTCTCACTGGCATCCTGGAGACAGCCTTCATACATCCTCAGTCACTCAGTCAATTCACAAACCCCGGGCCATGCTGGGAGTGAAGCGCTGGTCACTGCCCATTCATATCCTTGCGTTTCTGAAACCCACTGCTATCTTATAGTGAACATCCCCCCAGGAGACAGTTCTAGAACAGCTGGTCTTCCCCGAGCCCGCCTGGGGCAGCCACAGCAGTGACATCTCCTCCTTTATCAATTCCTTTCTTATTGAAAAGTAATTTCATCTGCCAGAAGATAAACCCTTTTTCAAACAATACAGCTCTATCTGGGCTCTGTGAGTTTAAGGCCAACCTGTCTCAAAACAACAACAAGGAGAACCAATTCCACATCTTTTTGTTTTTTTCTCTCATAGCCCAGATTGTCTTCAGCCTCACTGTGTAGACCTGCCCACTGTTCTTTTTCGCAGCCCCCACCCTGGCCTTTAGTCTGGTCTACTCAACCTCATAGAAATGGTCTGGACAATGTGCCGTTCCTTTGTCTTCTCCCCTGCTTGCCTTTTCCTCCCTCTCGTTCCTCTTTCCCACTTTCCTTCCTTCTCCCCTCCCTTTCTCCTCCCTCCCTCCCCCCCCCTGCCTCCTTTCCTCTCTTTGTCCCTCCCTCTCTTCCTTCCCATGTTAGAGTCTTGCTAGTAGCCCTGTGTAAACCCGTTGTGGCAAGCTAGCCTGATATTCACTATGTAGCCCAGGCTAGCCTCAAACTTGTAGCAGTCCTCCTGAGTGCCGGCATTTATAAGTAAGAGCCACCTTGCCAAGTTTGTCTGGCCTCTACTTGTTCCAAAGATATAGCCATGTTGAGCCTGAATTCATCTATGCCTTGTCTCCCATTCCACTGCTGGAGGTGGAACCCAGCCTCATGCATTCTAGACAGCGCATGAGGTCATTAATGCCCCTCCCACTTTTTTGGCTGAGTAATATTCCATTTCATGGATGTACCACATTCTCCTTATCTATTCATTAGCAGATGGGCATCTGGACCATTGATATTCTAGGAGTGTTATAAATAAAGGCTGTGAACATCCGCGTACAAGTTTTGAGTAGATATGCTTTCATTTCTCCTGGGAGAAACACCTTGTGGAAACTTTGCATTTAAATTCTTGAGGAAGTGTTAGAATCCTCTGAAGTAGCTTCTCCATTTTGTTTCCAGCAGCAGCATATGTAATCCCAGTATTTCCACATCCCTGTCAACACTCATTATTATCCATTAAAAAGGAATTGACTTCCGGGTACATGTCAGCTGGGGTGTTGTCTTTGTTAGGGCTTTACTGCTGTGAACAAACACCATGACCAAGGTAACTCTTATAAAGGACAACATTTAATTGGGGCTGGCTTATAGGTTCAGTCCAGTATCATCAAGGTGGGGGAGCATGGCAGCATCCAGGCAGGTATGGTGAGGGAGGAGCTGAGAGTTCTGCATCTTCATCTGATTGTAGCCAGGAGAAGACTGGCTTCCCGGTAGCTAGGAGGAGGATCTCAAAGCCCAAACCCACAGAGACACACTTCCTCCAAAAAGGTCATACCTCCTAATAGTGCCACTCCCTGGGCCAAGCATAGACAAACCACCGTGGATGTCATTGTGATGTTTCTTATTTTGGTGATTAATGACAGCATATTTTCCTGTGCAGGTAGCTCATGTGTAAATCTTTACAGAAACGTCCATAAAACCCCTTGGCCTGTTTAAAAAGAAACTCAGGACACAATTTGAAAGTGGAAATTTTTTCTTTAATTTTTTTAAAACTAGCATCTAAAATAGTTCCCAAGCATACTTCAGCCACATACATACACACACACACACACACACACACACACACACACACACACACACACACACACACACTGGGCACTTGTCAGGTATCACTGCCCTGCATGTACCACTGTCCCGAATGCACACCGGCCACTTTGTCATTTCCTCATTCCTTGTCTCGATTCTCCATCTTGCTGGCCCTCCTCCCCTAAGCAGATCCCTTTCTGCTTTCTTGACCTTTGGAGACGGTGATTCCCGACAGCGCCACTGCATCCCACAGGCCATTATATCCTAGCCAGTGGGATTTATTTGGGATTGTCCAGGGATGTGGCTATTAAATTTTGAAAACAATCATTTGGAGCTTGGTGGAAGTACAGGGCCCTCATGCTCAGAGACATTCCCCACACAATGTCCTCTGCAAGGGATGGAGGGACTCCTCAAGCCCCACACTGCACCCCCGCAGGCCAAGCTCCCTCACATGCCTGGTCATCATCCAGAAGAAACCCCCATCCAGCCGCTGAGAGGAGCCGAGAAACCATCTACATCCTTAGTTTTAGCAAACTTCTAACACCCAGTGGACCTCGCTGGCCACTGTGCCCCTTGCTCTATAGGAATCTCAGAGCTTAGCCACCTGGACACTTAGCCAGCAGCTCCTGCAGGCAGGTCAGAATTTGCAGTCGCCACAGTGGAGTGGCTTGTCGGTGCGATGCTGGCGCAGCACCCGGGAAGCATCCATGAGAAGGTCAGTGTGTGTGAGCAGCCAGCTACCGTCACTTTTGCTCACACATTAAGAACTCATGTGTGCCATCTACCAGAGAAGGTTCTCATATCCTCTCCCTGTCCTTGTAGCCTGGAGGCCCTGGGCTGAAAGGGACAGCTGGGAAATCCAGTAGGCTTGGCGTTCTTCCTGACTTGGTCAAAGTCAGGCCTGGTTCATTCTTCACTCCAGGTAGCTACCTCCTCATCCCTGCCTCTCAAGGTGCTTCTCTCTCTTTTGTTTTTGTTTTTCGAGACAGGGTTTCCCTGTGTAGCCCTGGCTGTCTTGGAACTCACTCTGTAGACCAGGCTGGCCTTGAACTTAGAAATCCACCTGCCTCTGCCTCTCAAGTGCTAGGATTAAAGGCGTGCCCCACCACCGCCTGGCTCAAGGTGCTTCTCAAAGCTCACAATACTTGGCCACAATAGGAAAGAAAAGAGAAAAAGCAGGGATGGGGGTGGGGGGTAGGAGGGCGTGCGGGCAGGAAAAAGGGGGTATTCAGTCAGGTTTCCATTGCTTTGGCAAAATGTCTTCTAAGATAAATTAATTTAAAAACAGGAAAGAATTCCAGGAGCAGTGACACACACCTTTGATCCCAGCACTGGGTGGGGTGAAGGCAAGTGGGTCTCTGTGAGTTCAAGGCCAGCCAGAGCTATATAGTGAGACCCTGTTTTGAAAAAAGCAAAAAACCAACCAAACAAAAACCCAAAGGCTTATTTGGTTGAGGAGGCCTGGCCCCATGTTCAGTTGGCTCTCCCCTCTTAGGCTGAAAGCATGATGGGACCTCATGGTAGGCAGGAGGCAAGGCCAGAAGCCAAAGCCAGACTAATATCCCGCCCTTAATGAACTAACATCCTTCTTCCAGGCCCCTTCTTTAAAGGCTCTGCTATCTCCCAGGATTGCCACAGGCTGGTGACTAAGCTATCAACACCTCAGCTTTAGGGGGACAATGAAAATCCAAATTAAAGTAGCAAGGCAGGGGCAGAGAGGGTGGATTCTCTGTTCTACCCTACAATGCATCCTGCAGAGGCAGCAGTGAGTACCCACGGAGGAGCTGCCGGGATGTTTAAGCAGGGAGCACCCTGCACCTTAGGAAGTAGTTGAGACTGGAGCAGGGGTGATCAGTCTGTTGAGAAGGCACTCTGGGCTCTGGTGCAGCGCTGTGGTGCTCAGGTCTGACCCTTGTCTCCCTCACCACAGTGAAGGCGAATGGGATTTCTATTGGTGTGACGTCAGCTGGCTGCGGGAGAACTTTGACCACACCTACATGGATGAGCACGTGCGCATCAGCCACTTCCGGAACCACTACGAGGTGAGCCTCCAGGCCTGTGACGTGAGGATGGCTTTGAGCCATTGGCTATCTGTTGGAGTCCTTTGGACTGTTCCTGCTACTCTGAGAGTGTGAGAGTGAAGACTGGTACCAAGAGGTGGGCAGGAGGGCCAGCAAATGGCACAGCAGATAAAGGCTTTTGTGTCCAGGCCTGAGGATCCGAGTGTGATCCCCAAGACCCAGACAGACTCCCAGAGGTTGCCCTCTGACCTTCAATATTAGTGGGCTTTATCGATTAAATACCCACAATACTGGAAAAGGGAGCTAGACTTATCAGTAAGTGTTGGAGCTCTCTAGAGAGAGGGGCGCCCAGAGATGGGTATTGCTGACTCTAAGGGGGTCTGAGGCTATTCTAGGGTTCAGGTATTCCCATCTTGGTAATTCTCCCTACTCTTCCATTAGTCTTTTGTTTGCTTGTTTTTTTTTTTTTTTTTTTTTTTTTTTGGTTTTTCGAGACAGGGTTTCTCTGTGTAGCCCTGGCTGTCCTGGCACTCACTTTGTAGACCAGGCTGGCCTCGAACTCAGAAATCCGCCTGCCTCTGCCTCCCGAGTGCTGGGATTAAAGGCGTGCGCCCGGCTGCTTGTTTTGTTTTTTGAGACAGAGTCTGTCTATGGAGTCCTGGCTGTCCTAGAATTCCCTTATGTAGACTAGGCTGCCCTCAAACTCACAGAGATTCACGTGCCTCTGGGATTAAAGGTATGGGCCACTATGCCTAGATCTTCTATTGGCTTTAAGGTGTCCATGTGTCCCTTCTGTTGTGGGGATTGGATTGTCATTTATGTCCACAAACACAGAACTGGTTGAAATAGGACCCTTGGCTTGGCTCGTGAGTAGGGAAGTGACTACGAATAGGGCTTTGCTGGTTGACCAGGGTCAGAGTGGGCCAACACTCTTTTCCCTCTGTGGTGTGTGTGTGTGTGGGGGGGGGGGTCGACTCACTGCTGAGGACAAAAGCTCAGAAAGGGAATCATCGTGTCCTCAGTCATCGTGTCCCCTTTCTTTTATTTTAGCCCCTTCCCCACATAAATAAATGTAATGAAATATTTTTTTCTAAATAAAAGTGGGCAAGGCAGGGCACGGAGGGTCACCGTCTGCCCTCCCCTGCTGCCTAGCTTACCAGGAAAAACTACATGGTAAAGAACCTGAAGCGCTTCCGGAAGCACCTGGAGCGTGAGTCAGGAAAGACGGAGGCAGCCAAGTGTGACTTCTTCCCCAAAACCTTTGAGATGCCCTGTGAGTACCATCTGTTTGTGGAGGAGTTTCGCAAGAACCCCGGGATCACCTGGATCATGAAGCCTGTGAGTGCCCCTGCAGGGAGAGTCAGGGCTGAGGTCTGGGGTCCCAGGAAGGCCCAGTATCAAAACTGAACCCCTCGTGTCCCTTGGAGGCTTCGTGAAAAAGAAGCAGTTCTGTGTCGGAACTATGCCATACATGTCCTGCTTGAGCTCCTGGGCGGAGCCTGGTGTGGGGGCGTTCCCCACAACCCTCCCCGCCCCCGCAGCCCCCCACCCACCCACCCCCAGGCTCCTGCTCCCACAGAGAACCCTGGGACACTTCAGGAAACACTCTCACAGGCCCCTCCGGGGTCTGCAGCTGGACACCTGGGGAGTCCTCTTGCAGGTTCTCCTGCAGAGTTCCAAGCTGCACGGAATTTGGGAACTACTGCTTTCCAACCTTTTATTTTTAAAGAAATATTTTAGTGATCTGATGTGTATGTGTGCTTTGCCTGCATGTGTGTCTGTGTACCACTTGTGTGCATTGCCCATAGAGGCCAGAAGAAGGCATCGTATCCTCTGGAACTGGAGTTACAGACAGTTGTGAGCTGCCACGTGGGTGCTGGGAACTGAACTTGGGTCATCTGGAAGAGAAGCCAGTGCCCTTAACTGTGGAGCCATCTCTCCAGCTCCTGCCTTAGGAGATCCCCACATGAATTAGACCAGACTGCTCAGGCCCACCTGATCTGCCCAGTGACTCTGCCTTTGAACACACTCCTGGGTAAGGCGTGTGCATACTCAGGTTTGCTTATGTACTACACAGAGTCTCTCTATGTATTCCTGTCTTGTTGCTCTCTACATAGCTGCCTTGGAACTTACTATGTAGACCAGGCTGGCCTCAAACTCAGAGCAATCCATCTGCTTCTGCCTCCTGAGTGCTAGGATTAAAAGCATTGCACCCAGCTACACAGGTTTGTGAATCTGACCAGAGCTTCCTGGAGCATTGTGATGGGAAGATGTTTCCTGAACTCTTGGAAATAAGAGAAATGGCCCGCTGTTGAGCATCTAACTCCAAGCCTTTCATCTAACATGTGTATTTTATATCCAACATGTGCAGCGTCAGGGAAATCAAGTCCCATGACAGACCTGGGTCAGTACTGTCCCAGGTCACAGAACTCACTGGTGGCAGATAAAGAATTAGAATCCAGGCACTTAAGAGGCCGAGGCAGGAGAGATGTTACAAGTTTAAGGCCAGCCTAAGCTACACAGTGAATTTCAGAACAGTTTGGGCCATAGAGTGAGACTTTAGAGAGAGAGAGAAAGAGAGAATAAGAGAATAAGAGAATATAACAGGCACTTGTTCTCATTTTCTCGTTTCCCAGACAGCATGCCTCAGCTGTAGGATACACACACACACACACACACACACACACACCCCACTACCCACAGAGCCAAGGTTCCGCCTCTTAACCACAGCTGTCATGGTATTACCACTAACAAAGGCAGTGGGCAGGGAAAGGAAGAGACTTAATGTGCAATTGCTGGTTCCCAATTAGCAGACAGTGCCACTTGATGCAGCTGGGGCTGCCTGTAGCTCTCTGCTCAGCCTCTCCTCTCTGCTGCCACCAGATTGCCTCACCAGCCTATTCAGGACTCTGGGAAAGAACCAGGAGCCCAGGAGCCACCTTCCTGGGGGACATTGTGGACAGGGTAGAGAGTGTATTTCCCTCTGCACTGCCTTACCCAAGTCCATCCCCCTCCGGGCATCTGTGCTACGTAGCTACATCTTCATAAACCAATCCCAGGCCTCACTCCTCAGTTACCTGCAGAAGGCTGTGCCCTGTCACCCTACCCTCACCCTCTTCCTTAGACACAGAAAATATATGGGAGCTTTGGCAATGCCCCACCCCCATCCTGGTACTGGTCTGTAGACTCTCCTCAGGGCCCTAGGACCATCCATCTCTCAGCTTTTCTCTCTTAGGGATAAGAATAGGCCTTTGTCCACTGGGCACAGTGGCACACTCGGGAGGTAGAGGCAGGAGGATTGGGAATCCAAAGACACCCTTGGCTACAGAGTGATGACTTGAGTTTTATTGTTAGCACCCTGTGCCAACAACACTGAAGAGTTAGAGATGGGAGCGTCCCTAGGGCTGGCTGGCTGGCCAGTCCAGCCTGCACCGAGTCCCAGGTATGAATGAAAGCTCCTATCAAAAAGTAAAGCTGACGTGCTGGATGCAGCGACCTGCACCTTTGATCCCAGGCTGTGAGTTTGAAGCCAGCCTGGTCTGAATAGTTTTAGGCCAGCCAGTGCGACCGACACAGGGACCCTGTCTCAAATCGAATAAACAAGGCAAGCAGTTCCTGAGGATGACATCTGAGGTTGACCTCTGCCTTCTACACACATGTGCACATAACAGGCACAGGAACCACACCCAATACATGTAAATGCACACACAAATAACAATAAGGATCAACTAAACAAATAAATAGGCCTTTGGATCTGGCTATGGAAAGTCCAGTCTAAGGGCTGAGGATGTAGCTCAGTAGTAAAGCACTTGTCAGCCTGCCTGAGGTCCCAGGTTCAACCGTCAGTCCCACAAAACCTAAAACAAAACCAAACAGAATTTAAGTCCAGTCTACTGTAAAAGAAATCGCGCACATCCAACGTTTCTCCCATCTGCCCTTCCTCTCCAGCTCCCCTGCTGGGATGGAGGGGGGCTGGGTGGAGCCCAAACCCAGGAGCACTGCAGCTCTTTGAGTCTCTCTCAGAGTGCAAGGCATCAGGTGTGAGGGTCAGGACTGTGCCTTTCCATCAGTCTCTGTGTCCAGGAAGCTGCTCCAGACCCGAGGTTGTGGTGTCTTGGACAACCTTAGCTGCTCCCCACTCGAGGACATTTTGTTACTCTTTTGTGTCTGAATGGAGATGCTGAGACTGTCACTGAGACTGTCACTGCGTCCTGAGAGTTGACCTGCTTGGGAATAAGGACTGAGAGGGATCACACTCGTACAAAACCGAAGTTATAATGGCTTCCAATGTGGCCCTGCGGGTAGTATGCCAAGACCATGGGTTCAATCCCAGCACCAGACTCTACCTCAAGCTGGTGGCAGAACTCAGCAGCAGCATCTACACAGCTCTGGTTGTGCAGCCGTGAAAAGTTCAAGGGTGAGAAGCAGACATGGAGGCTCTCATCGGGGTTCTAGAAGGTCATAAAAATCAGTAAGTGTGCAGCAGAGTAGGATTGCCTGCAGAAAGCCCCAAGAAGCCATGGGTGAAGGTGTGAAGGGGAAGCCCAAGGTGTAATGGAGACTCCAGTGCATTGAAGATGCTGTGGCCGTAGCATGTCTGCCAGGGAAAGCCACAAGTGCAGAGTGGAACTGTTCCGAGGGGAAGGCTGTGCTGCAGATGGCAGAGCTGGGGGGACGGGGCTGTGCAAGATCCTATCAGCCCCACGTGCTGCCCTGGAGTGACAGGACTGGAATCCTCCCTGTTGTTTCAATCTCACTGTGGACTTTGCTTGCTATGCCCTATTCCTCCCTTTTGAAATGATAATATAATTTTTCTATGTCATTGTGTATTAGAGGGTATGTAACTTCTGTTTTTAGTGTACAAAGGCTCATAGTTAGTAAATTGCCTTGAATCTTGGAAGAGACCTTGGACTAAGGACTTTTGGTTGTTTTTTTTTGTTTGTTTGTTTGTTTTAGACAGGGTCTCACTATATAGACCAGGCTAGACTTAAAGCTCAAAGAGATCAGCCTGTCCCTGCCTACTGAGTACTGAGATTAGAGTCGTGTGCCACTGTGAGTGCCTCTGAATTTAGGACCTTTTGTTCTGTTTTGTTTTGTTTTGTTAAAACAGGGAGGGTCTGTCTCTATGTAGCTCTGTGTGTCCTGGAATTAACTATGTATATCAGGGTAGCCTTAAACTCACAGAGATTTGCCTGCCTCTGCCTCCCGTGGGCTGGAATTTATAAGTGTGAGCCACCATGCCTTGATTGGATTTATGATTTTTGAATAGAAATTTTAGGTGTTAGGTAGGGGGTTAAAGTCAGAATGTGTGCATTCCACGTTGGGACGGCCATGACTCTGTGAGGCCGGGGGCAGAATGTTGTGGTTTAAGGTGATGTGTTTATGTATCACGTTGGCAACACTGAGACTTGTGATAACACATTGTTAGCTTCATTGGATTAATAAACACCTACAAAATTAATGAGGTGTGTCCTTGGGGGTGTCTCAGAGGGCGCTTCCAGAGAGGGCTAGTTGAATAGAGAAGATCCATCATGGATGGAGATGGTAGCTTCCCATGGGCTGGGCTCACAGACTAAATAAAAGGAGAGACAGGAAGGATTCACTTTGCTCTGCTTCCTGCACTGCCCAGAAGTGAGCAAGCCACCTGCTGCCAGGCCTTCCGAGTCTGCACCTCGCCTGGTGCACCTTGCCTGGTGGACCACAGCTCAGAGGAGCAGGGAGGAAGAATGCTCTGTACCTACTGGGTGAGTGCCAGAGAAAAGATGCCTCAGGGGCCCCTGCTCAGTAGCCCAGATAACTAAAGGCCTGAACTGGCACAGGAAGCCAAAGTTGGTCTCAGAGGCCACAGAAGCCCAGCCAGACAGCAGATCTTAGTTCTCTACAGGCTTCGCTGGGAAACCTTAGACTTCTAAGTGACAGATGCAGCATAGACCGTGGGGATGGTCTGTAGCTCTGCCATCCAGTGCGCGCTTAGCAAAAGTGAGATCCTGGGTTTGATCCTCAGCAACACACACACACACACACACACACACACACCCCACATGCATTCACACATGTACCAATATACCTTTTGATGATTGTTTAACGGCAGTACCAATGGACTGTGGGCTGTGGAGAGAGTAGTGAGTCTGCTGACGATGTTTCTGTACAAGGCCAGGCAGGTGAACATCTTAGGCGGCAGAAACACCACAGGATATCAAAGATTCCCCCAGCCCCCTTGCTTCTGGGGGAGGGACATGAATTACCCATGGCAGGGTGCAGTAAAGGCAGATTGATTCCAGTATTAGCCGAAGCAAAACCTAATTAGGAAGGCAAATTGATTTCCAAAAAAAGCATCGGATGATATGTTCCAGGACTGGCCGAGATGGTTTTTTAATTGTCTGTCCTTCTGCATTATTCATGCAAATGTACGTCTTTGTAGCAAAGCCCAACTCACTTTCCTCCTCCAGCCCCATGGGGGTTGAATGGCTAGTCTTCTGGGCAGAGATGGGGGCCCATGGGGACATGGACCCTGAGCTGAGCTCTGCCTTTCCCCTACCCCCACCCCGCCACCAGGTTGCCCGATCTCAGGGGAAGGGCATATTTCTCTTCCGGAGACTGAAAGACATCATGGACTGGAGGAAGGTGAGGCCACCTTTTTCCCTCACAAGCCTCACCCTCCAGGAGGAGGCCATACCTTCCTTCCCCCAGAACTCATAGGGCTGTCTGTCAAGGTTGCCCACAAGAGTACCAGCTCTGGGTTCAAATCCTGACCTCACCCCACCCTTCTTAGTGCCTGCTGAGGATCTGATGTGCTGATGAACAGGACCCTCATTAACAGCTGTGCTCTTAGAGATATGATCAGGGCCTTGTGAACCCTGGAGGTGACAGTGGTGCTGGGTGTGGGGAGCAGGAGGACTCAACTCCCAGGGGAGACAAGCGAGTGCTTACCAAATATCTCTTGCCGCATGCACGTCCCAATGTATCTCTTGCACCTACCTGGCAGGGCACTTCGGGGAAGAAACCCACCGGAGTGGAGACGCAGCCTGCTCGTGCCAACATGAATCCCTCAGGCAGCCATGTGAGTAGAAGTAGTGAGAAGGGCCCAGGAAGGAGAGGCCTGGCTGCCCCAGTGGGCGCCATGGCTGGGCAGGAGCAGGCTCTGCCCTGAGGACTAGAAGCCCCTAGTCCAAGCACTGACCACTGTGAGGCTGTGAGTCCAGGGTGTCTGTGACTCTGGGCTTTGGTCTTGGCTCTTCATGAGGTCACTGAGATGGGGTCCAGGGGTAACAGGGAGGGCTGTGCCTGTGAGTGTTGCTGTCCCCTGAGCTGTTGGGTAGGAGGGGAAAGAGACAGCTGAGCTCTGATGTCCTCTAAGGCAGCCCTGCTAGAACTTCTACAGCCATGGCAGGAGCTCTTCCAGGCTAAGCGCTGGACTAACAAAGAGAATTGATCAACCTCCCTCCCTCCCTCTCTCCATTCCTCCCTCCCTTCTCTCTCTACCTTGCCCTGTGACAGCCACAGAACCCAGAGCCTTGCATATTGGAGGGCAAGTGAACTGCCACTAAACTCACCAGAGAGCTAAACTTTTGAAATTTCATTTCCTCTGAGACCTGAGAGGGTGTGGTTCAGCAGACTGCCAGTCCATCTGTGCAATACTCCCTCCCCCTTTATCTCCACCTCCTCTGCCAATGGATTGATTAAACTGTATAGAACACAGAATTTAGCATTTTAATCATTTGCATGCACGTGGCGGGGCATAGACTGAGCATCTTCCCCAGTTACTTTAGAGGCAGGACCTCTCAGGGAACCTGAAGCTCACCTCTTCAACTAGGCTGAGTGACCAGCGAGCCCTACGGATCCTATTATCTTTGCCTCCCTGGTGCTGGGATTACATGGCTGCTTTTCAGTGGGTGCTGGGGATATCTACACTGGGGTCCCCATGTGTGTGTGTCCAGCTGTACACTGACTGAGCCCCACCTTGACCATTTTTCAGTGTTCAGTTCTGAAGTACTAGGGGCATTCATATTGCGCACTTGTTAGGAAACCCCATGGCCAGAGTGTTTGCACCACCTCAAATCAAAACTACATATCCCATACTGACCTCCACAATCCTCCTGCTTTCTGCTGGTAGGCATTGGACTATGCAGGTGACTCCGGGTGGTGGGTCCTTTTGTTGTTGGCTTATCTCATGCAGCCACTGGCTTCAGGTTTTGTTCATGTCGCAGCATGTAGTATCCATGTGGATGCAAATGTCAATGTCCACATGTGGCCTTTTGAGGCAGCCCGGGTCTAAAGTATAATGTAGGCTCTGGTGTTGAACTACGTATGGCTCCACACCCCTGCTGAACCTCTGGCCAGCTGTGTGACTTCAGACAAGTCATCCCACCTCTCTGTGCTTCAGGTGCGCATGTGTAAATGGAAATTGCATTAGTTCCTACCTTAGAGACTCGATGTAAAAGGATCCAATCAGAGATCCCAGGGAGAGTGCCCGACCTGGCACCCAGGACACAGGGCACTCTTGGTGGTTACTATTTGGTGTTCTCACAACCAGGACACAAGGAGTTCTGATGATCAGAAAGATGACCTCCCGGTGGAGAACTACGTGGCTCAGCGTTACGTGGAAAACCCCTACTTAATAGGAGGTGAGATGGCTGTGTCATCCCCCACCCTCTGAACAGTGAGGCAACAGGGCAGTCAGCAAGGGCTTGACCTGTCATCAGGCCTGAAATGACACAGAAACAGAGACTTGTTCCGTATGCTCCTACCTGTAGCTGTGACTCTGCAATGACCCCAGCTTACTCTGCTCTTCCCACTCCCACTGGGTTCCAGAACATTCTCCTTGGAAAGCCAGTTCATGCACGCATGCTTTCATCCAGTGAAACATTTACAGAGAGCCTCCTTGGTGCCAACCACCATCCTGGGCTGCATTCTAAGAGCTTGTGTTCCATATGAGCAGACAGAAGCAAGCCACCGAAGGAGTCTTACTGCAGCCAAGCTAATGACACTTGCCTCTCTCATAATGCCCTCCTCGTCCTCTGGCAGTGACCTTTGTAGGGTCTCTTCTCTTTTTCCCTCCCCCATCGATTTGGTGTCCCCAGCCAAGTCTCTTGGGACTCTTCTAGCAACTCTGTGCCAGTGTGCCTCAGATTTGAAACTGTGCCCAAGGCTGGCCTGCCCTACATCTTCTCCACCTGAGCCATGGCCTCTCCTCTCCCAGGTTACTAAGCTAGGATCTGGGAAGTGTCTGGGTGTATCTGGTGCTTTCTGGCCACTGTCTTTTACTCTTTTTAAAAATTGTGTTTATTATTCTAATTATATGTAGGTGCCCATGTCTGTGCGTGAGTATGTGCAGGTGCCTGCGGGGGGCTAGAGGCATCTGCTCTCTTGGAGCTGCAGTTAGGTGTAAGCCACCTGATGGGTGTGCAGAGCACTGAACTCGGGCCCTGTGGGAGAGCAGAACACACTCGTAACCACGGAGCCGTCTCTCCAGCCCCACTTCTACTGATCGTCGCCAAGCTCAAATCATCTTAAAGCTGTCTGTCTGGCCACCTCTCTCTCCTCCGTTCCATTCCTAGCTGCTGTGGTCTCCCCACCTGGATGGCTGTAATGGCCTCACTGGTGTATCACTACCCCAGCCCCTTAGACGCCACACCAACCCAGCATTGAGGAGCATCGACTCTTGCCAGTGGCTTTTTATAGTTTGTAGAACAAATCCCAAAGACTGCTTGGAGACTTGGCCCTGTCTACAACACTGCCCTCGTCTGCACATGGCCTGGACCCTGCCACCTGCCTCGGTTTTCTTTCTTTCCCCTCCCCTGAGCTTACAACCTTTGCCCATCTGGGTCAAGGTCCAGCCAGAAGGCCTCACCCAGCCTGGGCTGGGCCTACACCTGTCTATGTATCTATCCATCAGTCTCTACCTCTCATAGGGCCTTCCTTGGCCACTAAGCCTCCAGCTTTGCCCCAACACTGCCCCACCCAACCATCTCCCTGTGCCCTGTGTAGCTATGCTTGGCACCTCAAACTGGCAGATCCCTGTCTGTCTGACCATCTCCTGATATGGTCTGAAACCTAGCCTACTGTCTGACAGCCAGTCAGTATCCTTTACACGAATCAATTCTTTCCCATAGGCCGCAAGTTTGACCTGCGCGTCTACGTGCTGGTGATGTCGGTGAGTCTCTCAGGCTGGGCCTCCTGTGAGCCTAGGGGCATGGAGGGACAAGGCTGTTGAGGGGCATGTCCCCAGTGTTACATCCTAGCTGCCCATGTCTGCAGCTGCATTCCTCCCATCTCTCATTCAGTCCTTCAGGAGACCATAGCAAACATGTAGTGAGCACCTACTGAGCACCAGGCCCCAGCCATTGTAACAACCCAGTGATGTCCTCTGTTATTAGCCACGTTTTACAGATGAGAATGGAAGCAGAGAGGTTAACCCAGAGTGCTTGGGAGGCTGAAGTAGGAGGATCTCGAGCTTAAGGCCAGCCTGGTCTCCATAGTGAGTTCTGTGCCCATTACGTAGGGAGATCCTGTCTCAAACAAGTAAAAGCAAAAACAGATGCAGAGAGGTTGAATGATTTGCCCAAGGTCACACAGCAGGTAAAGAGCTGAACTGGGATTCAAATCCAGCTGAACTCTAGAGGCTGCTGCAGCCTCTCACCCATTTATCATTCATTCATTCATTCATTCACTCATTCATTCACTCACTCACCATGTGTTCAGACCTTCCTGCTGTACACACCACTCCACACTGTCTCAGGCTCAGCCCATCCTTTAGGACCTTAGGTCCTGCTGGGGGTGTCATGTGTGGTAGTAGACCCATCGTTAGGGCAGGAAGGGATGGAGTCACAGGGTGGGAGTAGAGGGAATGAGGCCACTATTGAGAGCAGGCAGGGCCTCCAGGGTAGAGGTAAGGCAGGTGAGACAATCAGTGCCATGGAAACACTCTGAGCTTCGTTTTCCTTTTCTCTTCCCTCATCCCCCACAGTACATCCCTCTGCGGGCATGGCTGTACCGTGATGGCTTTGCCAGGTTCTCCAACACTCGATTCACACTGAATAGCATCGATGACCACTGTATCCTCCCAGTGGTACTCCTCCTGGTCCTCATTCCCCTCCTTTAGCCAGCTCCCCACCCTCACCCCCCATCCCCCTCCCCGAAAACTTCACCACCAGAAGGATACTTGCCAGGTCCCCTAGACAGGAGAGCCCAGCCCTTTCTCTCTGGGGGTTTCCAGGCTCTCAGGAAGTGGATCTGCTCAGGGTAGCACCCCTCAGATGTCCCTGAGTGATGGTGGCCTTCATGGGTACCCATTGTTGGGGTTTACCCACGGTCACAGGAGCAGACAGGTTGAGCTGTGCAGAACCCCTGCACCCTTCTCCCGCATCTTCCCAGGGCTCAGCTTCCTCGTTCACTCAAACACAGTTCCTTCTTCACCATCCGACTGGCAGAAGCCAAAGCTCAGATACCACACTGCCCTGGCAAAGCTGCAGGTGAAGGGTGGTGTGTGTGTGACTGGCAGGATTGTAAGGCAGTACAACCCCTGAAGGAGCTGAGGAATAGCTGTCAAGAGCCAGACACATATGAGCCAGCAAGCCCCTTTGGTGTGCATGCACACAACATGGGACGGAATAAGCTTAAAGACTGCCTATGGCGTGCCCATGATGGAGAGAGAGCAAAACCTAGGAAACAAGACAAGAGGAGCATTTGTACAGTGGAGTACTATGCAGTTGTTAGGTGGGATGCTGGAACCTGCTCTAGTGGAGTACTATATGGCTGTTAGGTGGGATGCTGGAGCCTGCTCTAGATACTGATGGAAAACAGTCTCTAAGAAAAAAATACAACAGCGAAAGGGATACTCCCATTCAGGCCAAACTATGTCTATGTTTTCTGTACTAATGCATAGACATCTCTGGAATGTTAGACAAGAAACTGAATCAGGGCTGGGAGTGTGGCTCAGTGGTAGAGCCCTTGCCTTATAAGCAAGGCCACAGATTTGATCCCAGCCCTGGGGGGGGAAAAAAAGGAAGGGAAGAAAAACTAGACATAGAAACTGTCTTAGGGAGGAAAAGTGAGTGGAAAGGAGATTATATACATATATACACACATACACATACATACACACGTGTGCGTGTTACATTTTTACTTTTGAGCCAGGTTAATATATGGTCTACAAAACATATACATTTTTTTTTGTAAATCAAAAAGAGTGGGTATGATAGAGTAAATACTTTACTGGGTATGTAAATAAAAAAGATTTGACACATGGCACAAGCCTGTAATCTTAACATGTTAGGGGTTGGAACAGGAGGATATGACTTTGGGGCCACTCAGGGCTTTAGTGTGAGACCCTGTGTTTAAAAAAAAAATTCAGGACTTTGCTAGTGGATTGCTTTCCCAGCATGCACAAAGCTCTGGTCTGCTCCTCCATCACCCCAAACAGACCTTGAAGGCACAAGCTTGCGATCCCAGCACTTGGAAGGTAGAGGCAGAAGGCTCAGTAGTTCAAGGCCATTCTCAGCTATAGAGTGAGTTGGGGCCAGCATCAATCTGGTTTTTCGAGACAAGGTTTCTCTGTGTAGCCCTGGCTGTCCTGGAACTCACTCTGTAGACCAGGCTGGCCTCGAACTCAGAAATCCGCCTGCCTCTGCCTCCCAAGTGCTGGGGTTAAAGGCGTGGACCACCACTGCCCAGTCAAATAGCCAAATAGGCAGTTTTTGTTTTGGATTTGAATGTTTAGGCCTGCTCTTCAAAGGAGAGGGAGGAACAATCCAGGCCTACTGGGAGGAGAAGCCAACTGGCAGGACTTCCTGCCGTGGGGTCGGGGGTCAGGGCAGCACTCTAAGCAGACATTCCAACCCGGCTTTGGGCCAGCCTCCTCTCTCTGTCACTCTTTCATCTTTCATTTTAAGGATGTGCCTGAAGTAACACACTTGCATTGCCTGCCCCTAAGACAGGGTGTGGGTCCTCCTACACACAAAATCATCACAAGCTATTTTCCTTGTTTCGCCCTACCAGTATGTTAATTCTATCCTGCAGTTCTAACAAGCATTTGCCACATGCATGCCATCAACTTTATTTAGTTTGTTTGTTCTGCTGCCTTTAATTTTAGTAAAGTTAAGTAACACACGCCAAAGACACAGAGAGCGCTGTCTGCCAGAGCGCCCCTTCAGTGGATGCCACTCCAGCCTGCTGGCCCAGCCCCGTGTATCCTGAGGACACACTGAACAAGCAGCGCCCTTCCAGGACCCCAGCCAGGCTCCACTCACTAAATATGTACACTAAGAGACTGCACCACGCTTGTAAATGGTTTTCAATTTCTTAAAATACACAGAAAAGACTACCGAGGCTCCCTACATGTCTGGGGTCTCCCCTGGCTGGGAGCGCCCCTGCTCCACTAGGCTGGCTGCCAGTCCTACTGATGCAGTCTCTCCTCCTCAGTGCTGGGACTGTGAGCACAAGCCACTGTGTCCAGAGCTGGTTGGTTGGTTGGTTGGTTGGTTGGTTGCCTTTTAAGATGGGGGTTCACCATGTAGCCCTGGATGGCCTAATACTCAACTTGTAGACCAGGCTGGCCCTGAACTCACAGAGAGTTACCAGCCTGAGTGCTGGAATTAAACATAAGTGCCATCCTGACTGGCCATTCCTAGAACTTTTTTCCCCTATGGCTTCTGGACATCAAACTCAGGGAGGCAAGCACTTCGTGACTGAGCTATTGCCCCACCCTAAACATATCAATCTTTAAATTGATATGTTTAAAAATATTTAAATAATATTTTTTTGGTCACAAACCAAGAAATGCAATGACCTTAACTTTGGTAGATGTAATATATAGTTCACATGCAACAATTCAAGCATATATACACGTATAGACACAAATAGGACACACTCACACCTGAGTGCTGGGGGCTGAGTTCTAAGACGGGAGCGGCATGGTGTTGACTCTCCGCTGAGCAGGTGGAGGTGCTGAGATGCAGAACACCCTGACAAGAAGGTGTCTAAAGGAGACAGGGGCCGTGTGGGAGACTGATATGCTAACAACCCCATTTCCACTCTTTTCCCCCCAAAGAGATAATACATTTTACATTTATTGCTAGATATGTTAAAATATACTGTCTCCCTAGGACTTATTTATCCTTTATTTTTGAGCTTATAACTATGCCGGTTTCCCCTTCCCTTCCCTCCCTCCGAATCCTCCCACAGAGCCCCGCCCCCTGCTCTTTCTCCAATTCATGACTGCTTTTTTCCGTTAATTGCTGTTACTGATTTCCACTCTTTAAAAGCTTGTTTTATTTAGGAAGCAATGTAAAAGGCCACTCATCAGTCATTAACTTATTAACTTTGAAAACAGAGAATCCAGAACTGGGGAGGAAAAAAACGCTCACTCTAACAAAAATAACAAAATGGCCTGAGGCAGTGTTCACCAGGTAAAGGTGTGGGGAACACCACACACACACTAATAATAATAATAACAATTATTTTATTTTTATAAGATTACTAGCACACAAAAGATTTTGATTTTTGATAAAAATCCACTGTATCTATTTCTTCAGTTGTTTGTGTCATAGCTAAGGGACTCCGCCCAACTGAAGTGACAATGATTTAAGGGACTCTGCCCAACTGAAGTGACAATGACTTACCCCTGAGTGCTCTTTTAAGAATTTTTAGTTTTGTCTCTTGCAAGAAAATTTTGCAATGTGTTCGAAGTTGATTTTGTCTGTAGTGTGAGGAAGGGGGTTGCTCTGTGCATCTCCTTAGGTGGTACAGGCAGTTTTGCACTTGGTTGCCCGGTGCTCCTGCCCTGTTGTGGGTAGGATGCCCATCTTTCTGTGATTTACCTTGGGATCTTTTTGGAAAGCATTTAGCACAAACAGAAGGGCCCTTTTCCTGTTCCGTGGTTGGCCATGTATTCTTTCTTCCAAAACAGAGAATTAAAAACAAACCTCACAGATAAACATGAGAAAGAAAGAAAGAAAGAAAGAAAGAAAGAAAGAAAGAAAGAAAGAAAGAAAGAAAGAAAGAAAGAAAGGAAAGGAAGAAGGAAAGAAAGAAAAAAGAACCTTTGAAGAAGTCTAAAGATGACAACTAGGAAATTCACATGAACAGGTTTCTCATCTTCCAGGAGGCTGGAACTGCCCTGCCCTGCTCCATGTGCCAAGGACAGGCAGAAATGTACTGCAGGGGAATTAGACTCAGGCAAGGGACCAGGCATCTCCCCCTCCCCAGCCCACAAATATTCTAATTAGGTCCTGGGATGTTGGGTCATCTCATGCGATTTGGGGATCCACAATGCATAGTCCTGGGGGAGAGGTGCCCAGGAAGGGGTTCTGAGTGGCTGTGCCTGTTCTTTCCGAGTCTCACCCACCCATGACATGGGGATTATCCAGGAGCAAATGAGATGGTGCTGGAGTATTTTGTGGGGTACCCAAACGGCACTCCATCTAGTCCCTCAAATAGCCTCGGGAAGCCATTGTGTGTGGTTGGGTGCTCCCAGCCAACAGGCTGGTATCTTAGGTTTCTATTGCTGTGATGAAACACCATGACCAAAGGCAAATTGGGGAGGAAAGGTCTTACTTGGTCTAAACTTCCACGCTGTGATCCATCACCAAATGAAGTCAGGACAGGAACCTGGAGGCAGGAGCTGATGCAGAGGCCATGGGAGGATGCTGCTTACTGGCTTGCTCTCCATGGCTTGCTCCGCCTGCTTTCTTACAGAACCCAGGACCACCAGCCCAGAGATGGAAGCACCCACAATGGGCTGGGCTCTCCTCCATTGATCACTAAGAAACTGCCCAACAGCTGGATGTTATGGAGGCATTTTCTCCATTGAGGTTCCCTTCTTGCAGATAACTCTTAGCTTTTCTCAAGCTGACATAAGACTAGCCAGAACACCTGGTAAACAGGCTCACCTGGATCCTTCAGGAATCCACAGCCCCTAAGATGCATCTAGAATTTGCACCCAGGCCCATCTCACTGCAAAGCCCATGTATGTGAACTTTGGCTGGTTTTTGTCTTGCTTTTGTCTTGCTTTTGTTTTGTTTTGTTTTGTTTTGTTTTGTTTTGTTTTTGCTTTCCTTGTCAACTCTCAAGCCAGGGTCTCAGTTCAGTCCTTGGGGCAGCAGGGGCTATGGCTGCCCCTCTCTGTCCACACTAGCCCTTAACCACCAACCTCTGCCAGATGTTCACCTCACCAATGTTGCTGTGCAGAAGACATCGCCCGACTACTACCTAAAAAAGGTGAGGAAACTGCGCACCTTCCCTCTCCTGGGCCAAGTGGGGAGGGACAAGCAGAGCGACATGGAACCCAAGATAGACCACAAGTTACCAGAGAGGGAAGGATCACCCTTTCCCATCTGCAGCGCTAAGGCAAGGCTACAGTGGGGAGCCACTTGGCATGAACCTCAATATTTGAATGTCAAATTAATGTACCTCCTAAACAAAATGTGATCTATCCTCATATCTTAGATGTCCCTTACTGGTCAACCAACCTATCAGCCAGTGTATTAAACAGATATTCTGCCTATCAATCATCAATCTAGCTATAAATCTCTATCTATCTATCTATCTATCTATCTATCTATCTATCTATCTATCTATCTATCTATCTATCTATCTACCTACCTATCTATCTATCATCTGTTTATCATATCTACCTACCATCAATCCATATGATAGCCTGAAAGTCAGTACAGCTATAGAATTCTCAGACTTCTCAGCGTTAAGGGCCATGCCAGGGGCGTGGATGAGTTCACACTCATCTCACATAATCCTAGGGACAGAAGCATACTGGTTGCTTTCTACCCTAAGAGGGCACCATTGAAGGCTACCAGGAGAAGCCGCCTGTATAGGCCATGGGCCAGAGACAGCCTGTCTTCTTAGCTATGTAACTATTCACTCCAGAGAGAGGGGCATACCCAAATTTCCTAACCCCAGGGCTCAGGTGGAGCCCTCCTGCCAGGCTGGAGGGACCGTATGCATGGGTTCATTCAAGAACCATCAGGTAGGCTCCAGTGAACTTGGCCCCTCTCCCAACCCAACTCCCTGGGCCTCAGGGTTGCAAGTGGATGCTCCAGCGCTTCAGGCAGTACCTGGCTTCCAAGCATGGTCCTAAGGCCGTGGAGACACTCTTCAGTGACATGGACAATATCTTCATCAAGAGCCTGCAGAGCGTGCAGAAGGTGATCATCAGTGATAAGCACTGCTTTGAGCTCTATGGCTATGACATCCTCATTGACCAGGATCTCAAGCCGTAAGTGGGCAGTGGCCCAGAGAGCCGGGGTGGGGTGGGGGTCATGATTGGCTACACACTCCAGTGTAGACCACCATGGTTTGAAACCCAGTTCTGCATGTCTGTATAAATTCAGACATGCTTCCTTTTCCTGTGCCTCAGTTTACCAGTGTGCAAATTGGGTTTGACTATGTCTTTAAGGAATTGTTAAGGATAAATGAGATCTAATTGGTGCAGGCCTCTTCCAAAGGGATCTCTACCAATTTTTAACTGAATCTATGTTGTAAGACCTTTCTTGAGGAGTCTTATTTCTATTCACAGATAGGCCATGATAAACCAGGGAAGGGGGGTGCAGGGTGTGTGTGTGAGAGAGTGAGCAAGAGACAGAGAGACAGAAAGAGACAGAGACAGAGAAACGGGGGGGGGGGGAGAGACACGGGAGAGGGGAGAGAGAGAAAGACAGAGAGAGAGAGAGTGCAATTCTACCCAAGTCTAACTGGGGGGGGGAACCAGTGGATTTAAGTGGGGTTACTTTGCTCTTGGGAGCATGGCTAAGTAGTTTCAAGAGAATGGGAACTCTCAGGCAGAAGGCGACAGAGAGATTTTCTGTCTCAGGGGGAGGCCATGGAACCCTTTGTCCCCCCCTCTGACTTGGAAACAGAGGTAGCTAGGGGACAGCATGGCACCCCTCCCATTGCTCTGGCTCCTATCTTTTTTTTTTTTTTTTTTTTTTGGATTTTTGAGACAGGGTTTCTCTGTATAGCCCTGGCTGTCCTGGAACTCACTTTGTAGACCAGGCTGACCTCGAACTCAGAAATCTGCCTGCTTCTGCCTCTCAAGTGCTGGGATTAAAGGTGTGCCTTTCCTGAGCCTCAGAGGAAGGGAGGGAGGGAGGGAGGGAGGGAGGGAGGGAGGGAGAGAGAGAGAGAGAGAGAGAGAGAGAGAGAGAGAGAGAGAGATCACATAATCAGCTCTCTCTTTTCCCCTCTCTTCACTCCCCTCCCCCACCCAGGCTGAGCAGCAGGCTGTAGTGCTGGTGTTATCCTTGTTATTCCTTAGCACCCAGGAGTCTCCCCAGTAACTGCAGTCATCTGCAGAAAGAGGCCTCCCAGTCCGGAGCCAACTCAGCAAAGATGGGGTGTATGAGCATCTAGATTTAGAAGGTGTTTTTATAGGGCTTTGTGTCCAGTTAGCAAAACAGCAACAATAGGCTTGTGCCTTTCCTGCCTGGCAGTATCAAACCCAGGTTCTCTCCTCGGAGCAGGTCTTGGATCCAATTGAAAAATAATTGTGGCCCATGGGGCCTCTGTTGTGCCAGTGGGCACACTTTATGTGGCATGCTGATGCCCCTAGTGTTTTGTCCCTACAGGGGAGCAAACTGGTAACAATTCCCTCCACCAGCCCGCACCACACCGTACCTTCAGCCCCACAAGTGCTACCTTTCAAGGAGGGAGCACCCAGGCCCAGTCTGGTTTCTCCACGCCCTGCAACCAGAGTGCAGTGTCCCCAGCAATAGGGTCTAATCGTCTAGTCCTGCCATGCAGCAATAGCAGTGTAGTAGCCTGGCCAAGCACGCAGGCAGGTAACCCACCCCAGCAGTACAATCTTACTCACTGATCTTACAGCGTCCCAGAGTTTAGTTTCTGCCCACGTGGGGTAACTTTCTCCCAGCTCTTTTGCTGCTGTCTTTTGCTCACAGACATGGGGTGCTGTAGGATTTTTCTGCATCATTCTGCTGGGTATCACCATCATCCAGCCGTAGCACTTAGAACTGTGCTGAGCCCTTGCATCTTGTGTAGGTTCATTTCCCAACCCCACTTGGGTGTGCTTGCACATCTTTTGGATGTTTTTCTAAGCTGTGAGATGCTTGGGCTTGCCCTGCATGGTGAAAGCTCTTGGCAGAAGGTAGACAGGATCCCTGACAGCCCTCGCCACGTTCTCCCGTGCCCTCCCCAGGTGGCTCCTAGAAGTCAATGCCTCTCCTTCCCTGACGGCCAGCAGCCAGGAGGACTATGAACTCAAGACCTGTCTGCTGGAGGATACCCTGCATGTGGTGGACATGGAGGCCAGGTAGGGTCCTGTCTGTGCCCTACACGGGGCAGATGGACGCCTGTCAAGGGAACAGGACCCGGAAGCTTGAGATTTAGAGTTCATAGATGGAGCAACTAAGATGTTCATAGGCCCAAGAGCTCAGTGTAGCTGGATGTACTCAAAGCTTCCTGAGTGGGACCCTGTACCGGTCACTTCCCTCTCTGAGGTTCTTTTTGGTTTCCTCGTCTGTAGAGTAGGGAGCATCATAACTCCCCTGGGGCTGTTGGAGAAACTCCGAGGTAATGTACTGTTGAGTGCCTGGCTCACAACATTCACTAAGAGGCTGCTTACCCCTAACACCAAATCCTGGGAAGCACACAGGGCCAGCTTCAGGAGTGGGTGAATCCCTGAGGGGGAGGGACAGATTTGAAAGCACACACTACCAATTGGACGCACATTACCAATGGGAGGAGTAGGAGGAAATGAATGTGGCCCCACTGCAGATCTGCCACTTGGTTTTGGTGGGACAGGTCTTCGAGCCTCACCGACTGCATGTTATCTCCCCGTCTGCATCCCCAGGCTCACAGGAAAGGAGAAGAGAGTCGGAGGCTTCGACCTCATGTGGAATGATGGCCCTGTCAGCCGAGAGGAGGGGCCTTCTGACCTATCAGGGATGGGGAACTTTGTGACCAACACTCACCTAGGTACGCTGAGCCAGACAGGAAGTGAGTGGGAGAGAAACATCATAGGAAGTGGAGGGGGGCTAGGGCCGCTTGGCAGAGCAGTGAGATCCAGCCTGCAAGCATACCAGCTGTGTGACTTGGGCGAGCACCTTGACCTCTCTGTTCTTCATCCATAACATAAAGATGAGTAGTGTCTTACAGGTGTCATGTCCAACCTGCAGCCTGGGGGACCGAATGCAGCTAAGGGTGGCAATGAATGTGGCCCAATCATATACTTACTTAAAACAGTTATGAGATTTTTTATTCAAGTGTGTGTGTGTGTGTGTGTGTGTGTGTGTGTGTAACTTTTTGCTCACTTCTCAAGTGTGAACTTTGTAGATGACAATGTCTGGTCACAACATCAAATGGTTGGACACTCCTGGTAGGATCCTGCCTGTTATAGTGAGAAATTTCTGAGTTTCTGGAGGGGGATTTCAAGACTGAGGTGGAGAACAAATTATCATGAGAAAAGTTAAAGGCTGTAGGACTCTGCAAGGTAGTATGTGAAATGTGAAAAAATTCCCCGATTATAGAAATTCACACTCATTGTAGAATATTTGAAAACTAAAGAAGGAAAATTTAAAACACATCCAGACACAACCATCATTAACAATCTGGTGTTTCCTTCCAGTTTTAAAAAATGCATATATTCATATTTTTGTAAATCTGGCACCAGACTGGCGTTTGGAGTCCCACTTTCCACGTGGCTTCCCTCCCTCCATTCAGGAATACAAAGGACCTCCCATGGGAAGCATGTGTTAGCCGGGTTGTTTATGCGCAATACCACAGCATGTGGCAGCTTCTGTGATTGCCCCTCAAATGAGGAAATTGTCTCCAAAGCTTACACAGACCACAGAAGGCTGTTGTAGAGATGGGCCAGCCTGAACCCTAACTCCTGAATTCTGGCCTTTAGTCTCCTGAGTGGTTATAGCACAGCTGCAGAGCATTTCGGCCCATGTGTGTGCCAGCATTTATCAAGCCGATTTCTTACCGTTGGGCATTTGGTGTGATCTCATTTTTTTACTTTTCTAAATAACCCTGTGGTGAGCCTCCTCTCCTATGGAATCCACGGAAGCTGGCTTTTCCTTCTGGCTCCCTGGAAGTAGAGTCACTGAGCAGCAGGCATAGGCTTACTAGAAAGAGGCCCAAGCCCCTTAGTGAATTCATTATTATTTTAATTCCATTGATTACTAAAGAGGCTTCAGTTTTTCATTTGCGTTTCCTCTTTTGTAAGCCGTCCCAGCTTTGGACTGATTTCTCTTTAATAGTAGATCACTTTTATGAAGGACTGTGAACCAGTTTTCATGGGAAATTTACTTTTTTGTCGGTTGATGGTGGGGTTTAGGCAGGTTTTTGTGTAGCCTAGGATCTCCTCTAACTCGCTGTGTAGTCAGAGTGGTCATGAATTTCTGATCCTCCTGTTTCTACTTCCTGAGCTAACATGCCAGGTTTTCCTGCTATTAGGACTTGAACCAGCACCTCCTGCCTGTTAGGCAGACACTTCACCAACTGAGCCACACATAGCCCAAGCCGGCCTTCCGTTCACTGTGGAGCTAAGACTGGGCTTGAAGTCCTTTCTAATCTTCGTGCCTCACCCTACAATGTGTTGGGATTGATGGCATGTGCCTCTCTTCCCTACCTGCCTGCCTGCCTTTTCCCCTCCCTTCCTTCCTTCTTTCCTCTCTCTCCCACCTATCTTTCTTTCTTTCTTTCTTTCTTTCTTTCTTTCTTTCTTTCTTTCTTTCTTTCTTTCTTTCTTTCTTTCCTTCCTTCCTTCCTTCCTTCCTTCCTTCCTTCCTTCCTTCCTTCCTTCCTTCCTTCCTTCTTTCTTTCTTTCTTTCTTTCTTTCTTTCTTTCTTTCTTTCTTTCTTTCTTTCTTCTTTTTGAGACAAAGCTTCACTGTGTATCTCCAGATGTCCTGAAACTATATAGCCTAGGTTGGCCTTAGACTCACAGAGATCCACCTGTTTCTGCCTCCACAGTACTGGGATTAAAGGTGTGTGCTACTATGCCCAGCTTGTACCAGGTTTTCTCTGGGTTGCCTATAGTTTTTTGTTTTTTGTTTTTTTTTCTACATTTGTAAAGACACAACATTAATGACTGAAGACATGGTCCCATCCTGGTCCATCAAATGTACAGTAAACATTTTCATAAGTTTCTCATTTGTTGTTTTTAATTTTGTTTTGTGGTTCCTTTTAAAACTTTTCTTGGGCCATAGGGTCTCACTGTGTAGCTCTGGATGGCCTAGAACTTACTATGTAGATCAGTCTGACTTTGAACTCACAGAGATCCACCTGCTTCTGCCTCCTGGGTGCTAAAATCCTGTTCTTTTATGATTTAGTATATTCTAAAGAGTTTTGTATGAGTTAGGACTAGGCTTGGCTGCACAAACAAACCCTAATACTTTAAGTAGAATGGGGCTGACCTAGCCAGTCTAAAGACCGCAGACTTGTAAACGCAGCCACTAGGGAGGATGCGGGAGAAATCTCACAAGTTCATGGTCTGTCTATACCACAGAGTGGGTTCAAGGCCAGTCTAACTTGGTCAAACCCTGTCTCAAAGAGGGGTTATCAAAAAGTTAGAGTGCTTGCCTGATATTCACAAGCCTGGGGGTGGCGTGGTGTGTCTCGGGCCACACGTGTTCAGTATGGTCTAGGGGACTGATACAATAGGATCGAGATGCTTAGGTGACTCTTCTCTCGTCTTTTTGCCACACTCAGCAGGTCTGCTGAATGCTCAGTTTGTCTTCTGGTTGCAAGATGGTTGCTCCAACAGCAGATACTGAACTCTGAAAAATGTAGATGCCTGTGGGAACGAAGATCTGGCTGATTTGCAGCCATTCAGATAGGCCAGGAGGACCACTTCTATAGAAATCCCTAGAATCGCTTTCGAGTTTTCCGGTTTTGTGTTTGGTGTAAGCGAGAGGAGCTGTTTTGGGAGCAGGCAGGGGAAGAAGGCTGATGATTGAGAACAAGTTAGAAATGTGTTCAGGGTCACTGGGTGAACGGTTAGCAAAAATCCGGTGATGAATCTGGAACTCCAGGAAAAGGTTTGCACTGGACCTGAAGATTTGGCATGAGGAGAGAGCTGAAGCACTAAAGCAGGTTATCCTAGATTCACCCTGGAAAATGCCAAGGATGCAGAGGCCTTGACATCTGGGGCAGCCTTGGAGGCAAGGGTGGAATCGGGGTTACTCAGAAGGAATCTCCAGGTCAACCCTTGTGTCCATGGAGTGTCACCTCATTCCAGTAGCACTCACTAGTGTTATAAATGTGCCTGGCTAAGATTAAAAACTGGTATTGCCTCAAGAACCAGCTGTGAAACCAAGCAGGGAACAGGTTGCCTGGTGAATGTGCAGGCAGAGGCAGCCATTTGGCATGGAGACGTACTGGGTAAGAGATGTTTAGTCAGCACTTACGAGGCATCAGGCACTGCTGGCTTTTGTGTTTTCACTGAGCAAAGCCAAGGGCAATGTCATCTGAAAGAAGCAGCTGAATGTGTCTCTGGCTCCACACAACCTCGGATCAACTCCCAGTTCTGCTACTCCTGCAACTTGGGGTATATGGCACTCTGAGTTTGCTGGCTACTGGGAACTCCTGACAGGGCTCAGCAAGCTCATCTGGGGCCAGTATAGACCAGTGCCTGAAGCAGCAGGTGAGTTCCCAGTTAGTTAGGCATTGGCTGACCTCTGAGCTCACTCTGCAAGGTGGGTGGTGCCATCCTGAGAAAATGGATACTCGGAGGTGAGCTGAGGGCCAGCCCAGCACAGGAGTGGGCCACCCATGGCCACACAATTCCTGCTGCCCACATCCTGTACCAGCTAGTGGGTATATAGGCCACCGCAACCAACACCTCATATTCTTTCTAGGCTGCGACAATGATCGGAAGGAGCAGCTGAGGCAGCTGTTCCGATCCCTTCAAGCGCAGAAGAAAGCCCCTAGCTGACCCCCAGCCAGAAGAAATGAGGCCCTGGCAGGTGCCGCCCTGGCCTCTGGCAGCGGGATTCCAGCACAGCGCACCAGTCTTCATCTTCCTCCAGCGTGGCAGCTGTTTCACTGGACAGGACCAGCTTGTACTTGGACCAGACTCCCTGGACTCCCCACTCCAGCCCTGTGCATCTTTGAACCAGGAACAGCCAATCTTTGGAACTGGGTGGGCTTATCTTTGACAGATTGGCAACTGGGCCCAAAGAGGCCAAGCAGCAAGTTCCACTGCTCAGAGAGCATGTCTAATACCATGCATGTCTAATAAAGCACAGGCTTAGAGCCACTTAGCACTGGGCGTGGCTTGGGATGCTGCTGTTTTGATGTCTCTTTAATCATGGGTCCTGTGGGCTGAGAAACTTGTCTTTAAGCAATACTTGCAAAGTAAATAACTTTAGATTAACCACTTTTAGAATATCCATGTGAGGTCTGGGATAGTGCCAAGCCCCAAATGTATGGTGTCCTCTGCTATGTGAAAACCACAGAGCTAGGGGCCTCCTGTGTCTCAGCTGGAAATGAGAACTGGGTAGGCAGGGCTGCTTGGCCAGGGTCCCTGGGAAAACCCACCTCCCATTTGGGGCTTTTGAGTTTAAAACCAGAAAGCAAGGCTCCAGTTAACAGGCAAGATGACATAAGCCTGGGCTGGAAGGCAACTTACCCCATGGAGAAGGGGCCTCCATTGGGCCCAAGCAGCTCTCCTACCTTCTGTGATGTCTCTGCCCATAAATGCAAACCTGGCTACCTAAAGTAAAGCCCGAAGGAAAGTCAGAAAGAATCACCAGCAAACCAAGAAGTGAACTGGCCATGGGAGGCTGGTAGCTAAGCCACTCTGGGTCTGCTCTCCGAGACCAGGGGTTTCCCAAGCCCACAACCCCCAAGTATAGACTTGAGGTTCTTGCTTCCAGAATACAGAATCGATGTGCTCTTTAGCTTAGCGCCCTGGCAGGCAGGAGAAATTCCAGTGGAGAAATGATGTGCCCCACAAACCCACCAGGTAGCTGCCATCAAAATGAATTCTGTTGGGTTTGCATCTTATTCACATGGTTTGGGAGTTCAGAGCTTATGAAGAGAGTTCGGTAGACAGTATCATCTCCCCCTTTGCCCTGCAATTTGTCCTTCAGGGACCACACAGCCTCTGCCTACAGTCAGTAGGTCACACATTGCTCAGCCCTTGCTCAAGTTCAAGTACCTCCTTCATCCTGAGCTAAGCTGCAGCCTTCCTCTGAAGCTGTGGTCTTATAGAGCCCAGTGCAGTGGCCTGGTCTAATCTGGGTCTACCATGGGAATGCCTGTAAAATCCAAGGAAACAAATCTTCAGGCACGGACCTTATTTGCCTTACATGCTTTTCTTGATCAACACATTTTTAAATATTCCTTGAAGGCATCAGTAATATTCAAAAATATTTTGCTTATTCCTAGTTTCTTTCCTATTTTTTGACAGGGTCCACCCTGGAACTTCCGCTGTAGACCAGGCTGGCCTTGAACACATGCAATGTGTATTACAATTGGAAATAGAAATTTCCACCTACCTCTGCCTCCCAAGTGCTGGGATTATCATACCTGACTAGTTCATTTTTATAGGTGTTCTGCGTGTATGTACATGTACCGTGCATGCCTGTGGAGATTAGAAGGTACCAATTCCCTAGAACTGGAGTTACGGATGATTATAAAGTAGTACGTGGGGCTGGGAACTTAATTTGGTCTTCTGAAAATGGCAAGTGCTCTTAAACCCAGAGCCACCTCTCCACCCCTTTCAAGAAACTTACAATATAGTTACACCAGCTCGTTTCTGATGTAACTATGGGCCAAATGCAGTGAGGGTAACAGATAGTCGTCTCTTGTCTATTCCTGATGTCACACACTTTTAAAGTAAGAACTACCCCCATTTCTTAGGTAGAAGGTTGGGGCCTTGGTGAAGGACAGAATGAGGTGAGTGACAACTCAGAGCTGTTGTTTGTTCAGTTAATGTTTATTGAGCAGCAGGGACCAGAAGTCAGTTTTGTTCTCACGCCACATTCACACTATGATCTCGAGCCAGCCAGGCAGGCCCTGCTCGCAGAGGTCGGGACGATATTCTACGTTGAGTCACATCAGGAAGGTTACTGCTTGCCAGCCCTGGGCCAGAACTCCGTAAGGACTTCTACCTCAAGAGCAACCACAGAGAGTGACTGGCAGCACCTCTACTACAGAAAGCCAGCAGGAAAAAGGACAGAACTGGAGCAGTGGAGAAACGAATGTGTCTACCCTGAAGCTGGTGAGAAGCACTAGGTCTGCTTCACGCAGAAGTGAACTGTCAGTGTCCTGCTTTATTCCAGTTGCTACACACACTGCCTGAAAATGCCTCGCTGTGCAGAAAGCTGGAATGAAGCTCCCGATCCACCTTCCTCTCCCTCCATCCCCGGCCAGGCCCATGTGAACAGCAGGCTACTGTTGAGAAGTGTCGGCTGCAGACATTCTCACACACCCACACACCTGCTGACAGCTGCCAGGGTTTGTCAATAGGTCTTGTGTCCAAGCTCTGGTGGCCAGGCCAAACCCACAGAACAGACTAAGGGTTCTCTCTTGCACAAAGCAACCAAGCACTACAGAAAAAGATTTGTACAGAAGCCACATTCCTGATGCCTGTCCCTTTAAACAGACAATCCTGTCCTTGCAGGTCTCAAGGCTGGGAGTAGGGAAGTCCTATCACAGGTCCCCCATTGTTCTGTGAGTCTCATCCTTTCAAGATGACCTTGAGGGCTTTAACCTCATCCTGGCTGAGGGGATTCAGGTTAAAACCTTTCAGCTCTGGTTTTCCTGCAAGGAATAGAAAGTCACGATCAGATCCGGCCCCCTGCTGTCCAACCTACTGCTGCCTCTGGAGCCAGGCCCAGTAAAGTGGCTAACACTGCATTTATACTGCCAGCTGAGCCTGAGAGGTGCAGGGCTGGGCCTCGGCTTCTGCACTGCGCAGGCTGATGCAGACCAACACTACTCCTGCACTAAGAACCTGCACAGCCCTGACTGCCGCCCTGACCTCCAGGTTCCAATCAGACCTGGATCTGAGGTGCTGCTGGGTTCCTCCTAAGCTCTGACCTCTGACAAGTCTTCTGAGTTCCTCCAGTCCTAGCTACCCTCGAACCGTACCATGCAGGGTCATCCTAGGCAGCTCCCAGTGCCTGGGAAAGGAGCTGTGGCAAGAATGAGCTTCCGCCCTATATCGGAGCTGCTACAGACAACGCTGCTCACTTCCCACTGCCCACCTGAGTGGCTCTGCACACCCGCTCTGCTCTCTAACATTCTCTCAATGGGTTCCTCCTCTCCCACCTTCCAGCCCCACCAGGCCAATACCTTGGGCTTCAAAGAGGCGGTTAACTTTCACTTTAAGTTGACTCCGCAGCCTTTCTATTTCTTTATCCAGGTGCTCTTGATCTGTAAAAAAGTGCAGCAGGCAGACAGGACAAGGAGGTTAGGTCACAGAGAAGCACCCCAGTTTCCACCTAACACCCTTGACAGTCAAGGCTACACTCTAGAGGGATATTACCTGTCCACGTCCCTGAGTTGGCCCAGAACAAGGCCTGTCACTCTGTTATTCAAAGAATGCTGGGTGGCTAAAAAACTTTACAAACCTAAGTCCCATCATGGAGACCTGTGAAAATGTGGCCTAAGTAGAGCCTGCTGCTCTGGCATAAACTAGTTGGCCACAGTGGATAGGAAGGACCAGCCTAGCGTCACCACAGACTACACTGAGTAGTGCTAGCACAAAGACACAGGCACCCTTCAAAGCTTATCAACCAACTGCTGTGAGGAACGTTCTACTGGCCATTAGCTGCCTGCCTGCTCTCCTTCCCTGATGAAGAAAAGCCCTGCTTGGCCATGCTTCCTTCACAGCTTTGGTAATAGATTTCTCACTATAAATAAGAAACTGTTTATGAACTTGTTCAGTCTATATGGATTTGGGAGAAAACTAGAACCCGCATGGACAGAGATTAGACAACATTTATGGGTCAGTAGGACACAACACCAAATCCTGAACTCAGGCAGTGACCCCTAAGTTTTCAGCTGTACAGTCTCTGGCCCATTACCCAAGCACATTGATCCTTAATTTTAAAATAATTCTTAAAATGTATGATTATAAGCCGGGCGTGGTGGCGCACGCCTTTAATCCCAGCACTCGGGAGGCAGAGGCAGGCGGATTTCTGAGTTCGAGGCCAGCCTGGTCTACAGAGTGAGTTCCAGGACAGCCAGGGCTATACAGAGAAACCCTGTCTCGAAAAACCAAAAAAAAAAAAAAAAAAAAAAAAAAATGTATGATTATGTGTCTGGGTGTCTTGCCTGCATATATGTTGTGCACCATGGCATGCCTGGTGCTCACAGAGGCCAGAAAAGGGTGTTGGATCCCCTGGAATTGAAGTCACACCAGCTGTGAACCACTATGTGCTCACTGGAACTAAACCCTGGTCTTCTGGAAGAGCAGCCAGTACTCTTAATAGGAGCCATCTTTCCAACCTGGCCCTTCATTTTAACCACACTACCTTAACTGAAATTTCTGCAGGTTTGTTCTAGTTCCTGTCTTCAGGAAGTGTGACAGCCTTACTGGTCCTTTTGACCCATGTGGTTTCAAGGAGGTGAAAGAGAGAACAAGTGTCATCGGTTTTTCCCAGGCAAGGACCTCCCTGCAGCTTTGTCCTTACAGAGATTCTCCACAGAGACTCCAGTTGTCATGGTTTTGGAGACCTGAGCAGTACTTTGCCTGCACAAGCTGTGCAGACGATAGAGGCTCACTCTTCCTACACTCCATTTTCTTGCAGTGCTAGGAATTAAACCCAGGTCCCTACACAGGCTAGAAAAATGCTCCACCATAGGCTATGTCCGGTTCCACCCCCCACCCCCACCCCCGCCAGTCACGCCTCCACTTTCAGCACAGTCTCAGCTGCAGGGGACATGAAAAATAAAAGCTTGCCAGGATGGTGGCACACGCCTTTAATCCCAGCACTTGGGAGGCAGAGGCAGGTGGATCTCTGAGTTCGAGGCCAGCCTGGTCTACAGAATGAGTTCTAGGACAGCCAGGGCTACACAGAGAAACCCTGTCTCAAAAAAACAAATAAAATAAAATAAAGAAAAAGAAAAGCTCCCTGGGGTACTGGGGTGATGGCTCAGTCAGGCAGAGTGCTTGCTCTGCAAGTGTGAGGACTGAATCTCCAGGACACATGGCTGAGTGTACCTATAATCCCAGCACTAGGGGACAGAGAGAGGCAGATGCAGAGAGCATTGCTGGCCAACCAAGGTAGCCAAAGAGGTTGGGCGACTCCACTTCAAGGTAGTAAGTAGGGTGGAACACACTAAAGGAGGATGCCTGACATCGTATTCTGACCTCTTCAGGTACATACCCATTGACACACACACCACACCACACCACACAGATAGACACACAGGCTCATGAAAAACCTCACTTATCCATGACCCTTTACAGCTATGGATGGCCTTGGCCAATGAGATTTTGGTAGAGTGACCTTATTTTCAAACAGAAAGCAAAAGCCTCATATGGAAAAAGCCCTTTGTCTTTCCCCAGCCTGATACACAGTTTGATTTTCATTGCTGGATTATGACCCAGGAGTGCTGGGGAAAGTAGCTGTGTTCTTGGCCCAGCCCCAGGACACCTTACCTTTCTGGATCATTTCCTTCGTCTTAGGGTGAGGCATTTTGATGAACATGTTCCCAAAGCAAACCATCACATCTTCTGAAACAGCAAACAGACATTTCTTTATCACATTTTTTTTTCTTTTTGAAGCACCTATCACCTGACTGGCACATTTGTGCTAAGAACATAGCAGAACAAAGCGGCCCATGCTCTCGTAGGACTCATGTTATAGCAAAGGGGAATGAACAAGGCTGGGTTTTTCCACATACTGCTAAGAACCAGCATGAAAAATTATATTGACATTATATTGGGCATTTTTGTTTCTTTAAAAAACAAAACACAGAAATACTGTAAGGAAATGTTTTCATTACAATCCCAGGCGTGAGATGTGGGGCTGCTTCCGACTGTCCACAGCAACTGACTATGATTTGCCTCATGCTCTGGTATGATTTGGCCAGCTGCAGATAGTTTCTTCCAGTGTGTGATTTTTGGAATTCTGAGGACTTTTGAGAGGGTGAAACATTGCTAGGGCCCTGAGAGGCAGGGTTGTCGGTCACAGTTTTTTAAGTAGACATATGCAAAGAAATAACAAGAAGAAATTAGATATCTTGAAATGAAGATCAAACTTGCCCCAAGGACTCAATGCCCCTAATCAGCAGGAAGTGGTCTAATGAGAACGCTGCCCACTTTCCAACCGCAGACTTTATTCAGGGAGCGTTTTCCTTTCCCCTCTATCCCTTTTTCTCTCTTATCAAGTGTTAGGGGGTTGAAAAAGGTGGAAGAGAGAAGAACCCATAGAATAGCAAAAGGACCAGCTATTTAAAAACCAACCAACCAAAGTTGTTTCAAGTGCTAGGGAGCATCAGAGGACAGGTTCATTATGTGAATGTGACATCGTGGATGTGACATCCAGGCCAAGACCTGAGGAAAGCAAGGACATGTCACCCACAAACATGTGGGAAAACAGAGCCAGGCAGACAACCAAGGGGCCAGTGAGTGCGTGGGGTGTGTGGGGCTGGGTCATGTGGAGTCTCGCAACATCTCTGGGTTTCATTCAGGTGAGAAAAGCCAATGGAAGCCCTACATGTCAGTGTCCTTCACTGTGGCCGGAATGCTGCCCACCTTTCCAGAACTGCTTCATGTTGTCCCCTTGGTGGGACATGGCATGGCTTGGCTTGCTTATGCCACCAGCCACAGCAGCCACCTGGCCTCATCTACTGAGCCCCATCTCTTCCCTCCAAGACAGTCTCGACACCCACCCGTGGCCAGCTCCGTCTTTAGCTTTCTCACAATTTTCAGTTATGTGTTTGTGCTGCTTTCCTGGTGTGGAACATAAGGGCAGAACTATTGCTTTTATGTGCAGTGAGCACTCTCTGAATCTGCCATCAGTGAGTGATGAGCTAATGGCCTGCCACTGAAGTGAGCATCTAAAATTCTGAGTCACAGCATATGTCTGACCTGCAACGCTCGCTCGCTCGCTCGCTCACTCACTCGCTTTTCTCCTCAAGCTGTCTAAGTTTCCCACGAGGGTGAGTCACACAGTCCCAGCCTCCTGCCTGGTCTTTACCAGGGATAATGAAGTCCTTCAGAAGACAACTGAACGGGCTTCAGTAAGGATGTCGCAACTTACCAGAGACACTCAGGTCCTTCTGTAGGGCCCTCAGGCCCTCTCGGTTCTGATTCCTCTTGGTGTCCAGGTCTACAATCTGAAAACAGGAGCAGATAGGGACTCAGCTGCCTCTGGCCCCAATCTGAAGAGACAAGGTATCATTTCTGGCTAAGTTCCAAGGTCTTGCCTAACATGGAGGACTCAGGTGTGAAGGTGCTTCTTTACCCACTCAGCTTCCAGCTCCTCTGCTTCTACACAAACTTCCTTCCTCCAGAGAAGGTGCTAGGAAAATGCCTGCAGATTGAATCATTTTGTGTCATCCAGTCAACCTTGAGAGTGTACCAGGGTCACCAGGGAGTGAGCTGAGTGTCTTCTCTAGACAGTGACTATTGACACGCTCTTGTTAGGTAACTTTGACTGTCTCACCAGACACTCAACCATACTGGACTGGAACAGCTGTGGCACAGTACCACTATGACAGCTAACTACTCAAAAGGTGACATCTGGGGCCGCAGCTAGTGAACCACCAAGCCTTCTCAAATATAGACCACAAAGAGCCATTATGGCCATCATGACAGCGTTTGAAGACCATCAAGTATATGTCTCGCCCCATCACTACCATCTGGTCTAACTCTAGATCATCCGGATCACCTGAATGGTTCCCCACTCTCTAGGAAGCAGCCAGTGAGAGGCATTTAACATCTACATGCACGCCTATAATCCCAGAACTCGAGACTGACGAGGATAGACCACGGATTGTTCAAGGCTATCCTAGACAACACAGTAAGCCCTCTAAAGTTTAGAGTCTAAAGCAACCGATCCCCAGCACGAACTCCCTTTAGGGACTAACCACTTACCACAGAAACAGAACCAAGCACCCCTTTCGGGTCTACGAGGCCCTCAACCCCTCACCCCCGCGCCCGACACCCACACACCCACACCACACACACACACCCCAGCGCATTGCCCAGACACATACCGCCCATATCTCAGCAACCTGATTCACGATGGGCCAGGGACTGCGTTTGGAAAGTGGTGTCAGGGAAGCCGCCCGCAGACGGTAAGAATCCAGGGGACCAGCAATGACTGGGCAGGGTGAAAGGAAGGCGACTGCCCAGCACAGAACCAGTGCTCGCTCCGCGCCAGGCCGCTAGGACCAGTGACGCCGGAAGACCGGGTGAGCTCTCTGCCACCCCGCGCACTTGCGTAGGGCGCTCGTGGCCGCCACGTCCCTCACCTGCCGCTTGTCCGACAGTACGGCCTCGGCCAGCTCCTCTACTTCGACCAAGTACCGCAGCACCCTCTCCGCCTCGGGGGACAGCATGGTATCACGCACCTCTTCTGACACACCGCTACAACTTCACCTTGGCTCCTTCCGCGCACGCGCTGTTCTGGGACTTCCGGCACGCCTGCGCAGTGAAAAGAGCATGCGCCGTTGCGGGGCTCCAGAGGGGCGGGGCAGGCTTTGGGAGCGGGGCAGGTGCGCCCCCTACAGGCTCTGAAGGAGCAACACAACGCACTGTCCATTTCCCTCCCTTCAAAGGGTTCCTGGGCATCCACTACGTACCAGATTGGGTGTCAGGAACGCGGCTACAAATAAAACATCCCAACTCTAGGAACGTCGTCCCATTGGAAAACAACGAACACTGAAGGCAAAATAATTACACATTATGGAAGGTAGTGATAAGGGCTTTGGAGACACAGAGATCATAAAGTCCCGGTTTAACGACGCCCAGAAACTGAGTGTGGCAGAGAGACTCATATTTTAATCCACGACGTTTTCAGCTTCCAGTTTGTAAATAATGGGTGATAGAAATTCCCCTCACTCTCTCTCTTTCTCCCCGGAAGATGGAAAGGAAGCAGTAATTATTTTAAATTGCATCTGGCTGCAGCATTTGTTCAATCTAATGTCCACAGTAGCAAGCCGAGATTCACAGAAGGAGCTGGAAACTGTCCAGGGGAGCAGTGGAGTGTCAGTAAGAGCGTAAGAGTGAATTAGGATCCAGGACTTCCCAGAGGAGGTGTGTGTGTGTGTGTGTGTGTGTGTGTGTGTGATGACTGCCTGACAGAACCGGAGGGGTCCCCCAATGTTGCAAAGCTGGAGACTCAGACGCTGAGCCTGGGAGTTTCTGCCTCACCAATCCTCTTTTGTTTTTCCATGTGCGGAACTGGAATTATTCCAGTGCCTTTCAAACACCACTCTCTACCACTGAGCTATATCTCATCTATTTTCTTGTGTGTGTGTGTGTGTGTGTGTGTTGCATGCGTGTAAGGGTGCTCTGTGCTCCTGAAGACACAAGCAGAGGCCAGACAGATTAGGGTGTCAGGTGTCTGTCTCTTCCTGGTATTCTCACCTTGAAATAGAGCTTCTCCTTGAAACAGAAGCTTGCTTTTGGGCGAGGCTTGCTAGACATTGAGCTCTCTGGATCTGCCTGTCGCTGTTTGTCGCTGCTCACACAGCCATGTCTGGGTTTTTCTGTAGGTGCTTGAGATTCAAACTCAGATCCTTATTCTTGCAAAGTGAACACTCCTCACTCACGGAGCCACCTCCCCTAAGGCCCAACTCTGAGGTTCACTTTTTAGTCTCCTCTTTTGGACTCTGGGAAACTTAGCCCATTCATATTCTTTGCCTCACTTGAATTTCACGGACACTTTTGTTCACAGGATTATGCCTGTTTAGTTTTATAGCCGCAGGCTGAGGCTGAGGCTGAAAGAAGGGCTAATCAGGCACAGATACCCTGGGATGGAGGGTGCTGGTCTCTTTCTCACAACTATCTATGGACATTGACAAACTGTGCCTCACGAAACCCGGAAACACCTCCTCCTTGTCTGGCTTTGGGCTACCTTCAATTCCTAGAGACTGAGACAGTTTTCTCGGCAGCTGCGTGGTGTGGGGATGGAGGAAGCTTCATTAAGGATTCCTCATAGAGGGTGAATTTGTCGCCAAACCCAGGATGTTTTGTGTAAACACCTTCTGGTTCAGAAATGCAGGCACAAGCCCTGTGAAGGAAGTGGGGGTATTTGCCAAAGGAAAAATGAGTCTTCCAGGAATCCCTGGGGCCTGGACCCTAGTCCTGCATCGTCTCTCCACCTTGGGGCCAAAGATGGCTGGAAAAACTGACACCTCTGACCCCTGCTGGGTGGGCCTGCATGGAGACAAGTTAAGGAAGGTTCCATGTTAAATTTCTTGGCTCCGACTGACCCTTGGGGGCCACATCTGGTCACTGGATATTGCAGAGAAGGTCACACATATCCCCAAGGGTCAAAATGAACAGATTGTGAACTCTGGGATATCTCTGATATTACCTAACTATTCATGTCACAAAAATGTAGCAATTTCCCAGGCTCAGAGATTCATGAGTTTACTGTGAGCAGAGCCGGGTGAAGGACCTGAGCGGGGTGTGATGCCTGCCTTCAGGCTGGGGAAGCAGGGGAGAGGACCATTGACAGGGCTATAACCAAATGCATCCCGAGTCAAGTGTAGATAAGTGTTGACAGGTTCCCCAGTGATGCAAGGTGGACAGGGAGAGATGCAGGAGCTGTTTGGGGTAAGGTAGTAAGGGAGGCTTCTCTGAAGAGGTGGCACTGGAACAGACATGGGGAGGAGGTAAGGGGGTGAGCCATGAGGGTATTTGGGTGAGGTGAGACAGCATTGCAGGTAGAGGACACAGCAAGTGCAATGACCCTGATCCAGACCTGTGACCTGTCTCTGCTCACTGAGGCAGGGTCAGTGGCAGGTACCAGGTAAGGTCGTCAGTGGAATGAAGCCCTAGGAAGCAAAGGGAGGGATGAGTGACCTCATCCCCCGCATCTTTACTTCTCTGTGGGGTTGCCAGTGATGCTCCTCACGTGGGGCTGCTGCATCCATCCACATAAGAGAAGGGTCCTGGACCAAGGGGCTGTGGGGATTCTCAGGACATTTGCACACACTAGCCCTTAGCCTGGTTTGATTTTCTGCTAGCTCCTTTGCTACTGCAGCCATGACACGTCTCCATTTGTCATATCTCCCCTTTGTGTTGTGTGTCCCCACCTCTGCACCTCTCTCTCTCTCTCTCTCTCTCTCTCTCTCTCTCTCTCTCTCTCTCTCTCTCTCTCTCTCTCTCTCTCTTTCTCCCTTCTTGAGCATTAGCTTCTTGAAATGGAGTTTGTGAATGGAAGTTACCAGAGAGAAGTCATACCTACTTTAAAAAATTGATTGACTGGTTCAAACTCTGTGACTGTAGAGAGTTGGAATGTTGCAGATTCAGAACTGGATTATCCTGTGCTGTCTCTGTTCCCCTTCCTAGCCATTCCTTGCCCACCTCTGTGACATTTTATTTTATTTTATTTTATTTGGCTATCAGGTAAAAACCTTTGAAATATATTTTAAGTAGACCAGAATGAACCACACCACCCAACTGCTAAGGATGTCAGCAGATAGCATCTAAACCCTGTAACAGCTTTTCCCATTTTGCTGTTCCTTGTCTAACTTCAGTCCCACCAACATATTTAACACATAGATTGAATTTTACTTTTGTTTTGTTCTATGACTAGTAAGAGCTCATGTAACCTGGGCTGGGCTTGGTGGCTCCTGCCTTTAATTTCAGCACTCTGTGAGTTCAAGGATGTCCTAGAAAGCACAGAGTTTTCTGGGCCAGCCAGGTTGGTATAGTGAGACCGTGTCAGAGACAAGCAAACAACAGAAAAACTCACATAACTTTTGTCCACAGTGGAGTGGTCTCACCTGAGGTAAGCTGAGTCTGTGTTTGGGGCAATGAGCTCTCATATTTGGTGGCTCAGAATAAACTCTCTTATTCCCTTTGAGATGACAGCGAAGCTTGCCCTGGCAGGACCTTGGCTGTTCAGTTCACTTCTGTATCTCTAGACCAAGGCTCAGTCGGTGATTGTGGGATGAATGTGAGGGTGGACTTTCTGAACCCTGGCATATGGTAGATGAGCAGAGCCGGCTCAAGGTAACTAGTTTGCTAACCCAGCTGTTAAGTCCAGGCTGGGTGGCCACATGGCTGGTATATTGTAGAGGCAATTAAAGCTCTAAGAGGGTAACTATGTTTCTCCTTGTTTTGTTTTGGAGACAGGGTTTCTCTGTGTAGCCATGCTGACCTGGAACTTGCTCTTGCCTCGAACTCTGTCTCCTCTGTTTGCCTCTGTCTCCCAAATGCTGGGATTAAAGGTGTTTGCCTCCTCCGCCCAGCCTTCTTTTGTTCTTTCTTAATCTAAAGGTTCCATCCGGTCACACTTGGGTCTACCCCCAATTTGAACCACATCAATTTAGGGGTATGACTCTTCAGTCTTGGTGTTTGTGGACTGCAGCCAATAGCAATAGTGTTCTTCCCATCCCTTGGAGTCTCTGTATGTTCAATGATAGCACCCACAACTCTCCTGAGAAGTATGGTCCTCAGGCTACTGCAGCCATTCTGACGATGAACCTGCCTTCCTAGCTAAGGCCATCACTTGGGGCTTGGAGGCCTGTCCTTTTGAATGAGGTGAGGGGTGGGGGGTCCGTGCATCCAAGTCTAGCTTACAGATGGAGCCCCCTAAGCATCAGGCAGATGAAGTTACCATCTGTGCCTCTGGCTGAGATCACAGCCATAATGGACTTCTGTCTGTCTCCCTGATTGCTTCATGCTTTAAAACCCTCCATGAGTATCGCTCACTCCTTAGCCTACCCCAGATGACCCACCCACCACCACTGTAACAGAAGTCAAGAGGTATTGTTTTGTTTTTGAAGATGATCATGTAGTCCCAGCACTCAGGAGGCTGAGGCAGGAGGATCATGAAGAATTCAAGGCCAGTCTAGGATACAGAGAAGGTGGGGTGGGGTACCCCATTCTTGCCAGCACTCCTGGACAGCTTTCTCTACTCCTTTGCCCTGTGTGCTCTACTTTACTTAGGGTGTCATCTGTCCATCTCCCTGAGCCAGAAAGGAGACTTTGGGAGGCCGTGAACTACTGATAAGTCCCAGAACAGTATATGGCTCAGAGTGGGTGCTCAGCAATGATTCTGATGAATGAGTGAGGTGACAAATCAGAACTGTAACCAAGACTCCTAACCCTGTGCTGAGATGCTAAGGTTGGGAGCAGGAAGAGGCACAGCCTACCAGGCACTGTCCATGAAGGAAATGATGGATGGGCCACTCTGGAGGGTTTTGAGCAACCATGGACATGATGAGGTCAGCCTGGGAGAGGACCCCTCCCTGACTCTGGTGGGATGATAGGCTGAGGAGGGCAAGTGGTCATCTGAACTGTGATGGGTGTATTGTTAGGGGTGGGAGGTTGATACCTAACCCTTAAAGAGGTGACCAGCTGCAGCTGCATCGGGGGTGGAGAGCACAGCAGAGCTCCGTATCTGTGTCCGAATGCTCCAGACAGCTTGGGTGGCTGCCTCACCAGCTCGGGTCCAATGGCTAGTCCAGGTGCCCACACCCCTGCACTCGCCCTGAATGTGAGTTGCTGGCCTGGGTGGTCCCCTGCTCCTCCCTCTCCTTCCTCTGTGGGTTTGGCTGGTGGGAAAGAGGCCTCCCTTCCTCTCCCCCCATGACCCAGAGCATAATCCCTTGCATTCATGTGTCTCTCCTGTGCCCTTGCTTCATCCTCCCACGTCCCTGGATAATGCAGAAATATGATTCCCATTGGGCAGATGAGGACATTAAGGCCAGCAAAGGGGGTGGGATCCCCCTGAGGTCATGCAGCCAGATGGAGACACCAGGTGGGGGCATGTCTCCAATTCCCCCTGCATAGATTTTCAACAGGCAACAGATGGCTCTGTGGCTTGACTTGAAACATCTTAAATGACCCCAAAAGAGTGTAAGTCCAGAACAAATTGCAGGCCTCGGGGAGCAAATCTTTACTATGAGCTCAATCCTAAATTTATTCTGTTAAATTCTGTGATTATAACCTAACAGCTGTCCTCCTGGGCTGAAACTTACATGCTGAGCAAGCACCCTACCACAGAGCTACAGCTTTCTACTTTTTATTTTGAGAGTAGGTCTAACTAAGAGGCTCAGGCTCGCCTTGAACTCACTGCACAGCCCAGGCAGACCTTGCACTTAGGATCCTGCTCTTACCGTTTTGGGTAACATTGCTCAGTTGAGATTCTAGGTCTGTATGAAGAAGTCCAGCTTAGATCCACCTTTACACGGGTTCTGAGGATGGAATTCAGGTCTTCAGGCTTGTGTAGCAAACACCTTCCTTCACCTTCTGAGTCTGCATGTGTCCATCTTCTGCGGCTTGACACTGGCAATGGCTCTAAGTATTGCATTTGCTGCTCTCATAGGCAGGCATCTAAGGTGCTTCCAGTTGTGGGATTACAGGAAGCGCTGGTACAATGGCGCTCTATAGGCTCCTGTATCTGAATGCTTAGTCACCAGGGGGTGGGACTCTTTGAAAGGGTTAGAAGGAATAGGAGGTGTGGCCTTGTTGGAGGAAGTGTGTCTTTGGAAGTAGGCCCTGAATTTTCAAAAGCCCTTGCTAGGCCCAGTTAGCCTCTCTCTTCCTGCCGCTCATGGATCAGGCTGTAGAACTTTTAGTTACCTTTCTAGTACTGTGCTAGCCTGCATGCCACCATGCTCCCACCATGATGGCAATGACCTAAACCTCTGAAACTGTGAGCAAGGCCCAACTAAATATTATATACATACATACATACATACATACATACATACATACATACATGTGTGTGTGTGTGTGTGTGTGTGTGTGTGTGTGTGTGTGTGTGTATGTGTTGCTTTGGTTATAGTGCCTCTTCACATCAATAGAAAAGTGACAAAAACATCCCTTATGGTGGGCCTCATGGTCCTTGTCTTTCCACATCTTCCTCCACTCTCCTTGGGTCCTCAAAGGTTCCTCCCACTGTGCTTTCTTAGGTTATGCACCCTGTCTGGAAGGCTCTTTGCTTTTCTTATCCAACGGTGTTTACTCTTCCCTTGTACGTACACACACACACACACACACACACACATTGAGCCGTCAGGTCAACCCATAGCAGGTTTTGGTCTCACTTGTGGCCTCCCCCACTTTCCCTGTTTTGGACAAGGCCTTCTTCCCTCATGTGTTTGGGATTCTCACCAGGACAGAAGCCATATGGAACATGGATTCCAGGAACTTCCTCTCAGGGGTCAAGGACCTCAGAGTGGGCTCCAGAAAGCTGAGCATGACCATGGCCTAAATATCCTGAAGGGAGTTAAGGACCCAGTTTGTTGTTTTGTGTTGGGATAGGGTCTCATGTAGCCTAAGCTGGCCTCAAACGATATATAACTGAGGGTAACCTTGAACTTCTGATCTTGCCTTCACCCCTCAGAGATTACAGGCATGCCTGTTTTCCAGAGTGCTGGGGATTGAGCCCAAAGCTTTTGCATGCTAGAGTAGTCTTTTACAAATAAGCTGAGCTATATCCTCAGCCCCAGGATCCAGGATTTTTGTTTTTTTTTTTTTCTGTCTCCCCTTCTTCTCTTCCCTTTCCTCCCCTACTCTTTTACTCTCACAGGTAGCCTTCCTTCCACTGGGGGAAGGATGGAATGTAAGGGTCAAGGTGGGAATGAGTAGATCAGCCCTCTGTGAAATTGGTGTTGGTGTTAACAACAATGCCTGTGAGTATAGACACTGTGCTGGGACCTGAAGGTTCAGTGGTGTACAGGACAAGATCATGCTCAGCTCTGTGGGTTTTCAGCCACGAGCATCCTGTGGTTGGCATTTATTCATGTGCCATTTCCTAATTGTGAAAATGCTCAAATAAAATCTCACAGTCCAGTGAGATTGCATAGAGGGCCCTAAATTAAATCTAGGGTGGAGTAAGGCTTCTTGAGAAAGTGACATTTAAGCTGAGATCTCAGGATAACTAGAAATAAACTAGGCAAAGGAAGAGTGTGGAGATGGGGCTGGGTGATGCTCAAAGCTGTGTGAACGGGTTCAGACTGCAGCTTGGCCCGGGAGACTCCATTTTACAAGTAGCATTTGGCTGCACTTGACAGTATCAAAGGAAGGATGACGCTGCATCTTGGTTATTTACACAGACAGCACTACGGTGTAGCACCAGGCAGGAGGCTCAGACCCCACGACTGTTAGGCACCATACCTGAGGCACAGACCTCATCACTGTGAAGCACCAGCCATGAGGCTCAGACTGAGAACATACTCCTCCAAAGAAAGAGGTGTCACCTAAAACCTTACAGAGTAGACTGAGAACATATGGGCATGTGGGTGTATCAAAACCGTATCAGAAAAACCAAGCCTGAGGACTTACTGAATATACCGAAGATGAAGGAGGCAACATTCTCACTGGACCCCATAAAGAAAAGAACATCTAACCCTGGGAGGGTGACTGCTCACTCTTCCACCTACCTGTTATCTGACCACTCATCTGACCACCTGGTGCTCGTGTGTGTGTGTGTGTGTCTGTCTGTCTGTCTGTCTGTCTGTCTCTCTGTGTCTGTCTCTCTGTGTGTGTCTATGATATCTGTCTGTCTCTGTGTGTGTGTGTGTGTGTCTGTCTCTCCATGTGTCTGTGTGTGTATCTGTATAATATGTGTCTGTCTGACTGTCTGTCTCTCTGTGTGTGTGTGTGTGTGTGTCTGTCTGTCTATCTGTGTGTATAGGGACCAACAGGCAGAGACTCCTAACTGTCCCTGGGCTTCAGTTGACTACAGTGGTCCCCATTGCTTGATTCCACTGGAAATGATCTCCCCCGTCCATCTACACAACTTTCTAATATTTGAAAGTCCAGCCATCCACAGTGACCATGGGTTTCTTCTCAAGTGTGCTGGAGCTATGCATGCCTCCCCCAGTGCTCCTCCCAGATGCTCTGCTGTCTTGTCTAGTCACCTTCAATAATATCTGCTCTCTCCCTTGCCTCCAGAGAGATCTCTTTGAACTCGGCATCCCAGGTTAACCCCTTTGTAGCCATCCTATAACCCCTGTATGACGTGTAATATGTGTTCTGAGAATTAATATTAGTAATTAAGATCAGAGTAAAAGAATCTATGGTTGACAGAAAGCAAAGAAAACTGGGATGACTGGTAAACAGCAGTCAAATCTATCAACATAGCCGGCAAATTTATTGTTAGTCAATAAATTCTAACATTGTGGAAAGACACACACATGTCCACCTATGCTTTTGACATACCACTCTCAGAACAGAGAGGTTATGCGTGGGGGGTGGGTGGAAGTGCCTCAAGCAAGAGAAAACAGTAACGGGCAAGGCACTATGGCAGGAGGGAACTTGGATGAAGCTAGTATGGCTAGAGACGATGGGGTAGGAGAGACTGAAGGGTCAGATAGGGGCTAGGCCACAGTGAAGTACCTGGGGGACATAGAGGAATTAACAAGTGGACACAGCCACTGAACAAATACTTACTGAATGTTTACTGTCAAGCAGAGGCTGTGCTATATCACCAGCCAAGACTCCCTAGGGTGTGTACATCAAGCAGATGAGGAATCAGAGAGTCCCCGCTGTGTCGGGAGCCCTGCTAAGCACTTTCCATCACCTTGTCCTTGGGTCCTCACAACCATATAAAGTAGGGGACCCTTGCAATTGAAGTGGAAAGCTGAGATCAAGCACAGTAGGAAGTCTTCTGTCCATTCACAAGGATTCAGAAGTGTTACCCAAGTCCCGAGGTCCATGGTCAGTTCCCAGCCACTGTATCGAAGGAAAACTAGAAAACAAAGATGATGAAGGAAGTGGGTACAGTCACATGGCTGTAATCCTGGTGCTTGGGGGGCAGAGGTGGGAGTCTCAGCATGAGTTCAAGGTTACCCTGATCTATATAGTGAGTTCTAAGCCAGCTAGGGCTACATCGCGAGTCCCTGACGAAGATATTGATGAAGGAAGGATATTTATTTATTTATTTGTTTGTTTATTTAGACATGATCCACAGAGAGAAAATCTAGTTCTGTCCTTTTCTGTAATAGTATTACAACTTCAGTGAAAGAGGGAATAAGGATTGGGGGCTGGAGAGACGGCTCAGCAGTTAAGAGCACTGGCTGCTCTTGCAGAGGTCCTGGGTTTGATACCCAGAACCTGCATGCCAGCTCACAACCACCTGGAAGTCCAAATCTTAGGTATCTGATGTCCTCTTCTGATCTCCTCAGGCACCAGGCTCCCACGGGGCACACTGACATATATCCAGGGAAAACACCCATATGCGTAAAATAGAATAATAAAGTAAAATAAAATGATGATAATAAAGAAAAAAGGAAACAAGGGCAGTGGAAGGTTCACACCTATAATCTCAGCACTGAGGCAGGAGGATGATTCAGGAATTTGAGGCCAGTTTGAACTACAAAGTGAGACCATGTTGCAAACAAAGCAAAACTGATCAAACAAAATCTGGGAAATAGACACTTGGAGGGTTAGCTGGGTGTCAACTGTGTGCACTCGCTCTGCGATGGGATCAGGGTTTCAGCCTGTTGCTTCTCAGCACGAGGTCTCCTAGAGAACCTTCTATCCACCAGGGTCCACTCTTTTAGGCTCTCTGCAGAAGTGTTACAGGAAGACACAGTGAAATCCCTTGTAAAGGGCCTTTTACACGCAACCTCTTTAATGCCGTTGTCTAGAGGGTAGACAGGAGCAGTCCCCAAAGAGAGCATCTATCAAACTCATAAGCATTCATATCATTCAATCCACAGACCAATAACTAGAAGTGTATTCTAATAGATATCCAAATGCCATGCTCATCAAGGTTCTGACATACCGTCACAGGCTGGAGGTCACTCAATTGCCCATCATTTAAGAGATGGATGACGTAGGTTACAGGACATCCAGTGGAATTCTGGCTACTAGGAGAGAGAATGTTGCGCTCTCTATGCAGTGGAGCAGAGCAGGCTTTGAAAATGCTGTCCCTGGGGAAAGGCACAGCATGGGACTGGATACAGTTCAGCATTTGTTTGTTTTTTAAAATGGTGTAGGTGGCTATGGAGGATGTAAATGAACACTTAAAGAACAAACTGCAAAACTTTAATCTCAACCCTGGGGAGGCAGATGCAAGTGGGTCTCTGTGGTGTCCATGCCAGTCTGGTCTACCTAGCAAGTTCCAGGCCAGCCAGAGTTGCATAATGAAACCCTGTCTCTAAAAGGGGAAGGTGGAACGGATGGAGTTCAGTTGACAGAGTGCTTGCCCAGTGTGCAGGAGTTTCTGGGTTCAGTACTCAGAACTCAAGAGGTGGAAGCAGAAGGAACAGAAGTTCAAGGTTGTCAGAGTCTGAGGCTAGCTTGGACTACGTTAGATCTTGTCAAAAACAAAATACTCTGGTGCCATTGGCTGCCTTGGAAGGGAACTGGCAGCTGGAGAACAGGGCAGGAGAAACCTTTCCCAATGTGTTTGTGTCTTTTGGTTTTTGGCCATGCAGACATACTAAGAATTCAGTGAATAAATGAAGATTTCTGTGTTTACTTAAGTGACTCTCAGATCCTACGAAGAAGAGCAAGACACTGAAATGAGGAAGACACCCTAAGATGGCTAAACTGAGGAATAGGCTGACACCATAATGATAGCCCTTTCCCCTTTCTTGCTGCAGATGAGCCTGCTGGCTCCCCTAAGTCTTGAGTACTCAATGTACGATAATCCAGGCATGCAGGTATTCCACTATGTACCAGGAACGGCTTTCTGTGTATCATAGCCAGGTAGTAACATAAGCAATGAATGAAAAAATAAGGTGGATAGGGTACCAGTTGTAGGATGAACAATAAAATGTCCCGTGAAGCCAGGCATGGTGGTAAACGTCTATAATCCCAGCACTGGGAAGGTTGTGGCTGAGGGCAGGGGAAGCCCCTCTGAACAGGCCACACATCTTAGAGAAGAGGCAAAGGCTTATAACAAAAGCCCAGGAGAGAGAGAAGACAGGGTTATTAAGAACCAGGAACTCTGGGGGAGTGGCTGGAAGGGATTCCTCACCCACCTATCATACATGAGGCTTGTGTTTAATATTCAGCACCAAGTAGAAAAACAATTGAAACAAAATAAAAGGAACAGCAAGCAGCCAGTGTGGCTGGGAACAGGGTGAATTAAAGGAAGACCGTAAGAGATGAAGCTCACGAGGGAAAGGAGAGATGGGCAGGACAGAGATGCTCTCAAGGCTGAGGACTGTTCACAGTGAGTTAGGGAAGAGTCGGAAGGCACTCGGTGGACATGAGGTCTGATCACATTTCCCTGTTAGGAGTTTTCTCTGGCTCAGGGTAGAGATTGGGCCTCAGCAATGTGGGAGGTGTGCAGAGAGCCCAGGGAGGAGGCTCAGTCAGCCAGGAAAAATGTAACTAGTTCTTGAGGTGGGGAATGGAGCTGGGAACAGTTTGTCTCCCTCTCTATCCAAAGGTGTTGAAGGAGATAGTCCTTAAAGGTCTTGCTGGGACTGGAACTTGGTTATCCCAGGATTTGGAACTTGGTGAGTTACCTCAACATTCACCAACTGTGTATGGCTGGCTCTTCTTTTCTGACGTCTCTTGGGTTTCCCCTCTTGGATCTGATCCTCACAAGGTTGACAAGAGTCCTGTGGTGTGAGCCCTTTCCATCCCCTGGATGCCAGCCTCACTCCTGCCCCCATTTCCGAGGGACAGATGGGTGTACAGCGGGAGGCAAGTGGGCCTTGATGCCTACAGCATCCCAGGGGAGAGAATTATCTGAGAGTTCACAGCCTCTCTCTGCCTTCTAGAGCTTGAGTTAAAAGCCCTTAGTGTCACAGCCCCAAGGGGCAGGGATTGAAGGGTGTCAAGAGAGAGGCATAAGGAGGCAATTTTCATCCTGCAGCTGCCCACATAAGAAGAAAAACCTGGAGTGCTGAGAGCTCCAGGCCAGGGGCAGGAAGTCATCAGGGCTGAGGCAGAAGATTGGCCACATCTGCCCCACTGGCTAATTTACTAAGCAGAAAAGTGTTTGAAGAAACCTAGAGCCGATGTCTAAAATTCAGAAAATTTTACAGTAGAATTGAGGTTTCTGTCTTCTCTTGAATAATCTGACCTCACTGATACCTAGGCCTGTGTTGTAACATCCGGCCAGATTTACACAGCAGCTGTCCCCATTATAGTTTTATTTTATTAATAAGCAAATACATTCACATGACTGCAAAACTATGTACACAACAAATAATGAATTTCCCCTTCCATCCTTATGCCCAATTCCCAATGTCCTCTTAAGCAATCTTTATTATGTAATTCCAAAGTTTCTTTCTTTCTTTTTTTTTTTTTTTTTTGGAGACAGAGTTTCTCTGTGTAGTCCTGGCTGTCCTAGAACTCACTCTGTAGACCAGGCTGCTGGCCTCGAACTCAGAAATCCGCCTGCCTCTGCCTCCCAAGTGCTGGGATTAAAGGCATGCGCCACCACGCCCAGCTTCTTTTTTTTTAAAAAAAAATATGTATTACAATTTATTTATTTTGTGGCATCCAAGGCCAAGTAAGGAAAGGTGGCAAGGCTGATTCCTAAGAGCAATTCCCCACATAGCTTAGGGACCATCATGTCTCTGGGGGCTAGGGAAAGGCTCCAGGTTTACGTTTGCCACGGGCTAATTTAGGTTATCTCTCTGGGCCCCAGGGTTCCCATCTGTGAAGTGAGAGAGGCCCAAGGAAGCGGGTGAGCTCTCAAAGGACCTGTCCAGCTCTGACCAGCTATGGTTCACCTCCCTCCACACCAGCCAGACTCAGACCAGTTGACTGCACCTAGATCAGCCCCACTGTAGAGTCTTTGCCTAAGCTTTCCCCAGCCCCACCCAGCTGCCTCTGAAACATAGTATCTTGTCTCTGGATTCCATTCACAGTATCTGAAACTCAATATGCTGCCATCTGAACACAGCAGTATAAACCTCCCTGTCACACAGAATCCCTGCTACAGCATCCTTTACAGGCCATTGCCTCACAAGCCATTGCTTCTGCTGAGTTACCTTTATGACTGGGGATAATAAGGTCACTGTGTCTCTGAGTTCATCGCTCACTCATTCATTAAGTTGTCCAATGTTCTGGAGGGGGTTTAAAGTTGTTCGTTTGTTTTTGAGACAGGGTCATGCTATGTAGCTCGGATTGGTCTGCTGCCCACTGTGAACCCCAGAATAGCCTTGGATTCACAACCACTCTCTTGCTTCACCCCTGCTCCTTACCCTAAGTGCTAGGATCACAGGTGTTTGTCACAATGCCTGGGTCTCATTAGATGTTTGTTTGTTTTCTTTCTTTCTTTTATTTTATTGTGTTTTATTTTATTTTATTTGAGACAGGGTTTCTCCTGTAGCCTTGGTTGTCCTATAATTTGCTCTATAGACCAGGCTGGTCTCAAACTCATAGAGATCTATCTGCTGCTGCCTCCCAAGTGCTGGGATTAAAGGTGTGTCCCACCACTGCCCGGCTTTTATTTCTTTTATTTTAAAATACTATTATCTAGAGTTATATAAGGCTATCTTCATATTTTCATAGGCTACCAACTGAGTACCAGACCTAGCACCGAGCACTAGAAAGTCTCAGGGTAAGGAAAAGTAGGTTTCCCTCAGGAAGATCCCAGGCATCTCTAAACAGACACACATGAGAAGATAAACTGCTTGCTGGTGTGTCAGTGTGAAGAAGGGAAAGGCCAGGGCACTGTTGCAGTGGTAACCAGAGCACCGGGGAACATTCCTGAGGGGCAGGAAGCAGGGCTTCTGTGGGAAGACCCTCTTAAGACATCCCATTAATAGTTGTCCTCACTGTTGTGCTAGCAGGAAGGCATGGTGTATCCTTTATTTTGTTGTTCTATGAAGCCAAGAAAAACTGAGTGGTTTACCCAAAGCTGTGGAATCAGGCAAAGACTATGGGTGTTCAACACGGATTTTTTTTTTTTCTGGCATCAGAGCATCAGACTGTACAACCTGATTTCTGCTACTGCAGTTATCAAACTGTTTATGGGATATATGGAGGCTTCCATTTAGGTAGGATCCAGAAATGGGATCCTATCTTTGCCGGTCCCATCCGAGCAAGAGCCTGTGAAGTCAGTGATACAGACCTCTAAGGACTGACAATAGGGTGTCAGGAGCCAGACCGACTCTTCTGACCCCACTTAAGGTTCTATATATATTAGACTGGCTTCTATAGGAGTGATGAGTCTTTCTGATTGAAACCTCTAGCCTCCTGTCAGCCTAAACATGGGCTGCTGGCCTCCAATCCACCTTGGAAAACTCCCTTAGCCCTTAACACCTCCCCTCTGCTTTTAGCTTTAGGCAACAGCTGGTACCCCAACCTCCCAAGCATCACTGAGACCAAAATGGTCCCTGGACACGAAAGGGAAGCCAGGCTGTAGGACAGCAGATGGCTGCTCCACCCAGCCCAGGGCAGCTGTCTCTTCTATCTTCCTTGTCACTCTGAGGCAGGGTGGTCCTTCCACCTCACTTCCTCCCCTCCTCCCTCTTCCTCACTCCCTTGAGCTTTCAAAGCCTATTCAAGAGCCACGTTTGAATTTGTTTCTAACACTATGTGATTTTTAAGCCACTAAATGTATTTTTGACTCTGTTTCCTCATCTATAAAATGGGCAGAACAATATAAACCATATAAATTGTGAGGCTAAAATGATTAGCGATTCCTCATTGCTTAGAATAATGACAAAGAAATGGTTCAGTGTCCTAGGATATCCCATCCAAGCCAAGGTGTAGTTGTGTGGGAGTACTCAGGCACATGAGAGACCCCTACCTCCTCTCATGGACTGTGTTTAAATGTTCCTCTGGTCTCTCCAGTTCCAGGCTGCTGCTTTGTGATCCCTGCTCCACTTTGGCTGCCAAGTGTTCTTGCTAAATCTTGACCTAGCCACCTAACTCCTCAGCTGACATTCTGCAGCAGGTGCCCTTGTCACCTTCTGGCCCTTCAGGGTCCTATCCATTAGAAATCGCCAGTTCTATCGTTCTGCACCCCACCCCCTCTTCCGGACATCCTAGAAAATGTGGCCTCCAGTGGTGATGGGAGTAGCTGTTTGCACTTGCTCTTTCCTCCCCAAGGGGTTCCCTCCATCCCTTTCCTCTGCCTTGCCTAATCGGGCTAGTGGCCAAATGAACGCGGTTCCTGAAAGAAAGGTGAGCGAGAGACCGCAACTCAGAACTGCAGTTTCTCAGCTTGAAAAAGACAATGAGAAAAGAGATCTCTCAAGATCAAAGGAGGGGATGAAACAATAAGTGAACACGGGGGAACTAGGAAGTGGCGTTGGAAGGAGTGACTGCTAACGGGTTATGGCAGGTGCCCAAGCAGCTGCCCCCCACCCCTGTCCTTTTATTCTCAGACCTCGGCCTCCCACCCTCCTGGGACATTGCAAGACCCAAACCACCGGAGGTACCGCAGGAGATCAATGGAAAAGGAGAGGATAGGGCGGGGGCAATCAAAGGGGAAGGCCAGAGGCAGAAAGCATGTGGTTGGGCCCCGCGCCTCCGAGGAAGCCATGCGAGGGTGACCTGGGATGCTCTCCCCTCCCCGGCCCCCTCCCTTCCCAGGGGGCGGCCCACATCCAGGCCGGAGCCCGGGCGGGGCGGCGCCGGCAAGGATGAATAATTGAGGTAGAGGGGAGGAGGAAGAGGAGCGGCGGAGGAAGAGCGGGAGGCGGGAGCCGCCCGCGCAGGGTCCTCCCCACTCCGCACCCCACCCGCTCCGCCGCCCGGAAGTCGCTCCCCGCCTCCTGCTCCGCCAACATGGCCGCGAAGTCGGATGGAGCGGCGGCCGTGGCCGGCCCGGGGCCCGAGGGGCCGGCGGGAGCAGATCGGGGCGGGGCGGGAGGGCGCGGGGAGGCTGCGGCGGGGATCGCGGGCCCGGGACCGGTGGAGGTGGGGTGCCCGGGGCCACGCTACGAGCTGCGGGACTGCTGCTGGGTGCTGTGCGCGCTGCTCGTGTTCTTCTCCGACGGCGCCACCGACCTGTGGCTGGCGGCCTCCTACTACCTGCAGGGTCAGAGCACCTACTTCGGCCTCACCCTGCTCTTCGTGCTGCTGCCCTCGCTGGTCGTGCAGCTGCTCAGCTTCCGCTGGTTCGTCTACGACTACTCGGAGCCCGCGGGGACCCCGGGACCCGCCGTCAGCACCAAGGACAGCGACATAGTCGGAGCCGCCATCAGCACCAAGGACAGTGCTGTCGCCTTCCGGACCAAAGAAGGTAGCGCGGAGCTGGTCCCCCGGCCCGCACCATCCTCGGCCGGCACCTACCGCCGCCGCTGCTGCCGCCTCTGCGTCTGGCTACTGCAGACCCTCGTTCACCTCCTGCAACTCGGCCAGGTCTGGAGGTAGGAAAAGAGCAGGTGAAGGAAGCTTGAGTCTAGGAGTGGGATGTCGCCCCAGATCTGCTCTGGCCTTTCTAGCCCGCCCTGCTCCTGTCCTGACCCTCACCCCGACCCACTCCATTGCCGCTCTCATTTCTTTGCAGTCAGCTTCTCACCTCTGCAAAACTCTGTTGGACCCATAGCTTTGATCTGGCTAATGGGGCAAGATGGGGTCAGAGATTCTGAGTGATGTGGGCAGGGAACGAGGGGACAAGCGTTACTTGGAACAGGACCACAGTGATCCTTCCAGTCCTGACCCTTCCCCCATGTCCAGGTACCAAGCCTCGACTTAGGAAACCACTCAGAAGTCCTTCCTACCACTCACGGGCACTCAGTTTAGAATTGCAGCCCAACATCCTGGAAAAGGCAGCTAAATGACTATCCCGCCCAAACTTCCTGGTTTTGTAGAGAAAGGGCCTGGGGTGAACCCAGTTCAGCACTGGTTAGCTCCTACTTCCTAAGGAGCTCCACAGTGCTGTCCCATCCCCCAAAAAGGGACCAAGGAGATTTGGAATCTTGACTCTGACACTAGATGTCTACTGGCTGCCCCTTAGTCCTCAGACCGGAAAACAACGCTGAGGCTTCATTCAAACTGTTCACTTGCAAGCTTCATTCTTTGCCAGCAAGTAGGGTGCCTGCTGGGCTGAGGTAATTGGAGAGAGGGGGAATTCTAAACCACGGCTCCTCTCAAATCAGGATTACTCTAGTTCCTTGGGCTGTACCCTGCAGTGACAAAATGGGTTTGCTTACTGTGTGATCTTAGGCACACCTCCTCCTCCCTCCAAGTCTGTTCCCTCACCTGTGAAATGAGAGGAATCTCTGCTCTTCTCATCTTGCTGGCTTAGGGTTTTTGTTTTTTTTTTTTTTTTAACATGTTGGGATGAGCAGGCAAGAGGAGGTCTGTGTGGGGACTCTGGAGACTGGAACGTATTTTGGGAATGTCAGGGATTACCGCGATTATAACGGAGGTGTGGAAAGCACGGGGAAAGCCACTCTTCAGATATAGAAGACGGTTATTTACTCTGTTGCATTTGAATGTACTCTGCCTAAGTCAGAAGATTTTGTTCTGAGCTGAGCATTGGACACTGGACCCCTGGTGTTTGCCCCAGCTGCTCACTTGCTCTGTGTCACCCATGTTATTCTGTTGGCTCTCTCTCTGCCTTAGTTTCCCCATCTTCCCCAGCCAAGATGATGTGTATTCCACTTCTGTTGCCCCGGAGTAGGGGGAAGGGGAAAACACTATCCATGGTCTTATTATTATTAGCTTGACACACAAAAATATTCATGTCTACATCCAGGAACTAATCTGCATTTATCATTCTGTGCCCAAGTGGACAGATGGTGGGTTATTTTTAGATTCTGAAATGGTAACTTCCTATTCTGGGTAGCCAAAGCTTCAACCCCCTTTCCCTTTAGCCTAAAGTGGGCCAGCTGCCCCACAACTCACAGGCTGCCTTCCTCCCCATTCAGAATCCACATACACAAAGCTAATAGTAATCTTCTTTCTTGAACAGAAATTGAGTTTCCCTCCAATAGGGAGAAGAACTGACATAGATGGGCGGAGGGGGGGGGGGAGGTTGTAGGGGGGCGTGGCTGGAAATGGCTGAAGGCCCACTGAACTCCATGGTTCCGAATACAAATAACTCTCCCTGATATTTCCACTGTTCTACACTGGGAAAGTGAGAGCTGGGATGAGATGTCTTGGAAAGGAGAACAGTCAATGAGAAGGGGGAACCTAACTTGGGGAGGCCGTTTGTGTCCACTGCATGGCATTTCTAAAACTCAGAATCTCTCTGGGAGAAATAAAACAAAACAATCGACTGTAATACTATCAGGCCTGTAAAAATCTTAGATGCTAGAGTTTAGTTTTTTAATTCTTCCTCTTGATCGCATTTCCTTTAAACATTTACTTAGGCACTTGAACCCTAATTTACAAGGCTATTGTAATTATTTTATTAAGCGCTCGGTTTCTGCCAAGCCTACTGGTTGCCCTTTTTTTTTTAAACCTTCATTCTCTCCTGTGTCTTCTCTAATAATTCCATCCTGTACTTAGTATTATAATTTTCACTTGGCAGATGAGGGAAGGGAGGCTGGGGGGGGCACCCTTGCCCAAGGTCACATAGTGATCAACTGGGAGCTTTGGAACTCAAGATTCTGCATCTTCAAAACCCAAGTTCAATTTATCCACCTTGCAATCCTGCCACCAAAGTGTTCCCCAAAGCTTGAAGAATTATGAGTCTGAGATTGTGAGATTGCACGGTGATAGAAAGCCCCGCTGCTGTTTCATAGAGATAAGAATGTGAAGAGGGGGGGAGACAGTTGAACCGAGTGGGTGACGATGAGGAAACTGTACTGTGGGAAAATGCTGCATTTGGGGAGGGTGTACTTTCAGACGACTTACGTTTTCATCTTGGTTTGAGAGTGACCTTGGGCCAGGCTCTGTCTGTTTCTGAGCCTCAGTTTCCCTGTGTGTGAAATGCCATGATTAGATGTGGTGATCCTAAGATGTGATATCGTTCTCATGATCCATAATGACGTGGTACAGTTCCATGTGACCATCTGCTGCCCAGAGCAGTTTAAGGTCATCAAGGTCAATTTGGGGTCCTCCCCCAATACCCTTTCTATGTCTAGGTTGTAGAATTGCATCCTCTGCCTCCCAATATGCCTGCCTTTTGGACAGATTCTGAAATGAGTTCGTCACCTGTGGGGTATTTTGTTCCATGCATGGGGCTGGGGTCTACAGAGAGTTAGAAAGCAATTACTGCCAGCTTGACTGTTCAGTAAATTCAGACTCTGCAGTCAATTAGGATAGATCTCATAGAAATGGCTATGGGGAATGAAATGTGCCCACCAGGCCACATTAACCAGGCTATAGTTCTGACTCTGGGTCTGCTATCACTGAATACTGTGGACCCTTGTCCCACAAGCTTTGGATTCTTAAACTGCCATGGGCCTAGAACATTCAGAGGAAGTAGAGAGAAGCCATGCAGTCTGGCATGCCTAGAAATTAAGTGGTGTTGGCACATGTTGGCTTACCACATGAGGTATTCCAGAAGATGTTCTGAGTGGCGAGGCTGGGGCAACCAGAGAAAACTGAGCCCTCTAGGGCGACACCCGAGAGACTGCTGTTTATTCTCTTCCTGATCCCACACTAACTTAGATTCTTAGTTTCACTCAGAAAGACAATCTCAACTCTCTAGGATTGTACAGTGCCTTCAAAAGCCAGGAGGGGTCACATAGACAAGGGCGCATAGGGTGTCAGACAAGGGGGCGGTGTTATGGAATACAAGTGTCCTAGACAAGATACAGATACCACCTGGTCACTCTCTAATGATCCCATGAGAAATCGTGGGTCCAACATTACCAGGTCTTGTTTTTTTGTTTTTTGTTTTTTTTAAGGGCAATGGGAAATTGGAAAATCAACTACTAAGATTTAAAAAAAAAAAAATAGTGTCAGCAAGGGCCAATAAAATGACTCTGTGAGTAAAGGTGCCTGCTACCAAGCCTGCCTGACAACCTGAGTTCACTCTCTAGGACCCACAAGATAGAAGGAAAGACTGACCCCAGCAAGCTGTTCCCGGGTCTCTACATACCTACCTGTGCAGTGGCACACACACACACACACACACACACACACACACACACACACGAAACCAACCACACACTCACGCACAACTTAAAAAGTAGCATCAGCCAAAGGAAACATTGGAGCGGGGCGTTCTTTATATCACCTCTAGCAAACACTTCACAAGAGCTATAAGGTCCTTGAGTCAGAACATCACATGAAAGGAAGGGGCTCCCAGACACCGCACGCCTGCCGTGTGCTAACAAGGCCTGTGTGAGAGGTCCCAGGCATCCTGTATTAAAGCCTTCCCGCGGTGGTTAGGGATACCTTCACTCATCAGACAAGGAAGCAAAGCTCAGAGAGGTCAAGGAACTTGATTGACGTTACAGGAGGAGGGGAGGGCTGGGGAGGGGAGGTTCCTACCCAGCTTTGTCTAATCCTCAAACCCAGCCCCATCCCTGACATAGCGCATTTGGTGTATTGGGAATCCTAAGAAAATGCCTGGAAGCAGTAACAGACTGAGTCCCTGGGAGAGCAGCAATGAGATCCTTTGGTGGGGCATGAAGCTGGCTGTGGGCTGGACACCAGCCTGTCCTTATCTACCTCTACCCCCAGCCCTCTGAGCCGTTAAGCCACCGAGGGCTGTTAAGCCAATTAAAGTCCCAACTCTGCCTCCTCTGACCCTGTGGGCAGCAAAGCAGTAAGCCATGAATCCTGCTCTCCCTAATCTTGAACTCATGGGCCCCAGCTTTGCCCAGATAAGCATGGCTTCCTAAGCCAATTAGTGTGAGGAAACCTGGCATGGGATTCCTCCCCGGCTGTCAGAGTCTGAGCACCCTGAGGTGGGGGTGGGGGGAGGAGGTGGTGGTGAGCTCCTGGGGCCTCCCTCTTACAGCTCACTAAGTTCAGCTGTACTGTTGCTGCCTGTGTGTGCCAGCGAGTCCCACACACCAGAGAACTTGTGTCGTGAGTCAGTGCAGCTGAGAGATCAAGCTCTCGGTCCCTTCTGGGGAGCTCCATCTTTGTCGTAATGTGAAGAGTTTGAACTCTTCATTCAGCGTTTCCATTCAAATCAAGCCACCTAATCCCCATGCCTTCCAAAGGAGAGAGCATTACTGTACCTATCTGCTTCTGGCTTTAAACATACCAAGGACTTAGCAAGGGCTGCTCCCATCACTTAAGTATTCAAAACCTGGTGGCAGGGCAAGTGGGATGCCTCGGCAGGTACAGGAGAATGACACGAAGCCTGATAATCTGAGATCAACTCAGGGGACTCACATGGTGGAAGGAGAGAACCACGAGTTTCACAATGTGAGCCGTGGCACACACAAGCCACCCCTACACAGGTGCACACAAAATACTTTAAATGTAATTAAAAAAAAAAAAAACCCAAAACTGGTAGCTGTGATTAGCACCATCATTGCTCTGTGAATAGTAGCCAATGAGTAGAGTGGGGGGGGCACAGTGATGTGGCACCCACGGATTTCATCTGCAGTTACTTGTGGAGCACCTGCTGTATACCTGGAACTGTTCTAAGTGCCAAGGATAACCGTGTAATTAAGATGGCAGCGTGGACGACAGTGGATCACATGGTAGCAATGCTATGTGAGAAGATGAACTAGGGACTGGGTAGATGGTTCAGTGCAGGGAAAGCTGAGTTGCACAGGCATGAGGAGCCAAGCTCTGATTCCTGGTACCCACAGAAAAGGCCACATGTGCCTGTGACCCAAGTGCTGGTGAAGGGAGGGAGACAGGAGGGTGGCTAATACTCTCACCCCACACTCAGTAAAAGACCATGTCTCAAGGGAATAAGGCAGAGAGTGAAACAACAGGATACCCGGTACCCTTCGGTGGCCTCTGTGTGCACACCTGCACATGCGCACAGGTACATACACCACACGCACAAAGCTGAAACAGAGCAGGGAGCTAGCGAGTTTGCAGAGTAGATGACCTGGGGAGGGTGGCCTCACTACGAGAGGTGGCACGTGGGTGAAGGCTGGGCTAGTAAGTGAGATGCAATACCCTTGTATCTTCTGCTTTCTGTGACTTTGGGCAAAGGTCATAACTTAATCTGTATCTTGGTCACCATAGCAGCATCATGTGGCTTGGGGTGTCTTGAGCTACACAATATATGTTTCGTGTGCGACACCTTGTCTGGAACACAGAAGCAGCTGATCGTAATTAGCCCTTTCTGTTTTCATATGTATGTGTCGTGTCAGTCCCAAATCACACTCTCTCCAAATGGTGTCTCTCAATCCTCTCTCCATCATTTCACCCCGGTTACCCACTGCTTTTGTGTTGGTTAGGAGTCTAGGATTTTTGAATCATCACACTCACATCTGAAGCATGTTTACAACCGCTTGGACTTGGCTACAGCCCCTTCACAAATGTTCCTCCCTGTGCTGACTTGGCAGGGTTGTTCTAGTGTGGCCTCCCCACCCTCCTTCTGGGGAGACCATCCCCGATGTGTTCTGCACTCTGCCCTTCCCTCCCCTGCTGTCAGGGCAGCCACAGTCCACCAGAGCCACTCCTAACAGACACAGAGGCAGCACTTAGGCCCTGTCTTCTGATCTATAAAGACCACACAGGCGAGAAACCCTGGGGAGCCAAGGGGAGGAAGGGCTGGAAGGAAATGGCTTTGAACCCCAGCAGCTGGGGCAATGGTCCCTGGAGGGAGGAGGAGGCGATTTGAGATCTACTCTGGCCTTTCCATTCGCCACCCTGCCTTTGTGAAAGTGTTCAAATTCTTAAACCTGGAACTGCTTTGGCCCTTCTCCACCATGGCCCTCCCACCCCACTCTGCCCACAACCAGAGGCAACTGGGGATCCTGGATCTGATACTCAGGAGTCCCAGGGTGCCCCTGGCTCCCCTCCCACCCCAACCCTGCATCAGAGTACTTGGCACCACTGATACCTCCTCCTCCTCTTCTTCCTCCTCCTCCGTCTGTACCCTCTCTTCCCCACCCCCAACCAGGGAACCCACACACCCTTTGTCCTAGCTGGTTTTGTGTCAACTTAACACAAGCTAGAGTCATCAGAGGGGAAGGAGCCTCAACTGAGAAAATGCCTTCATAAGATCCAGCTGTAAGGCATTTTCTTAACAATGATCAACGGAGGAGGACCCAGCCCATTGTGGGTGGTGCAGTCCCTGGGTTGTTGGTCCTGGGTTTTATAAGAAAGCAGGCTGAGCAAGCCTTGAGGAGGAACAAGCCAGAGAACAGCACCCTTCTATGGCCTCTGCATCAGCTTCTGCCTCCAGGTCCCTGCCCTGTTTGAGTTCCTGTCCTGACTTCCTTTGGTGATGTGGAACATCAATATAGAAGTGTAAGCTGAATAAACCCTCTTCTCCCCAACGTTTTGGTCATGGTGTTTCATTGCAGCAATAGAAACCCTAACTAAGACACCTTTGAAGGCCACACTTCCACGTTGCCTCTTTCTGAAAGCTTTTCCTGAACATACCCAGGACCACCCCCAGCATCTCACACCATCTTCTGCTTATTCAACCAGGCAAAAAACATCTTTCTATTTTCCTAAAGTGAAATGTTCTTGGCAGTTTTGTTTATGGAAGAGTTATGCATTCCAGCCACCCCAAAATCGTCTCATCGAGAAGGAATATAATGAAGAGAGATTTCCACTCGCTAATTAGATTTTAGATTGCTTTATGTTTTGAGACAGGGTCTTACCAATGGCCACTAAGTTGCCTCAGGTGATCTTGAACGTCTGATTCCCTCAGCTAGGATTGCAGGGCATGTCACTACACCCTGATGTATGTGGTGCTGGGTACGGACGGAGTCTAAGGACTTGGGCTGTGGAGGCAAGCACCCCACGACCGGAGCTCTATCTCCAGCCCATAGTTAGCTATTTCTTGCATTGTCTGAAGACTTTATTTCTGATTTTTAGTTCACTAGGACATAATTGATTACATGCATGTGTGTTGTAAAACTCAGCTATTTTGATGGGTGCCATGGCACCCACCTTTGTAATTCCAGCACTTGAGAGACGGGTTCAAAGCCAACCTGGTTTACATAGAGAGTCAGCTAAGGCTACAAAGTGAGACCCTGTCTTAAAAACGGAATATTACTAAAAATTAGTTATCACTTATTAAGACTTAGATTACATTATTGCCTCTGTGACAGACAGGATGAAGAACAAAACCCTATCCCACCACCCACACGGTTTTCAATGAGCCACTTGACCCTCTAAACCTTGGTTTTCTCTCATCTTTGAGGAAGGGCTAACAGTCCCTGTGGGTAGGTATATTGGCCATATGTACAGGCATACTGAGTGAATACATAGACCATGTTTTATACGTTATCAAGCATTATTCAGCACACAGCAGTGCTCCACATTAGCTAGCATTATTGACCCATTTTACAGATGTGAAGCTGAGTTACAGAAAGGAGTAGGCTCCCAGTTGATAGCAAAGCCAGGGCTGAAAATTATGTGGTCAAGACCCCTGAGTCCACCTGTGTGGGTTCTAAACCATTTTACCTTCTGCTAGCTAAGTGTATGCTTTTGGAAAACATTTTAAATTATATGTGTACATGTGAGAGTAGGGTGTGCATGTGAGTGCAGTTGCCCTAAGAAGCTAGTATAGACATCACTTGCTCCTGGCTTACGTTACAGGCAGCCGAGAGCTGTGTGATATGGATGCTGGGAACTAGACTCAGATCCTCTGTAAGAGCAGAGTGTGTGTTTGTGTCTTCATATGTGAGTGCAAGAGGAGATATGCTGTGGGCATGTGCAGAGATCAAAGGGCAACCTTGGGTAGTCAGTCCTAGCCTTACACCTTGAGACAGGGTTTCTTGCTTTGCGTTTATGTACACTGGGCTAGCTGGTCTACTGCTTACTCGGGGTTCTCTTCTTTCTGCTTCCCCATCTCACCAAAGGTATGCTGGGATTACAGGCACACACACCACTACAACACACACACACACACACACACACACTATAATGCTAGTCTCCACACATGCACAAGTGCTTTACTCAATGACCCATCCTCCTAGCCTGGTGAAGTGTTTTCTTATGGACTGATCAATCAGGTATTATTTTGAGAACAAGAAGGAGAAAAAAAAACAGAAAAGCATCTACAATGTTTTACTTTAATGTAAAATAAAGCACCTACCGCTACCATTCCAGACTCTTCCTCAGCTGTGCCCTGGGCTCATCACTCATTCCTGTCAGCCCAGCTGGCTGGTTTCCCCACAGATCGCAAGCCTGGGGAGGCCTGGCTGTGGTGCCCTTGTTACTTTTGGTGGCTGTGCACCCAACCAGCTCTTGGATGGGGAGCCTGCTGGCACGTGTTTTGGCTTCATGGCTGTGTTATCAGAGCTAGGGCAGTGCAAAAGCCTGTACCTAGGGCACAGCAGTGAGGTTTGCTAAGACTTCAGCCTCTGCGTCCAGTTGCCAGTGGGCTGAGGGTAAGATTCAACATGAAAACCTGTTGAGGCCAGTTCCCCAGAGGAAAAAGGCGTCGCTGACATAGGACATAGAAGATGTAAAATTCCTTGTGTGAAGTGGGTGCTTAATCATGTTGATGTGAACTGAATAGAACCTTTGAGATCGGAGTTTTAGGTGAGCCATTTCCTCTGTCTATAAAGTTTAGGTGAGGACTTGAGGGTTTTGGCCTGAGTTTCCCCAGAGCTTGGGAAAGAAGACAGAGGAGTGGAGCACTCTGGATCCTGGGCAGGTCAGAATCTCATCACACTGGAGCTGTGCGATCCTGAGCACAGTTGCTTCATCAGCCAGAGGCTGTCTGTAAAATAGCAGAGAGATGATGGTTCTGCCCGAGTTCCTTTAGAGATGTCAGCACTTGTCACAGAGTACATCCTTAGAAAGCACTGAGTGCTGCTACTCTTATGGGCTAACCCATCCTGCTGCTGGGAAGAGTATGGCAAGGAGCTCTTGGGGTCCTAATTCTCAGTGACCCTCATCCACTGAGTCCCACCAAGGAAGATCCTTGTTCTGTGGCTCCAATGTAGCGTGCACAGTGAGGATCTGAAGTTAAAGGGGGATGGGGTCTTTTGCATAAAAGCAAGAAGACCTCACAGCTCTCACAAGGGCATGAACACCCACCAGCAGAGGGTGTAGAGGAGGTGGCTAGAGATGCTGTAAGCGGGGACTTGCTTTTGCTTCATTTTAAAGGACACATGAAATGACTGTAACACCCTTATGGTTTAAATTCGCAGCCCTGACTTGGGGTCTTGTAATACCGAGTCCCATGCTGCTAGACTGTCACTTTGCAGGCTGCAGATCGGTGACATTTGGGGAGACCCAGCCTGGGATGTGTTTTTTTCCCCATAATTTCATCTCACCTGCTCTCTATTGATTTTGTTTTATGTATTCGATTTTTAATTTTAGTTCACCTGGTTTTTTTGTAGTGCTGGGATCAAATCCAGTGCCTCACCTAGGCCAGGCAAGCGTTCTCCCCCATGAGCTACATTCCTGGCGTTGCCTATTCTTTAAAGCGGCATTTTAGCTTTTAGCACATTAAATTCTAAACAACTACAGGAGCAGAGTGACTAGGCTGATGAACTTCACAGTGTATCATTAATGCCATCATAGAATTCAGTGCTGTCTGACTCTGGGCTCAGCAGTGTTCTGGGTCTGCACTGTCTAATGTGGGAGCCCCTAGCCACCAACAGCTGTTGAGCCCTTGGAATGGAAGAAGAGGGATGGATGAACACGTTTTTAAGTGAATTTAACTCCTTAAATTTATGTGTATGAGTGTTTTGCCTGTAGGTATATATTTCTACCATGTGCAGGTGTGTATGTGCACGTGTATGCATGTGCATATGGGCCAGAGGACACTCTCCAGGAACATTTCTCAGATGTCTCCTGCCTCTTGTTTGAGACAGGAGTCTCTCATTGTCTTAGATCTTCACCAAGAAAACTAGATTAGCTGGCCAGTGAACTCCCAGGGACCAGCCTGTCTTAGATTCCCAGTTTGCTATCATCACTGGGATGGCAGGTATGATCTACCAAGCCTGGCTCCCCACCCTCACTCCCCAGCATACAGGGGTGTTTTGCATGCATGTATGTTTATGCACCATGTGTGTGCCTGGTGCCTGTAGAGAGCATCGGATCCCCTGGAACTGGAGTACAGATGGCTGTGAGCCACCTTATAGGTGCTGGGACCCAAAGCCAGGTCCTCTGGAAGAGCAACAAGCATGCAGTGCATATAAACCCATGAGAGCACACACAGAAGGGTTTTTCTCTTAATATCTTGAGATATTTCATTAACTAGTCCCCATCATTTGCAACTTGGGACTTGCCTTTTTAAAGCATTAATATCTAAATTTCTGGCTGGACTTGAAAAGGTTAGAAGGGAAAACAAAATGACGCCCCTGTCATTTGAACTGTATCCTCTCCCAGGGTGGGTGGTTAGAGCTGAAACAGGCTGCCTCTTTAGATAGGCTATGCCGCTATAGCGCCCCAGAGCCCCCCAAAATGAGATCAGTTCAGTTCTCAGAGAACTGGAATCAGAAACTCCAAATCTACTTCTGGAGTTTCTGTGAGACCACAAACAGCCAGGTGTGATTCTATCTGTCTGCATTAGGTTCCAGATACCTTCAAATGTCACCAGGAGATTGGAATCAAGGCCCCTCCCCACTGTCTCTTGACATCCTAGCTCCACCCAGGAGGGAGGGACAGGATGGGACATGGGGCTTGGGGGAAAGCAAAGGACCTTCAGAACCTTCAGAGCCCAGGGCTCTGAGCTTTAGTCTCTCTTGCACATCACTAACCCATAACATAGCTGGCAAAGTTGAGGCCCAGAGAAAGGGAGATGTGAGAAGCCTGGTTCCAAAAATGGTTGCTCCAGAGCAGCTTTCTGTTTTTCTACTGAGCAAGAACATGGACACTGGCTGGGTGCTGGTGAGAGAGGATGGGATGGGAGAAAGTCACAGGTTTTTAGCTAAGACCTAAAATCAGTGGCCGGAAGTTTCTGGCCTGGTGCCAGTAAAGAAGAGGGGCTGTGACTCTTCAGGGGCTGTGAAGGAGAAGGGAGACAGCCTGGCTCCCAGCACCACATGAAATGGGAGCCAAACGTGTAAAATCACATTCTTTACTGACATTTAGGATTCTTTTGGCTGCCAACCCCAGGAAGGGCCTATTTTCTCATCCTTGCAGGAGTGCTCAGAATTGAGGCGTAAACCAACAGGAGGGGGGTATTGAAGCCATTCTTCCTGGGCTATCCTGCAAAACCTACAGGTGGGGTCTGGGTTCCCCCCGCTCAGCTTGATCCACTCCCTGGTGAAATGAGGGACATCTCTGTGTCTTGAGACACCACTCCATTGCTTTCTTGATGTTGGAGTTGGGCAGAGTCCCTCCTCCAAATGTCTGATAACCGTCTCCTTTTTTCATAAAAGCCCATCGTTTTCTCTGACCTGTCAACTGACCTACCCTTCACTCCATCTAGTGAGTTCTCCACAGCTTTTACCTCTAAAACTGCTGCCATCTTTAAAACCTTCCTGGGTCATGAGATAAAGACCTTTCCTCAAGTTGTTTCCTCTATCAAAATCCCCTCTCCTCTCCCCTTTCCACCTCCTTAGCTCCTGTACCTACTTCAGACTCCTTAGCAATCAGCACTTCCAGAGACTCTTCCCTGACTGTAGAACCTTCCCCACTCCCTCTGGTATTCTCTATGCTGTAGCACAAGACCTGGTCTGGACCATCACTGGAGCCTCTGGAACATGGTTTTCTCCCACTTACACAATGATTGAATCAGTGCCCAAGCCTTCATTATTAAAAATAGTGCTGACAAATGGGTTGGATCGCTCTTGCTCACCCCTGTGTCTACCATAGTTCTTGGCACATAGTAGGTACTCAGAAGTGTTGAGAAAATAAATGTCAGGTGGGGCTAAGAAGATAGTTCAACGACAGAGCACACGCTTAGCTCTGGGCTCACTCCCCAGTACACACACACACACAGATACACACACACAGAGATACACACACAGGTACACACACACACACACACACCAAATGAACCTTTCTTTTGATGATGTTCAGTTTTTCCATCAGAAAATGGGCTCCTAGTCACAGAAGTCACATGGCTGCAGTAAAGATTTTAGCAAGGTACACAATAGAATATATTGAATGAATGGCAGTTACTTTCTGCAGTGGGTGGAGATACCCCTACACATACACCCAGAAAAGAAACTGCCCATTGATCTCGCCTAGCCAGACAGATCTTCTCTGGCCCTCTGTTCTTAGGGGCAGCTTCTGTGGGAAAGCCAACTTTGCCAGAAACTACCAACTTTCTCTAGTTAGCAATTCTGACTTTTAGTTTTGTTTTGAAACAAGAGTCTCACTATGTAGCATAGATTAACTTGGGAGTTATTACGAAGCACAGGCTGGTGTTGGATTCACAGGAATCCTTCTGCCTCAGCTTACTTGTGTTGAAGTTTGAGATAGGGTCTCACTCTATATAACCTAGGTTGGCCTCAGACCAGCAAGTCTCCTGCTTCAGCTTCCCATGAACAGGCTTATAAGCAAGTATGATCATGCCTAGTTAGAAAGTACCAGGTTTCTTTCCTGACAAAGCCTGTGAGCAGACAACTTTAAGATGCCTTGCCTACGTCTGGCTGGTACCACATTACCACTTTCTGGCTTCCCAGTTGTGCTGGAAGATTGGTGCTTGATGTGGGTTATCGTTATCGTTATTTATAAGCCCTGCACACGGTCCATCATCCTACAAAGAGTTGAAGGATTTGGAGGGCAGGAGGCTTATTGTCTCCTAGCCCCACCCTCAGCTTGCAGGTGTCAGGCAGGGCCCATCTTGGAGACAGGGGTCTTTAGCAGGCCTGCAGGCTGCTTCCCGGATAGAGCAGGCAGAGGGGGGGGGCGGGGGAGCCTCTGGAAGCTGTTGTGGTTTTGGCTCAGAGCCCTGAGGGGGAGTGGGGAGGGGCGAGAACACAGGCTCAGAAACTCGGAGACCAGAGACCGACAGATGGGAGAGCTGAGGATGTGAGAGACACAGACAGACAAGAGAAGAACCCAGAGTCAGGAAGAAGAGAATCAAGCAGGAGAGGACGGCTGGAAAACGGGCAGTCATGCTGAGCCATGAGCTGAGCAGTAGGCCAGCAGATGGACCAGTTAGTGAAGGACTGGAAGCCCCAGGCAGAGAGACCCACAAGAGGAAAAACAGGCTGACCCCAGAGCGTAGGTCAGACTGTCAGATGAATGCAGGGTCTGAAGAACAGGATGGTACAGCATAGACGGGTGGGATGGTGCAAGGGTCCCAGTAAGAGGCCCGCAGACTGGCTGACCACAGTAAAGGGATAGATAGAGATGACCGATGTTCAAGGGGAGACACCACCAACAATGATCTGTTGTCTGAGGCCATGTTTGTCTGTCTGAATGGAGATTAAAACCAATGACAGAAACTTCACCTCACAGGAGACAGATGGGGTAAGCTGGGGGCTGAACTCAGAAATTTCTCAGGAACAGTGATCCCCTACTTCTCTCCATTAAAGCAAACCCCTGGGGCTCTGGAAGATGCTGGTCAGAGGAGTGACCTGATAGGGGAAGAAGGGTGAATTCTGTCTACTTACTGACCCTGCTGCCCACTCATGGAGGTCACAGAGTCCTGAGGGAGCCATGAACCCAGAGCAGGTGGATTCCAACACTAACTGTTGGCCTCTCTGTTTCTCAGGCCAGGCCTGTTTTGCTCCAAGCCCCACCTGTTTATGCTTATTGGTTCCTCGACTTCCTCTTCTAGACCAAGCTTCCTCTTTTAGCATGCACAAGACAGTGAACTGGAGGCTAGCAAGATGGCTCAGAAGGCAAAGACACTTACTACCAGGCCTGACCACTTGATTTTGGTCCCCGGGTCTCACATGTGAGAAGGAAAGAGCTGACTCCCACAGGATGTCCCCCAACCTTCACACATGACACACATACATGCCAACACACACACATACACACACACACCAACTTCCCCACATGGAATACACATGCCTACACACACATATACTAACCTCCACACATGGCACACACATGCCTACACACATGCCTACACACACACACACTCACACATAATTAACAAGAAATGCAATGATATTTTGTTTGGTTTAGAGACAGGAAGTCAGAAATGACACAACAGGATTTGCATCTACAATCCTAATTCTTGGGAGGATAAAGGAGGGGCAATCTCATGAATTCAAGGCCATCCTGGATTATTTAGCAAATTCCAGGCCAGCCAGAGCTATATAGCAAGACTCTATCTCAAAAAAAAAAAAAAAAAAAAAAAAAAGGCTAGGAACCAGAAGTTCAATCCCAATAGACGTCTCCATAGCCCTGTAATTGGCTTTTGGTTAAAGGCACTGGCTGCACTGCCTGCTCATTCCGGCCTTCAGGCCACTAGCATCTGATAATCAGAGAGAGGCACCAGGGAAGACTTCCTGGAGGAAGAACAACAGAATGAATCAGGAGTGAAGTGCCTGGAGGTGTTCTGGCTCTGTGCAGACTGAGACAGGGAAGCCCAGGGTCTGCTAAGACCAAGAAGGACACACACACAAGACTCATTTATCAGTTCATTCAACATTTATACCTGCTTTCTACCTGCACAAAAGCAGAGGAGACTCTGGTGACCATTACAAACAAGGCCTCTGCCTCATGGAGCACCAGTGACCGAATAGAAAGAAACTGTCTAGGGGCTGAGGATGGACCTCAGCTGGTCGAATGCTCGCACAGCATCCACAAAGCCCTGGGACTGATCCCAGCGCTTCATAAACAGAATGTGGCGTCTCACACCTGCAATCCCAGCACTCGGGAGATGAAGGCTGGAGGACCAGAAGGAAGGCAGGGATAGGATGGACTAGAATGAACCTTAGAGGTGGGAGGTGCTGATGTGGGATGGGTGGCCTCCTCTAAGGATGTGTTAGGGAGCGGATGAGGAGCCAGGCAGATCAGGATGTGAGGAAGCACGCAGCGAGTGCAGAAGCCCTGAGTCTGGAGCGAGTCTGGCAGGGAACTCCCGCTGCAGCTGGGGTGTGGAGAACAAGCAGACAGTGGTTTGAGATAGAGAGAAGATGAGCAGGCCAGATGGTTGGGAGAAGCTTGGGTTTCCTTCCAAGTGTGATAAGAGGCCTGTGTATGGCTTCCAGAAAGTGAGTGACCAGATCTGTAGGTCTTTTAGAATTCTCCACTGATTGCTATGCAGAGAACGAACTGTAGGGGGCAGGAGCGGATGGAGGAGAACCACGGAGAAGGGAAGGCTGATTTGGTTGGTTGTCCTGGCAAGAGATGAAGGGCGCTTTGTACCAATTGGTGGTGCCCACCCGAGAGGTGGTTGGGAATGGCACTGGATGCATTTTGGAGGAAAACCAAGTCTAGTTTTTTTTGCCTTGAGGTGGGGTGTCCTGTGTGGGTGTTATCAGCCCCATCCACTGTGATATCTGCTTCTTTCAACTTTCAAACAGAGCAGGGTGTAGCGAGCAATAGGATTCCTAGAGGAGGTTTCAAGAGCAGTCGCTCGGTGGCCACAAGGAGCCAGAGACCCCCACCCAAAATATGTTCCTCTTCTCTACACCGATGCTATGTGCACATCCATCTACAATTTGTAAATTACTGTTAACTCTTTATCATTTGATGCTTCCTTACAATGAGGAAGAAGAAAGATTCAGGAAAGCTGAAACTACCCAAGGCCATAAAGCAGGGTCCAGGGCAGGGCTGGGACACACCCTGACATGGCCAGTATTCCGACATCTTGTCTTTGGGATCTTCATCCTGGTGGCTGTGGTTCACATAGGGGGCACAGCCCTGTTCCAGAGGAAGGGCAATTGAAGCCAGAAAATAAGGTTGCATGTCCTCAACAGTGTAGTTTTAAGGCCTCAGTGGCTTAACATCTACTAAGCATGTTAGAATACAGCCACATCAAACATCACATGTAAATTATATATAACCAAATAAAAGCCAAACTGCAAATGACTAGCTGACATCATGTTCTGCTTTGCAGACATTTAACTAAACATTTATTAATTTGGATTCCGCAGGGTTTTTTCCCCCTGTTTTAAAGCCAATCCCCCCCCCCCACAAGCCTCAAACACTCTCCTAAGCCCATGAACATCTCACAGGCCCCTCCCTGGCAGAGAGTAGTGAGTAGTGCTGGCTGGAATTACAACCACTGTTTTGGTCCCATGGCCAAAAGGACAAGAGTGAGGCTGGGCTCAAAAGGCTCAAGCCTTTTGTCCCTAGGCTGCAGTGCGGCTTCTGCTAATCTTATACCCCCAAGCTCCATGGACAGGTAACAGGCGCCTCTTTTTCTTCCCTCCCCATCGAAGGCCTGGATGGTGTGAGCCCTTTGTCTGCGGTTAGCTGGAAGCTGGCAGAGGAGAGAGTAGGAGTGGGCGGGGAGGTAGCAGGAGGCCTGCCAGGTGGTGACGGATGCTGGCGGGGTTGGCACCTCCCTCATCCTAACCTGGGCGGAAACAGATGGTCTTCTAGCTTCAGAGAAACTTCCAGGGTATTGCTCTTCCCCAGCTCCCCAGCCCCCTGCACATTGGACCAGCTGGCCTCTCCTTTCTATTCGAAGTCAGAGCCACAGAAGTGAGGAGGGCAGGAGAGGTGGAGGCCTAGAATGAAGATTGGGGTCCCCAGAAACCCTAGGATCACCTGCCCCCCCATCCCCAGCCCTCACCACTGGCACTTCCAGGTCTGTTCTCTTCCCCTCTAGTGCACCACCCCCTTAGCTCAACTCTGTCACTGCTAGCCCGGAGGAGCAGCCCCAGCCTCTCCTTGGCTTCCCTCCAAGCCAGCCCTCAGAGTGGGCTTTGGAAGCTCTGAGCTGATCCTATCACCTCCAATTCTGGGATTCAGATAAAAAATTAAATCTTTACTCTCCAGTCCAGATTCTTTTTTTTTTTTTTTCAGAGATGGAACCCAGGTTCTTGTGCATGCTAAACTTGTATTCCACTACTGAGTAGACCCGTAGCCCTGCAGTCCAGAACTGGTTGCAGAATTTGGTGAACTTTTGCAATGTGATGAATTATGAAAATTCTGGTCTTCCTGGACCCCTGTCTCATTGGAAGCCTCCTGTCTGGACCCAGCCCAGCAAACCTCAGCCTATTTCCCTGGGAGGGCATGGGCTCTCATGGCCTCCGTACTTTGCATCTACCCATTCTCCTGAATGTCCTCATTTCTTGCTGTCCTGAAGTGTGTGTGTGTGTGTTTACTTATTTGCATTTTTATCTACGTGGGTGCATTGTCTGCAAATATGTTTGTGTACCATGTGAGTGCAGTGCCCATAAAAGAAAGCACTTGCTCCCCTGAAAATGAAGGCACAGACAGTTGTGAGCTGCCATGTGGGTGCTAGAGATAGAACCCAGGTCGTCTGGAAAAGAAGCCAGTGCTTAGAAACAATGAGCTGTCGCTCCAGCTTCCCCCCACCTCTAGTGTTTTTATTGTATTTTATTTGACTTTTTTTTTTCCTACACAAAGTCTCTTTTCATAGCCCAAGCTGGCCTTGAACTTGTGGTCCTCCAGACTCAACTCCTCAAGTGTTGGGATTACAGACAATATGTGCTTTAAGACTGAAATCTAAACCAGGCATGGTGACGCCTAAAGGGAGGGAGGAAGGCAGTGGAGGCAGAACGATTAGGAATTCAAGACCTGAGCTGGAGAGATGGCTCAGCCGTTAAAGGTTAGGCTCACAATCAAAAATATAAGGAATTCAAGACCTGAGCTAAGTACGGAGTTTGAGGTCAGCCTGGGTTACACGAGAATCTACATTAAAAACAAAACAAAACAAAATAAGACAAAACAAAACAAACAGAAAATTAGCATGGTGTCACATACCTGTAATGCCAGCACTCAGAAGGCAGAGGCAAGCGGACCAAGAGTTCAAAGACATCCTTAGCTACTTAATTCTAGACCAGCCTGGGCTACTACAGATACTGTCAGGAAAGAAAGAAGAGGAAAGAGGGTGAGGGGAGAGAGAAACTGTTTCTTGCAGGAAAACTTCCTTGACTGCTCTCCTTCCTTGACAAAGTTTTTTTTTTTTTTTTTCCTCACTCTCACGGCAGGGTGAGGTATGTAGGGACACAGACCTAATACCGAGGTAGATTGAAGCTCACCTGCTTATAAGACTGGATGACACTGGCGGTAGGAATCCTATGTGTGAGTGGGGGAGAGGTGGGAGACTCAGAAAAATGGTGACCTACCACAACTCATCAAAAGAAACCCAGTCCAGTCCTGGGGCCACCCAGCAGTCAAGCGAACAGCAACTTTCGCTCCTGGGAGCCAGGTGTCATATTGGGGGTATGTCAGTAGCACTAATTGGGGCCAAGGGGACCTCAAATTGCATGTTCTTGGCTACATTTGGGAGAACAGAGTTTAGGACTTTGAGGAGTCAGAGCCAGCAAGCCCACCCCTCTCATTATCATCTGGAGGCCCTATAGCACTGTGGCTCCTTCCACAGCTGTCAGCACAGCATGTATAAAGTTGGTCCCCTGGTTCCAGTGTCCTAGAAATGCCAGCACTTTCCCCTCCCTAGTGTCTCTGTTTGAAGCTCAGGCACTAGGTCACTGGATCTGTGTCGGACAGTCTGCATCTGCTTTTGGAGAATTTCTCTGTGGTATGCACAAAGAGCTAACCGGCCATAGGCACCTAAGTTTTTCAGGGACTGGGGAGAGACAGGTTCTGTGGTCACAGGGTGGAGTTAGACTCAGTTCCTCAAACCGTGTAGACACTGCTCTTTCCCATCCATCCTCTCTGATACTTCAGAAGGAATGAGGACTCAACAGATTAAGTTAGAAGTAGAGTTGGGGATTGAACTCAGACCTTAGATCCTCCCCTTCCTGCTCCGAGGTTGTTGGAGCCATTAAAGTCAACCAACATACAGCTATGTATTCATTCATCTGTGAACATATGAATGGAACACCTACTATGTGGTAAGAGCGGAGTGTACTGTGCTTAGCAGGTGATTGTAGTCGCTGGCCTGGAGCTCAAAGCTGGGGGAGATGTGTGCCTAGCCAGGAAGTTCAACCTGCTGCGACAAGGGCTGAAAAAGGAGCGGGTGGGAGCGGGGTTAGGCTGAAGGGGCTCCTAACTCCCCGCACATGGTCAGCAGAAGCCTGATATTTGAAACATGAGCAAGACTTAGCCAGGTTTGGGAATAGGGTAGGAACAGGGAGGCGTGTTCCAGGGAAAAGGAATAGCAGAGGTGTAAAAGCCGGGTGTCGAGGAGAACCGTTAAATGTCCTGGAATCCGCGGCCTGTGCCAAGCAACCATGAAGTTTGTTGGGTGAGCAGCTTCCCTGAGGCCAGGAGCAGTAAGTGGGTCAGGACTCGGGTCTGACACCAGCTGTGATCCATACAGGAAACCTATGAACAAATCTCTTCAAAGTTTCCAGTAAGAAGCGATGTGGTCTGTTCGTTACTACCTGGAATCGAGTTCTGGTTCCGCTGTGTGACCTTGGGCAAATGCTATGGTCTCTGGTTCCCAGTTCCTTCCCCTAAACTGGAGATGAGGCTAGGACTAGGCGAGAAGCTAACGGGTGCACTCGGTGCTCAGCAACCACGCCCCGCAGAGCCTATTTTACAGCCACAGTGTAGGTCCTGGAGGTGGGGGACTTACCCCGGCGCAGGCGGGAAACTGGGGTAGGGAAAACACGAAGCCGGAGGAGCCTGGAGCTGAGTACCACCTCCCCCTGCAGGTACCTGCGCGCCCTATACCTGGGACTGCAGAGCCGCTGGCGCGGGGAGCGGCTGCGGCGCCACTTCTACTGGCGAATGCTGTTCGAGAGCGCGGACGTGAGCATGCTGCGTCTGCTGGAGACCTTCCTGCGCAGCGCGCCGCAGCTGGTGTTGCAGCTCAGCCTGCTGGTCCATCGCGGCCGAGAGCCGGAACTGCTGACGGGTGAGCCCCATCCACCACCCGCTGTGCCCCGCTCCCAAGGCTGAGTTGCTTGCCCAGAGTTTAGGGAACCACACCACCCTCACCACTTTCTAGGCCTCTCCATAACCTCCCCTCCCGTCTGACTTGTTTCTCCACTCTGACACCATCCCTCAGACACCCTAGACTCCTCTCTCTCTTTTCCCTATTACCAGGGCTGACCGTATCTTGCCTCTGCCCATCACTCCCTCCAACCAAACTTAGGCCTCCCGAGGGAGCCCTCTGCCGGCTACGTTCTACAAACCGAGTCCCAGCCTACATCCTCTGGGAACCCCTTGCTTTATGGACCTGTTCAATCACCATCTGTTTCCAGAGAATCTATCTACCTATCCCTTCACTAGATGTCCTGGTCTCCTCCCTTGTACCAGGTCCCGTTCACGCCAACCCTGCCCCTTCGGGAAACACTCCGGTCCAAGGCAGTCAGTGTCACAGAAAAGCCACATCACCTATCTCTAACGCAGCTCATGGTCTTTGCATCCACATGCTCTCTAACCCATCCTCAGTGTCTCAAGGCTCCAATCACTAGCGCCCAGGCCCCTCAGGGACGCCTTCTGCCCTCTCTCCAGCCCAGAGTTCAGGGCCCTACGTGGGATTCCCTCCTTAGTTCTGTCCAGCTTTACTTGCCCCTCCATACCCAGCCTCACATCTTCTAATGGTGTCCTGACCCCTCCCTGGCCTAATGATCCCTTCTTGATCCCTTTTACTCCCAGAGTCCTGGACCCTCATTTCCCACCCTCCACCAAGACCCCCAAATCCTGTCTACACCCCGTACTAGAATCCCAGACTCGATGCCCATGAAGCTCAAAAGCACACCAAATCTATTCTCCTTTATGCTCCCACACCCACAGAAGAATCCAGCCCATTCTTCCACCCCACCCCCATATCCATACCCCTTGAAGACCCTTCCCCCAGCTGGACCCTTCCTCACACCTGATCCACAGACCTTCACACCTGCTCAGAACCCAGGTCCTGACCCAGCACCTCCTCCTCTCCAGACCCCAACCTGGACCCACCCGTAACCCAGCCCACCCCACCCCTACCCTGTCTCCACAGCTCTCTCCATCTCTGCCTCCCTTGTGTCCCTGGCCTGGACCCTGGCATCATACCAGAAGGTGCTGAGAGACTCAAGAGATGACAAGCGGCCTCTGTCCTACAAGGGTGCTGTCGTCCAAGTTCTGTGGCACCTGTTCACCATTGCGGCGCGAACCCTGGCCTTTGCCCTCTTTGCCAGTGTCTACAAGCTCTACTTTGGCATTTTCATCGTCGCCCACTGGTGCATCATGACCTTCTGGGTCATCCAGGGTGAGACAGACTTCTGCATGTCCAAGTGGGAGGAGATCATCTACAATATGGTGGTGGGTATCATCTACATCTTCTGCTGGTTCAATGTCAAGGAGGGCCGCAGCCGCCGTCGTGTGACCCTCTACTACTGCATCGTGCTGCTGGAGAACGCAGCGCTCACTGGCTTCTGGTACTCCAGTCGCAACTTCTCCACTGACTTCTACTCACTCATCCTGGTCTGTGTGGTGGCCTCCAGCTTCGCCTTGGGCATATTCTTCATGTGTGTCTATTACTGTCTCCTGCACCCCAACGGCCCCATGCTGGGTCCCCAGGCACCTGGCTGCATCTTCCCTGAAGCCCCAGGGCCTTGTGGCCCTCCAGCTGATGCCATCACAAGTCCGCCAAGGTCTCTGCCGAGGACTACAGGCACTGAGCGGGATGGGGTCGCAGTGGGAGGTGAGCGAGCCGGGACCCCTACACCACCTGTCTTCCAGGTGCGACCCGGTTTGCCTCCCACACCAGTGGCTCGCCCCTTGCGGACAGAGGGGCCTGTCATTCGGATTGACTTGCCTCGGAAAAAGTACCCAGCGTGGGATGCTCATTTTATTGACCGCCGGCTCCGGAAGACCATTCTGGCACTGGAGTATTCTTCACCTGCCACACCCCGGTTGCAGTACCGGAGCATGGGCACCTCCCAAGAGCTGCTGGAGTATGAGACCACAGTATAGACACAGTCTGCCTCCCAAAAGGGACAGGCTTGACTGACCCCACATTGACCACAGTGTTGAGTCTGGTTTTTCAGGGCCACCAGGCTAAGTGGGAGTAGATCTTTGGATCCAAGAATGGTCTCACCATTAGGATCCCTTAGGGGAGAGGGCAACCAACCCTGTGGAGGCCCTAGGCCTCATTTTAAGCCCTGTGGCCCATTCTCTAAGTTCCCCTGGACCAGGGCACAGGGCGTCAACTGGTGCTACCCCTCATGAACTGCCCCAGTCTCTTGGGGAATACCATATAATGCTTGCCACGGGGGTCTTAACTATCCCTGGCCTAGATTCATCCCACATCATCCCTGGTGGGCCTACAAGAAAGAAGGCACTGCCCGGGGGCCCAAGTACCCCTCAGGGAGTGTGGGGGAAGGGCTGCCATGTGGTGGGAGGGGATCTCTTTGAGAAAGATGGAGAAGGCTGTGGGAGGTGTGGGATGAGTTGGGGGGAATCTCTGGACAGGGTTGGCACAGTTCCTGTAGGAAGGGAAGCTGGACAGGAGGAGGATTAGAGCAGAAAGTGGGGGAGGGGACTTGGGGGTCTGACAGCGCAGGTGTTGGCAGGATAGAGAACCCTGAGGAGTGAGGGCTGACAGCAATATGAAAGGTGGGGTGCCTCTGCTTGGGAGGTGCACTTGGGAGGAGCTCTATTATGGATGAAGTCTAGACCCCTCAGGTGAAAGGTCACAAGGTGCCATTTGTTCTAGATGTGCAGATGGGATGCGCCCTCTAGAGGGAGTCTTAAGCACAGCAGATAAAATGTCCAGGGAGATTCTGTCCAGCTCAACTATAGATGAGACCCTGTAGCCTCACTCTATCGCACTGAGAGAGGACCTGCTGGGGAGACATCTAGATTCTAGAATACCTCTTGATAGCATGTCTTATGGAGCTGCTGATCTTTTATAAGGACCAAGGACCTGGAGCCCTGATGCTCTGATGTGGAAGAGTCTAGCTTCTACCGTGGGTGGTTGGGGAGGGGAAGCATGAGTCACCTGGGATGTTCTAGAATGGGTGCTCTAGTTCTAGATCTCCTTCTACATCCCCAGCCCTATCTTCTCTAAAAGGAAATTGTCCTCAGGACCCTCGAGACATTTCTGCTGCCAAGTGGCTCTCAGCTGGAAAAAAAAAATAGCTCTGGGGATGTGACATAAATTTTGGCTTCCTGCCACCCCACAGTGAGGTTCTCTGGGGCAATATCTAGGAGACAAAATTTGTTTTTGCCTCAAATCTGCCAAGGCCCCAGGCCGATGACCCATTTCCCATAGTCCAGACATCCTAGGTTGCACAAAAGACCACTCATCTTGGCCCACGTCCCTGGCCTGGGACAGCAGCCAGTCTTGACTGGGATGCAAGATGATAAGACTGGGGAGCTAGGAAGTTCTGTGAAATAGAAGATGGAGTTCTAGGCAGATCCTAGAGTCACTCATCACTCTCCCTCATGCCAAGTGAGATGAGCTCACTGAAAGGGGACTTTAGGGACAAGTGCAGATAGAGCTGGAAGTGTGGCGGGCCATGAGAATTCTAGACTATGCAAATAAGAAGTATTTAGCCCTCCCTGGCTCAGCTTTTCTTGAAGTTACAGATAGAAAACTGAAGCTCAGAGTGGCAGCGACTCTCACAAGGTCCCATCAGTGCTGGTGTGGCAATGGTTGATTTGCTGAGGTTGCAGGGAGGGTCCCACACTCACAGTAAGGCTAAGAGGGCACACATGAGCACACATCATGCCCACGATACGTGCCATTGTGCTATCATACCACTGCGGGTAGCTACATCTATTTACCAGTGCAGAATGCTTTTTTTTTTCTCCTGCCTCCCAGAATCCTTTCGAGGCTTCCAGAGTGTCAGGGAGTTCTGGCTAGACCCAGGTCTGCTCTGAGGGAGTCATCCACTCTCTTTTCCCTCTACCCAGGGCTAGCTTTGGAGACAAACTCCACGGCCAGCTATACACATGTCACAGTCTGTCAGACAGAGCATTGAGGATTAGCTCCAAACCCGAGCCACTTCTTTCTGAAGGGCTCACGGTGCCAGGAATTGCCATCCCATTATTTCCCTGACATTCTTCCTCTGCGTGTGGCACCCCAATAAGAGCTATACACCCATCCACACATCAATAAGGTAACATCTGGGCTGCCCTTGACAAGTTATTTTATACCCCTACCCCCTGTGGATGCCCCATTCTCCAGCAGCCTAGAAGAAAAGGTTCCTAGTTCCCCGGCTGGTTGCTGCAGGAAGCCAGGGTCCAGGAACCAGGATGAGCAGAGCTAGGTGTATGACTTGAGGCTGCTGGGAAGCCATGGCCACGTTTTTCATTCTAATCTCATAGAGCTTTTCCCAGGACTGCCTGTGAGAGGAGCTGGGCACCAGGGAAGGTCATGGTCAGAGGCCCTCACCCTTCTCATTATCTGGACAGAGCTCATCTACCCCTAGTATTACCCCCCCACCCCACCCCCAAGCTCAGGACCCCATCCTTCCTGGCTTGGGGCCTCTCGTTATTGGCCTGTGTTTTTGCTTCACTAGGGCAGAAGAATCCGAGTTGGGGAAAGCCCCATCTCCTTGGAGCTGTTTTTTGGTTCCTTTCTCTGACACAATCTACCTCAGCTGATCTCTTTCCCCCGTCACAAGTGGACCCCTGGAGTCCGCCACTCCTGCTCCCAGACCATCAACCAAACCTGGATTCTTAGTTCTTCCCTTGATCCCCGTGAAGTTCTTCCAGTGAGAGAGGACTTTTAGAGCCACAACCTTAAAAGGAGGGGGCTCAGTGGGCCCCCAAAGTTACTTGTTCTTCATATCTATTATATAGGAGAAATGGAGAGAGTCACACATTTGCCCAAGATCACATGGCAAGTAAACGGACCTATAGGGTTCTCCTGGGCATCAATAAAAGTTAGTTCTGTCTTCTTCAGGAGCGGCAGACAATAGGACATCTTGGGAACAGAAATACTAGGCAGGTCCTGGCCTAATATCTAATCCTGTGACCTTCCTTCCCTAACCCTGCCTCCTATTCTGTGAGCTTCTACCCTCAAACCAACTCCAGCTGCTGGCTGTGCACCTCAGACCTCCCCAGGCACCACACATCCCCCGCTGCACCTCCTCTCATCAATGTACCATGTGCCTTGTAACGGTCACCCCAGCCGGTCACCCCAGCCGACAGCAAGGGCCTCCATCCTCCCTGCAGGGAATTTTCTAAAGATATGGGCTCAGTTCCTTCCTCCCATTATCCCCAAATCTGCCTTATTCTCAGCCAGATCCCTCCTGCACCTGTGTCTCCCTGAAGCTTGTCACCTCGAGGGCTGGAGAAACTGAGACCCAGGAGGGCAACACTGAGAATGTGCAGACCCCCAGAAGAGACCAGGGAGCTTGGGACGGTCACCCCCAAACACTCCCCTGAAGCCCGAGGTTCTGCAGGCCCCTCCCCTTGCAGCTTGTCTGGGTTTGGGGTCCATAAAGGCCTGATGGTGGGAGGGAGGTTCCTTAGGGCGGAGTACATGAGCAGAAACTCAGATGCAGCCAGAAAGGAAAGTGGGGTGGGTGGAGGTTTGAGAAAGCAGAACTGGGGACGGGCAGGAGGGTGTTCTGTGCTAATTAGGCAATAAAGTTTAGGCTTTAGAAAGCAACCTGCTGGCCACCAGTTTGAGGTTTCTAATCTATCTGTCCCTTCAGAGATATCAGGAGTCTCTGGGACTTGGTTGTATCCAACCCTAGATGTCACCCTAGTTGTCTGGCGGACTCCAGGTCCCTGGCTGTTTCCAGCATCTAATGAGGGGTCGGCTGCTTAGGATCTAGAGTCTTTTCCAGTTTGGGGGCTCCTGATTCAGAGGGATTCTCTCCAAGTAGAGGGAGAGTCTAGGCACAGATTTCTAACTTAATGACAGGAGCCCTGATCCCACCCTCTGCTGCCTCACAACTCTTTGTCATCTGCCTCCTTCCCAGACTGAGCCAGATGAGGCTGCAGGTAGGGAGCTGAAATCTCTAGGACAAGTTTTCTGTGGTGTCACAGTGGAAGGATCGAGTGAGTGCCAAGTCTCACAGGAAGCATGGGGGTAGGGGCCTGGGCCCTCTTTCTAGTCAAGGACACTTTTGAGGCGTAGGGAAACAGGACACATGTGCCATTCTGGTTGGGACCCTGAGTACTTGGTTGCCACCAGTAGACGCGGGAGAGGAAGAACCGCATCAGGATACTGCAGGAACTGAGTCTGATTCCCCAGAGCACAGAAGTGCTCCCACGCTCAGTCCCTTCCACTGTAACCTCACACCAAGGCCACCCCCTGCTCAGCATCTCTGGCCTTTATTCTATGCACAGCTCTCTAAGAGTCCCCAGGCCAGGATGGATGGCGGAAGCTCAGGATACCTGCAATAAAGTTAAAGTGGAGGGGGCCTTGGGAACAAAGATGGGGAGAGGATAGCCACAGAAGGCGGAGGATGTTCCTCTTCATCCAGACAGGCCTAAGAGGACTCCTCCCCTGCCCCTCTCCTGTCTCCTTCCCAAACCAGACATCAGAAAGGGTCTGAATATCCCCGGAGCCCTCAGGATTCTCTGAGGATTTTGTGGCTTGAGAAGTTTCTTCCCCTCCCCTAACAAAAAAGGCCATCTTAATAAAGCATTAGCACCACCTCAGATTAGCAAGATGAGTGGACTACAGGTGCATCCTAGAGAGGACTCATGTCAGCTCCCAGGACTCAAGTGTGAAGGACTTCTGCATTCTGTATTGGATGGCTTAATGCTTTGCCACAGCAGACCCTTGGGCGGGGCCTGGAACCCCCAAATTTGGCATCGGTGGCTTACTAACCAGTTACTTCTTAGTTTACAGAAGGGGCAGGCCCAGAGATGGGAGGCAACCTGCCCAAGCTCACACAGCAAGCTGGTGGTAATCTAGGACTCCAGCCAAGATCCCTTGGGAGGGGGATCCCACCAGAATACCTTCACCTCTGATACCTGCCACGTGTCCGCAGGAACCACTAGCCATGCCTAAGGGCCCGATTTCCTTGTCAGCACAACTCCAGGTGACTCTTCCCCATGTTCTTCTTCCCCTCTGTGGTCAGTCCAAACTTCTGCCCGCTTCTTAGCCTACTCCTAGGCCCACTCCCTGGTATTTACTACATCTGTGCCATTCCCAGCCCCGCAGCCCCGCAGCCCTGCAGCCCAACTTGCCCTTTCGAGCTTTCCCTGGGCAGGGGAGGGGCGGCGCTGGGGCTTCTGTACTGAGACTTTTGTACACCACAGACTTTTTGTATATTTTTAATTTTGCTGCGACATGAGATATTAAAAGTCATTTCAGTACATTCTGCTTGTGTCGCGTTTGGTTATTCTGGGCCAGGGCCAGGAGGCAAGAAAGAAGAACCATTTTCCATCAGGATCCTTTAAAGAGCGGAACTATTATCCAGACCTCGCTGTTGATTGGCTAGACCATCAATCAATCAACCAGACTCTCAGTCTGAATCTTCCTAGAGATTTCCTCCAAGTCCATTTTACAGAGAAGGGGGTGGGGAATAAGAGATGGGAATGTACTGTTCCAAGGTCCTAAAGAACTCTTAGAAAAGCAAGACTCAGCCGGAAGTTCGCAGCTCGACTGAAATACGCACTGTTTATGATGTGTGTGCCAAGGAAACTTTGTATGTACTGTGATCCATGCTCAAGAGCTGACCTTGGGGGCCTTGGTAGAAGAGATGCCTTCCCCTAAGTAAGGGTTTCTACTCCCACTGTGCTGGGGATTGGGTACAAGGCACATAGTTAGGGGAAACGCTACCTGATCTGCACCCCATCCAGGGTTTGACGCTAGCATAACGCTTCCCAAAATTCAGAGTATGAGAACCAGTTTTAGCTCACACATTTGATCGTAGCCAAAAGGTTGAGAAGCGATAAAGTGGTTCATTTCAAATACGGGCTTCTGTATTTCAAAAGGTCTCAGCAAGGCATGGTGGCACACGATGGAATCCCAGTGCGTGGGAGGTGGAAACAGAAAAATCAGACATTCAAGGCATCACGGGCTACACGAGATCCGGACTCCAGAACAAAAAGGTGTCTGGGAGCTTCTGTGTAAGGGGGCTCTGAAGACCTCACTCTGAGGACCACTGCGTCATATCCTCCTGTAAGCCCGGTGGTGGCCTTTTCTTGAGGTAGAACCTCTAGTGCCTTCAGAATGAAATCAACCATTTTAGCCAATGCCCACTTTTTAGAAGAGGGACCCTAAACACTATTTGAGGCATTTGTTCATGGCACCCAGCACTGAGATAAACAAGCCAGAAGCCCCGAAAACACAACCTAAAAGGAGGAAGGATTCCTTAGGCTCACCATGTCCATGGCCACTGGGTTCCATTTGTCTCACGGCCGGTGTGTGCTCCTGCAGAGCACCGTGGCAGGAAGTCTCTGGTAAGAGGACAGTGGCTTGCCTCGTGGCAGACCAGAGGCCTAGAGAGACAAAGAGCCGGTTTCCTCCTCCTTGGCCTCTGCTCCAGCTGAGCTCTCAGCCGTTGGACACTGCCATCTGTATTCAGGGCTGTCTTCCCCCTCAGTTGTGATGCCACAGGAATGGAGTTTATAGACAAACCCAGAGGTGTGCTTGCAGTAGTTAGAAGTCTGGTGTTTCCTGGTCATTTGTGGTTGGACCTGAGCTAGCTGGTACCAGATGTGCTTCACAACCGAGCCAAGCTCTGGTCCACACGATGTGAGCGGTAGAACTCAGTGCTACTTAAGGGCATTCCTTTGAAGGAGAGGGTGGCAGTCTGCTTGCAGCTTAAGGCACTGGCTGAATAGATAGACGTTTTACAATGGAGAGAGGAACCACAGTAAGGAGCAGTGGCAGCAAGACACGGTGTGCTGGGTCCCGACACACATTGCTGCTCTACCTGTCTAGACTGTAGGCCTTGACTGTTAGGATAAGAGAGAAATTCTCACATGAGGCCACTACTATGTAGCTCTCAGTTATAGCCAAATGGATCCCAGTTGGTGTGTCTGGACCACTGGCTCCTAAGAGAAGGTGTTTTATTTTGTTCTGGTTTTGTTTGTTTTTACGAGTGTGAGTATTTCCCTGCATGTGTGTCTGTGTACCATGTGTGTGTCTGGTGCCCAGAGGCCTGAAGAGGCCTCATCAGCATTCCTGGAGCTGGAGTTTCACGTGGTTGTGAGCCCCCCATATGGGTGCTGGGAAATGAACTTGGATCCATCAAGTGCCCTCAATGGCTGTGCTCCCTCCAGCCCCCACAACTCACCTAGCAATGTTTTCTTCCAGAATCAAAGACAAGAGAAGCCTTTGGTGCCCCCTGACAGATGGGCTCTTTACTCTCCAGCCATCTTGCCAATTATATTGCTTGCTAGGGTGCTCATGGTGTGATCCACAGACAGGAGACCATGACGGGAAAACATTTTCTCACAGTTCTGGAGGCAGAACCGGGCTGGTTTCTCCTAAGGCCCCTTTCCTTGGCTTGAAGATCCAGTGTCCCACTGCACTCTGGGGTAGACTCTGTGTGTGCGAATGTCGCTAGTATCTTTTTATACATGTCAAATTTCTTCCTTTGCATATACAGGTCCTCATAACAGTGGCATTTCACCTTAGTTGTTTCATGGTGGTGCACACCTTTAACCCTGAACATGGGAAACATAGGCAGATCGATCTCTGTGAGTTCAAAGCCAGCCTGGCTGATCTACAGAGCAAGTTCCAGGATAGTGAGGGCTACACAGAGATACCCTGTCTCAAAAACAACAAAACAAAACAAAACAAAACAAAACAAAACAAAAACCTAACAGTATTTGTGGGTTTTTTAAAAAGATTTATTTATTTATTTATTACATGTAAATACACTGTAGCTGTCTTCAGACACACCAGAAGAGGGTGTCAGATCTTGTTACAGATGGTTGTGAGCCACCATGTGGTTGCTGGGATTTGAACTCAGGACCTCAGGAAGAGCAGACCGTGCTCTTAACCCCTGAGCCATCTCTCTAGCCCTTGCTTGTCTGTTTTTACAGTACTTCACATAGAACCCAGGGCTCCTTGCAGGCAAGGCAAATGCTCTAACATTGAGCTGCACGCCAGCCTAACTTAATTATTGCTTTAAGGGACATATCTCAGGACTGAGGCTGTGGCTCAGTTGGTAGTGTGCTTGCCTAGCATGCACAAAGGCCCTGAGTTCTGTCTCCAGCACTGCACAAAGTGTAACCCTTGCACTAGGGGGAGAGGGGATAAAAGCAAGCAGGAGGATCTGAACTTCAAGGTCACCTTTGTTTGCATAGTGAGTTCAAAACCAGCCTGGGCTACAAGAAACCCTGACTTAAATACATACATACATACATACATACATACATACATACATACATACATACGAATGAATTAATAAGTGAATTAAAAGTTCTATATCCAAACACTGTTATATCTTGAAGTACCAGAAGTTGCTGCTTCAATATGCAAATCTAGCAGCACATACAACTTATCTCAGGAAACAACAAAGTAGAAAAATATAAGGACATTGACACCATTACTGAGCTGCTCAGCTAAGCAGCCCTGAAAGCACTCTCAGACTTCTGCTGAGCCACCTGCAGTCAGTCAGAATTGGCTGTTTGTCACAGCCAGAAGCAGCCCAACTCAGAACCACATGTTTGCTCAAGCTGCCTGCATTCACCCTTCCAGGCGGAGCAGGAATACCCTCCTCACACAAGCTGCTTGCTCTATAGTGCAGTTCTCCTAGGTAAGCTGCAACTGTTTCCTTTTCCCTCTCTGCCTAGGACTGCCATGGACAATAACCTCTTCTGCTGCTGGGTGCAGAGGTGATCTTCATAATCCTCTCCAGGGCAGTCCAGGCAGCGACTTAACTGGGGCTGCAGCCTGGCCACCACACTGATGATGCTGACGGCACAGCGTCTTCTGGCTCTGCTTATCTCATTTTTTTGATTCCCTGGCTGATTTTTGTAATGTGTGTTATCATTACACTGCTGTTCCATTTTGTCCAGAGAACAGCTTTCTGAGAAAGCACCATTATTATCCGGCTTTTGACACATGAGGACTCTGAGGCTCTGAGACATGATGCAAATTGCTCAAGGTCATTCATGATTGGACCCTAGTCATCTGGCCCTGCATGATTTACTGACACTAAGCACTTGAGCTGATCATGTCTCTGGAGTGGGTTCAGCAGGCAGGACAGAGGCCATTTTCTTTTTCTAGTCATCCCCCTGTCCTAGTTGAGATTCCAAGCAGTGACATTTGGTCCTGTTAGTGATTCTCAGAACAAAATAAGGTCCAAATTTATAACCGGGGAGACTGAGGCCGAGACAGGAAAGGGGTTGCAACAGCCGCACCAGAGACTGCCTTTCACAACCTGCTATCACAGCAAGGCTAGAACTCTAGACTGGCTCAAGGGGTTATTTAGCAATTTTGATACTCAGAGCAGAATCAGGGATTAGCTGGCATATCCTGATCTCTTTTCATTGGCCCAGCAGGCAGAGTAGAGGTCTCATATTCCAGTGCTCAGACGTGACTGGCAGGATGCAGGGTCTTAGGAGGAAGAGGCTGTAAGTCTGGCACCAAACTGCCGGGAACATTTCCTTTCTGGTGTGTGGAAAGAGATAAGAATGGCTAGGGTTGGGGGTGTCCTGTAGCTCCCACACCCAGGAGTGAGGGGAGACCAGACATGGTACACCCACCCTTTCAAAACTACCATGCAAAGAGTCCCAAGCCTTGGCACCTGCTGTTTATGATCTGTGGCCCTGTGTCTTCTGTACCATAGGGAGCACTAGCAAGGGAGGACTTTGGGGATCACCCTTCCATTGGGAAGGTCGGGACGCTGAAGACCAGAGCTTAGAATAGTCACTGCAGCCAGGGACATTAGCAAAGCAATTCTAGAGCTCTGGCATCCAGAACCCAGGTGCTGTGGCAGGTGTCCATGGGCCACTCAGCACATCCCAAGTGTGCCTGCTAAGGCACACAGGAGGTTAGAGCTCCAGCAGCACTGGACATTAGACTTCAGATCCAGCGAGGCTGGAAGCCCCATGTTCTTATACTCATTGTGTGACATGAGCCCCCACCCCCAATGCAGAATCCTTGCCGAGCACGCCGCCCACGTGACCTGGAGCCAGGCTCTGCACATGAAACTGCATTTTTAAAATTTATGTCACTGAAATCATGGTCTCAGATACAGTGAGGAGTCAGGGAGATAAAATATGCCAAAAAAGACAGTGAGGCAGCCCGGGAGCCACAGATAAGGAAATAGAATTTGGTTTTTTATTTATTCATTTGCAGTGCTAAGGACAGAACCCTGGGCCTGCAGGCTGCTAGGTAAGTGCTCTACTATTGAGTAGCTCTAATAGTAAATAGTTAATATTTATTGAGTATTTCATATGTTCCAGGAGTTCTAAGTGTATTTAATCCTAGTCAAAGTACTATGAGGTCAGGTTGAATGTGGAAACTGAGGCATAAGTGGTGAAGTAAGTAGCAGGCAGCCAGTCCCAGAGGCCCCCATATACCATCTGTGAAAAATAAGGATTTATTATTATTATTACTATTATTACTACTACTACTACTACTACTACTATTATGTTAACTTGCCTGGACATAGTCTGAAGCACTTTCCACCTACTCATTCATTTCTCAGAGAAAGGCCGGGGTTTCTCCTGGTGTATACAGAGAAACAGGCAGCAGGCTTTCAAAGAGGCTTTTACTGTCTTATCTTGCCAAAGTCATTCAGCAAGGTTGGTGGCAGACATAGGGAATGGCCCAAATATGATCTCCAACCTGGGGAACCGTTCCTCAGTCTGCTCCAACAAGTGCCAAGCCCCTTGGACGCCATGTTTGGCTCCCACCCTTCAGTTGCAGGGTTCTAAGGCAGTGTTCTCCATCTGCCCCCACCCCCACCATCAGATGGGAGGGGCAGGAACTCTGGTACTGGTGGAGTTTCCGACCAGGCAGGAAAAAGAACAAAGGAAATGGAGGGGGGTCTGGAGGGGGAGAGGAGGGTGGCAGGACCAGAGGAGCGGTTTCACCATGGAATATGAAGCCAAGAAAGGAAAGAAGGTGAGTGGGGGTTTGAGAGGGCCAGGCTTGAGAAATGTCTCTGAAGGTGGATACAGAGGTGAGCAACGTGGAGTTAGCAAACAGCACAGGGAAGGGAGACTGCCTTCTCTTTTGGAAGGTAGTTTCTTTCTGTCCCCCACAGCCAGACGGACATCTGGGCTCCGGTCTAAGCTTCAGTCTTAGTGGCCTCTGTCATACGTCTACTGAGAGACTGACAGGGCTTCCTGTTTCTTGGACATTCTGGTGGTAGCTTCCCGAAGCCTCTCAGAGAAAGGGACAGACAGACACCCAGCAGACACCTTCTCTCCCCGATCACCCAGACAGTAAGGCCCAGCCAAGATGATTATAGTTTGGCAGATTGCCCATCCAGGCTGGGGCTTCCCACCTGTTCCCTGCCCCCTGCCCACTGTTTCCCAAGCCTACACCTGCCCTCCCCTACCCTTGTGCAAAAACTCACTCCTGAGACCTCAGTTTAAGCCAACCCAAGTCCTCTCTCCACCTTCCTCCTCTTCTGAATTTGAGAGGTTTTTCCACTTCCCAGTTCCCACTGCACCCTCATACACACGGGGCTCCCTCCACCTAAGAAACTGGGTTCAGAATGTTTTATAAGGAACTCACATGAGGTCAGTACGGTAGCACAGGCCTGTAATTCCAGCTATTCTGGAGGCTGAGGCAGGAGGATTACAAGTTTAAAGTTAGTGTGGGTAATTTACTGAGAACCTGTCTCAAAACTGTAAAAGTGGGCTGGGGGGAGGGGGACTCGTTCCTTGGCAGAATGCTTATCTAGCATGCAAGGTCCCAGGTTAGGTTCCCTAACCTGCAAACTGATAATAAGAATTTTAAGTGCCAAGAGAGCTGGAGGTATCCAGCTCAGAAGTATTTATGTGAGGCTCTGGATAAAATCCCCAGTACAGACAGACACACATCTACATGCCCCCATGTGAATCATTGGGGCCAACATGCACAAATTCTCAGGGGTCTATGTATTTATTTAGGGGACAAGGTCTAACTATGTAACCGAGGCTGATCTTGAAAACTCACTGACTGTGTAGCTCAGGCTGGCCTTAAACCCACAGCAATTCTCCTGCCTCAGCCTGGTGAGTACTAGAATTCACCCAGTGAGGTCCATCTGATCAGAGACGCTCCTAGGTGGTAGCCCATCCTGTTTGTGTCTGTCTTTTGGGGAAGCTAAATAGCACGCCACCCGTGCCATCAGAATTTATGGTTTGCTTTAGAAACTGCCAGCGCAGTTCTAGAATGCTGCTAGATTGCTGCCCCCAGGGCTTCGGATTCCATAGGTTTAGGATGGGATCCAGGAAACAGCAGTTCTCTCAAATTCCCTTGATCCATCCTGGGTGTTTTTGTATCGGTGTCTCTGGATTATACTTACATTTATTTATTGCGTAATTCTAACTTAAAAACAGGCAATAGCCTAATAAATGCCTAGCTATCCTCCACTTAGCCCTGGGGCCTTGGCCATTCTTTGAATCTGGCTGGCAGGAGCTTCACCCTCCCTGGGTACTTAAAATGCAGCTTTGCTGATGTCCTACCTGCTGGCATTCTTTCTAGCTCTCAGCCTGGAGCCTCTTTGCTTCTCCACCTGAGAAGAGGGGAGGGGGGCGGACCTGCAGGGCTGCACCTCCCGCAGTTTTTAGGAGGATTAACTGAGGTTGTGGAAGCAAACCAGAGCTCATAAAGCCAGTGCTATAGTTACTGGGGCTTTCCTGTCTCCACCAGGGTTTTGTGTCCCCCATTCGAAGACTGGTGTTCCCGAAGGCTGCACGCCAGGCTGCCTTCAGAAGCAGTGTCAGTCGCAGGCCCCTGCACTCTATGCCTCTTTATCCCCCTGACTACCTCATCGACCCCCACATCCTGCTGTGTGACTACCTGGAGAAAGAGGTCAAGGTGAGCATGCGACAAAGATGGTAGGGCAGGGGTGGGGGAGGGCCTGGAGGCACACCAAGCTTTGCCACACTCTGTGTCACATGACGGAAGCCTTCTACCTTACTGCCATGGGCTGCACACCCTCAACAGGTGACATCCATCCAATGAGCTCCCATAGGAGACTGAGTTCCTCCGGGAAACTGTGCTGTGTTCCCAAAAGCTCAACCTACTCATGAGATTGATGTCTGCAGGCTCCCTGATTATTCAGTGTCCAAGTTAGGAGCAAGTGAGAGGCTGGGAGTGTGTCTTGGTGCTAGAGCACTCACCTGGCATTCGGAAGACCCCAGGCTGCACAGCCAGCACAAGTCTGGGGGCGTGAAGGGTGGAGATAAGTAGACGCCATAATGGACTCAGGCAAGAGCTTTTCTTCCATTTTAAAACCACCGTGAAAGAGCGTTGGGTAGGTTAACAGGTCTCCATCAGCCAAAGATTGGCGTGAAGTAGGACTGAGGTACTGAACAAACAGGCTACTTGGTTAAATTTGAATTGCAGATGAGCAGTGATTATTTCTTCAGCATAAATATGCTCCAAATGTTAAATAGAACTAAATAGGTACAAAAAAATCCTAAAAACAAAATTGTTGTTGAACTGACATCTTGTATTTTATCTGGCAACTCTATAAGTAAAGAAAAGCTAGAAAAAGAATATGTTTTAAAACCAAGGACTGAAAGTTTACAGAATAAAAAGATGTGAGTGGTGAAATTCACCCAGATTCCTGCAATTATAGTAATAAAAAGTTAATTCTCATACGGAATAAAATTTAAATGATAATGTTGCTATAACTGGGAACACATAGGAGCCTGTATATTGACTGGGAATGTCTTTTTTTTTTTAAATGATGTATTAATTCAGTGCTTCCTTTCATTTAATCTGCAATGAGGTTGTTAAAAGGATTAATAATGCGTGAGGTGGGGAGAGTCACTGGGCAAGGAAATTCCCAGGGATCCTTTGAGCTTTAATAGTAGATCCTAGCCTGGGCCAGGTGTGGAGAGGGAATGGTTCAATGGATAAAGTGCTTGCTGGCAAATTTGGGGACCAGAGTTCCTATCCCCCAAACCCTTGTAAAGCCAGGCACATGCGAAGCATGCATCCGTAGTCCTGAAAAACCCACTGTGTGGAGGTGGGAGGTGGAGATGGGAGGACCTCTGGAAGCTCAGGAGCCTGAGTCTGGCTTGTCATGTACAGAGAAGAGGCTCTGGCTCAGACAATGTGGCAGGCAGGAGCTCATTCCCTGACTGATGCACAAGGGCTGCAGCAGCATATGCCTGCAGTCACTCACAGGAACACACACACACACACACACACACACACACACACATGCACACGCATACACAATGATAGACTCTTCTCTATCTTTCAAAGAGGTTCTAAATCTCATCTTCAACGTGGCAGTGGGGTTGGGCGGTGGGGAGAAGCACTATATATTAGTGGCTTTTACTTTCCTGAAGAGCCTCATAGAGTGAAATGACCATGTGTTAGTGTGTATCAGCTAACTGTTAGAAGTGTGAACTCTGACACATGCATTCAAGCTTTCTCACTACCTCACAAGAGTCTAACATAGCCCAGGGAGGTCTTGAATTTGCTAAGTAGCCTTGGACTCTTTGTTTGCTTGTTTGTCAAGTCAGGGTTTCTCTGTGTAGCCCTGGCTGTCCTGGAACTCACTCTGTAGATCAGGCTGACTTCAAACGCAGATTTATCTGCCTCTGCCTCCCAAGTGCTGGGATTCAAGGAGTTCGACATGCCCACACTCCCATGGCTGATCCTGGACTCTAAACGGACTCTAAACTTCCTGCTTCCACCTCCCAAGTGCTGGGTTACAAGCATGCTCCACTATGACTTGCCCAGTCTTACCCTTTCTAGCTATAATCCTGGGCCAGGCTTTTAGTTAACTGTACCATGCTGAGCCTTTTAAGCCTTAAAGTAAAAGTGAGTGGATGGGAAAATATATACAAACTGGTCGCCAGATCAACAAATTTGTTACCAAGTTGTATTAGCCAGGGTTCTTTAGGGCAACAGAACTGATGGAGGGGGCAGAGAGGCTTACAGGGTGTGATCCAGCCATTCCGACATAGGCTGTCTTCTAACAGGAAAGAGTCTGGTAGTTGTTCAGTCTATGAGACGAAATGTCTCAGCTGGTCCACAGTCTTTGTGGATCTAATACCATTGAAGGAAAGCCTGGGCAGCAGAACAGATGAGTTTGCCATCAAGACCGAGGGAAAGCAGGCGAAAGTGAAAGTGTCCTTCTTCCACGTCCTCCAAGGGCTGCCACCAGAAGGTGTGGCTCAGATTTAAGATGTGTCTCTCCCTTCATATGACCATCCAATCAAGAGAATCCCTCATCGGTGTGCCAGGTGCTTGGGTCTGACAAGTTGACAACCAAAATTAGCCATCATACAGGTTATTATTGATTTGAGTATTTCAGCCTGTCCTGCATTAACTCAGAGGCTAGAATCTCCCACTTCTCATACAGTTCCTGGGTCACCTCACCTGGGTGACTTCCTCACTGAACCCCTCCAGCCGAGACGAGCTCCTGCAGCTTCTGGACACCGCCAGGGTGAGGTCCTGGGAAGGAAGGAGGGCGGGGTCTCGTTCCCTTTCCCCTCTCCTACTCCGAATTCCCGGGGACTCAGGTGATCCGACCCATCCCGCAGCAGCTGAAGGAGTTGCCTCTGAAGACCACGCCAGAGCAGGACAGCATCCTGAGCCTGTCCGCACGTTGCCTGCTGCTCACCTGGCGCGACAACGAGGAGCTCATCCTGCGCATCCCGACGCACGAGATTGCTGCTGCCTCCTACCTGCAGGACGACGCTCTGCATCTGCTAGTGCTTAAGACTGGTGCGGCGCGGGTAGGATGGGGTGGGAAGCCAGCCTGCTGTGCTGGGACATTTCCCAGTGCTGGGCATCAGGGAAGGGATCCGAGGCTGGGAAAGGGATGGCAGAAAACCTGAGCACACTATTCTGAGACTAAGGGCAGGCAGAAGAAACCACAGGTAAGACCAGAGAGCTGGGGATTTAAGATGACCAGATAGAGAAGGTTGGGTAGGGCAGAGATGTTGGAGTCAAGAGTTCAAGGTTAAAGGGGGTGAGAGGTGGTTACAAGACATAATCGCTTGACTCTGATCTGACAGTAGGGGGCGCCTGGCTAGGGGACCAGTCAGGTCTTGGAGGTTTCAGGACAGCAATCTGGAGATGGGACTGAAGATAGCAAGGAAAGTCGTACTGGAAGGTGGGATGCTTAGACCAAGGTCGCCATTCAAATGAAGGGTATGGATAAAGAGGACAACTTGACTACCTCTCTCAACTCAGAAAGCAAGTCTGAGGAGGGCATTAGGGTGTGTTGGGGAGGTGGAAACTTTGTGACTGCCACCTGGAGGTCTAGGACAGCTCCAAGGCCGGAGGCAGAATCATAGGTCTGGGGTGGGAACCGAATGCCCCGGAGCCAGCAGAACCGACTGGAAGCTTAGTGCTGGGCGGGGCCTTAGCTCAGGGAACCTCAGAACTGCGAGGTGGCCCTCCAGGTGGCCCCAGAAAGCGATATCCTGCTACTGAGCCCCCAAACCTCTTCCTTCCCCAGGTCTGGGGGTGGACCCTGTGCCCGCGGGCATGGACGGCAGCCCGGGAGGTTCGGGTCGCGATCCCGGCCCTCCGGGCGCCGCGCCTGAGAAACGACGGGTAGGCACAGCCGAGCGACGCCACACCATCTGCAGCCTGGACTGGCGCGTGGCGTGGGGCGGGGGCGCGGGCGCCGAGGCCCGGGCGGCGGGAGGCGGCGGCAGCCTGGAGCGGCAGCGCGCGGGAGCGAGAGCGTCGGGCAGCTGGGAGCGGCGACAGACGTTCAGTGGCAGCTGGGAGCGACGGCACGCGGGCGGAGGTGCGGGCAAGCCGGGTGGCAGCTGGGAGCGGCGGCAGGCGAGTGGCGGCGTCGGCGGCAGCTGGGAGCGACGCCACCCGGGCCCCAACCCGCTGGATCCCCAGAACCACAGCCCCGACGCCTACTGCAACCTGGTCATTCTGGCTGTGGCAAACAGGGTGAGCACCAGGCGGTGTTGGCACCACTGCTGACAGTCACTATCATACTAATCGCAGCACATGTGAAGCGTGGAGCCTAGACAGACAGGGCACAACAACATTAACACTTAATCTCTACAGCAGCCCCTAGGGCAAATATGACATCTATTCCCATTCCTTAAGAAAAGGAAGCTGGCTCAAAGTTTAGGTAACTAGAAGTCCTGCGGAAAGCAAGTGGCTTCAAGATTCGAACCCAGGAAGTTCAAAGCCTTTCTCTTGGTAACCACCCAAAGCTTTGCCGTCATTCGTGCCTGTCCTACCTGTCTGTCACCTTCCTGTACTCATTCACCCTTGCTCTCACTAACTTGATGATGATAATATAGTTGTTTTTGTTGTAGTCTTTCGAGATAGGATTCCTCTGTGTAGCCCTGGCTGTCCTGGAACTCACTCTGTAGACCAGGCTGGCTTCCAACTTAGAGATCCATCTGCCTCAGCCTCCTGAATACTGAATTTAAAGGTCCACATCGCCATGCCTGGCTTGATGGTATTTGTTGAGTGCCAGCTGTGTGCTCCGCATTAGGCCAGATGCTGTGGGTGAGGAGGTGAGTGAGCTGTTTGGTGTCCTCCCTTAAGGAGTACCCAGTCTAGCCGGTACTTTCAGCATTTCCTCTGCGCCAGGTTCCGAGTAATGGGTGTGCCTGTCTCCAGGGAGCGGAGGTCAATCCCAGGGATGCAGCTCAGTGGGCCCCACCCCCACCCTGAGATACCATCCAGCCCTCCTTCCCTGTTCCTCCACTCTCACCCTGTGCTCCTTTCTTTCCAGCCTCTTAAAGTCGAGGTGGTCCAGGAGTTATCCTCAATCTTTTCTCCTTTATCCACACTTGTTTCTAGGTGACTTCTACTCTGCTGCCTTCTAAAACCCAGAGTACACTCTGAATTTCACCTCTAACCAAATCTCTGCTCCTCTTGTCTTTTCCAGGGTCTCCTTCTCATTATGAATGAATTTGTTTCAAGCTGAGCCCCCAATCTCCTCTCAAACCTGAAGCGTCTTCACGTGCACATTTCATTGAATGGCTTCCATCCTTGGTGTCTCAGGCTGAAACTTTGCAGTGGTCCTTGGTCTGTCACTCTTCTCTGTCTGTCTGTCTGTCTGTCTCTCTCTCTCTTTCTCTCTCTCGGTCTACTCTGTCAATAAATTCATTGGTCTTAAATATATCCAAACCCTATGCCCACACCATTCACTGACCATACCCAGCTCCATCGTCTCTCTTGGATAATGTCGCTGTGCCCCCACCCCATTGGCTCAGTCCTTCCTCACATTCTGTACTCCACTGTCTCATCCAACCTTGACTAGGGAGGGTGATGAGGTCATGAAAAGGGGGCTGGGCGTACAGGTGTGCAGAAAAGCTAGGATCACATGGGTCATGCTGGCTCTGGTAGAAGTGAGTGTGCTGTGTGACAGGGGATGGAGGAAGAGACCCTGTTACAACAGGAAAGGTTAGTTTGTACTGTTTAAACCAAAGCAAGGAGAAGAAACAGCCTGTAGATCCACGGGCCTGAAAACCAGACAGAGGCGACACTGTGCCTTGGCTGTCCCACTCAGCTGTGGGGTCCTGGCCTGGTGGTAGAATGAATAAGTAAATGAGTTGCTCTCCAAGTGTCTGAGCCTCTGGCCTCCTGTCTGATGCTCAGTGATCTCACACACAATGGTCAGAGTTAAAATTCCCAATGCCAGCATTAGCTGACGCCTTGGGCCTGTGGTGAAGTCAAACAAATCATACAAGTCCATAAAGCCTCTGAGCATTCAACTATAAAACGAGCATCCTCCCTGACCTGTCCTCTCTATGGTAAGGTTCGATCCTGGTTTAAACAGCAGTACCTGCAATGACCACAGATACCCATCCTGAGTTACAGTTGAACATTTACCTTAGGATTTTTAGAGTCAGATTTTCATAAGCATGGTCTTTGTCTATCAGTTACTGCTTTCTGTGTCTCTCACTTGAAGAGGCGGATCCCTCCTCAAATGTGCACTCTCCAAAGCTTTGCCCAAGCCCCTCTTGCTTCTACCAGGGACACTATTATTGTTTCGCTTCCACAATGGCATTGGGCATAGAGCAGCCCATAGCCATATCCTGTGTCCAGTAATAGTAACACCACTGAGCCTACAATTTTGATTCTTTGAAGTGTCCTTCCTCCTCCTGCTCCCATCTCCAGACAGGCACTTCAGCTTCTGTGCCTGTACACTTAGTTAAACGAACCCTTATATTAGATAAATTCCATGATAGGTCATGACTCCCCTGGAAATCTGGAATTTGCTTTCATGGCAGAGAAGTTTGAGTTGCCTCTAGATTCTATAAAAAGTCCATAGGAACAAGAGAGGAGCCATATAATTTTGAGGGGAAATGTGTTTGAAGTTGGCTTACGGTGTGCTTGTTAGCACCAGCTCAGGCTGCATCTGAGGACATAGGCATGCGCTGGGGGGAGGGGGGGAGGGGCAGGTAAGAGCCTGAGCTCTCCTCCTGCCCCTGGACCAGGATGCCGCTGAGGAATCCTGTGCGCTCATCTGTCAAGTCTTCCAGATCATCTACGGGGACCAGAGCATCGAGTGTGTAGACCGGGCCGGCTACCACTACAGATCCACACCAAAGCGGCCATGGCTCTCCAGCTGCAGTGCGTATCTAAACTCCCACAAAGCACTGGGAGAGGCTGCATGTTCTGATAGTCAGAGCTGATGAAGACCTTTGGGAGTTCTGAGCTGGACCCCAGGTCTAGGGGTCCACTTGATAGAATGTCATTCTTCTTGATGACCTCTTTAGCGATGACCTGATGCTCAGGTTGTCAAGTTTGGGATGAGTTTGAACTTAGGCACTTGAATGTCTCTCTTGTTTTGGGTGTCCCTGCTTTGCAGAAAGTTCAGCATGTGTACTGTCGGCTAGCTGAGCCATCTCACCCCATGAGATTCCTAGGGCTGACATTTCCAGATTAGTCCATGTATGCAATCAAGGGTTGGAATTAAAGTGAGACTAACAGGGACATTTATTGAGTGCCAGTTATATGCCAAGCACAGTAGCCAGGTGCCAAGTCTTCTTGAGTCTTTATAGCATCCTACCTTTCTCATTCACTTAGCACAGACGTGGACACCTCACAGATGCTAGAGAGATAGTCTTCAGAGAAATGAAAACTGCTCAGTCCCCAGGCTGGTGAGCTGGCTCAGTGGGGAAAGGGGCTTGCTGCCAACCTTGACAACTGAGTTTCAAAAGTTTCCCCCTGACCTCCACATGGGCACCATGGCACGTGCAAACTCAGTCCTAAGCACATTAGGTAATAGTCCCAAGCTTTTGGGACAATGAAGCAGAAGGATCTGAGTTTAAGGTCAGCCTGAGCTGCAATGAAGAAACCTTATCTTTAAAAAGAAGAAAAAAGATCTGTGCATGGTGGTGATACACATCTTTCATCTCAGCACTTGGGAAGCAGAGGCAGAAAGATCTCTGAGGTCAACACCAGCCTGATCTACTGCAAGTTCCAGTCCAGCCAGGGCTACATAGAGAAAAGGGGGAGGGGGTAGAAGAGCCTCTCTGAGGTCCCGTGAATCCAGTTTTACAGATAATAAGCATTGAGGCTCAAGTAGTCACAGGTCACATGGTTGGTAGGTCAGAGTCAGAATCCAAGCTCAGTGTGTCTAAGTTCCAAAGCTTCTGTCTGCATATCTCTCTCCCTCTCCCTCTCCCCCTCCCCTCTCCCTCTCCCCCTCCCTCCCCCTCCCTCTCCCTCTCCCCTCCGCCTCCCCTCCCCCTTCACCCCTTCCCCCTCCCCTTCCCCTCCCCTTCACCTCCTCCCCTTCCCCTTCACCCCCTCTCTTTCCCCCTCCCCCTCACCCCCCCCTCTCTCTCTGCTCCTCTCACAGACATTACATCAATTCCCTCCTCCATAGCCTGCTATGGAGTGGTCTCTGTTTGCGCAGCTCCAGCAGCTGTGTCACTGGCCTTGTGGAGACCCTGCTACCCGCAGGAGCAGCGCCTGTTGGGAAACCTTTCCTGGTGACTTGTTGACTCCCACCAGGATGCTAGGCAACCGGATGAGAGAGTCTGTTCATTCAACCAATATCGACTGAGTGCTTACTGTCTTGGGCCCAGCTGTAATCTGTAAGATATCTTGATGGCAGGCAAAGTGAGGCAACTTCCAGGCGTTGCCCTCCTGCAACGTGCATGGAATAAATAGCCACAGAGATAACCGTCTAACCACGGCGTTATGAGACCCTGGAATGAGGAACTGGCCTCTGAGAAGTCAGAGTGAGAGTGACCCCCACTGAGCTGACATGAGAAGGCCCTGTCCGGACAGATGAGGGGCAAGGATGAGGAGAAACCACATTCTCCATAAATAATGCTGCTTTCCTTTCATGTTCCCCACCCTCTTCCTCCTTGCTACATCTTCCTGTCTTCTCTCTCTCTCTCTCTCTCTCTCTCTCTCTCTCTCTCTCTCTCTCTCTCTCTCTCTCTCTCTCTCTCTCCTCCCCTCACAGACATTACATCAATTCCCTCCTTCACAGCCTGCTATGGAGTGGTCTCTGTTTGCACAGCCCCAGCAGCTGTGTCACTGGCCTTGTGGAGACCAATGAAGGGTTTAATTCCAACCCTTGATTGCATAAGCCCCGGGTCCCATCCCTACAGCATGTGCACACAAACACACATTTACCAACACTCTCCCACTGCCTCTCATTTGTCAGCTGCTATGGACCTGGGCACTGGGGAAGGTGAGGATTAGGGAGGTCAGTTGCCTGAGGTTAGCCATGTGTCAGGGCTGGACCAGAACTAGATCCCAGGGTGCTGCCAAGGTCAAGGGGTGCAGGGAGCCTGGGATATTGGGGCCTGCATGTCACCTCTGACAGTTCCCCTGTCTGCTGGTCCCAGGTGAGAGCTGTCGTACGGACGGGACGTTCGCCTATGATGCCGACTTGAGCTGCTGCAGCTCCTTGTGAGTATCAGCTCTGTCTGGGACACCATTTCCTCTCCTCAGCCCCACCCGGACTCCTCTAGAGCGCATGGGGCATGGGGACCAAGCATGATTTGCCTTTCTTCTAGTCACAGCTTCTTCTTCACCATCCTCAGAATGGCCTCATGGTCCAAGCTGTAGCTCCAACCATGCAACAGCACACCAGTGGCCTCTAAAATGACTTTAGGGAGGATGGAGACCAGAGAATACTACAGCATCACCATGCATGTTCACTGTATGAAAAGCCCTGTGCTCCATCCCTACAGCATGTGCACACACACACACACACACACACACACCATCAAGCTTAGACTTTAGTAGTCAAAATTTGGCGGCTTGGTCAGAACTAGCTGCAAGCAAGACTGGGAATTTGTAGGCTAAAACAGCATCTGCGAGGCTCGGGGTGTAGCTTAGCTGGTAGAGTACTTCCCCTGCCATGCACAAAGCCCTGGTTCAATCCCCAGCACTGCATACCCTGATGCACACCTGTCATGTCTACATTCAGATGGTAGAAGCAAGAGGACCAGAGAGTCACCGCTGGCTACATAATGAGTTCAAGACAAACCTGGGATATATGAAACCTCCCTCAAAATGTTTTAAAAACAATTGTGTTAGAAACATTGCCCGTCCCCGTTTGCTCAGGATTGAGGAGTTTCCCAAGATATGGGATTTTCAGTTTAAATCCAATACAACCCTCGGCAGGCCTATGGTAGGGAGTTATCCCGGTCCTGTAAAGATTCTGATGTTGGCAAGTAGTGGCCCCTGCCAGTGGCCTGTGCCCTACCATACCAATGTTGATATTGGCACTACATTTGTATTCCCGAACCCATGTGTGTATAAACTAGCCCATAACCGACCTAATTTAGCAGAGGTGAGCAGAATCACACTAAGGACCCATTCGCTGAGCTTGCCATGTGATTGTGTATCATTGGCTTTTGTTAGCTGCTGTGTGGCTAGTTATCTGTTACGTGGGCTCTACAGTCTGAAGTGCTTGACAAACATTAGTTCCTGTCATTTTTCACAGTGACACCAATCTTCATCATCCCATTTTACAGATGGAGAAGCTGAAGATTAGGGAAACAAAGTTTAGCATCCCAAGGGTCAGACAGACAGTAGACCATATAGACCTGGCTTGTGAGCACAAGCAGGATGGAATTCGAACCCAGGAGTCTACGCCCTTGCTAGGTCTGTGTTCTCAGACTTCTGGAGGTGGAAGTCAGAGTGTTAAAAGTTCAAAGCCCAAGCCAAGTGAGGTCATCTTATTTTAAAAGTAGTGAATAATGAGAACTTCCTACATTGGGCTGGGGGTGAACCAGAGATAAGAGAGTGTTTGCCTAGGATATCAGAGGCTTTCATTCCAACCCTGTCACTGCATAAACCTGGCTGGGTGGTTCATGCCTACAACTTCAGCCCTTGGGAGGTCGGAAGCAGGAGGATCGGAAGGTCAAGGCTAATCTCCGCTACATAGAGAGCATAAGACCATTCTAGGACATGTGAGAACCTGTCAAAAAACAAAACCCTCCACGATGATCCAGGCAGCCTAGTTTATAAAAAAGAATTCAACGGAGAGAAAGGAGAAGGAGAAGGGCCACACAATTCAGCACAGGTGGCAGCCAGCAGTGATGACACACACTGACAAGGAGCTTCCTGGGCTATGGGAGGAGAGTCAGAAGGGGACCAGGAGGGCTTTCTGACAACAGCTGAGCTGGCGATAAAGGGGACAGGTCATTCCATGCAGAGGGGAACAGTGAGAATTCAGAATAAGCAGGTAGAGGTCCTGGGGCTGTGACATCAGATATGAGAGAGACAGTGGTGGAGAGAAAATTCCAGGCAGAGGGAGCGGCGTGTGCAAAGGCCCAGGATGGGGTAAGGGTGACCAGAGTGCCCAGAGCAAGAAGGGGCTTGAAAGGTTGCTGGGCTTTGATGAGAAGACAGGTTCAGGATAGGGCCGTGAGCACTGGTATAGAGGCCCAACCACCTTTAGCCTACCTAGGGAAAGGAGCAGAGGTTGGTGAGGCTACTTCCATCCTTTCTCTGCAGCAATGGCTCCCAGGACACATTTGAAGCGTGTTACAGTGGCGCGTCCACACCGTCTTTCCACGGCTCCCACTGCAGCAGTATCGACCACAGCAGCTGGGCCTTCGAGCAGCTACAGGATTACATGGTCACGGTGAGCGTGAGTGGGCGGCTGAGCTCTGCAGCAAGCATGGCTCAGAGACCAGGGAAGGAGGTGTGACCAGGAGAGGCCAGCTTAGAGAAGCCTGGACTGGTGTCAGCCTGCACTGAATGTCTTGGGCACCTCTCCTGCATCTTGTCTTTCATCTCTTCAGCAACCTCAAGAGGGAGGCTCCCTCCTCACCCCAAGTACAGAGAAGGAAAGCAAGGGTCAGAGAGATAATGACCTCCTGCCACCACAGAGGAGGTCACCAAAGGATTGGGACTCAGGAAGCTGGACCCATATCTTATTTGTTTTACTGCTGTGAACAGACACCATGACCAAGGCAACTCTTTTTTTTTTTTTTTTTTTTTTTTTTTTTTTTTTGGTTTTTCGAGACAGGGTTTCTCTGTGTAGCCCTGGCTGTCCTGGCACTCACTTTGTAGACCAGGCTGGCCTCGAACTCAGAAATCCACCTGCCTCTGCCTCCCGAGTGCTGGGATTAAAGGCATGAGCCACCACGCCTGGCCAAGGCAACTCTTATAAGGACAACATTTAGTTGGGGCTGGCTTACAGGTTCAGAGGTTCAGTCCATTATCATCAAAGCAGGAGCATGGCAGCATCCAGACAGGCATGGTGCAGGAGGAGCTGAGAGTTCTACATCTTCATCTGAAGGCTGCTAGCAGAATACTGACTTGATGGCAGCTAGGTTGAGGGTCTTAAAGCCCACACCTACGGTGACACACCTACTCCAACAAGGCCATACCTTCTAATAATGCCACTCCCTGGGCTAAGCTTATACAAACCACCACACCATTCCGAGATGCAAAGGACCAGATGTTGGCCCCCTCTAGTGGGCAGTGGAAGGTTTTGCAGGCAGGCTGAGCCTGACAGGATGCCAGAGAGAACCCCAGCATTTTTTAGTTAGAAATCAGGCGGGTGTTGCAGTCTGGATCTGGTCCCCAAGGGTATCCTTCACTCCCACAGCTGCGGAGTAAGCTGGGTCCTCCTGAGATCCAGCAGTTTGCATTGCTGCTACGAGACTATCGCCTGGGGCTGCCTATCCAGGACTACTGTGCAGGCCTGCAGAAGCTCTATGGGGACCGACGGAAGTTCCTTCTCATTGGTAAGCCCCACTCCCCCTTGGCTCCAGGCATTCCCAGCCAGGCACCACCTGGGAGCGCTTTGTTTTTTGAGCCCCTAAGGCCCAAGACTTTGGGAACCTGGACCTGAGGAGAGCAAGAAAGAGTGCAGAAAAGGGAATAGGATCTCCAGGAGGTGGCAATGCTCAAACTGGCAGGAGCAGAGCCCTAGGGTAGCAAAGCTGGTTAGGCTGTGATCACACACAAACACAAAGAGAGAGGGGGAGGGGGAGGGGGAGGGGGAGGGGGAGGGAAGGGGGAGGGGGAGGGGAGGGGAGGGGAGGGGAGGCGAAGGGGGAGGGGAGGGGGAGGGGAGGGGGAGGCGAAGGGGGAGGGGAGGGGGAGGGGAGGGGGAGGGGAGGGGAGTGGGAGGGAGAGAGCCTATCTCAGCCTCAGAGGGGCAAAGCAACTTGTCTGGAGTCACACAGCTAGTGAAGAGGGTTGCTACGCACCATAGGAATCCTACTGACAGCACAGGAGCATGTGTCTGGTAGTTGTCATGAGCCAAGCATGACCTCATAGACTCTCCCCACTCCTGAGAAGTAAATATTACTATCTCGTCCCCATTTGCATTCGAAGAGACTGAGATCCACAGTAGCAAAGTAAAGTAAAGACGTTAAAGATCCAGAAAGGGACGCAAGTAAATCTAATGTTTATGGGGCTCAGCGTGGGAAGTAACTTAGTGCACTTGCATCAAATCAGGCACAAAGACCTGTTGTACAGGTGAGAAAAGTGAGGCTTGAGTGGTTATTTAACTAAGGTTGTACGGCCAGTAAATGGGAGTATAGCCTTTTTTAAAAAATTTATTTATTTATTATATGTGAGTACACTGTAGCTGTCTTCAGACGCACCAGAAGAGGGCATCAGATCCCATTACGGGTGGTTGGGAGCCACCATGTGGTTGCTGGGATTTGAACTTTGGACCTTCTCTTACCCACTGAGTCATCTCACCAGCCCCCGGAAGTATATTCTTAAGACTCTATTAGGGAGTCTTGTGTCATCTGCTGTTTTGAGAGGTAAAAATCTTGGGTAGGGCTGGAGAGATCGCTCAGCGGTTAAGAGCACGAACTGCTCTTCCAAAGGTCCTGAGTTCAAATCCCAGCAACCACATGGTGGCCCACAACCATCCATAATGAGATCTGATGCCCTCTTCTGGGGTGTCTGAAGACAGCTACAGTGTACTTACATATAATAAATAAATCTTAAAAAAAAAAATCTTGGAGAGATGGGATTTTAACTCAGACTTCCAGAGACCGCACTCCGTAGCAGGCTAGCTGGATGCTGGAGTCGCCTTGCCCTGTGTCCTCTAGGAATGCGGCCCTTCATCCCAGATCAGGACATCGGCTACTTCGAGGGCTTCCTGGAGAGTATGGGTATCCGTGAGGGCGGAATCCTCACCGACAGCTTCGGCCGCATCAAGCGCAGCATGAGCTCCACGTCTGCCTCTGCCGTGCGCAGTTACGACGGGGCGAACCAGAGGCCTGAGGTGCAGACCTTCCACCAGCTGCTGGCCGACATCACTCATGACATTGAGGCGCTGGCCCCTGACGACGACGACGTCTACGAGGATGTCTCCCCAAGCGGGGGTGACCAGGTTGAAGACAACTACCTGTAGCTCCGCGGCACACTTGCCCATACGACACCACCCCCAGTGTGCCTAGACTCCTGGGTTCCCATCTGTGCCTTCTGGGCTTCTTTCCTTGTAAATGGGTTCCCTTGCAAATGGGTTTCTAGGGCTTCAGTTCTGCAATACCGAGAAAATCCTGCAGGGGGCGGGAGAGTCAGACTCTAGAGTGTTCTTCAAGATAAAGAATCGCTCCACCTACTGGCCGGCAGAAAAGATTTCCAATTCACGCCCCACTTTCTGCAAACCTGCCCAACCCCAAACCAGAAACGTTTCCAGAACCTAGAGACCTCTCTTCAATTTTACAGGCTAAGAAACTGAAGAGACTTTGGGGGGAGTTGTTTGTTTTTAAGGGAATGGATCTGAAGGAACACCAGGTTCTTGGTTATCGATACCCATTTCCACATCTCTACGATAATTTCAGCTCCACCCATCTCACAGGTGGTCATGGGGTGAATGGAGGGCAAGAGCTTAGTGTTGGGCCTAGCATGCTGTAGATGCTCAATAAATGCTGTTTCTCTCCGCTTGGAATGTTTCTGAGTCAATGTACTGTTGTTCCTGAAGCAGTGTGTGGAATGTAATGTTATAAAGACTAGCGGAGTTTACAGCTTGAGAAGAGGAAACAGAACTGGCCTTCACAGTGGTCTTATAACCCGGCTCTGTGCCCACGCCCCAAACAAAACACACGCAGGACTCTGCAGACAGACAGCTGGGGCTAGTCAAAGAGTCGTGCAGGTGGAGCTGTAAGCTATGGAGGTCAAGATGAGGCCAGGCCCTTGGCAAAGCCTCAGTGAGGACAGTGAGCTTTGAGAAGAGGCCAAAGTCCACTAGAAGAGATCAAATGTGTCTGCAAAACCTTGCTAACCCTTCCACAGCCAAACATTTCCAAATCATGTGATCACTGGGGCTTAAGAGTTCCAGATTCCCACTGGGACCGTGGCAGATGACCCTGCCCCCGTCACTGGTCCATGCAAGGTTCTCCTGATATTCTGCTTCCTTCCTTGCTTGTCTACATATTCTTCTCCACACTACAACCCCTAGCACCAACATGCCAAAACTTGCAATTACACACACACACACACACACACACACACACACGCACATACACATATTATGCAATGTGCAAATGAACACAGTGTAAGTGGTATTGGAATGGATTCTAATCCTCCTCCTCCTCTTCCTTCTCCTCTTCTTCCTCCTCTTCCTTCTCCTCTTCTTCCTCCTCCTTGTCCTTCTTCCTTTAATAATATTTGTTGTTTTTATTGGGGTGGTCAGTGGTGTAGTACCATGTTTTGTTCTTGGTTTTGATGTGATCATCTTGTTGTATAGCCAAGGTTGCACCCAACTCAAGATCCTCCTGCCTCAGCACGTGAGTGCTTGATTACAGGTGTGTTGCTCCATACCAAGATCACTCTGTAACATTTTTAAGACCCAGCCATATTATTGTGGGGAAACCTAACTCATTGTGTTCAACAGCCGCCAGCTTCCTGGAGCATTTAAGCATCCCCTCTATTCATCCCACCCCGATGATGGATGCCCAGCTTGCTTTCAACTCTCTTTTATCACAAACACTGCTGAGATGAACACCTCTGTCACTAACCCTTGTGGACCCACATGAAGATTCTTTTGGGCTCTGCCAGGAGTGGAACTAGTAGATCCCAGATATATGTGTTTAAATTTCACAAACCCCTTCTAGAAAGGCCCATCCTCAGCTTGCGAGCAATGCTGCCGTCTTGTGCACTCATCAGTTTTTGTAAAGCCTGTCTATAAGTCATTGTCATCAGTTAGGATGTGGCAACTGAGCAGGACTCGGTCTCAAACACAAACACACACACACACACACACGCACACACACATATGCATACACATATGCACACATACACACCAGACAAATACACGTATATCACACTTTCTTGCAATTCCGTGAGATCTGTGTTGTATTGTTGTTGCGATACTGTCTGTGTATCCCAGGCTGCTTTCAACCTTCTGATCTCCCTAAGTTATAAATTACAGATGAGTGCTGCTGCATGCGTTGTGGAATGCTCAGCATCCTGAATTCCAGGTGAGCCCACTCTTAAGTACTTCCCCGCCTAACCCTGGGATCTGGAACCTCCTCCTGTGCGCAGTGGACCTGGGGCTTCCCGTGTTGGCTACAAACTGCTCCTTTGGACTGTTTGCTCATTTCCATGGGGTTTCCCGAGTTTCTCTACATTCGCTTGCAAGAATAGTAATCACATTTTAGATACGACTCCCTTGTTGGGTGTTGGTGTTCCACATACCTTCTCCCAATATGTTGCCCATCTGTTAAGCTTCTAGCATCGATTGACTAACTTCAATGTGCGTATGCTGGAGTTTCCGGGAAGGCTTGCTAGAACAGACAGTTGAGCCACATACCCAGAGTTCCTGACTCGGGAGGGTAGAGGATTCGGCCAGAAGTTTACTCTGCCAACATGAAGAGCAAGCATTAGCACTGCTAGCGATCAGGGAACTCATGTGGAGAGCAGCTAGTCCCTGGTGCTTCTATTGAACGAATTTGCTCATTCTACTGAGCTCACTCATTACTTTTGATGTTATCCGCTGTCTTTCCTCAGCTTGTGAGTGAGTGGCCTGGCTCTCAGGAAGCAGAAGTCAGGAAGCCATGTTGCACAGTGGCCTGCCATGTGAACTTACCAGAGTTCTTCTTTTCAGCCTCCGTCCTGCCTTGCCCTGCTCGAAGGGATGTGGCAATGTTAGGTCACACTGAGACCCGAGGCCTCAGGAGTGAGTCTTAGGGAGTTGCTGAGGGAGGCAGCCTCTCTTAAAGGCCTTGGGCTTTTAAGAACTCAGATTCTTGCTTACAGTAGCAGCCAGGATACCATGGCGGGGCTGTGAGAGGTACGAGGATGGTGCTTGCCCCATAGCCTTGAGCATGGGGCAATTTCCCTCACAGTCAGGGAAGTCCATACTTGCTCTAGAATGGTCATAGTAACAAAGTGATGTGACTGCTTGCTGTCAAAGGTCCTGTGGGCCTGGCTGGGGCAGCCTAGGCAATGAGCCTAGGAACTCTGGCCACACTTCCTCCTGTGACATGCTACATCCTGCCAGGGTCACTTCCTATCATGGTTCAGTTCCTGGCATCGAAAGATGGGGAAGTCCCTTGGGTAGGACAGCTGGCTCCAAAGACCTCTGGGGATCATGCAAGTGTGGGACTTCATCCCCAGCTGGCTCCTCTGGGGAGTTTGATCCAAGTGGTAAAGACATGTGGTAACTAAGTTGGTGAAACTGTGCCCTAGATGGAGACCTCGCCCACAACTGCCTCCTGCCCCTCTGCTTCTTTCCAGCTAGAGACTCCTAGATGGCGTCTGGGGACTTCCAACTGTGTGATGGGGGTGAGGCCCCTGCCCTTCAATCCTCAAGCATTTAGAGAACAACTATCCTGTGTCCCGTTTTGTGTGACACCAGAGGGAGACAAAGCACATTTCCTACCAACGCAACTCCGGGGTGTGGGTGTGGGTGGGTGGGTGTGAGTGGGTGGATGCCGGTGGGTGGGTGTGGGTGTGGGTGGGTGGGTGTGAGTGGGTGGATGCCGGTGGGTGGGTGTGAGTGGGTATGGGTGTGAATGGGTGAGTGTGAGTCAGTGTGGGTGTGGGTGGGTGGGTGTGAGTGGGTGGATGCCGGTGGGTGGGTGTGAGTGGGTATGGGTGTGAGTGGGTGAGTGTGAGTCGGTGTGGGTATAGGTGGGTGGGTGTGAGTGGGTGGATGCCGGTGGGTGGGTGTGAGTGGGTATGGGTGTGAGTGGGTGTGGGTATAGGTGGGTGGGTGTGGGTGCATGTGGATGGCCGTGGGGTGTGAGTGGGTGGGGTGGGATGTGTAGTCTGAGGGAGAGGTCTCAACACAAGCTGGGTGTGGTGGCACATTATTGTAAGTAACTTCATCATCTGAGAGGCTGGTGTAGGAAGGTCATAAATTTGAAGCCAGGGTGGGCTGTGGAGCTGCTACTGCTGCTCTTGTTGTTGTTGTTATTGATGATGATGATGGTGGAGGTGATGATGATGATGGTGGTGGTGGTGGTGATGAATAACATTATAGAGTTCTCTCAGTTATAAAACGTTATAAAATCAAAGAGTGAGAACCTTTGTCTTTCTGGGTGATCTGGAAGAGACTTTGAAACAGAGGTGGTTTATGAGCAAGGTGTGTTCTAGAACAAACAAGGCTTGAATCAAAGGGGGCAATGGAGAGGAAGAGTCCTCTAGACCTGGACCTGGGCAGGAGAGAGGCAGAAAACTCAAAGGAACATGATAATCAGTTAGACATGGGTGCTATGATCAGACCCAATGGTTTTGAATCCCAAAACTGTCACCTGCTAGTTGGGAAAAGTTGGGTAACCCCTTAAACATTTCTGGGCCTTGAGTTTCTTCTCTGTAAGACGGAGGTAGGAACTCATCACAATTATAGAGCCTGTGGAGCTTGCGAAACATAGACCTTACTAGGTAGCTGGGTTCTCTGGGTCTCAAGTTCAAGGCCAGCCAGGGCTACGAGGTGAGACCTAGCTCAAAAATAGACAGAGTACATGTAGTAGGTGTTCAATAATTGCAGTAAATGCAGATGCTGGTGTTGCTGGAGGAGCAAGGGGGTGTGGGATGACATCAGAGTGGGTAGGAAACCAGAGAATCATGAAGACTGGGGAGCCCTGCCGGGGCAGGCCAGGAACTGCTGCAGAGGAGAGTGGGGGCGGGGCGGAGGCGGGAGCAACCTTAGGAAGATCTCAGACAGGTGAGGGGAAGAGAGGAGTCCATTCAGAAAGGAAAGGAAGAGGACTTCTCAGCATGAAGACAGTGACAGACTACTAATGGGCATTAATGGGTTTCCATTTTTGCTGTATTGAGCCAAGATTTCACTCTGAGGACCAGGCCGGTAGCAAGCCCTTAGCAATGCTCCTGTTTCTGCCTTTCTAGTACTGGGATTACAGGTTAAACTCCATAGGATTATGGGTTAAACTCCATAGTTCCTTCAAAATTATTGGTCTGATTACTCCTCACCTAGGCTGGAGGGGTATGGATTTGAAGGCCCCACTCTTACATTTCCATCCTTCCTAGGAACTCAGATGCAGGACAGAGGCCATAAAGCCAGGCCAGCCTGCCTTGCCTTACTAGTTTCCTGTCATAGTAAGCGCATAACCTTCAGCACCAGCCACAGCCATCATCTGCAAAACTGACAAGTGCCCGATGCCCGTCCTCCCTCCCCCCACAGCAGGTTCTAGCACCACTCTGTAGACTCTGATGTGACTGGCAGAAACTTCTGTCTAAAAGACATCTGTTTCAAAAGAAAATTAATTTCTCAGGCTCTATGTAGGCAAAGGGATGGAGCCTTTAATGCATAAAGAGATCTACAAACATGAAAGACACTAATTGAAAAGCAGGCGTCAGATTCACATTCCGAAGTTTGTGGTGAGGTAGTCTACGTCATTCACGAAGAAAGAGGTCAAAAATCCGTATTAGCCAGGGAAGCCATCTGTTAGCTATGTGATTGGCAAAGTTCGGAATGTTTTGAGGGTCAGGAACCGATGACAGGGTTTAAATGCAGCTCCCTGCTGGGACGCCCACCCTTGCTCATAGCCTCATAAGTGGACATGGATGGACACACTACTGACAGGAGGTTAAAAATAAACCACGCTGTGGGTGACAGGGGACTGGTTAGAGAAACTGTAGATCCTGAAGATAATAGAATACTATGCAACCATAAATAAGGATTTAGTAGCTCTCTGTGCTGACACAGAAGTATTTCCAACGTAATGTGTGTGGGGAGGGGCAACAGACAACGTGCTGGGAATTGTGCTTTAGAGCACGGTAGGAAATGTCTTTGTGTGCTGTGGGATAGTTCTGTAGTTGTCACTCTGAGCTGGGAAGTGTGTTGGCTATAGAATAAGGAGGGAAGAAGACGTTCTCTTTATGGGCCATGTATACACAGCAGAGCAAAACTATCCTTAAGGATCACTGTTCTACTGTTGTGCCGTCTACTGAGCTCAGTAGATACCATCTGCTTCCATATGTCTGATCTGCCACCCCCACCAACACACAGGTGCACACACATTCTGTCAGGAAGCGCGACTTCTGAGTTATTCCTTCATTCCCCAAAGCTCAGCATCACCCTTGGCTTGCAACAGATGTTTGGGAGATTTGAATGTGTATTTACAGCCAGGCGGTGGTGCTACACACCTTCAGTCCCAGCACTCAGGAGGCAGGTGGGTCTCTGTGAGTTCGAGGCCATCCTGGTCTACAGAGTGGGTTCCAGGATAAGTCAGGGCTACACAGAGAAAGTCTGTCTCCAAAAAATAAGAATAAATAGAAATTTAAAGAGCATATTTATAGTCACTGTGTTCTCCAGTTAATCTCACCTCCTGGTGTTCATGCTCTGTGCAGATCCCTCCTGCAACTGAACAGACTTGACACTTATGGCTCACCCACTCTGGGGAGGCCTGCCACCCTCCATGAGCACACGCAGACAGCCCAAGGCAGAGGTATACCTGATGAGGGACTGGGGCCTCCAGCTAACAGCCATGTGACTGAGACATGTTAGAACAGGTAGAGCTTCGGATAATAGCAAATCACTTAACAGGAGACAGAGGCCCCAACCAGAACCACTAAGCTAAGCTGCTTCCAGATGTGTGGCACAGAGACACTGGGTGGAGGTAAACATGCCTATGTCGAAGGCACCCAATCTGGGGCAGTTTGTTACACAGTGATGTTTGGCTAACACAATCAAGACATTATGTAGGAGCACTTACTAAGGACTGAGTCCGTGAGGAATACCTGGGGAGTGCACATGTTCCCTCCTCAGTGGAACAAACCACATGTGCTTCCATTCCCAAAGCATCCACTCAGTGCTTTGGCCCAAATGTTTGTTTGTTTGTTTGTTTGTTCTTAGTTGACTTTGTGTTTCAATATATGGTTTCTCCATGTAGCGCTGGCTGTCCTGGAATTAACTCTGTAGACCAGGCCGGCTTCAAACTCTGAGCTCCACCTGCCTCTTCCTCCCAAGTGCTAGGATTAAATGTGTGTGGCACCACCACCAGGCTAGACTCACACGTTTTTAAGCCCTTGCTGCTCACTGTGTTGACACCCTGTGCTTAGTGCTGACTCGAGATACGGGCAACATGAACACAGTATAGGACAGCATAGAACCTTCTGGAGTCATAGAATATATATATATATATATATATATATATATATATATATATATCTTTATGAGTTTAATTTACAGAGCTGTATATGATTTTTTTTAAAACTCAACAAAAAAGCAGATACTTGATTATATCGAAATAATCTACTGTGTCGCTGGCAAGATGTCAGTTAAAGAGCATCGACTGATCCTCCAGAGAACTGGGGTTCTATTTCCAGCACCCACAGAGCAGCTCATAATCATCTGTAGCCCCAGTTCCAAGACATTCAGCTCCCTCTTCTGGGCTCCATGGACATCAAGTACATACAGACATACATGTGGGCAAAGCACCTATACAAGTATAGTAATAAAATAAAAACATGTTAAGTTTAGAGAAATAATTTACCATGAAATGCATCTAAAATATAATAGTAACAGAGTCAGCAAAATGTCTCAGTGGGCAAAGCACTCGCTGTGATGCAGGTTAATCCCTCAAAGCTGTCCCCGGATCTCCACACACTCACTGTGGCATGCCTATACACACAACCCCATTCTACACACTCACAATAATTAAAAAGAAAATTAAGAAAGGCAAATTGAGGGGCTGGTGAGATGGCTCAGTGGGTAAGAGCACCCGACTGCTCTTCTGAAGGTCCAGAGTTCAAATCCCAGCAACCACATGGTGGCTCACAACCATCCGTAATGAGACCTCTTCTGGGGTGTCTGAAGACAGCTACAGTGTACTTACTTATAATAATAAATAAATCTTTAAAAAAAAAAAAAAAGAAAGGCAAATTGAGACTGGAGAGATGACTCGGAGGTTAAGAGCACTGGCTGCTCTTACAAAGAACCCAGGTTTATTTCCCAGCTCCCACACGGCAGCTCACAACTAACCACAGCTCTAGTCCCTTCTTCTGACCCCAAGGACATCACATGCATGTGACAGACACACTTACACGCATGCTGGCAAAAACACTCATACATGCACAAGATAGAAATAAGTAAATGAATCCAGGAGTAATGGCCATTAGCCCCAGCACTTGGGAGCAGAGGCAGGTGGACCACTGTGAGCTTGAGGCCAGACTGGCTTATATAGCAAGTTCCAGCCAACTGGGGCATAGAGTGAGACCCTGTCTCAAAAATAAAAAGAAGAAATGTTAAACTGGAAGGGAGGCTTGGCTCAGTGGCCGAGCTCTTGCCTAGCATTTAGGAGTCTCTTCCACAAACCAAGATGAATTTAGGCCCAGGGAGATGACTCAGCAGGTGAGAGGCCATGGTGCACACACAGGAGGACTTGAGACTGAATCCCAAGCCCCCACATAAAAAGCTGAGCATAGCTACACATGTGTCTGTGAGCCAGCACCACAGTGGGGCCTTCCTGGCAGACAGTCTAGCTTCAGTCCTGCCTAAAGAAAATAACTGGAGAATCATCCCAAGGGACAGCCAGTGGCCTCAGTGTACACAGAACAGGAGCAACACATGATGTGTGCACATAACACATGCACACACACACAACACATTGGTGGACACACATGTAATAAAAGCGGTAACATATTAATGGTAGAACAGAGGTTGTTAAGTATAGCACTGTAAGATTCATTCAATTCTGTTTCCTGCTTTTATTTGTTTGTTTGGCTTTTGGCTTTCCTAGAACTCTCTCTCTAGAGCAGGCTAGTCTCGAACTCACAGAGTGCCACCTGTCTCTGCCTCCAGAGTGCTGGAATTAAAGGCATGCGCCACCACACCCAGCTCTGTTACGCTTTTAAACTACATAGTAAAGTATTTGGGAAACAGGACACTTAATATCAACATGCACCAATTTCTTTGTTTATATTATTTTAATTGCAAAAAAAGGCATTCTAATTAAAGAAATAATAAAATCCAAATATAGAAGTCACTCCCCTCTCTGGCCCACACTCCTTCCTCTTCAGTGCCCCTGTTTCTTGTGGGCTGGGCGGGTAGAGCTTCCAGACTTTTCCCCGAGTCACGTGCCCTTTCAGGGCCGTGCCCTCCATGTTCTTCCTTGTCTTGGGGGAGGGGAGGAAAGTTGGGAAAGGGCCTCATTCTGCAGCCCAGGCTGACCTGGGTCATGCTACAGTCCTCTTGCAGGTATGAGAGAGCCATCCTGCCCCGCATTCCCCGTGTTCCCGGGCAAGTGTTTCGTGGGACTTTCTTGGTGTTATGTCACACACATCAGCAAGGCTTACAGGCTCAGAGAAAAGAGGAACCTCACCTGGCACACACAGCACATTAGATGTGCTAACCAGGGCAAGATCATTGACCAGCCTGAGTTTCTCAGGAAAGCCTGACCCCAGTCTCCTACCTCCACCACCAGCCCTGAAAATAAAACAGATGAGATTGCTCTCAGTCTCCTCATCTGACAGCCCTGCCAGAGGGTGGTCTAGCCAAATGTGGGGGAGGGGGACATAGCCATGCCCAGGACGCTTGTTCTAGAAGAACCTGCAGGCAGGACTAGTTCTACCCCTTCAGCAAGAAGCAGCCGGGCTTGGTATACTCTGACCAAGAGGAAGTCCACAAGTGCTTCCTCTTTTCTTGCCCTCTGGGGACACTGGGGGAAGGGGAGAGGGTGTTATGAAACTCGACCCTCCCCCACCCTCCTGGGACGACCTATCAGCTGGAGGTACCACACAGATGTGGGCAGAAAACACAGGGCTCCCCCAGGACGTCCCATCACCTCCTATCCCACTCAGCCCTGAACAGACCACAGTTCGGGGAGGTGAGCTTTAGAGATACCCCTAGGTCAGGCTCCAAGTCACCATCAGGGCCTCCTCAGTGTCCCGAGTTCACAGGCAGGCCACGCCCTTCCCATTGCCACGCCTCTCCCATTGCTCGGCTTCCCAAGCTGAATGTGGCACCCTGTACCCTATTTTTTTTACCATCATTAGGACCAAACACCCAACAGCCACAACTTCAGGAAGAAGTCTCAGGGGAAAACGCAGTAGCAGGAGGCAGCCAGTCACACTGCATCCACAGGGAGGAAGCAGGAGGAGAAAAGCTGGTTCTCAGCTCCTTTTTTCTATTTCACTCCATCTGGGATCCCAGCTCATAAAATGGGTCTTCCCAAATCAGTGAACATAATCTAGACAATTCCTCAGACATGCGCAGATACGTGTTTCAGTGGTGATGTTGACAAGATTAACCCTCCTATGAGGCATCTGGTCCCTTCAAGCCTTAGCTCGTGTAACAGCCTTCCTAGGAACCCCTCAAGAGAACCCTTCAGGAGTGCCTTCTCGTATTACCTGTACTTGGTGCCACCCAGGGACTCCGTGTTCCCTGTCCATATCATTCACAGTGCCCGTGCTCCAACACCCCCCCCCAATGCCAAGCACACAGGGTTTTTTCTCTCCTCCATCCAAATTACAGGTTTCAGTGTCTGCCTCTGTAATTGAATGGCTGGCTGGAAAGTTGGATGGTTGCTTGGGTACCAAGACCATCTTGTTCCTGTGTGCTCCCAGACCCCAGCAGGAACAACCTACTGTGGGGCCAGTGAGGTAACTCAGTGGGTAGAAGTGCTCACAACGGAAGCATGGTGATCTGCATCAAACCCCAGAACCCATGTTAAAAATGTTTTAAAAAGCCAAGTTGGAGTCAGTGACAGCATCTGTAATCCTCTGGGAGCTTGGGTCTAACTAACCTGGATTATGACGCATAGCAGGAAAGAGAAGTCACTGCCTAAGAAGGTGGAGGAAAGAGAGAATTGTCTTCTGGTCTCCATTTGCACACTGTGACACATGCACACACGATGATGATGATGACGACGACAATGATGATGGTGGTGGCAGTGATGATGGTGGTGGCAGTGATGATGGTGGTGGTGGTGGTGGTGGTGGTGGTGAAACCTGAAGAAAGAAATGCATACCACAAGTCCCTAATATATATTATCAGAACTAGAAACTGAAGAGTTAGGATGCCATCCTATAATGTTCACTGGTGGCTCCTATCTAGCTAAGCCTCAGTTTCTTCACCTGTGAAATAGGTGCATGAATACTACTGGCATAGACCTTGCAAAGCAGGAGAGGGCACAGTCCACCAACAGATTAGACATGTGACTATGCTACAATGCCCACTGGTGACTGGTGACAAGTTCTCCTGGTGACAAGTGGCACTGGGGTAGGAGCTGGGGACAGTCAGAGAAGGGAGGAGCTTTGGGGGAAGCAGGGTCAGGGGGCTCCTGGGGGTTGCTGGCAAAGTCTTAAGACTTGTCTTCCAGACCTAGCACTTGCCCCCTCTGTAAAGGAGAGCAGCCGTGAGCTTTGGCCAGCACGGGTGTGCACAAAATGACTGTGGCTGCTTTGCAAACAAAAGGGGAAATGCTGGAGGCCTGAGGTAATGATTGCTGCATACCCCACCCCACCCCAGCTGGTTTTGAATAGCAGATAATCAACAATGGTCCCAAGGAACTTAAAATATGAAATGCAAATGTCCGTGGACATAGGAAAAGGTATTCCGGAAGTAGCCAGCATCCAGTCCAGGGCTAAGTGAAGCCTGCGTTGTTCCCTGGGTCCTGCCCTTCTGGGATGAGATTTCCCTGAGTCCTCCACTTCCCAGCACCCCTCCTCCACCCCTGCTTACAGGCACAGCTGTTAAAGGCACACTAAAGCGTGCCCACTGAGTGTGAGAGTTTGAGTCCTTGCTCCACCACTTTTTGACTCTGTGACCATTGACAAGGGCATGACCTGTGTGAGTCATCCAGTTATAACCACCTTGTCATTAGAAACCATGAGCTGGAGGCAGAGCAGCCAAAGCGGCTCCCAGAGCAGAGCCATGCCAGCTGCTGAGAGCAGTGAGCACAGCCCCCACCCTTCCCTAGCTTCTGTCTCCCCTTCGCCCAGCCCAACTGTCGAGGATATCATCAGAGCGACCTTCCTGTTTCCTCTTCTAATCCTGCCCAACTTCAAGTCTACTCTGCTCACAAAATCTCTGGGGTGTTTGTTGTTATGGGGTCTCTCGTAGTCCAGGCCATTCTAGAACTCCCTCTGCAGCTAAAGAGGACCTTAAACTTTTCATCCTCCTACACAGAGAAACCCTGCCCTAAGACAGACAGCACTACACAGAGAAACCCTGCCCTAAGACAGACAGCACTACACAGAGAAACCCTGCCCTAAGACAGACAGCACTACACAGAGAAACCCTGCCCTAAGACAGACAGCACTACACGGAGAAACCCTGCCCTAAGACAGACAGCACTACACGGAGAAACCCTGCCCTAAGACAGACAGCACTACACGGAGAAACCCTGCCCTAAGACAGACAGCACTACACGGAGAAACCCTGCCCTAAGACAGACAGCACTACACGGAGAAACCCTTCCCTAAGACAGACAGCACTACACAGAGAAACCCTGCCCTAAGACAGACAGCACTACACAGAGAAACCCTGCCCTAAGACAGACAGCACTACAAGAGAAACCCTGCCCTAAGACAGACAGCACTACACGGAGAAACCCTGCCCTAAGACAGACAGCACTACACGGAGAAACCCTGCCCTAAGACAGACAGCACTACACGGAGAAACCCTTCCCTAAGACAGACAGCACTACACGGAGAAACCCTTCCCTAAGACAGACAGCACTACACAGAGAAACCCTGCCCTAAGACAGACAGCACTACACAGAGAAACCCTGCCCTAAGACAGACAGCACTACAAGAGAAACCCTGCCCTAAGACAGACAGCACTACACAGAGAAACCCTGCCCTAAGACAGACAGCACTACACAGAGAAACCCTGCCCTAAGACAGACAGCACTACAAGAGAAACCCTGCCCTAAGACAGACAGCACTACACAGAGAAACCCTGCCCTAAGACAGACAGCACTACACGGAGAAACCCTGCCTTGAAAAGAAAGGGGAAGGAGTGGGGTGGAGGGCCAGGAAAAATTTATTTAAAAAAAGAAAGAAAGAAAGAAAGAAAGAAAGAAAGAAAGAAAGAAAGAAAGAAAGAAAGAAAGAAAGAAAGAAAGAAAGAAAAGAAAGAAAAGAAAGGAAGGAAAAGGAAAAGATTACCCACAGAATGGGAGAAGTGACTTTTTTTTAAATAAAAAACTGGGATCAGTAATAGAAAGATGACATTTTAAATCTGTGTGTATTGTTTGCATATGAATGTGTTGTACATATGAGGGGGTAAGGACTGAATGTGTGTGGTAGCGAGAGGAGACATGGGTGTCTTCTCAGTCACTCTCCACTTTATGTTTCTTGAGATAGAGTCTCTCTGTGATCCTTGTGCCCACTGACTGCCAAAGATTAAGCAGTTTCTTACTTTCTCTTGCAGACTCTCCAGGTTCGTGTATAGGAATACTCAGGTTAGTGTATAGGAATACTCAGGTTAGTGTATAGGAATACTCAGGTTAGTGTATAGGAATACTCAGGTTAGTGTATAGGAATACTCAGGTTAGTGTATAGGAATACTCAGGTTAGTGTATAGGAATACTCAGGTTAGTGTATAGGAATACTCAGGTTAGTGTATAGGAATATTCAGGTTAGTGTATAGGAATACTCAGGTTAGTGTATAGGAATACTCAGGTTCTTACAGATTCTTACTCTTTTTGACAGTTGCTTAGTATTGCATTGCTGTGCTGAGCTGTAACTTCCCAGGCCCTAAATTATAGACATTTGGGTTATTTTCAAATTTCTATGGTTCCCCAGTCAAGCCCATGAGACCTCTTAGGCCTCTCTCTGAGCTGTCAGGATTGTTCAGTTGCAAGCACTCATCACAAGCCATCACCATCTTGCCCTTGGCCTCAGCCTGGTCACCGCCTTGCAGCCCATGCTTCTCACAGTAGCCCGATGGATCCCACTCAAAATGAGTCTACTGAGCTCACTTCCCTGCTCAAAACCCTACCAAGTCTCCCTTCTCTATCAGCTAAAAGTTAATATGGATACCATTCATCACAATCCAGCCGACTGCCTCTATCATGGGACCTCTCTCATTGTCCCCTGTCCCTTGCACTCTGGCCACACTGACCCCTTGTGCTCAGTGAGCACACCAAAGGCTGTGATTCTTCAAGTCCTGTTACTTCATGGGACTCCACTGGCCTCTGCCTGCTACACTTCTCCACTTCAGCAGGTCTTGTTCACATGCTGCCGCCTCCGAGAAGCCTTCCCTGACTTCACATCTCTCAGCCTGTGGCCTATTCCCTTCACCTCTGTGTTTTGTTATAACCTATATCATCCCCAGCTGGAAGATGTGCTTGCACTCTCTTGTTCTTGGTCATCTTTCCCTCCAGAGCGTCAATTACAAGAGCACAGACACTGGTTTTGCTCATCGCTGTATCCACACCACTCAGCATGGAGTGCAGAGAGCAGTAGGTACTTCACAGACTGTTCAGTGGATGAGTGATCCTGCCCATCTTGTGTGTAGCAATCCAAGGGCTTCCTGTGGCTCTCACTAAACTCACCCCTTTCTGCAGAGGTCTGCCAGGTCCTAATTGCCCAGTGGGTCGACTGGGCAACCTGTGGGTCGACGTCAGTTTGAGCCTCTAGCAATCACCATGCTGGAGTTCTTCAGACACGCAAAGCACTCTCCTACCTTGAAGGCTGACTCGCATATTAGTTCTCAATGTACAACAAATTACTCCCCAAAGTAAGAACATACCATCTTACCCAACTTCTACGGCTCATGAACCAGGGCAGCTGCCATAGGCTTCAGGGTCTCTGCCTGAGGCTTTAGTCAAGGTGTTGCCCAAACCACATCACTTCAGAGCTTCATGGCAGGATAAGCTTGCTAAGCAGTTCAGCCAGTGTGGTTGGGGCTATTAGTGGGAGACCTCATTCCTGCATAGCTGGGTGGAGTTCTGTACACAGGAGGGTGGCTGGTTTCCCCTAGAGGGAACAACCCAAGAGAAAGCCAGACAAAAGCCACATATATGACTTGCTGAGGTTGCATAAAGGGACAGGAGTAACAATAGCTGGTCTAACTTATTGCTCCCTGGAGAGCACTCCACGGACTCTGCTTTTTTAAAAAAAGAAGAAAGAAGGGGTGGGGAAGAAGGGTGGAAGGAAAAAGAACTGTGGGTGTGGCTCAGAAGGTGAGTGCTTCTGTGTAAGCATGAGGACCCAGATCCCATCACCAACACCCAAAGGTGAGCACATGCGTGTCCGGTTGTGCTAGCACTTGGGAGCTGGTGAGAGTGGGGGGGGGGGTGGGGGGAGCGCTGAATGGATCCCTGAAGGTCCTTGGCCAAGAAGCCTCATCAAATAAGGGAGTTTCAGGGTTCTGTGTGAAATCTTGTCTCAAAAAACAAAAGTGGGCAGCAGTTAAGGAATGAACCCCTACTCAGCCTCGGCCTCCGTATTCACACTTACGTTCACACCTCTCACAGTAAGCCCGCGCACACCATACCACACATACATATACAGAGGAAGGAAGGGAGAAGGAAGGAAGGAATGAACAAACAAACGAACGAAGAAAAGAAAGAAAGAAGATAGTGAGAAAATCATAAAGACACAGGAAGGGAACAAGGCCTCTTGCTTTGGAGTCTGGATGAAGTCTCTCTCCACCTGACAGTCAAGAATGTCAGCCTAACACAGAAAACTAGATGTGAAGGCCACCTACTGAGACCATACACAGGCGTGTATGCTCGAGGAAGCAAACATCAGTGAGCTGAGTGTGAAGCCTGAGTGTGCAAGACCTCAAGTGTGGCCTTCCTCCCCAGCTGGAAACATGCACGTTTCTAGGAAACAAGACAAGAAATTCCATTTACAGTAGAAGAGAGATGCCTTAATCCCCTTCAGTGAGCCTGTGGCCAACAGTTTACCTCACCAGACGGTAGCCTCACCCAAAGCATGACAAGCCACCTTAATAGTCCCATCTACTGGAGTGGAAGGGAGCAGATCTTTTGAGATGTAGCTTAAGAGACACCAACGGTTGAGACACTCAAGTACAATTCTCTTGGGCCGCCCCCATCCACACTTGAGTGTGTCATAACCTCTCCCTTGCTAATAATAGTAGACCCCACTCAGCTTCCAGCCCATCCTGTGGCCAGGTCACCTGGACCCGATGGGATCAAGCATCTGGGCTGCTGCTGGCCACAGCTTGGAGCTGGGGGTCTCTGGCCCACACCCTTTGCCACTGATGTGACCTAGCTGTAGAGACCATAACCTAACGCTTCTTCATGTCTTGGTGACACAGTTCAGCTGTCTTCAGAGGGCCTGATCCCCCAAAGGCCTGAATGCCGAGGGGGAACTCTTGGAGCGTGGACATCACATACCCAGTGCTCCTGTGGTCCTGCTTCTTTGCCTCTCTGGCTCCTGTCAAGCCTCTGGTCTCTGTTTACATGTTGCTTCCTCTGGAAAGTCTTCCCTGAATTCCTCTGTGCATCTCAGCACGGATCCCCATCTTCTGCAGCAGGTAACGACTGTAACCTGCCCTGCCCTCGTTTATATGACTACTTAGTGTCCTGAGTTAAGATAGATAAAGCCCGTGTGGCCCAGGCTAGGACCTGCCTCGTCCTCTGGTTTCCTTAGCTCCCAGCTAGGCTTTTATCCCTCAGTGGGCACCCCACAAAAGGGTGCTGACAAATGGATTGGAGACATTGAATGCCACATTCGGGGTTACTTCTTCAGACAGAAGGGACATTAGAATCCGAGTTTAGACTCTCCCAGACAGGGTGACTCCCTATCCCAGGTTCTGCTCAGACTTCAGACTTCACTGGCAGCAAAAGTCTTTGCAGGGCTCCCATAGCCCATAGCCACAGGGCCCATCCTCCTCCTGGAGATAGCTCCTTTCTAAACTGCCTGCCACTTCTTTTGTCTTTGGAACAAAGCAGGTGGGTCAGCACTGATTCCCAAACGCTGCTCCATTCAGGGCCCAGTCAGCCCCAGGTCTCTGCAATACAGGCAACTGTAGGAATCAGCCAAACTTGGCCTATGTCTGACTCTTGCTGTGACCTTCTATTTTCATTCCCACTTAGCATGAGGAGACTGAGGCCCAGAGAGGCTGATTTTTACTGATGCCAATGGGCAGGTGGCAATGCTAAGGCTGAGCTTCCCTGTGTCTTCCTGTAGCCAGGAGCTAGGCTATCCATGGCTGTCCATCCAATGGCGGGTGGATGGATGGATAGAAAGGTTTGCCACTTCAAAGACTGGTTGCACACTGGTTTGATAACACTGTGTGTGTGTGTGTGTGTGTGTGTGTGTGTGTGTGTGTGTGTGTGTGTGTGTGTATGTTTGTGTGTACCACAGAGCACATACAGATGAGAAGACAACTTAATAAGAGTCATTTCTTGCCGGGTGTAGTGGCATATGCCTTTAATCCCAGCACTCGGGAGGCAGAAGCAGGCGGATTTCTGAGTTCAAGGCCAGCCTGGTCTACAGAGTGAGTTCCAGGACAGCCAGGGCTATACAGAGAAACCCTGTCTCGGAAAAAAAAAAAAAGAGTCATTTCTTTCCTTCCACCACAGATTCTGGGAGTCAAACTGGGTCTGTCAGGCTTGCAGCAAGCATTTTCACATACTGGCCCAATAGTCCTAGATGGGATTTAAAAAGACAATTTGATTGTCCTGAAATTATTATTACTGTTGTTCTTGCTATCATTATTATTTATGTTTTGCCTGCATAATTATCTATGCACCCTGTGCATGCCAGTGCCTATGAATCCCAGAAGAGTGTATGTGATTCCCTGGGACTGGAGCTACAAACAGTTGTGAGCCACCTTGTAAATGCTGAGCATGGAATGCCAGTCCTCTAGAAGGGCAGCCAGCACTCTTAGTTTCTACACTCTCTCTCCAGCCTGGGAACTTTTAAATTAAAAAGATGACAATATTGTATGGCAAAGATGTAGAGCGATGAAAGTTCATATGGAAACATAAATCACAGAGACGCTTTGCCAGCTCAACAGTCTGTGGTGCAGTTGAACAAGCACCTGGCTCCAGACCCAGAGTCCAGTTTTACGTCACTCAAGATGAATGAAAACAGGCTCTCTCCCAAGGACTTGAACATGGTGCCTATATCTTTATTCATACACACACACACACACACACACAAGAACTAAAGGCAACCCAAATCTTATTGGCAAGCAAATGAATATGGACAGTGGCAGATTCACACTGTAGAGCGCTACTCAGCTGAGAAAAAGGATAAACTAGTGGAACGTGTAACAATATGGAAAATCTCAATAAAGCGGGGAGTCAGCGGAGAGAAGAGAAACAGAAGAATCACACCATGTGGACAGAACAGAAGAAAAACACCACATATTTGTGTGACACTCTAAAGGACAAAGCTAGTCTGTAATGATTTAAAGAGAGAAGCGTGGGAGCAGGGGGACTGGGGAAAGAGCTCTGTTGGTTCAGTGCTGGTCTAACCTGGATAAACTCCTGGTTCTGATCTCCAGCATCCAATGAACCCAAAATGCTGAGACTCACCCATAAACCTTTGGGAGGTGGAGACAGGAGGACCAGGAGTTCAAGGTCATTCTCAGCTAAAAGCGGAGTCCAAGGTTAGCCTAGGCGACATGGGATCCTAGCTCAAAAAGAAAAACAAATAACAATCTACTGTTAGTTACCTTGAGTCCCCTAAGAGCCGGGAGACGTGAATGGAGGAGAGCTTCGGGGCCACAGAAACGCCTCTGATGTCTTTCCTTTGTGTGCCTTTGAGGCAGGGGCTCAGAATGGAACCCAGGTTGGCCTCAGATTCACCGCATAGCTGAAAATAACCTTGCATGTCTGCTCCATTTCCCAAGTGCACGGGTTACCAGCGTCTGTCACTGCGCCCCATTTATTTGGTACTGGGGATCAGACGCTGGTTCTTGTGCATGACTAGGCAAGCCCTCTAACTGACCTGTAACCCCCGCCCCAAATACTCTATATTCTGATTAAGGGAATGGTTCCACAGGCAAGTATTACTTACGTAGATTTACCAAACTTAATATCTATAACTGTACCTTAAACTTTTTAAGTTACATTTATTTAATGGGTGTGGATGTTCACGTGACACCATATGTATGTAAGTGCCCAGAAGACAACTTGTGAGAGTCTGCTCTTTCTCTCTCTAGCAGGATCCAGCTCAGGTCATCAGGCTTGGTGACAAGTGCCTGAACCTGCTGAGCTGCCTTACCAGCCCTAATTACACCTTTTGTTTACAAAAATCATGTCACAACAGTGTTGGTGAGATGGCTCGGTGGGTAAGGGTGTGCTGTGTAAGCCTGTGACCCCTGTTCAGTCTCTGGAACCCTTATAACGGTATAAGGAGAGAAAAGATTCCACAGTTGTCTTCCGACCTCCACATTCACACTGTGGCATACACCTGCCAGTCAGTGTATACACGTGTGAGCACACCACACACACACACACACACAAAGAATAAAAGTCAACAAAATATTTTAGAAAGAGAGTCTCACTGTATAACCCTGGCTGGCTGTGTAGACCAGGCTGACTTGGAATTTGCAGAGATCCACCTGCCTCTGCTTCTCTGATGGTATATACCCCCATACCTAGTCTAGCAAAAATACTTCTAATTATACCACAATAAATGTCATAGGCACTTTGGGAACATGAATGTGGGTTTTTGTGGCAATACTAGTCTGGCGAAAGCTTTTGGGAAATGGTTTGAAAAAAGGAAGGTGTGGTTCCCTGCCATCAAATGGCACATTGTCAACAGAGATGTTAGGGATGCTGGTTATATCCTTCTAATTTCCACTGGGCCTGTCCCAGGACCTACCTTCCTCATCCTGGAGGCCCAGGAAGCATGGTTGGGACAGACCAGAGTGCTGGAGGCCTAAGGCTCTCCGGGCATCCCTCACCAACCATCCCACAGGAGTGTTTAAATGCCAGGCCCTTGTCTCTAGGTGGATAATCGGGGACTGGGAAGTTGGAAGGAGGGGGTGACAATGTGTGTGTATAATACATTGCCTTCTGTCCCAACCGGACAGCTAGCTCTGTGACGCTGCCTTCATTGGCTTCTTTCCCATCTCAATCTCCTTCACTCAGTAGATAACAAGCATTGTTTACCGCTACACAGACTAATTTCACTTCTGTGTCCAAGTCAATTAAACCTGTTCAAGACTCAGTCTATTTTTAGAAATAGGGTATATATATATATATATATATATATATATATATATATATATGTGTGTGTGTGTGTGTGTGTGTGTGTGTGTGTATGTGTGTGTGTGTATACATTAAAATACATAGCAAACACATTAGTGTTGGGTGACTGTCTTTCTCAGTAGGGATTTCTACGTGGGGTGGGGACCAGGCTGTGTAGGAGGCAGCTCTGGTTGTCAGAACTGCTACTGGGCCTAGAGGGTGGAACTCTAGAGTTGCTAACACCGCTCGCGCTCAGAATTCATAGTTAAAACATAGTACTGCTAAACGCATGCCTACATGCACGCGTAAGCGAATGAATGAGAGATACTGGTGGTCTGGCCTGGCTAGAGGAGGGAGGACTCCTGTATGTTTCTGCAGGTGTGCGTTGCAGTTTATAGAGTGTTGGTCCCTGTCGTTTTGAATGATGTCTCAGGCTGAGTGGAATGCCTTGCAAACAGGACCTCAGTGGTCTGCCAGTCAGACTTCCTCTCTTCAACTTGGGAGGTCCTCTGAGCAGTCCCATATTCCGCCCAGAATAAGGCAGAGAACTCCGCGGGCGCCAGACTTTGCATGGAGTTTGAATAAGCGGTGGGTGGGCGGGTGGAGGGAAAACCGCTGCATGTGGGAGGGACCGAAGTGGAAGGGCGGTGGAGACCCACCAGAATCCTAGAGGGCGAGGTTAGACTTATTAGGGCGTGGTTAGACTTAAAAGGAGCTACATTCCTTCCGCGGTTGGTTTAGGATCTTTGAAAGGAAGGGTAGGATCGGTTGATTGCTCCAGTGCAGGATTTAGGACCTATGGGATTAAGG